>NW_027325369.1:26851941-27465429 GCF_036924035.1 Leuresthes tenuis
TGCCAAAACCTTTTGGGGACTTCCTGGTAGCCTTGTTATGTTTATGTTTTTGGAGAACGGTCAACATCATTTTGAGAAGGTTAACATGCTCATTTGAAAGAAGTTTCTATTAATTACCTTATTTCTTTATGGACTACTTGTTTTAAAATACTCTATCTTTTGCATAATTATTTTATTATTTTTATTTTTTCACGCTCGTTTCCTTTGATGATTTTGCTCTGTAAAGCACTTTGGATTGCACATGCATTTGAAAAGTGCGATATGAATGATGCTGAGATGAACTGAGCTGAGTCGAGCATTTCTGGTGATCTCAGCTCTCCTAAAAGAATTTGGAAATAGGCAGTCCTTTTTCAAGCAGTACAACTTTTAGGAACTAGGTAATCAGTTCATGTCAACACTGTTTTCATATAAGTCTAATTTAATTATAATGTTTAAGGACCTCATTTGAATTCAAAAGAGGGCAATAACTAAGAACAGTAGACATTTTATAACCAGATTTTATATTTTTTATATATTTTTTTGGTTGTTAGAAGTCCATTATTATATGAATTATATTCTCTTATGCAAAATTGGGTCACATGAATTCACTTCTGAAGGTATTCCAAACTGCCCTTGCATTTCAAACAGTTCAGATAACTTGCCTTTTTACAAAAAAAAATCTTTTTACAATTATAATAAAGCTATAGAAACATCATGCTTTGTTTTGAAGACAAATCAAGTTTCCATCTTCTTTATTCCCCGCAGACAAAAATAAACTGAACTAGAAGAATAGGAGCTCAAATCAGTGACCATAACACTGTCAGGAAGTACACAGAACATCGGTCAAACCGATGCTTACTCTCTGACAGTTAACTTTGTGTTGGGTTTGATTAGCAATGAACAATATGTCTGCACACCGGCCAACCAAGTCAAACTAAAGGAAATGCTTTCAGAGGAAAGACTGTGCCAGGAAAGATGAGGCGTTTGCTCCCCTGCTTAAATCCAGAGAACTGCTTTTGAAGTCCAAGAGCCAGAGTAACGCTTTTTGTCAAGGTCACAAAGGGAAGCCGAGGTGACACGCCTGTTATTTTCCCCCTTTTGTTGTCTTCGATAATATAAAAAAAAGGGACAAACTGTAAAAAGATGGGAACTCCTAGCCATCCTTTCTCCTGACAACAGAGGCAACAATTGTCCTGTCCACACATGGATCCCAGACAAAGAGACAGCCTCATGTAGAACCACTGCTGACGGTTTACAAGACTCTTACAGACGATAACACAAAGACACCCCTTTCACCTCGGCTGTAAGGCTGTTGTTGTGTTTGTGACAGCATCTCTCAGTACATTTTGGTATTTTTGCTCACAGTGAAAAACAATTTCAAACACTTTAGAGGTTAAACTGAAACAGATACAGGGTCACTATCATCTCTGTGCGGCTTTTGGGTGTAATAAACCTTTATTGAACGTGTAGATTAAGCTATCAAAAGCAGTTTGCTGCTGTTGCTGCAACTCCATTTTATTACTGATTATAGTTTACTGTAATTTAAATGGATTATGTTATGTAAGAAGAGCAGAAAAAAGAGGAATATCCAGATGCTGAACAAACTGCCACTGTAAAAGCTACAGTGGGTTTGTTTACAGCTGCATGTGCCAACATTGTGAATATGTGTCTGTGCATGTGTGTAAAGCAGACTCTGGAAAATAGCCAGGCATCATCAGGGGACTCTTTGAACAATAAGAGTGATTCACCCTCTTCCATTTTAACACCCTTCATCTCCCACTAGCCAGAAGAGACTTCCACTCGGCGTGCAAACACCAGTAACCTGTCTGGAGGGGCCCGGAAAAAATGTGAAAGTTCATGTTTGCTTTGAAACATTTTAACACATGGCTGTAAATACATGGGGGGTGATGAGGAGAGGCTGAAAATAGCATATCAGCGGCGAGGCCACTTCAGCGTGCTTTTGAGTCAGGGCTCATGAGTTACTGTAGCTACCTTATTTAGGTTTACACATACAGCTGCATTCATGTCCAATCACAAGTGATGATTACACGTTTTGTAGGCTCAGTTATGCAATTCTGATGTCATAAAACAAACACGAATAAATAGAAACAAAGCTATGGATGTATGTGTGATCAAAAGATATTCAACAGAATCACTGGAGAGAAGCATTCATGTGAAAACATCATGACTCATTAAAGGATCAAACACATGGTGCAACCCAAGCTTTTGTTCAAGCTCACAGTCCCACCCAGTGTGTCTGATAACGGATCAACGTGTTTAATCCTGAACATCTATGACCCTGTGCGAACATGACGCCGTTGTCAGAGCTCAGTCTCACAACACTTTTCTGTCTTTTCTGTAACCAGGCAGGAGATTAAGGAATTGATCTCAGACAGGCTTGGACATATTTTAATTGTCCAAACTTATCTGAAAGCTGCTACAATTACACAAGGATATTCTTTAACTGATCTTCAAATGAAAAATGAGTTAAGACAGAGTATTTTTTCTTCATTGAAGCTTCAAGAGAAATGAAGAATTCTCTCTTAATGTTTGAGTGTAATTAATCTATTAAATGACACAGGTTACAATAAATCCACCTACCATTTTCCATGTACTCAGTGACAATATAGATTGGTTCCTGCGTAACCACAGCAAAGAGGCGGACGAGGCGAGGGTGCTGCAGGTTCTTCATCATGTTGGCCTCTGCTAGGAAGGCTTCCACTGACATTGTGCCTATCTTCAGATTCTTAATTGCCACTTTTCTGTCATTGTTGTGGACACCTGAAAATAGACAATTAGACATTACAGGCTGTTGTTTAAAACACAGCTAGGCACCCACAAACTCGCCAGTGGGCATACTTCCATAGGCACAGTCATGAGAAAATTAAAACCTCTTATGTTTATGTAGGAGTTGAGTCTTGAGGCATATTGTGAAACTGTCACAAAAAGCTGTTTGCCAGTTTTACCAGGCAAAAAAAAAAAGATCATATCTATCAGCCAGGTAGCTCGAGTTTGCCTTTAGTGGAGTTCTTCCTAATTTACTCTGTTTACTTATGTCTTTCAATGCTGTTCACTCTTACTTTGTCTTTAGTAATATTTTGGCTCATTGTGTTTAATAAGCTATAAAGATTTAGAAATAATTTGGTTATGAAAGGAAAACACAATAGCTTGTCTTCAGGAAATTGTAGCCCTTCTCACAACATCTATTGCATGCTAGCTATCCCCTTTTTCTAGCTTACAATGGTGACAAGTCCCGTTCTTACCGCAAAAAACGTGGTGAAGATACAAAAAAAACTTCCTGGTTAGATATACAGTTTAAAAATGATGTTTGGTTTCTTTTTTAAAAAGTGCTGAATTTGTAGCAATTTGTATATTTATAGCAATTTCTTTATAAAATTTTCCATCTGTCACATTTTTCCACGACACTGGGCTGAATCGGGTGTATCTACATACAAGCGTCTAAATGTCATTTTGTGGATATTTAATGTAATTTGCTTTGGTTACAGTTGTGTGAAACCTTAGCAAACTTTGGATTAATATGAAACAAAAAGCCTTTTTTAAAATCATGGCCAGATTACACATAAAGGCTTTGATCTTTTCTTACATATGTTGGCACAATGATTGATGCTTTGTTGTATCGAACGATGTGCTGCTTAGCGGTTTACGCACACGCTTATACACAGACATTAAATACATAAAAAAGTCAAATCTGCTCTGATAGGTCAACTTCAGTCTGCATGAGCTTTGCTTAAATTTGAGATTCAAAAAGAGCATTCAGTTGAAAGTAATACTAGTATACACCCCTGAGCACAGGACAAATTATGTTTATGTTAATGTATTTGGCAGACACCTTTATCCAAAATGACTTAGAGGTAGGCATGAAGGACCCCTGTGGTCTAAGGACCCCTACCGCAGGTAGTATCTTTCATGCAAGGGGTGTGATCCCAGGGCTCCCACACAATAAATAGTGTAGTGGCAATAATACCACTACACTATCCAGTCCTTATTAGTATTTTAAAGTATTTTTCCGAGAAATGACTAACTCTAAAAAGCTATCAAGAACACCCATAGCACTTATTTTTGTCCCCGTAGCACAAACTACTGCTGTATAGATGACATTTTGTGCGAGACATAAAAACATATAAACATGAAATTTTGATTTCTTGGGGACTTTAAAAAGTTACAAATGCAAATCAACACAGCTGCAGCAGGTGAACCTTAGCAAACAAACTGGACAAACTGGAAATTGCAAATGATCCTCCTTGAAAAGAATATATCATAACTTATCAAATCACCTGTAGAAAAGTTAGCAATGTCAGTAAGATTTGTTTGGGAATCATCAGTATGTGTAATATATTTCCTCCTAGCCATCTGGTCAGTTGAGATATTTTATAGTATTAGATGACAATTTGGAGTGAATGTAAGAAGATACTTAAAGTCACTAATTCATCCTCTGGAGACCATGTGTAGCATAATTCTTGTGCTACAAAAACCCCCAAATAATCATTTATCTCCTGTAGATGTTGATAAATCTAATGGTAATTTCAGTCACTAACCCCCAAATATGCATAGTGATAATATGAATATATTTAGTTTGTTTTACATGGATTAATGTAAAAATAAACGCTTTATCTCATCATGTTAGTATGAGTATAAAGTATAAACACAGTGCTTTTGTCTGGAGCGGTAATCAAATGCATGCAGCACTACAAAATAGCTTTGCATGACTCAAATGCAAACAGGATCCAACTAAAGTCCCAACAAACAAGTTTTATCTGCCCTCTGTTTAGAGCACCAACATCTCACATCTTGTGTGAAGCATAGCAATGCGGGGGAGAAAATTTGATCTATTATTCAAAGCATTCTTCTGTCTCTTTTATCTGCAATGACAATCTTCTTGAAAGAAAGGATGGCCATCACACAGATATTTCCGTGTTCACTAAGTAAACATTTCATACTCTGTGAAAGTCACTCCCATTACTCAACTATGTCACTGAACCAATGTTTGGATGAGGACAGAGAAACAAACACAGGGCCCAGACTATATTCAAGACAATACTACAAATCTAAATGTGGCAGTGAAATGAGGACAAGTTCCATGCTCGGCAATGCTTTAGCTTGTTCAGTGGTTTGTTTTGGATGTTAAATGGTGCTGGCAAATGAGGATGGAAAATAGAAGGAAAATGACCCCTTCAATTGAATGATAATGGGTTTGTGGCTTAACTGATATCCTTGTGATCAAATCTCTTAACCCTTTTGTTTCACTTGATATTCTGCAATCACAGTCAACATTTATGGGAATATTGTTAGGCGACAATTCCTCAGATCCACAAGCTTATCGAAAAGTTACATTCAAGTAGTTTGAGCAACATTATGTATCAAGGTTAATACCACACATCATTCTTTCGTTAACCAGCTCAAACAAACCTACAATTAAGTCTGCACTGAAGAAACTCTTCTGCATACGCTGCAGAAAAGCCCTGGCTTCTGGCAGGCTCACCGGCAAGCCCGCAACCAGGCTGAGTATATCTGTTTTTTAGATGGGATGTAGAAAACTTCTGAATGAGGAAGTTTAAACTCCTACAAATGGAAAACAACTCACCCATCCAGACTTCCCCAAACTGTCCAGCTCCAAGCCTTCGCTCCAGCTTTAGGGACTCACGGGGAATCTCCCACTCGTCCTGCCACCAGGGCTTCTGCGGTGCCCTCGACTGGCATGGCTTCACCAGGTTTGTGCACAACCCATCTGCTTCACCTGGAGGATAGAGAAAGAAATACATAGTATAAAATATTTCGGATGATGACTTAACAGCGATCAAAACTTTTGATTCATCCCCTTCAAGAGGCCGTACGCACGTGAGTAATGCTGCACAAGCTCCTTCAGCGAGCTGAATGATATCTTGGTTGTGATGTAGAAGCCACCATCGTCCAGGTTGCGGATCTTGTAGTGCTTCACTCCTTCACCTGTGTTGTGGTCCAAGTCCCTGATTGATAATGCATATGACCCTGGGTACAAGGAAAAGTGGGGAGCAGAAAGATTTGTTGAAAAATGTCTTGACTAGAGATTTCTAATACCTAAAACTGTGGGCTTTGTAGCAGAACAGTAGAATCAGACAATTTTCCATCAAGTTTAAAAGCTTAGCATAGACTACTTTACTATAATTCTTTGGGAGGTGTGAACAGGAATTATAATGGTGTTAAGGGGTCAGTTTGTTCGCTATTTGTCTGCAAATTTCCCCTTGTTGCCATTAAAATATAAAAAATTAGGCTGGTATGAGTAGTTCCTCTAAATAAGGTTTAGACATTTGAAAATTGTGGAAAGTTAATTTAGATTCTTAGGCATGTTTCAGAGTTATAACACGCACTGTGAGTCTATGACAAACACTACCACTCAGAGCTATCCACAGGCATGGTTAAAAAACACTGATTGAAATCACGCCTGAAGTGAATTCGACAGTTTGTGCTCCATCTTCAACACAAATGGTGAAACGGATGAAACACTCATTTCTTTAAAATAGTAGATGGGTATTTCCAACTTCCACAGGAAAGCAAAACTGAACATCAAAGTAATGAAGCAAGCTAGAAACAGGAAAGGGGCCTGTGGGAAATGAATTTTCTTTTAGAAACACTTCAACTAATAACAGGACTAAAGGAAGCAGAGGGCACAAGTCATACTTAGAGATACGGTCACGTGAAAAGAAAAAGCACAGCTTCTTTCATTGCTAAGGTTTTACATATCAACACACAATAAGAAAAATAATATTCTAGTTCTTGCCAGGTCTTAAGATTGGGTAAATACAACCTTAAATTCAACATGTAATAATACACTGTGTTACTCCTTATTTTACAGAATTTAAGCCAAAATGCAGAAGCAGTGTGTGAAAAGTGAAGTCATCCACATGCTTCAAAATCATGCAGAACCATCTTTAGCAGCAATAACGTGAAGTAATTGTTTTCTCTATGATGTTGTCAGTCTCTCGTATCATTTAGGAAGACGTTTGACCCACTCGTCTTCACAGCATTGCTTCAGTTCACTGAGGTTTGCAGCATTGGTTTATGCACAGCTCTCTTTGGGTCCCAGCACAGCATTTAAATTAGGCTGAGGTCTGGACTTTGATTGGACTATTGCAACACCTTAATTGTTTTCTTTTGCAGACATTCTGTTTGGGATCTTTGTCCTGCTGATGAACCAGTTTCAGCCAAGCTTTAGCTGTCAGAGAGATGGCCTCACATATGACTCTAGAATACTTTGGTATCCAGAGGAGTTCATGGTGGACTAAATTACTGGAAGGTGTCCAGGTCCTGTGACTGCAGAACAAGCTCAAATCATCAGCCCTCCACCACCGTGCTTGACAGCTGGTATGAGGTGTTTGTGCTGATATGCTGTGTTTGGTTTCCTCCAAACGTGCTGCTGTGCATTAAGACCAAACATCTCCACTTTGGTCTGGTCTGTCCAAAGGACATTGTTCCAGAAGTCTTGTGGTTTGTTCAGATATAACTTTACAGACCTATGCTGTGCTGCCATGTTATTTTTAGAGAGAAGAAGATTTTTCCCTTGAAACCCTTCCACACAACACATAATTGTTCAGTCTTTTTCTTATTGTGCTGTCCTGAGCTTTAATATTTAGATCAGTGTTTCACACACTGATGTCATGTGTTGTTGTTCATCTGAGGTTGCATAAGAGAACAAAATTCTTTGAGCATTTTATATCCCTTTAACAGTCCATAGTTGTATAATTTAGTAAGTTTGTCATTTTAGGATGAAAGACAATTATTAAGTTAATTTCACCTTTGGAAGTCTCGCTCTCTCGAATCATGAAGGAGCCCTGAGTATTCCCAGGAGCAAGGAGGAGCCTCATGGCATCATTTCTAGAAATGTCCTTAAAAAACCACCTGCAGCAAAAACACATACTTCAAACTTTAAGCTAACCACTTCCCTTTCCTCAGGGACACAGCATGCATAGTGTGAGATGAGACTGCATTGAGAGCCCTGACATTATGTTTCCTGTGTGACTTACGCTTCAGTCTCCATTGTGGTCATAGCAATAAAGTTGTATGGGATGTAGCCCCTCTGGCCTGTGGTGAGGGACTCTGCCAAATACCACTCTGTGTCATCTCTGGGTATCAGAAGATAAAGCAAAAATATCACGGGTTAGTTTGCATTTCTGTGACACCTCACTGGAGCTTGGGCTGGTTTAAAATCAATGGGTTCACAATCAGAATAGTTTTATTTAGCTTCCGAAGGCAAACAGGTTCTGTCAGTATAAACAATCACCGAATTAAATTAGCTTTATTACTCTGAATAGGCCACAAAAAAATGTGTTGCATATCAGCATAAGAGATAGAAATAAGAGTAAGGTTTAGTATGGCCTTTTAATCTTCACAACAATATGTACACCTTTTTAAACCATTGAAGCAAAGGAATGGTTCATCTAATCAAATTTAAGCAAAATTAAGCATATCTATGTCAATCTCATGTCTGTAGTGGTCTCACTCCTAAATCGGGGGGAACTCCTGTGTATTTCCCAAATATTTATTTAGCAAATAAACATATCCTGATTGTAAAACAGTACATTTATTTAATTTACACTTTGTTTGATTATGTTAAAATTAGCCTCAAAAACTCACATTTTCAATTGCAAGTACCTCCAAAAGTTTCAGAAAAATAGTGAATAGGACATGGCGGCATTGTCCTTCATGGTACGGTAACCTGTACTTTGTTTGAAACCCTGTTAGAGATTTCTGGAAATCCGATTCTCTTCTCAAGATTACATAACAGACTATTCCGTTTGTTAAGTTATTCTAGTTTAAGACAGAAACACACAATAACTTCACACTAAATGTTAGATTTGATGTGAAAACCATGATTTTAAAATGAAATGGATATAGTCAAATTGTTGCTTAAACTATGTTTAAGTTAAGGTAGGGATCAATTCTGACTTATTATTTTTAATTGTGTGAACAGAAGCAATAAAACCGTAGAAACAAACACTTAAAATTAAAATGAAAAGATTATAAATTAAACTGTAAAAATTTTACTCCAACATGTTGCTTTGAAATTTTTTTTTCAGCTTCTTTAAAAAACAAAAAGTGTTTTTGATTCTCAAGATCTGAAATTCTTCCTTACAATCTGCACAAGTTCGTGTCAGAGGAAGAGGCAAACCAACACAAGCTGAACACATATAGACACAAGGTTGCATACGTATCCGCACCTCGCCGCACAAACCCCTGAGAGTTGCACATAAAAATACAGCAGGTTTTACTGGATATACAGTTAACTAACTTTATTTAATTCAGCTAAACGTCCAAAGAGAGGTTTGGATTTCCTCTTTAAAGTTGGGCGAACATGTTGCTCAACTTTGTTCTTTTTTTGTTGGTTTTGTATTTATTCAGTAGTCGGCGTGTTAGAGATGCAGGAAACCTCGGGTGAGATCATATGTTCACACAAATGAAAAATGTGTTCTTTACGTTGTGGTTCATTATGGTTGACTTGGACTACAATGTCACCAGAACAACCCAAAAAGACCCGCTTCTTTTTGCCATCTTTTTGTTCGTATAAGCATCTCACTTGTTGATGATCTTGAGCTTGTCTCCTTTCTCAAAACCCAGGTCGCCTTCATGTTTGGGGTCATAGCTGTATATGGCCACCCCGATGTTGTCTGTAAGAGAGAGATTATTAGATTTAGTTAGATGAGATAGATTTAGAGCATTTCCAATCACAGAAATGATGATTAATAGAGAGAGGTTTTGTGTGGATCTTTGAATTATCTTGAAGTTTTTTTGACTAATGGCTGTTGCTAAACACCTGGTGATGAAGCTGAAAGAAGAAAGCAGACATTTTGTTTACACGCCTGCAGCATGAAATTTGTAATGGATGCTGATTTTTGATGATAGGCCACAGAAGGGTCATATTTCTCCTCCGAATCTGGGAATCTTTCATTTGACTCAATGAAAGATTTCTTTATATATGAAGATGAAGACTTTTTTTAAAGAGTTTTTGGTGCCTTGAGATTTATTTAGTTGTTGTAACTGATAACTTAAGTAGCCATATTTCGTTTCCTAAGAGAGACCAAAGAGAGAAATTAATTCCAGCTCACAAAGTTGAGTTTTTGTTCTCCAAACGGAAATATTATGTTGCATATACAGGAAGCTGACGTGGAACATGTGAGATGTGAGGTCCCAAAGGCAAGTATAGAACTTTAAAGTGTTTCTTCACAAATTTAATCAGTTTTAGCACACAATGATTTGCTGATATTCTGTTTTCAATTGCAAAGAACACATGGGTCCTGGATAAAGACCCATCCAACAGTCAATCAAAATGGTCGACGTGGTGTTCCAGTACGGTGCTGCAGCAGTGTAGACACGGCGATCTAATTTTTTATGTAAACAAAAAGGGACATTTGCATGGAAAATTAACAATCTGAGGAAAACAGAAGATGTTATGAGAGAAAACTATGAAATGGAAATGTTCAACTGAATGACTGTACGTGTGACAAGACTGCGAAATGTGAAGACTTACTTACTGGTAGAATGTTGAAAGAACAGGAAACTGCTTTTAAAAGCATTACTTCATACATTCACCTTGAATAGATTTCTAAATTTACTTTTACTAACTTTTCCCCTCAAAATTTTTTCATCGTGGCATTCGCCTGATTAAAACTTGCACCCAATGTTGTTCGGCACCATTAATTTATGATTCAGTTTGATGTCATTTGTAATTTTAAACATATTCAAGACAAATTCTTCTGTAGATTCTTTTTTAAAACAGAAAATGTACCTGGTAAAGGTGACGTAGGTGGTGAATACTGTGATGGGTATGGAATCAGCTGATCTGTGTACTGGAAGGACAAAAAAAACTAAATGAGACCCACATTTTCCTGGAGAGCTGTAAAAGATTTATGCAGTGAAACAGACTGACGTATTTTACATTCACAGTAAGAAATCAAAGATTTCTGGTTTGATACGCAGTTTTTGACAGTAAATAGTTGGCAGTTTGGTTTTTCCTCCTGACAGAACGTCTCAGTGTCTAGCACACAGGTGGTTTTCTCCTTTATTTCTAATCTAATGGGACATCTAAGTTTCAGAGAGGAAACAAACAACATTGAGGGAATGGTTACGCTCCCATTTAATTACACACACAAAAGACAACTTCCCTCACAGTTACATAAGTTATCAAATTCTGCTTAAATGAAGCACCCAAGAGCAGATTGAACTTTATGATGTTTACAGATTTTACATAATACTGAATGAATTGTGGGAACCCATTCAGTGTTCACGCCTTGTCGCTGGTGCCCCACTGCTCATTTGCATGTTCTCCTATTGGTCACTCAGCAAGCAAACAACCAAAAGCCATTCATGTCACTCACTTATAAACAAGCACACTTCAGCACACTGGCACAAGCTCATTCTGAACATCTAAAACACGCACTTACTGTGTTGCATAACTGTGGAGGTATGGGACAGTTGCAGTGTTCACAGAATTCATCCAAGTTCTCAATCCATTCGTCCGAGTCTGAACTACAGGCACAGCCCATCTTTTCTGCAATTTTAAAGAGCAAGTTCATTTAGAAGCTATCATATAGATATTATATGTTCAGAGAGAGATTAGCACTGCTTTTTAATGGTAGAAATTCTCAGATGAAGTGATTTTCTTTTTGACAGCAAAACAAATCCAGGACAGTAGCTTTATATTCTGTGTTTTGTTTTATGCATGTCAAAAACCGTAAGTCTTTCATGGCTGAATGTCAAGACTTGACAGGAAGACACATACAGACAACAGAAAAGTTACAATTCCGGCTTTAGTTGGGCGTGACTGAAGGCCTTGACTCAAAATGGAGGCTCAAAAGTAAGACTGTAATGCCTGTTTCTGTGGCATGTAAACATACACAGACTAAACAAATAAATCAGATAGCCAAAGTTTTGCTGCACAGTTCAGTGCTGCACACAGGTTCCAAGTGCTCTAATTTTCATCCAGACTTGAATCTGAAAAAACCAGAGCAATGTTAATCTTGTATAATCCATCATCTGCACGTGTTCTGTATTGTGTTTTACACCAGTACGCCATATGAACCAGCTTTCTCGAGCTCACTTAACTCCCATTGGGCCACTGGGAAAAGGGTCAGTGGGCTAATCGCAGCAGACGTCCATCCAAAAGGCTCAAAGCCGTGAGAAAAATCTGGAGAAGCATGACCCGGCACTAACAACCCACCACTGCTGCAAAGAGACCTCAAGACTGAATCACAGCAAGATCACCAGGGTATGAAGAAGTTCTTGAATTATCTCCTCTCCTACGCTTACTGGCCTACACTCAGGGAGTCACACAAGTCAGCATTTTCCATTGAGGGGTTATCCTCTAAATTTTTACTCATAGTAACTGAAAGCCTTTTCAAACACACACTGTTGATTGTTATTTTTTGCAAAGCACTGTACATAATAAGTCTTAAAAAATGAATGAAGAATTTTACCTTGCTTCACTTATTGCCTGATGAATTGGAAGACACAAACAAAAAAGACATCTCCATATAGAAAAATCCCCCTTTAAGTTAATTGCTATGGCTCCAATAATAGATAGACTGTTAAAAATAAAGGTTTGAATTTATAAACACATACACTTTAGAGTTTTGATTTTATTTAAATTAGAAAAGAATAGATTTCAGCTACGGGCATAGTCTTTAGGTGCTGCTGTTTTTCATCTCCTAATGCCAGTTTTCTACATGGAAAAAATCAAATCACACCCTCTGAGTATTTGCTATAATCCAATGACAGAGAAATTCAAATGTTCAGCCTTGTGTTACAGTTATTTAAGTTTCAAACTTAAATTTTCAGGCTAAAAGAAGAACAAGTTTGATGCTCACCTCTTCAAAAATTTAATTTCTCCACAATCGTCCAGTACTGTCAGAATTCAGGTGACGCCATCAAGATATTCCTTCTTAAACCTATACTTCCTCTAAAGAGTTGTTTGGCAGGAGATTATTCTTTCACTGTCAAAGCTTCGGTGTGAAGATGTCATCATCTGCGTCTCTTATTATAACTAACAGAGCAAAGAGAGTTGAGGTGGTGTCAACCACACACACACACGCACGTTGTAGAAGAGCAACCCAGAGTTTCCTGTCGTTGAAACGTTGAGGGTTGCTCTGCAGGCTTTGAACAGGTGCTTACTGTGCAGCTGTGTGTGAGCAGAAGGGAACGTTATAGACTCTATGGCAAAGGGGTCAGGGCAGCACCTTTCCCAAAGATGTTAATGTTCCAATACAGTTAAAAAAGGAGGTCTCGGTAGGCTGAGACACCGGTGAGGTTACATTTGTATATTTTTGTGTTGCTTAGCGCTACATGGTGGGAGTCACTGACATTTAAGGTGAGGTAGACCATCAGTCTGCAGCTGAGGTGGTAGTACCTGAATATTCAAAAATAAATTTAGCACAAAGGGATTTCACACCACATCAGGTTCCCATTAGAAGTAATCATTTTTATCGTTGATGTCTCATATTGAGAATAATGTCACACAAGAGACTGTTTTGATCTATGTTTCCTGTGCTGTGTTTATATCAATAAAACATTCCAACAAGGTTCAAACATGTGTTTTGTGTTTGTTCCCAGCAGTTCATTTTTAAATAGATTTCAACCTTGACTTTCTCATCTAAAATCTATTTAATAGCATCTCACTCACAGACCATAAAATATTATCCTCATTTTTAGCTTAATTTGTTAAAAAAAAAACACACGCACCACAGTCATATTCAGCCCCAAAAAGAGCAACAAAGTCTCTGAGATTGTTAACACACTTCGAGGCCTTGCTGCCGTGTTCTACGTTTCAGACACCTCTGGCTACGGACCGCATCTCTTGTCTTGTGGTGAACGGCTGCTGCTACAGAGCTTGCACTAGCAGGAAGTCAGTCCAAACATCGAAGAGACTGCACAGAAATACATACTTAGAAGAGTGCCACAGCATAGAATGAAACCACTCTTTTTTTCCGTTAGAGAGTGAAATTTTAGGAGGATGTGTGAGGGTGTTTTGCTTTTTGACATTTTGATATGTTGAATGAGCCAAACAAATAGAAAAGGTGCTTACATACGTTTCTGAGGGCAAAATCTAATCACAGAAGAAGTCCTCGCCTCGGTGGACATGCACCAGGCCTTGTGAGGCTTTACGGATATTCCTTTTCCACACTTGTCACAACATTCAAATGTGGTTGGAAATCACATTCTGTTACGCAATCAAACTGAGATGCTATCAATATGCAGAAAGTTTTCCAACCCTCCTACTGCCTGCTTCACAGTGCAGGTGCTGGCCTCTTTTGCGATTGTGAGAGTGGCTTTCGTTTTGCCCCTAATACTTACTCACATACGTCATGTCAGTTTGTTTAGCTTCATGATAAACTGATAGATGCTCATGCTTTATTTACTCTGCAATGCCAGCTTCTGTGCTTTTGTTGACATGCGGTATGTATGATACAGAGAAAAAGGTCAAGGGAAAGTATCCGCTGGGCAAAGCTGAGTGGCATGTGAAACACAAGTCTGCAGCGCTTTGTTGTAAAAGTATTTGCTGAGGGAAAAAAAGGCTTCAAGGTGCACTAGTTAAGCCTCTTTGCATTTTCCATACGATATTCCCTTCTATGTCTCTGGCTGTTAAGGTCTCAAGTCACACATGAGGTCATGTGTCCTGTAGCATTCCATATGATGATCATTTCAGCAGCCCTAGCTGTGCTCTCGTTTCACACAGTGGTCACACTCTGCCGATGTGTATTTGGTTTCTTGTTTAACAAATTATGTCCAACAATGTCTATGGCTCTGCACATCCCTCTAGGGCACCGATCTTATGTTTGGATGTTTCACCAGGTCACGAATGTCTGGCAGAAAGAAAGAAGACACCATTGTCCATGGGTTGCTTTAGGATAGAGGGTGGGTGATGGGGAAGGATCTGGTGGAGCACGTGTGGATTTTTGCCCAAGACTGCACAGACAGATCGACAGAACAAACCCACTGTGTACTTTTAAGTCATATAAATCTCAGGATTGTACACCTCTGAATGTCTACATGCTTAAATGATCTAGTTTCTAATTGACACAGAAATCAAAAGAGTTACTTTACCAATTTTGGTTTATGTGCAAGAAAGAGAAACTTAAATTTTTACAGGCATTTTTCTTTGATACTCATGCACCAGGTAGATACATTTATACAATGTTTTGATTTAAAATTTACAAAGACTGTGATTTTACAAAATCAGTATATGTTTTAAACATCTAACACACAACTACAACCAAATCTGTGAGGAAAATATCCCTCATTCATTTGTATAACTTGTTATTAAACGATAAAACAAATCGTTTAACTTGCCTGCTACTGTCCACATTTGGTCACTTTCCTTTCTTACACAGTCAGTGCTCTGCTGCATCTGGACATGCTGCTGGGAAACAAAACAGCCTCCCAGACTGTGCTGCTGTAAAGATATTTTTGGTTTATGAAGATGAGGAGTAAAAAGGTGTGGTCTGCTTCCTGTGAACATACTAAAGGCTTTAAGAGCTCCAGCATGTTGCTGCATTAAGGGATTCTGTTGACTTTAAAGACTTGCTGAACCTTTTCTTTATCTGATCACAACACGCACAACCATGCGAACTGCCTGCAAACTCTTGAGGAATGAGGGACCTCAAGTAGACCATGTCTACTGCTGCGTGTAATCAATTTAGGAAAAAAAAGTTTGACCTTAAATGCTTTGATGTTAAATTATTTATTTTGTTTTTTAATTCTTGTTTGCACTTTCGATTCCAATGACTGCATTTCAGTTGGGGGAAATGACTTATTAAGTAACATGTGACCTGAGAACTTTTGCGCTGGGGCCATGAAGTTATCCAAGCCACTGCTTTGTGTTCTGATATGAGCATTTTGTAACAATCTCTCAGTCCTATTCTCCTATTTCTAATTCTTTGGCTTATACGAACCTTTACCTTTTCATCACAAAACCATGTAGCCTCTTAGATAGTATACACAATAACTCTACATTACATTTATATGTAGATCTTATGACTCATTCTGCACATAACCAGTTGGCAGCAGAACAGCTCAGACTCAGCAGGAAGCTCTGACAGTAGGAAAGGTGTGTTCCTCCACATGTCTAGGTGCACATAGAGTCTTCCTCATTCATGTCACGCCAACATATCAAGTCATTTTCATTTTTAGTCCTGGTAGCAATTGTTGGCAGCCACTCCTCACTCTGACTCCACAACGCCTGGATGAAGAGGAAATAACTCTACAAAAACCTGCCTATGCAAACACAGGGGAGGAGATGGAAACATCCTCAATTGCAGGAATGGGTTGTGGTTTTAGCACAGAGAGAAACGCCTGGAGTTGATGTTCATCTTGGTCAGCCCCAGGTGTTTCAGAGGGGTGGACAGAGCAAATGCGGCCTTCATGGGGATGTCACACAGCAGGTCAGACTCCTCCTCGCACTCCTCCAGCTCATACGTCGCATCGTCCAGCATCTCCTTGTGTCGGTCACAGACCTGCTCCACTTTCAGCCGGTGGATCTCCACACGCAGACGGATCAGCTGACGAGCCAAACGGTTGTCCTGGACTTGCATCTCCCTCTGGAGACAGAGCAGCGATTGGAGGGTGGGGAGGGGAGGTGGAAGATGAGGAGAAAGTGAGCTGAGATCAGATAACAGAAAATAGACTGGGTGCGTTTGATGGTTCATTTGCTTTGTCATCTTCTTATCAATCACTGGCATGTGGAATGTATGGGCTGCAGGCTGAGACTGAGAAAACAGGCAGCATATTGTTTCACAAACTATTTGTTTAGCCTGAAAGGACTGCATGTCCTCACTCATGTTATCCTTGAATTCAGCCAAGCACTCATGGCCAACACTGACACCTGTGGAGATGACTAGATATAAACAGGAGCATTTAACTTGCATGAATGGCCAGGGACTCAATTATATGCTGGTTTGATAGACTGAAGGGTTAAGCTGTCCCTGGTTGCAACTCTGATTCTATTCGCAATAAAATTGTTATCACAAGCAAGGTCTGGAGCAACTCACCAGCTCTTTTCTTAGAAACTCCAAAGCATCATCAATGGTATCAAAGCCACAGAAGTTGCTCGCAACCAGCTCTGAGTTCTCGTTTCTCAAAACTGCAGGCATGGAAACGTCTTGTCCACCAGAGTCCGGACTGTCTGCAGCATTTATTTCCTTCCACGAGCGACTCTGCACCCGCTCCTGCCACTCCAGATAGGATGGTCGGCGTGTCTGTAACTTCAGTTTCTCCGTCAGTGCCTTGAGGCTGTCAAGATCCTCCGTGTCTCCCTCCGAGGACTCTTCTCCAAGCTCTTTGAAATCTATCGATGCAGCAATCGGCAAATCTTTAGGATTCATGTTAGCGCCGCTCTCCGGAGTGGCTGCTATGCGCTTAAAGCGCAACAGGTCCATTCCTCCTTTATAGGGACAAGTGAAACAGTGACCGCCCATCCCACAGAGAACGGGAGGGGTGGATGATTTATTATTTTTTTTATGAGAGGAAACCGGACCTTAAGACCTTACATCAAAATCTGGCTTGCAGTTTCTGATACAAAAATACTAAAAACAACTGCGTTTGCATGATGTGGAGGAATCCAAACAATTCGTGTAATTTTAGGGTACAACCCCCCTCCCTTTATTTTGCATTTGTATTGCCAGAAAAACATAAATAGATACAACGATTTATTGAAATCGTGTGCAAATATAAATGTAAATACAGCAAATGAGGCAAAAAATTAGTTTGTACAATTCCAATGAGCTTGAAATTTAGTATCTGGTGTGATAACCTTTATTTTTCAACACAGCCTTAGTCCTGTTAGAAAATCTTTCTTGTGATTTCTTCAAGTGGGCTGCGGGACCGGTTCTTCGGACTTTTTGAAGGACATTCCAAACTATTGGCAGCCACCCTTCCATGGAGATAGTTTCTGGAGAAGTCTGTCATGTGTAGACACAACACTGGTTCATCCCCTGAGTTAGAGGCCGTTTGTGGAGCTTGAATGATTCATAGGTCAGTCTTAAGTGGCTTCACAGAGAAACAAAAAAATACATTCTTCTGAATATTGTACAAGGACCGGGGTAACCGTGAGTTCAGGAAAACCTGGAGAAGAACACTTTAAACAAAATCTGGCTCCTTGGGAACCAAATATAAATGAATGATTGCTGGCTTCAGACTTGTAACGTGTACTTCAGGGGAGTTTTTCATAGTGGAGAGGCATTCAGATTCTAATCTAAAAAAAGATTAGAGGAAACCCCTTGACCACATTGGTTTTTATCTCTAAGAAATTCATCTTACTGAGCAGTTTAATCTAAATTAATGACCTGGATCTTTCTCTTAAGCCGTCTGTGTTTTGTATTTTGAATCTAAATAAGTGTAAGGTAAATGCTACTATACTTTTGTACTCTTTCTTATATTTTTCTCGGTCACACTAGTTGTTTATCAGGTGGAAATCAAAGACCAGCTACTTAACCACTGAAAGAAAATGCTGAACCAAATCACATGTGGGTAAAAGACCTGATTAGTTGCTCCCTGTGAAAGTAAATAAGACTGTAACAAACATGCCTGATATAGATGTTTCTGTGTTTGAGTGTGGTGCCATCTAGTGGCGGTTTAATATGCATTATATATTGTAGATTGCATATACTGCTTTCTCTCCCCCCCTGCAGAGTACACAACTTTTAGCAGTTAAATGTGACACATCTCGTCGTTTCTTTTTCTCAGGAAACGCGCGCTTCCGTCTTTTGCCGCCTCAAGCATCAATTTCCATTGCAGTGTCGTGTTAAGCAACGGGTATGTGAAAAGGTGCTGCCATAGATGGGGACGGCTATGTTCAGGCAAATATGAAACTTCTACTATTTATAGACTGCTTATCGTCAAACAAACAGAGCGCGACTGCAGAGCTGCCCGACCAGCCCTGCGTAAAGAAGAGGAAGCTTTCATTTTCTTAAGAAAGGCGAGGAAGTGATTTGGATTCCAGGGCCCCTTCAGTTAAAAAAAAAAGTGAATCTACGGAGGGGTTTGGTGTTAGACGCGGGGGGGTGGCTGATGGAGTTTTCTGAGCACATCAAGACGGCCAATGTGGAGGATGTTGAGCTCCGACAGCCGCTGCACCCGCCGAGCAGAGGGACCCTGTGCATCACCGGCCACCACCTGCTCTTCTCGGACAGGGAGGAGGGCAGCTCCCGGCAGGTTTTGTTGCTCCTCAGGAACATCGATGCCATCGAGAAAAGGTATGAGTGGGAGGAAAACAAAAAAAGCGGAAGCCCATTGGTGAAAGAATGTTGCCATAATTTTATGACACTTAGTCCTAAAACTGTTAGCCCTAAAACGAACATGTGGCCTACTGTAAAGCAAACCTTTAGGCTGCAGTCACTTGGTTTCATCTGTTGCCACAATGTCACACTTCACAGACAACTTAAGTTAACAGCCTGAATGTTGTGTTGAATTGCTTTAAAATACTAATGACTCAAATCATTGGATTTAAATAATTAACTTATCATGCATGGTGAAACAGATCAACACACTAATACAACTGTACCGGTGAATTATCCAACGTCTAATTACTTTCTTAAATCTTTTTAACCAGTGTGGAAAACCTTTTGGGCTATACCGGCTTCTTCTCTAATGCAGGCCACAGTGAAAGGTTGGACATTGTTGTTATTGCCATATGCCTGCTATGTGCAAGATTACAGCAACTCTTTCGTCTTGTCACCTTCCACATGCTCACTTTATGTGTCGCTACTAACAACTTTTCTAAGCCTTGCAAAGCATTGCTGAAACCACTTTTACAGTCAGTAAATGTGGGTAGTTGTTTCACACCCATTTGTCAGGAAGGCAAAGAATCCCAGCTGATTAGGTTTGCCTTCCTCTTTTGCTGCAAGTCAAGCCTGCAAACCAATGTCAAAACCAGGGTCAAAACGTGGGGTTTTGAGTTGAAATAACAGACATGGGATATTGTTTTTTTGTGTGTATGTATTTGTTTGAATGTAGGATGTCAGGATCATCAGGAACAATTACCATCAAGTGCAAAGATCTGCGTGTGCTCCAGCTTGACATCCCAGGCATGGAGCAGTGTCTCAACATTGCACATTCCATTGAGGTATTAAAATAACACCATAACACAACTGAACTCTGGAGCATATCACACATTGATAAGATACTTTGTATTTATTTTTTGTCTGAAATGATTCTTTTTCTGTATATTTTCTCTGAATGCGATAAATCTGAGATAACAATCTCTTTTGATGACTTGTAACATTCTCTTTGTGCCTTTCTGTAGACCCTGTCCTGTCTGGACAATGTGTCGGAGATGTATCCTTTCTTTTACAGACCGACTGACCTCAACCTACAGAACCACCGGGGCCTCTCAGCTATGGAAACATACTACGGTCAAACAAAGGAGCTTGTAAGCAACAAAACCCTGTGTAACCATTTCTGGTGTTGGGTTATGGAGTCTGTCGTAAAACCTATTGATGCAAAAAGTCTTAAAAGCAACCTTTTTCTAACAATGATCCAATGACAGGAAAATGCCAGGGAGGCTGCATGTAAGGGTCACCATTCAGGATATCCTTGTTGCTTAGCTTTCATTTGTTTTCCCTTAACGTCAGAATGTGCTTGACACAGCTTGAATTCATGCTCAACCTGTGAATTTCTTTTTCTGGGAATAGCATGTTGCTATGGTGAGGGGTTGGGCCCTGAGGACAGCATTGTTGCATGTTTTCATGGGCACAGTATTCTTAAAATAGGTGGGACGTCTGTACTTTCCACCAGAGTTGCCTGCTTACTGTCCAGAAGAAACTGATTAGATTTGGCAAGTCTACACATTTCTGTTCTTCTGACTCCTGCTCCTTCCATACGAGTTGTGAAGTTTTGGGTAGTTTGGAACTACAAATTGTAAAGTGTGACACTTAGTGGTTCTCAAAGAAATTCTAGGATGTGGTCAAGGCGCCTGTTTTGTTTTTGTAGAAAATTTCTCTGGAGATCCGAGAAAAGATCAATCAAAAATGCCTTAATATTCTATCTGAAATGGTCCACTTTACCTACTGTCTCTTTAAGGCCTCCTCACAAATCCCAGTGTTTGATGATTGGTCAGCTAGTAGTTAGTTAGTAGTTTTTTTGTTGCACCAAAATTGTTACTAAGCATTCATTGTGAGAATGTTCTACGGGATGATTACAAATGAGTTCTTGGCATTTCATGAGCACTGTTTTCTGTAATGTACTCCTTTTAGGTACTCCAACCCCAATTCCAAAGATGCATTGATTTGCAAATCTCATAAGCCAATATTTTATTCACAATCGAAAAAAGAAAACATATCAAATTTCGAAACTGAGTTATTTTACTATTTCATGATAAATATAAGCCCATTTTTAATTCAATGGCAGCAACTGGACTCAATGAAAATATTGAGTGAAAGCAAAACAGCTGGATGAACTTGTTGAGACTAATTAGGTTAATTTACAACAGGTCAGTAACATGATTGAGTTTAAAAAGAGGACCTTAGAAAGTCTCTCAGAAGTAAAGATTGACAGAGGTTCAAACTTCATAAAATGTCATCCTTAATTCATCTACTGCACATAAAATCATCGAAAGACCCAGAGAATCTGGAGACATTTCTCTGCATAAAGAGAGCCTCGGATGGCTCTGCATTAAAAACATACATGATTATGTCATGAAAATCCATGCATGGGCTCAGGAACACTTCCAGAAATCATTCTGTGAACACAGTTCACCGTGCCATCCACAAATTCAGGTTAAAACTCTGTCATGCAAAGAAGAAGCCATATGTGAATGTGATCCAGCAACACTGCCAGCTTCCCTGGACCAAAGTGTATCTAAAGGGGACTGAGACGAAGTGGAAAACTGTCCTGTGGACAGACTAATGGAAATATGTCTTGTCAACATTCAGTTCAAATGTCTGCGTCTTTTATGGTATGGTGGGCTGAATGAGTCAGATGGAACTTGGTCTCTTCAGTTTCCAGCTGTTTACAGACTGTTACCAAGATTGGAATAGAAAAAAGAATGGAAGCTACGCAGTGGTAAACATAGCCCTGCCATCAAATTTAGAATTAGGTCATATTTACCATTAGATAGTCAATAGTTTACTGTCAACATTTGAGTTTTCTGTGTCCTTTAGTGAATGAAATATTGAGATTTGCAAGTTATTGCATTCTGTTCTGTTTACATTTTAAGCAGCGTTCAAACTTTTTTCAGTTGGGGTTTTGCATAACAAACCAATAAAGAAATGTCACCTTTTTGCGGAATATGGTAATATGGTAATGAAGCTTCTGCTGTAATACTTAGCTGAGCATAAAGGTAGAAATGGAAGAAACAGCTGCTCTGTTTAAGACATCCGTCTAGAGTCTGCTGTTACTTTAGTGATTTGTGACTCCATCATCCGCTCTCTGTTCGCAGCACGAAAGGTGGAGACTGAGCAGCGTGAACAGAGATTACTCTGTGTGTCCCTCCTATCCTCCAGCAGTCATTGTCCCAAACAGTATTGATGATGACACTCTGAAGAAGGTGGCCAAATTTAGACAGGGTGGGCGCTTCCCTGTCTTGTGCTACTATCACAGGAAGAATGGCATGGTGAGCTGTTTTAATATTCACCGCTGGCAGCCTGTTTGGGACCAAGCAGTCAGGCAATGAGGAAACAGGAAAATATGTTATAAATGGGTTTTTATTTAAAAAATTGAAAAAAAGAGCAACAAATGGATAACTTAAGTGTTTAACCAAACACCCAGTAAATCAGAGTAAATATGACCTAACACAATAACACTTGGGGGAAATTTATATAATGGTTTGGCCAAAACAAAACAATATGAATATCAATAACCAAATATAAGCACAAACTAACTAAACCATAAGCACCCATCTGTAGTCCAGTTGTACATGGTATGGTCTGAGCAGCTTGCTTCAAGATTTCACGGCTCTCAGCCCTCAGTCACACCAAAGAAACAGAACTTAATTACAGAACAAGAATGTAGTCATAACCTTTCAGTGTTGCTATGTGTGCACTCCATAATCAATATTGTAGGGGTTAAAATAATTCCAAACAAAGTTGATGTTGAATATAATGTTTGTGGCTGAAACTTAAGATTTTCTTAAGAGGACAGATGAGGTGAGAGTGTGCCAGTATGTTATTTAAGCAGAGTGTGGCTGGAGCCATCATACCTCCACACGTCACTGATCTTTGCTAACTGGACAACAACTTTTCAGGTTATCATGCGCAGCAGTCAGCCGCTGACGGGAGCAAACAGGAAGCGCTGCAAGGAAGATGAACTCCTCCTCCAGGCTGTGATTGACGGGTCAGACAAAGGTTACATTATAGACACCCGCTCCAGTCAGCAGGTTCAACAGGCCCGTATGATGGGTGGAGGGTTTGAGTCTAAATCATGCTATGACGGCTGGAAGAGGCTGCACAGACAGATGGAAAAGTAGGCGTTTAAAGAAAGAACAAGAAAGTGCATTTTGTTTTCTGTTGATTACACTGATCCTGCCCTTTGAGATAACTTCCCACACTTCTCAACAGGGGGAAGGCACTCCAGGAGAGTCTGATTAAACTGGTGGAGGCTTGCAGAGATGAGTCCCACAACATGGACCGCTGGCTCAGTAAGCTTGAGAATTCAAAGTGGCTGTCTCACGTCCAGACTGCTCTGTCAACAGCTGGCCTGTTGGCCGAATGTGTGGAAAGGTAAGAATGCACCCAGCATGTCTCTGTGATGGGATTACAGCTGTGTAATAAGTAATAAGTATGTTGAGATAATAATAATATTACTACTTGATTCACCTTTTACCAAGAAATTCAGAATAATACCTCAAGCAAAGGCTGTGAAAGGATATGAGGGCATCTTTAAAATTCCCTGCATGACTGAATGCATGTGTGGCTTTTCCAACAGTATAGTATGACAAGTGTTTCTGTCCAGGGACGGTCATTCAGCTCTGGTTCATGGCTCTGAGGGCACAGACTGTTCTTTGCTTATCAGCACTCTGGCTCAGCTCATTATGGACCCATGTTGTCGCACATTGGAGGGCTTTCTGGGTCTCCTGGAGAGAGAATGGGTAGAGGTGAGGTTCTATAGTTGATGTGTGAGAACATTGTGAGATCTATTTTTGCACAAACCTATTCAACTTAAAAAAAAATATATATATATATAGAAAATGTACACACTTTACAAATAGAGCAATCAAACTTCCTCTGACTTAAGAAAATAATATATAAACTTTTCATCCTTGTTTCCTCATAAATATAATTGTATCTTATAAAGTTGTGCCCATTTTTATTTAATCAATATGTTCTTTTAGAGACACAATGCAAAGACATAAGTTTAGATGAGGGATTTCCAAGGTCAGACACTGTGGGCTTCCCCTCAGATGCCCCGCTTAATTTATCTGAGTCCTTTGATGCTGATGAGATGAAAATGATTTAATTTGATCCGACAGACGCTCACCAAGTAAGCAAGAAGCAAATATAGCTGTCTGATTTAGGTCAGAATACGTGAAACAGTTTAAAAAATCAGATTTATTAGTCTCTAACACATAGAAATCGGTTTCTTTGTGAAGTTATTAGTTTGTCTTTTTGGTCTTTATTCTTTCCATATACAGTCATTTTGAGTCTCTTTATTGTTGTTTAGAAAGTTTTAATGATTTCTTAGCATCATTTTGATATATTTTTATAGTTATATAAATATAGTTTTAAATTCCATTCAGGGACTATTAAAGTATTATTGAATTCCAATTTAATTAAATTTATTTATATGCAATTCTATTTTGTTGTTTAAAAAATGAGAACATTTTGGTTATTTGATTCTCTTTGTGGTTGTTTCGAGTGTCTTGGCTGTCATTTTGTGTTTTATTGAGGTAATGTTGAATGTCTTTGTAGCTGTTTAGTCTGTTTGCGGTTGTTTTGTAGCTTTAAGATTGCTTTGACTAATTATTTGTATGTCTTTGTGGTAAGTTTGCATCTCTGGTTATTTTGCCTCGCTGAGATTTTGGACCACTTCTTTTCTACAATGATCTCCTGGAGGGTTTCTTTTCCATCACCCTTGTAATCTTTATTTCTCTCACTGGTTCTGGATGGGATTAAAATGTGGACTTTGTATGGGCCTCCACCAAACGTGCATACTTTTCTCTGTTGGCCTTTACTTTGTCTGTACTATTCATTTACAACCACTTTCATGTTGGAAGATCCAATGCTCTCAAAGGCCAAGTTTGTAAAAGTTTTTCCAGACAAAGGAGAAGATGGCAGATTTAAAGAGGAAAAGAAATAAGATGTACTCAATTCCCATTCTTGGAGAAGAGGTGGAGGACTTGTGATAACAAGGTGTTTACATCAGCAACAGACTGGATTGGAAACAGAGCACTGCACTGTGCTGGGGACGGTGCACTCTCCTCTTACTAAGGAGCCTTAGGTTCTTTAATGTTTGAAGCAAGATGTTACGTTTCTTCTATAAGTCTGTGGTGAAGGATGCCATTTGCTTTGCAGCCATCTTTTGGGGCAACAGCATCAGCGTCACTGACAAAGACTCTGAAGTAACTGATGAAGAAGGCTAGCTCTGTGATGGAGACTCCGCTGATACCCCTGCAGCTGATGTAGAATAAATGTAACGCAATAGATAACGCAGCATATCCTTTACACTGTGTACTTACAAAACAACAAAGTCTCTTCAGTTAGAGGCTTCTTCAGCTCCGCTATCATAGCAATCGGTACAGAAAAGTTATTCCTGCCCTCCTCAGTAATCTCTCACTCTATGTTAGAAAAGTGGACACCTTTAGGATGGAAATACTGAAGCATAGTCGAACTACCTCTTTATTTTTTATTACTTTAACACTTCTATTGGTGTCTAGTACACTTCAGCAATTCAAGCTGTCCTTTGGGATTATTGAACTTTTTCTGTTTCAGTTTTTCCAATTCAGTTCTGCAGATTGTCTGATGTTTTACTCCAGAATCTTAATGTAGTCTCCTTTTTTAAAGATAGTCCAGGTCTCAAGGACCACCAAAGCCATTCTTATGACTCTGAATAATCCTTGCACCAACATCTTAAGGCAGACTCTCCAGCAGACATTGCTCAAGGCGGGTCTCCATGGATAAATAGAGATCCGAAATTTAAAGCCAATGTAGCAAACTGAGCGAGAGTCCAGATCAGAAGCCTATTGGGAATCTGTGGAGGGAACTAAAGACCAAAGTGAAGACAAGGAATCTCTCTAACCCCCACAAAGGCTCTCATTACTGAAGAAAAGTGGTACAAAATCCCGGTGGAGACGTGCAGAAAGACCATTAGGAAAGATAAGAATATTTTGATCATTAGCAGATTAAAGTTCTTCCATTGGACCTGAGTCATTTTTTACAACTGCTCACCTTGTAGAACATGCACACCATGTACAGCAGATTACTGGCGGTTTCTGCATTTTATTCTCTCTCTTTCTCTCTCTCTCTCTCTCTCTCTCTCTCTCTCTCTCCTTTGAGAAGTTGTTGTCTCGACAAAAAAAGTAATTTTGGCACAATGTCCACATCTAGTTATGACAAAATGTCTTATTGCCCCACAGTCCACTGCAGGCGGGAATTGCCTTCAGAAATGGTCATATTCACTCTGCTGCATGTATTGGTCACAGATTGAATAGAATATGCTTCTCATCTTTTGTTCATAGTTGCTTAAGCTGTTTTGCATTCGACAGGCACCAAAGGGATTTTAACACATTTTTGCATTTTATGGGTACTGACTTTGCCCGTCAAGAAGAAGCGGAGGTGTGTTTATGGATGCTGTATAACGGGTCTTCTGTGCAGGCAGGACACCCGTTCCAGCAGCGATGTGCCCACTCAGCCTATTCCCATGCCCGTCTCCAGCAGGAGTCTCCGGTCTTCCTGCTGCTGCTGGACTGTGTCTGGCAGCTGTGGCGTCAGTTCCCCCTGGCACTGGGTTTCTCTGAGGCGCTGCTCCTGAGACTGGCCACTGAAGTCTATGCCTCTGATTACGGCACTTTTCTGTGTAACAGTGATCAGGAAAGGTCAGCCTACTAATCACAGTCACAGTTTATGACTTCATAGAGACTGTCATATAAAAATCATCTTTGTTTTAAACGAATTCTCTCATCCAGGTCTGCTCTAGGAGTTAAGGAAAAGACTTACTGTTTGTTCCAGGCCCTGCTGAGGCCCACAGAAAGAGATATCTACTCAAACCCTCTGTATGAACCCACTGAGCTGGCAATCTGGCCCTCAGTTCACCCTCAATCCCTGCAGCTCTGGAAAAGTGAGGTTTTTTTTTATTGCTGCATGTATGTGTTCAATCCTACTCTTTTTGACTCATCATGAGCATCAGCATCTCTCTGTATTATTCGACTTTGTTGAATTATTATTCAAGCGTTGCTGCTTTGATTTGACCCCCAGGTTTTTTTCTGAGGTGGACCCCGCAGACTCGTCACCTTGAAGAAGTACAGGAGGAAATAAGGAACATGGTCATTGAGTGGGGGAAGTTAGCACTCAACTGACACACCTACAGTATGAACATGTTTAAAGAGGAATGTGACCAATTTGCAATGCACCTACTGTGTTTTAATGTAAAGTCTATTTTTACCCTTTTTATAAAAGTTCTAATAGAAAAAAAAAAACAGTCTCTTGGTATCATTTAAAGGACATTTTGGGAAATACGCTTTAGTTTAGTTACGTAAACCACCATTTTTGCTTTGTATTAACATTTTGTGATGACATTTTACTGTTAATTGGTACTATATAGATACAAATGAAGTAAAATACACTTTGATAATGAGAAATCCTCTTCCTGTCTTAAATGAGCGCTGTTGGTTTTTGACAGAAAAACTAGCTGTTTAGTTGTTCCCTTCCCCTGGCTGCACATTCACGTAGTGGCTTCTGATGTCAATAAACATAATGAGGCTATTGTTTTCTGTTCTATGTTTAATAATTTCTACATTTTTAAAACAACTGAGTGTTTTTTTTCCACTAATGATAGTCTGCTCTGAGGATAGATGGACTAATAGTATAAATAATGATTTTATGATATATGATCACATAGATATTATCAATAGAGCAAGGCTAGATAACAAACACACCTCCCAGTCCTGTTAAGCTCAGCTAAACACTCTTCACAATGCAAATCCCTGTGCACAGCAAGTCAGCATGTTTGCACACACGGAGCTTTGCAAGCTGGAGACTGTAGTCCTGTTCATTCAGGAGCCACAAGCCACAGTGATTACATATAGTGGACAAGAACCACATAGCCCAGCATGACACTCTCCATCTGCATATTTATCCAGTAGTTACTGGGTGAATTGAGGAGGTGACCAATCGGATGGTAATCTTTTAATTTTGACACCTAAATGCCATCATATAAGCTCTTATTTCTTGATTACGTTTTGAGGAATAGTTCTGGATTTACTAACTTGAGTCTGTTGGTTTTGGATCAAATATTAGCTGTCTGGGATTTCTGAATTTGCACACAGGTAATGTATTTTTCCTTCTTTGTTTTATTTAATATGGGAGAACAACATATTTGATCCCCATTCATCCTTATCAAGGTGAAGAAGTTCAGTGTAACAGTTTGGTCTGGTAATTTTTCTAAGGGCTATTACTGGACATGCAACCTGGTGTTCGGGTGTGTGGGCCCACTGCGGCGTTGCTGGGCCTGTTTTGCCGAGGCTGTCTCAGCAGGGTGCGGAGTTACCCGGGTCGCAGCTTCAGTTCTTTGCCCAGGCAGATGAGCAAGTGGAACAGCCAAGAGACCTACAACCCCAGATGTCCTCAGGAAAACCCACGCGTCCTCATCACAGGTTATACCAATTTCCAGAGTTGCCCAAACTCATTGTTTTTTATCACTATCACTGAATCAACCATGTTTTTTTGATACTGACCTAAGTGCAGTTACAGTAAAGAACGACCGCCTTGCTTATGGGCTTTTGTGAACAAAAGTAAAACTGAGAGTTGATCTGAACATTCTCAGGCACATTCTTGTGGTCATTTTTACTGAATATTGGAGTATTAGAAAGAAAATTCAGTTGTGTGAAATCGTCACCATGTGCAGAGCACCACAGATGTGCTGCTTTTTTCATGTTGTTTTCAATGTGCACTTGCAGCAGAGCCCCATTTTGATTCATCACAATAGGGTGTGCACAGATAGTGTTAGTGACATAAAAGACAGGAGAATAATAGCCTGGAGTCTCTTTTTCTTCTGGAATAATGCTTTGACACAAACAAAAGCTTTCATGTTTTTTGACCTGGATACTTTGACTAGTATAAAGATATAAATGTTTTTTATGTTTGTTTTCTATAGACTGATAAAATATTGAACTGTATGTGTGCAGGTGGTCTGGGGCAGTTAGGAGTGGGACTTGCACAGATGCTGAGGTTAGATGTGCAGAAATTCCTGACACCTTAAAGCTAGTTGAAAACTTTGATTGTGATTTTGAGTGTGATTATATCTACATTAATGTCTAGAAAACTGTATGGAACAGAGAATGTGATCCTGTCAGACATCAAGAAGCCTCCACCTCATGTTTTCGCCAGCGGTATGAAAGATCTGATTCAAGTTTTTGGACATTTTGTGGTCTATTTCAACAGCACAGTCTATATTGTCTTACACTTTAATGTACAACTTTTTCCTTTTCAATAACTCTCTTGATATCTAATTCTTCTCGAGTTAGGCCCATTTGTGTACGCTGATGTGTTGGACTACAAACACCTCAGAGAACTGATTGTAAATAATCGTATTACTTGGCTGGTCCACTATAGCGCTCTGCTGAGTGCTGTGGGTGAAGCTAATGTGGCTTTGGCACGAAAGATCAACATCACAGGTCTGCTTGAATATTCAAAGAGTTTACATAGTTTACATATCATAAAGGTTAGAAGCGGCTTCTCTCTGATCTCCTGCTTCCCATCCAGGTTTACACAATGTTCTAGACTTGGCTTTAGAGAACTGCCTTCGCCTCTTTGTGCCCAGCACCATTGGAGCATTTGGTCCCTCCTCTCCACGTGACCCGGCCCCTGACCTCTGTGTCCAACGCCCTCGAACCATCTATGGCGTGTCTAAAGTGCATGGTGAACTGATGGGGGAGGTAAGACTGAAATGCACACATCAACACAGTAGTATACATCAGCTGCCAAATGTCAGTATGAAGAAGCTTTTTGTTTCTCTAGTATCTCCATCATAAATACGGCTTGGACTTCCGCTGCCTACGTTACCCTGGCGTGATATCAGTCAACACACCTCCTGGTGGAGGAACAACAGGTATTTTTTTCACCTGACAAGTTCATATATCATTGTCTCAGATGAAAGAAAAAAAGATGTTGATACTGGCCGTTAATTGCATTGTCATAGGGAACTTAGTCCTATATATTGTCGTCTTTACAAATGAACTATTGACCTTTCATCTCCCCCCTTCCCTCTAGGAAAATACATCAAATTAAGTCATTAAGTGCTACATCATTGCCCTTGTTAACGTTGGGCTTCTGCCAGCTGGGATTTTGTTTGATTATTTTACCCTTTATCATCACTCAGTGCGACTCCAGATTTTCTGCATAAATACACTGCAATAAGCTGGAAGTCACTGTACAGACTAAGATCTCCGGACCTTTGTCTCCCCAGACTATGCAGTTCAAATCTTCCATGATGCTCTGAGCACAGGTCACCACGAGTGCTACCTGCGACCTGACACTCGTCTCCCCATGATGCATATCGCTGACTGCCACCGTGCCACAGTAGAGTTCATGCAGGCTCCAGAGTGCCAGCTATCACTGCGTACTTACAACATAGCTGCCATGAGCTTCACTCCAGAGGAGGTGGCCCTAGAAATCCGCAAGCATCTCCCACACCTCAGGGTTACCTACAATCCAGACACTGTCCGCCAGACAATCGGTATGGCTTCACACCAGTGATGTAAAACCTAAGTGAGGTGATGAATGCGTTCATCACACTGGCTCAATTAAAAATGCCTGTTTGAAGTTTGTCATGACTGACACTCTTCTTTGGCATTGGAGAACAATGGTTGATGACTAAAAGCCAATTAATATTATAACAGATTACTTGCTAACAGTGGTTACAACATTCATAAACCTCATTCTATGACATTTTCATTTTGAAAGTAGTTACAGGAGTGATATTAAAAGCTTAAAACTAATATGGTACTATTAACGTGGTCATCTTGCCTGTTAATTTGCAGCTGACAGCTGGCCTGTGAGATTTGATGACTCCAATGCCAGGAGAGACTGGGGCTGGGAACCAGCCTTTGGGCTCGAGGGGATGGTGTCTGACTTGCTGTGCTCCATTCGAGACAAGCGGACCAACGAGGGTTTTACTGTCAGCTAGCAAAACCTTCTGCACAAAGACTGACTAATGCCCTACCACTGGCTCTTCTTCAGCTTGCATTTACCAACAGTTTCCTTTCACTTCAGATTGTGAACCAGTATCCTGTGTTTTTCTCTGAAGAATGTGCCAGCGACATACAAGGGATGGATTGTAAAATAAGAATTCTCAGTCAGAACCTGTCGATACACAGTAGAAAGTTAGATTGTCATACACATGTACGCAAACTTACACATTTCAGTCCTTATTAGGGAATCATATACTGTCAAATCTTCTCTTCATCATTGTTTGTAATTGTTATGATATAAGCATCACTTTACACATGGGAATTTCGCCTCCGAAAAGAACACAGACATACTTATTCTCAAACCTAAGAGATTTCCAAATGCCATGTTCAATGCACGCATGAACCCACTGTCTGTTATAATGTCTATTACAATGTCTACTACAGTATGGATCATTGTTGGAGAGTGACAAAACTGTTGGACAACATGATTCCAAGATCACCTGGAATGGCTGGCTCACTTAACTCAAGACCACAATGACACATGCTGTATTCTGGCTGTCTTTACAAAGCAGTATTTTTATCCATCAAATGAAAATCACACATTTTATACATCCCCATCACCCCTGCAGTGACATTTATCAGGATGCCTTTATTATACTTTTTGCCAGCAGTGTGACTTTGGTTATGAATGAGTACCAATATCAAAGTAAACATTATTAACTTTGCAAAAAAAATGTAAACTGAAAATGCAGTGTACATGGACTCAGAACCTGAAAAATAAAAATGTCATGAAACCAAACTACTCTAATTACAACATTTTTGCTGAAATTTGTATTCCCAAAAAGTTGCTATCCAGTGAAAAATTATAAATCCAAAGCATATTTTAAAACACGACAAGGGAAACATATCAAATGTTGAAACAGAACTTTTGGTTTTAAAAAGGATGATAGTAGAGTGTTTTTTTTTTTTTTTAAATGGGACTCTGGCATATTTTTGCTTGATGGATATCAGCTGCTCATGGTTAAATAATTTTCAAAATATCTTCACTGGATAAGGCTCTGGACTGCAGGCAGATGAGTTCAGGACCCACACTCTTTTCTGGGACCTCCTGTCCTATCATCTCCAGTGATGATATATACAATAGATAATAAAACAAGTCTTTTCTTGTCCCCTTCCCACCTTTTTTGTAAGGTGCCACTGGCATTAAAACAATGTACTTATTGTTTACAACATTCACTCTGTACCAAATTTTTGCAGAAACGCTGTTCTACATGCAAAGGACACGATCAGCTAATGGATTCTGATAATAAAGTGTTGTGAATTAAACTACCAAATAATTCTAAAATTTTACATACATTAAGAATCCTGCTCAGAAATTTTACGCGTCAATAACTATAAGCCTATAGGATGCAATACAGTAAAGCTCATAACGGCGAGCACAGCGAGATGGAATTGAATAAAATGCAGATTGAAAACTGACCTTTTTTTAATGCAATGACACAATGAAACCTAACAGAACATAAAACATAGACTGCATATAACAGAAAGAAAATATAGACGGTCTATGAACGCCCGGAATAGATTTTCGCACTCATTCTTTCAGGGGATGTACTACCCCTTTCTTCCTGTGGGGGCGCACCGTTCATCCGGGTCGCCGCTCAGAATTTCACCGGAGCAACACACGTCTTTTTGCACTACGCTTGAAACGATCAGTTTTAACCGATCATGGACGCGGGATTCTTCCGCGTAAGAGCTTTAACTTTATATCTGATCTTATAGAGTATCATTGCAAAGTTTTACGTCGATACAGTGGTAGTTTATAAGATCATTGTGCAGCATGTATTTAACTGGAGGGCCATACAGTTAGAAACGGTATGGTCAGGGCTTCGTCTATCAACTGAAAGAAAACAATCTAGGATTTTGTAGCCAGTCTTATTTGAATTCGAGTTTTTAGGCAATCTATTCGTCAGTATTAAATTGATGCTTATCGCATCGTAGCTTCATTTGGTGGTATTTTTGCTAGCACATCTTCGTATTTAATGTTAATTTGCAAACATAGTAGCAGGAAATAGACGTGCAGGCGTAGCTAGCTAACTACGGCTAACTTGTTGGCCTTGGGTAAAGATGGCGCCCGGCCGGTGCGTCGCTTGTGTCTCCGCGAACAAGTCACGACCATTGCTACGCTAACGTTAGCTCGTGAACATTTCATGTGCAGGGTTGTTGAATTGCAAAATTATTATGTTCTTTGATAGGTGGAAATCAGCGCCGTTGTTGGAGAAATTGTTTCCAGCGTGTCGCTAACAGTCGTGTCTCTGGTTGTCTTCGAAGGTTTAGCAGGCGCTTAGCTTGACTATCGCTAGCTTATTTGTATCAATGTCATATGTGACCCAGATTGATAATTTAAAAGTAACACGATATCTGTGGCGTCCTAAGATTACGTTTTTTTCTCTTTAATGTAATATATGTAGACAAGTTGCGCAATTGTTCCAAACTTATCGATAGTTTATCAGCTAAAACATTGCAACCAAACTTTGTGGTTATCTGTAGACATTAAATAAGCCGCCTAATGTCTGAGTGATTGTTTTACTCTTTAAGGGTACAAGTGCGGAGCAAGACAACCGTTTCAGCAACAAGCAGAAGAAACTGCTGAAGCAGCTGAAATTTGCAGAATGTCTGGACAAAAAGGTATACCTGACAGTGACAAAAAATGTCTCATTTGACTTTTATTAAATTGTACTTTTGTGAATGTATTAGCTAATCTTGCCTGCCGAGATATATGATTCAGTTTAAATGTTAAATACATTGCTTCTTGTAAATACTGTAACATCAGTTCGGTGGCTGATAACTTTACTCTTGGTTGTTTACACTCAGGTGGACATGACCAAAGTGAACCTAGAAGTCATCAAACCTTGGATTACTCAGCGAGTGACGGAGATTCTGGGGTTTGAAGATGATGTGGTCATAGAGTTCATATTCAACCAACTTGAGGAGAAGGTAATGTTTTAAATCGATTTCCCCCCCTTTTTTTTCCATTTTTAATTTTATTTTATTTTTTGCTGTGTCAGAACTGTTAAGAATTTGAGGGCAATGTTAAGCCAGTGAGAAGGGATATGAGCAAATGATTGCACATCTTAGTCAAACTGAAATTGAATGGGTAACGTAAAAAATTGGTTTCAAGCTGATTTATAATGACATTAATGTTTTGCTGTTATGTGACAAAGTGCCTTTATTCAGCAGTCTTCTAATGATGATGTGATTTATGATTTAAAAGGCCTGAACCAATATGGATGTTATACCTTGCATCAGAAGTATAGCACCAACATCTAATTAGCTCTCTCCTGAGCCCAAAGTCACAGAGCCCAACTCTCCCTTCATGATGCAGTGTGTGGTTTGAGGTGAGTTATATACAGGGATTACCTATATCATGTTAGTGAAAGACAACAGAACCATGCCATAATCATATTCTCCCTAGGTATTTGTAAAGCACAATTAGACTACTAAGACCCCTTTAAATGTAACTGGAGAGACAGGACAAAAACAGGAGAGGTTTAACAATTTGCTATAGCTTATTTTTACTTAGTCGGTCTTTTATTTTCTGTTTACTGAAAAGTATTGTCTCTCTGACCGCCTCTGATTGTAAGTTAAGTGCATTGTCTGTTGGACTTACAGTAGCTGTGTCTCCATCTAAATATCAAATTAATGTAAAGCAAGCTTTAGACATTTAGAAAATGCGCATTGGGGATGTTACATCATGCGGTTTGTAGAATAAACGGGGCAGTGGTTGGCAACTGAAAACGACACCTTGAAGGACACAAAACTAGTTACTTTGAACACGTATGAGAGAAAAAAGGAGAGGGCTCTTTAGTAATTCTTTTCAGCTGCACGTGTTTTGATTTATTTTTCCACATCAATGAATACTGGCCATCTTTGTTCTCTAGAGTCGGAAACAGATGACAGTTCATCTGACGCTGATGCCATCCTTCCTTATGCATGGCAACTTTTTAAAAACCGAGGGTAAAGCCTTTTATGCGAAACAAGGGCGTTTTCTCTGCTTCTTATGCAATGAAATACAAAATGCTAAATGTTGATGGAGACCCGTCAGATGATGCAAGGGTTAAAAGAAAAAAGAACTTCAGTGGATTACTGTTGCAAGTTGATAACTTCAACCACTGGAGGTCAGTAAAAATAAGGTTTTCAAGCACAAGAAACAATACTTTTCAGCTTTACTAGTTTATGAATTGAACTGAATATTTGTAAGTTAAGTTTTCACACCTCAACAAAAATGAAATATTATGATGTCCCGCCCACAGATGTATATTTAATTGTTCAGGATTAATTTGTGCTTGTTCCTCCCTACATAGGGATTGTTATTTAATTAAAGATTATTTTGCCCAGTAGTTTCCCTTCCCTTAAAACACAATCTCTTCCCCACTGATACATCAGACCACCCTGGATGTCTGGATAATGGGTAATTACCATTAAACAGACATTTTCTTTTCTTTTTTTAAAGTTAAAAGGTTAATTTGGAGGGAGAAAAGACATTTATTTAAACATAATATATTTAATTCAGGTAGTATCTCTGAATGCAAATGATTGGATATATACAAAATGATCTTGTTAATGAATTTGATAGTCATAAGTTGCTAAAATCCACTTGTATTTAATTTAAGTTTGTGTATCATTAGCATAATATAAATATTGTTATCTATTGGTACCTTTTGTTTATTCTAGCTGTTGATGGGAGGGGTGGGCTGTCAAAGCTAAGTGTAGAGGGTACTTTTGCATAATGGAGAGAGGGTACAGTAATAGAATTGAGATAGCAGTATGTCTCAATTTTATCAGTTGTGAAATAAAAAGATAAAAGTTTTTGTGTGCCTGTGTACTCATTATTGCTTGTTCGTCTCTTGCAATTTAGATAAATGATATAACATTAAGCTCAAGGTGGTTGAGTCTCAAGCAGTAGGGAGGCGGAAGCAAGCCAAGGGAGCTCCGTGCCCACTGATCCCACGGGACTCACTGAAGACACCGGAACTGTACTTGCAGTGTTGGGTTTTGATGCACTCTGTATTGTGGTTATTTGTTTAACCCCTGAAGTGTAGACTGTGGGGAGACTGGAAAAATGGGGTGGGCAGCAAAACGGCAATGAAAAGTAGTGGGAGTAGCACTGGAAGTCAAATAGTGACACAAAGGTTTGGTGTTTCTATGGTACGTTAATTATCTAAGGATTTGCTACAGCATTATTGCATGCAGTTTTTATATTACTAGACATGTCTCCCCTCAGCTAGCTCGCACTCTCATTTTCATGAGTTTGTGAGTACAGAACAGATTAAGTAAATGATTTCTTAAATTTTAAGGTTACTGAGTCCAATAGTGGACCATGGGATATTTGATACTCTAGTCAGTGTTGTGCCTGTTTTTGATAAGGTAATCTAAATTGTCGCAGATGTAGTCTAGTGAGGGATAAAAGGTAGGAAGCCCCAATTATGGGATCCTGCCTCCACCTAATGTTTTGTTTTCAATTATTTCAACGGACATGTTTTTTTTTTCCCTCTCTCCCACTTCGTGTGTGTGTTGCAGCACCCGGATAGCAAGATGATGCAGATCAACCTGACGGGGTTCCTGAATGGGAAGAATGCCCGAGAGTTCATGAGGGACCTGTGGCCCCTGCTGCTGAGTGCCCAGGAGAATATCGCTGGCATCCCCTCTGCTTTTCTGGAACAGAAGAAAGAGGAAATCAGACAGAGACAGGTGAAATACTGCATATGTTGGGTGAAATAGGAAGTGGAAGTGTCGCTGTGTAGAGAGGTCCAGAAGACTGGACAGAAAAACAGAATTATAGACAAATGTGATCCTGTTGAACACAGTATTTGACACTTACTGACACTTACATTTTTATATCTGGCAGATTGAACAGGAGAAGCTTGCATCCTTAAGGAAGGTGGATGAAGATAAGAAGGACAAGGACTCCAGGGAGAGGGCTCAGTCAAAGAGCCCAAGAAGGTAATGTTTTTGCTCAGAGTACACCATGTACAACATAAGTACTTGGTCTAAATGACTATTGTTGATAGCGATACTGTCCCTGACATAAGAATGTCACAGACGATGGCAGAAGAAAAAATGGCGTGATTTTCACGATCAAACATTTGTGCAGCATTCAACTGGCTGAACATGAAAAATTAAAGGTTCATTACTCTAAGGAAGGATATTATTTGGATTATTGTGCTGTTATATTAATGGCATAAAATGGTCTGACTGTCACCATTATTTTTAAGATGATATATTACCCACTTAAAGAATTGATGATGATTGGCCAAGGTGAATTAGTTAATTCACGTCACAACATTGAAATCTTTGCTTTTACTGCTTCTTCGGCCAGGCGCAAGACGACATCGCCATCACCAAGGAGAAGGTCGCCATCACCAAGGCGAAGGTCGCCATCACCAAGGCGAAGGTCGCCATCACCAAGGCGAAGGTCACCGGTGAAGCGGGAAAGGAAACGCAGCCCCTCACCTTCCCCAAGACGCAAACCCAGTCCTGTTGGTGGCAGCTCAACACCTCCACCTCTCATGCAGTTACCCACAAAACCTACAGAGCAGCTTCTGGAGCCGGACACATCTGGGAGAGCTGCGCCAGAACCAGTCACCCAAGAAGCCTCTTCTACCGGGTTTGTGTGATATTTCTGCTGCTCTGACTGTCGAATCTAGAAATTTGTAATCTGTGTTTTGTTCAAATATTCCTTTCTTTTGTAGTGAGACAGTTGTTGAGGTGGTAAAAGCAGACTCGGTGACTGAAGTCAAAGAAGTCTCTCCAGAGAAAACTCATAAAAAAGAGGAAAGACCAAGGTCTCGCGAAAGGGAGAAGGACACAAGGAGAGAGAGACCTCACCACCGCTCACGTTCCCGTTCTCATTCCCGCTCCCGCAGACGGCGCTCCCGATCAAGGTTAATTCATCACTCTAAGTAACACAATATGGTGTTTTAGTGCCCAAATTTTATTTAGGGATAAAGTGAAAGCTTTTAGAGTCTAAATGTTTCTCATTTTTCCTTTCCCCCATATCAGATCCTACTCCCCTCGTAGAAGACAAAGTCCCAGAAGGAGAATGTCCCCCCGTCGAAGGAGTCCCCCCAGACGAGGCCCTACCAGCTCTCGGCACAGACACAGGCGCTCCCCTGTCCGCAGGTCAGTGAGATGGTGGACTGGAGTGTAGAGGGTGGCTTCATGGTCTCAGTTTCTTTTCATTATGTTCTCCTAATTGATTTATCTTGAATATCTTTTATTTTCCCCTGGCATAAACGTAGAATAGACTGTGTTTCTGTACTGCTGTTATTGTGCGCCCCATCAGTGCCATGCAGAAAACCGACCTGTGCCTTTTCTTATTGGGATCTATTTCTGTTCTGTAGGAGGCGCTCTCGTTCTGCTTCATCCTCTGGCAGCAGTTCCTCAGGCTCACGCTCACCTAAAAAACCTGTGAAAAGAATATCTACCACACCACCCCGAAAACCAGTCCATCGTCCTGATACTTCCATTAGTCCTGCAGGAAAGATCAAACGATCACCATCTCCACGAGCCAGAAGGGGGCGGGGCTCTCCTTCCCCACCCAGATCATCAGGTATTAGATTTTGTTTCTATATAATTGAGATATGCTTATCTTGTCCTTTACATGGCACCTGTCAAAATATTTTCCCCTTGTTTATTTATAAACCTTGAATTTATTGTTGGGCGAAATTATAGTGAAAACAGCCCCGTTTGTGCATTTAAGATGAATAAGGTTTAAAATACTGTGCAGTTATCAGGATTGTGAGGGAGTAGCATCATGATGAATCCATTGTAAAACTTCCTCTGGTATGTTTTAAGGTTTAAAGCGAAAACCAGGAGGAAGGGTCGATTCTCCATCTGATAATGCTAAGGCCATACCTTCTGAGGAGTCAGAGTCAGGTACGTGCTGTATTTTCTGTTTAAAGAACCCCTCATCTTTGCAGATCACAGTTGTGATGACTGGTCATGAGGCGTTCTCAACCACTTCTGTTTCAGAAAGTTGTACACACTTTCCTTACTTGCCACATTTGTTTAATGCGATAAGTTTTGCATCAACCTGCACACTATTTTTAGTTATAAATGAAAGTTCTCCACAAGTAAAGAATGCTGAGAAATTGCTATAAGTTTTTCCTTCCTCTGTTTTACTAGAGACATGCCCACGGCTTCATGTGAAAACCCTGTTTCAGCCTGAAATAGTAAAAGTTTGAATTATCTTAGTAAACCGTAGAAAAACTAAAACTATCCTGAAGGATCTCCTGATCAGCATCTATCCCAGCGTAGGAGTGAAAGAATTCACATAAAGTGAACAAAAACGCAACAAAACATTATTCTACACAAAGAAGAGCAGTACTAAAATCTGGTGAAAAGAAGACGAGTATGAATCTGTTTCCTGTATTATCTGTAACATTTCCATGGCACTGTTTCACAGCTTTGCTAGTACTGATGAGACACTCAATGCTTTACATTTCAGAGGAGGATAAAAATGAGAAAGGGGCAACAGCTGATTCGGTGCAGCAACGACGTCAGTATCGCAGACAGAATCAACAGTCGTCTTCAGGTTATAAGCGTTTTTATCCCTGTTATTTCTTCTCCCAATCTCCCTGCTCTCTAACCAAGTCTCTGTCCATGTCATCTTGCCCTCATCGTCTCATGGACTTTTGAAGCTGTGTCCTAACCCCAACCTTGGTGTTTTTTCCTGCCCGCATACAGTAAAGGCTACTTTAAGACTGTTACTGATGTCGTCTGCATCTCTGGTTTCAGATTCTGGATCTTCCTCCTCCGAAGATGAAGGGCCCAAAAGGTCAACAATGGGACCGGGTGCCAGAAATGGTGAAGTCAGGAGGAGACGCAGTCGTACACCCTCTCCTCGTAGGCGACACCGTGATGCCTCACCGAGGTCCGATACCGAGCCCAGTGTCTGCGCATTTTTGTCTGAATGATTCAGCCTTTAAGCTTCCTGTCGTCTAATTTCATGTTGTTCTGTTTTTTTGTGTTTGTACCCTATCAGGAGAAGACGTTCACCATCTCCTGGACACAGGCGTCGCTCCCCGTCTCCCCCACGGCGTCGCAGATCTCCCTCTCCTCCGAGACGCAGGTACAAGCGTCATTTCAAAACCTCGCACTAATCACCAAAAAATATATATATATATATAAAAATCCCTAATTAACAGTTCAGTTTATTTCGTTCTTTGACAATTTAAATTTTTTTACTTCCAAGGTCTCCTTCCCCACCACCCCGTCGTAGATCTCTGTCGTCCAGACGGTATTCTCCCCCTATCCAGCGTCGCTACAGCCCATCACCTCTGCCTCCACAGAAAAGGAAAGTGTCTCGTTCACCCACAAAACGCTCATCTCCGGGTGTAAAGCGACGCTTATCCAGGTCTCCAAAGCGCAGAAGCTCTCCCGCTCTAAGGAGACGCTCACCTCACTCGTCTACATCTCCACCCAGACACAGGAGGAGCCCCATGATGCCTTCTTCTAGGCCAAGCAGGGATGCACGATCCCCGGTTGGAGCAGCCAGACGGCTCTCCCCATCACCTGCAAACCGCAGTCACGCTGTTAGAGGTTCCCCGAGTCCCCAGAGACGCTCAAGTATATCTCCATCTAACCACAGGAGGCAACATTCCCCTTCACATAGTAGTAAACTCATCCGCAGAGTGTCTCGTACCCCTGAACCACGCAACAACCAGAGGTAAACCGCAAGCTTTTCTCTCAGAAAGATGCCATTTGTATTTTTTTGTCTTCTTAGTCATTCCTCTGATGTAACCTGTGTCCTCTTTACAGACCCTCCCCGAGCTCTAAGCCTATCAGGAGAGCGTCCTCCAGATCAGTGTCCCCTCGTCCGGCTGCTCAAAAACGTCCTGTCCCAACATCTGCATCCCCGTCACCATCTCGCTCCGCCAGTGGGTCTCCTCCACCACCCCCAGCTAAAAAGGCCAGCAGTGGTTCTGGCAGTCGGTCTCCAAGCAAGGTTTGAGCTTAGTGACAAATATGAACTGGATGTTATTGTGGGAGGAGATTGGCAATGGAGAAAAAATGTATTTTAACCAAAATTCATCTTGAGTCATGTTAGTTCTTGCAGTGTATGTGAAATCTTAACATTATTACTCCTTTTCATGTGTTTATTAACCAGAAATGGAAGCTGTTCCTTGTATGTTAAAAGTTACTTGACATTGTCCTGAAATAAGCAAAAGCGATTTTATATGAAATGCTTCTCTGTCGTGGATAATTGTACGTAAAGCATTTATTACTGATGTTATTTAGCCGAATTTTGACCTCTGCTCACCTTAAACATGTTTGATTGCAGAATTCGGATGTTGAAGTTGGTGGAAAGAAGAAGAAAAAGAAGAAGGAAAAGAAACATAAGAAGGAGAAGAAACACAAAAAGCACAAGAAGCACAAGAAGGAGAAAAGCGGTGGCACTGTGACCGGAGACGGTCAAGAGAACCAGGTAGCAGAAGACGATGGAGACTCAAGAAAGGTAAAATCTGTTTTTTTTAAAGGTTCAAGCTCTTGTCATTTTTTTTGGTTTTGTACATAAATTTAATCTGTGCGCATCCAGATAGCTAAATTGAATCAAAGATGTGTCATTCTTTTCGTCCAGGAGTCGGACAGTGAAGTTGACGACGGGTTGGACGACCTGGAAAAGCACCTTCGAGAGAAGGCCCTGCGCTCCATGAGAAAAGCCCAGATGTCTCCTTCACAGATGTCATGAAAACTGAATTTTCCTATTGTTTCGATGTTCGTCATCAACCTGGTTGAGCTTTAGAATGTACAAATTGTTGGGTCTTGTTTCTTTTTACTGGTTTGGTACATTCTGGAGATTGTGTTTCTTTAAGAGCTTGATTTGTCTGATAGTTTATCTAAACTGTAAAGAAACTTGTGTTGTCCACACTTTTAAATGGTTGAGCAGGAAACCAGTTTATTTTCAGAGCTTTGAGTTGGGCAGGTTGATGATTTTTTTTTCCTCAGCATTAAAGTAGATTCATTGAGAAGTGGTTGCATGTGCAGTGATCGTCTCTGATGTGCGTGGACCACTGACCTTATGAAGAGCGTAGGGAAAAACCACCATACAGTAACATACTGTTACTAATGCCTTTGAGTAGTGGAAACTGTGACACAGCTGTGCACTGTTAAAGAGGCTGTAACGGATGTCTTGTCCCTTGTTATAACTCAATGAGGATGTTGGGCATCATTTAACCTGCTTTTTTCTGACTTTGAAATTCACTCGTTTCAAGATTAAAGCAATTTGATGTGATACATGCTTTAATTTTTTTCTAAACTGATTGATATGCAATTTATGTTGATACCCTTGTACCAAGCTAATATCTGTGGGACTGCTATAGTATATGATTTGTATTTAGTAACCTTGGCTCTTGTCATCCTTTCAGAATTAAAACGTTTTTTTAGGAGGAGCTTTTTTTTTTTCGTTTATTCAAAATATGTTTGGTGGGTGTCTGACCTAACTAGTTTAGGTTAAGGCAATTCTGAGGAATGGATGAAGAGTCAATAAATGCGGTGCTAATTATTCAAACTGGGGCTTTTATACTCGATTTCATAAGTATATAAGGTCCTTACATGTTGACACGCTCCAATTGATTAAAAAAGTCACCTTTAAAGTAAACTATTGGTTTATTTGGCACTTAAAGAGATTTTAAAATAACCTGAATGTAAATCCACGTTTTTATTGTTGAATAACAAAAGGCATCAACGCAAGAATAGAAGAACGACGTTTAAGATGACGGGGAACTACTTTTTCTATCATTAAATGTGTTTTTAAAGACTACTGGTTTTTGCTCTGATGTCTGAGGAACGGTTTTGTTAAAAAAAAAAAAAAAAGAATAAAAAATGCAGAAAAAGGCGTATCCCGTGAGCCACCGAGCGGCTCTGAAGAATCATCATGCTCAACCAGACAACTCCCCTCCCGAGCCCTCCCACATTTTTTATGTTTGCGCCGCTGATGACATCACGGTCTTAAATATTCCCGTTGCTTCTTCCCAACGTCATCGCTCATCCTCGCTCCACGACGGTTAGAAAGATCCTCGCGCTCCACCGACGTTTTTTTGAGCCTAGCTAGCTTTGTGACAGAGAAACGTTGGAACATTTTCAGACCTTGACCGCTCCGCTCCACAGACTGTCTACCTCTAGCACCCGGTCCTCCTTGGGGAGAGAAAATCCACCGACGAGGGTCTCAGTAGCAAAGAAAAAGAAAAAAGGGGGTAGAGGAGAAAAAACTGAGCGAAGTCGGGCGTGGTAGAGAAGAAAAACTCATCTTTGTCCGAAAAACTTCAAAGTAGCACCCACGATGTCGCTGTCAGTGCCGCAGAACGGAATAAAGGCGGATAACGAACCCGTTATCGAGCTTTTTGTCAAGGTAAGACCGCAGCACAAGTCGCATGGTACAAGTTTTTCATTGTGAGGACACTTTGCTAAGTCCCATACCTTGATGATAAACTTTTTATTATGTCTTCTACTGGATGCAAATAATGCCCATTGTTCTACCTTTTTTTTGTGCAACTACTACAAAAAACGAAAGCTATTCGCTAAATGTTGATATTTTCATTTAAGGGGATTGGATTGATAGAAACGCTAGAAGAGGGCGTTCTTTCGTTATAAATTATTCTTTTAAGAGGTCTATAAATCCACAACCTTCCTAAACAACCGTGGCCATGTGGATCCTGCAGTGTCACAAGCAGGGCGGATGCGGCTTGTCCACTTACCGTGGGGAAACGGATGCCTGCCATGCTGAAAGCTGGGGGCTAATTTCTTTAACAAAAGCTTGGTAGTTAAGGTCCATCCGAGCTGATTCAACAGTATAACATTCGCTGAGGTCGCGTTTTCATGCGTGTAAGTTAACTGATGTAATGCATACTGTCCAAAAGTGATGGATCATATTGGAAAATCATCATAACCACCCATAAATGGATATTGGAACAAGCTCAATCCAGTCATTTTAATGTGAATTTGTTGTTTGGGTTAATTTACTATTATTTAGTCTGTTCTCAAAGTGCCTTGAAAGAGGAAATATTTTGATTGTGTTGTGATTAAGAGATTTGAAAGTATGTTTGACCCATATGACAGAAAAATGTAGAAATAATTACAGGTTTACTGGTATTAAAGTGCTGTCTTTTATACTGCCAGGATTTTCTGGAAAGTTCATCGCATTTATTCGAGGTAATCGATTAGGTAGCTTGATGGATGATCATATATTTTTATCTCAGGAGGACCTCTGCTTTTTTGTAAACCGTAATCATATATATCTGCCTCAGTAGTGACCACATTGATGGTGGTCGAGGGTTGTGAATTGTTTTCTTTCTTCAGCTTGTGCTCCTTTCCAAGGCGGGAAAATAGCACAGGACAGAAAAGAGGGAGACCCATGCTGGGATAAAGAGGGGGTGGGGGTAACAGGGGGAGGCTTTGGGGTCTGAGAGTTTGAGTGGTTGTACAAGAGGGTGCTAAGAGTAATGGTCATGAAGGATGGTTGAAGTTATGGAAAAATGTGTTTCTAAATGCTGCATATGGGGGTAATCATATAAGGGAAACCATGTACCTTAATACATGTACATTAATATCAATCATATCAGATTTCCAGACATGGTGAAAAAAAAATAAACAAGAAAACCCATTTTTTCCTCCTGTATTGTTCTTTTTGACCCTTAAGAGAAGCCTTTATTGACAGGGTTGAGCAACAAGCCTCTCAGCATGGAGTTAGAACAGATTTGAGCAAACTAGCCAGCACCATTTCTTTCACCACCTTTCACAGTTTGCAGGAGAGGTTACATCATCCAGCAACCTCGTAGGTTTACATGTGTGGCCAACTCTTCCCTTTCAACCCCTCCCTGTTTTCCCTGTGCAGCCAGAAGTTTCGTCCAGCGTGTGTTTTTCTGTGGAGATGGCTTTCACTTCTATCTCCCTCTCCGTGGCTCTGTGTAATGTACCAGTGTCTGGACATGTCAACATCTATTATTGAAGACGACGTTCTCACTGTGCTGCGTTAAACACAGCCACTGGAGACAATGGCAAGTATGCAGGTTGCCATAGGCACATTGCTGTGGGCCTGGCCTCTGTGAACAGCTGATAACAAACTGTGTGTGCTCTCCACACAGAGTGGTGTCATATTTGTTAGGGCACTGCCACATATCAAAGCTAACTAATTATTCTTCCAGAACATGGCCACCATGGAGTTTGCCACGGTGTCTTTTTGTAAGGATTCAGATTTCTGCAGCACTGTTTACCCATCAAGAGTAGCCGACTGCTCCAGTTTCGATTATTTTTTTTTGATGACCTCGCTATCTTTCTCACCTGCAGTGTTTATGCTGACAGTTGCCACATTGCCATGGGAATGTTTGACACTGCACTCATCATTGCCCGTCTTTATAGCACTTGGTTGCATATGGGTGTAATATGATGACTTTGCAAGAGGGAGGATCAACCCTTGACCACATCATTGCAGATTAGATAACAATTTGGTTTTAGGTGTAGTCTGTGTTATGGAGGCTGACTTCCCCAGCATCTAACCATTTGATTTTTACTTATATGAAGCAGTTACCCTAAATCTGTTGTTATAGTGTGCTGCGATAGTCACAAAATGTATTGCTTTGAAGTTGAAATGGAAAAAAGAAGCCCAAGAAATACAATGTGAAATCTTCACTCCTTTAAAACCTCTATCCCTCTGTATTTATCAAAAAAATCAGCTTGTCTTAGCAGCCATTCTGACCTAAATGGTGCATTTGTCATTACTTGTCTTGCATGTGGTGGATTCATTAGTTTGATTTGCACAATTCTCTTTATAAAGGATTACAACGCATAAAATTTTTCCTTTCACCTTTTCATGGACTCCCAAAGCTTACCTGCATTAATTCGAGACAAGACGTGTAAGTGAGTCATTCTCCACCAGCATATGACCTGACTGTGTGACAGTGAGCAGAATGCAGATGAGCCAAGCGAAACAGTCAGGCTTTATCTTCACTCATTTATTTGGTTATTGGCCGAGACTCTGCCAGGATCACGCAACGCTTTGAAAAGTCTTCTGCCTGCCTCTAGACAGCCATACTCCTGCCAGCAGTGAGAGCACAGCCAGTAAACATGCTTTAAGAAGTGCTTTAAAGTCTGGGTGGCACAAGAGCCCATCTGTGTTTGTCTATGTCCTTCAGGACAGTCCCATGGGAACCGTGGCAATGGAACCCTGCACCATGCCAGCAATAGCCGACAACAATAGAGCGCTTCTGTAGTTGTTGATAAGTACCAACATACATCTCGGTGCCCTCTCAAATTTAGGTATATAGTCTTGGTTGAAGTGTTACATGGTAAGCCTCAGAAGGCGTGAGGACTTACATTAGTTCATAAGTGTTTGAGGAGAGCTGCTCATGTCATATTGTGCTATCAGTTAGTGACATGTGATGGTCAGATATGTCTTGTGATTTGCCATTTTTATGGAAACACAAAGCCCCTTTTCAGCAGTTATTTTGCAGAAGTTAACACTTCTGTACGAAGGCCAAGGCTAAGTGTGGCTTGTATAGATTTGAATGGTGTAACCCCCCTGGGTACACAAAGGTATTCCAAGTCTTTAAGCTGCCAACATGTTTGGCACAATTTGCTTATTGTTTGCTCGTCTCTTTCTGTCCTAAAATAAAACATTCCTCCTACCCTTGGGCGGTGTTCTAAGTAACCGAGTGTTGCTTTTTTTCATTTGAAAATCATTACAGCAGTTTATTTTCCTCAAAGTCCGTAGCAATGCTTTCGTGGACATCATGAGTTAGGGGCCAAAGATTAATGACTCCTTTCTCTGTCAGAGTTCAGGGATTTTGCTGTGTATTGTTATTTCTGCTCTGTAAATTTGCTTCTGCAGCACCTAGCCCTTCAAAGCTTATTCATTGTAATTGTCTGGTTGAATGACTCTGGCGACTGGCCTAATCGACCTGGCAGTATGTTATTACACCAATTTGAAGAGGGGCTTTTGAACAAATCTTTTTAATTTTCATGAGACGGTGTGTCCCATATCAGTAGAATATTGCCTTGATTGTTGCTTCCAACTTGAATAAATGCCTTCATTATAAAACTTTTTTTTGCTAATACACCAATCTTAAAAACTTAAACATATTAGTAGATGAAAGAGCTCTTCTTCCTTGTACGCTGTTAGCTTCCTGGATAGATGATTTCTTAAGAATCCTACAAGAGAGTCTTGGTAATTGGATGTTTTCCATGTTGATTAGTAGGGTTTCACAGGTTACTAAATCATTCTTTAACTAGGTAAAGCAAGCATCTGACTGTACCCATTTACATGAGTCTCAGCATAGTCACTGTCGGGGGGGGGGGGGGGGGGGTGAAACAACTTAACTATGCTCTGCTTTCTATATATGTAACTTAATCTGTGTCAACACGATCCTCTCTGCTTATATTTCACGTGCTGCGCGCTTCTTATTAGAGTACTCACAGGTATGTAAACTAAAGTCTGGTGTCAGAACATAGAATATATGGTGTCATCTCTGCATCAAGTAGTCTAAGAAATACAATGTATATATCAACCCATTCTGTCTTTTACATCCTGGCAGAAGAGAGTTTATAGAACACTTAATGTGTGATTATAAAGGTAAACATCAAAGCTAATTTGTGGCTAAAATTGGAAAGTTCTCTTAGTATCAGCTTAAAATGTACAGTAATAACTGCTGGGATCATGGTGGGAATAAGTACAGATGAAGTTTGATGGAAATATTTCAGTGCTGGGCTGAATACATATACAGTCTGTCCTTTTGTGTATGAGATCTTCAAGTACTTTGCATGTTCAAGAGTTAGATTTTTTTATGATGTGAAAAACAAAGCACTATGCACCGGAGTAGTTTTAAAAGGCAAATTATTGGTAGGTCAAAGTGAAAGTGTCCACTTTGACCTACCAATAACCAAGCCTCTCTATTGACAGCAGTGTTTGTGTGCTATCTGGCATACTGACACTGGTGCTAAAGGATAGTTTACTAGTTTACTGAGGCATTACATTTTATCTAAAATAATAGCTTCAGGGCTAAACTGAGTGATTAGAGCTTAACAAGTCAGTTTTCAGGCATTAACAGAGCAGATGTTTGGGTTTGTGAGTTAGTATGAACGTTTGTGTGTACCCAGGGGTCTGTGAATGTGGATGTGGGTGGAAATCAGTTTGGTGTTGTGTTAGACAGTTCAAACAAGTCGTGAGTGAATCCTTGTTTATTCATGATAATTCTCCCAAATGGCTGCTGTTTGTTTTTTCTTTTATATCGGATCTGCGTTACTCATCGCCAACATCACCTCATTGTATGCCCACAGAAACACGAGCTGTCTCATCACTTTCACACTGAGGCTGCATGGCATTGTTACAATATCACTGACAGAGCTGATAGCGCTTCTTTTGCAGTAAACGATCTCTGGGCGCGAGGCTCCAACTTTCCACAAAATCTGATGGTTCTCTGAGAGAGCAGTCCTGCACAGTAGGCCTGTGTCTGACTGGAAGTCTGAAGGTTTCCACTGAGTGATGTCATCCTGAGTCAGAGCCACATCACAGATGTCATGGTATTTCCATGTTACAGCAGAATATGACTCGTTTGTACTCTCATCCTTCTGTCTGTGGTCAGGGCTCACATCACCCACCCACCCAGACCAGCCAGTTATTCAGTCATGAAGCCATACTTGAAATGTTTTGCACTTAAAGTTTAAATCATGATGTTGCTTTGTTTTCAGTCTTCATTTGTTTAGGTTTCGGGACAGATCTTGACAGGCTTCTTTTGATTAGAGTATTATTGTTGCTAAACTTTGCAGTCCAGAACTTCAGTATTATCAATTTTAACCTCAACCCAGTTTGTAGAGCTCTCCAGCGACTGGGTAGAGGCGTTGCCAGGACCTTGCTATGGCTGCCTGTTCTCAAACAGAAATTTCTGTTTTGTGTCTGAGCAGGAGGTGGGAAGCTGCTGAGCTTGTTACATCTTCAGTTCCTTATTCGGTCAAGTGTGGTTTGAACTTTCTGAGCCGTCCAACCAATTTAGAATATGAAGTGTGTTGGGGAGGGGAAGGAATGGGCTGCCACGTTACTAAAATTAGGCTGTGAGCAGAGACTGGGAGGGCCGTGCCCTGCATGAAAAGGATCCATTGTCCCTGATGGCTTACTGTTGTAACTGTAATGTCACATCGCTGGGCTAGAAAAGGAATCTCTCAGGTGATGAGGCAAAATGTTGAGCAGCTCTTGAATTTCATGTACCTGCCTTTTAAAATGTTATAAAATTGCACTTGAGAGGATGATAACATCTGTTAAGGATGCCTAATTTCAAGCGTGTACATGTCTATATTACATCCAGTAAAAGTCTTTTAGGCCAAGTCTTTTTATTACTGAGATATGTTGGTCATTGCTTCAGTGAGGAAGTGATAGTAGGTATGATCTCACTGTATTGGAGAAGAGATTGAAATATATGCAGTTGTTGGCTCCCTGCCCCAGACACCACCTCCTAGATAACATCTGACTTTGGACATGATTCACATCCTCCACTGCAGCTGTGTGTGCTTGGCATTTGTTGACTTACCATCCACTGAGCCTAAATAAAGCTTGAGTCTGTTAGTGATAGACAACTGTTGGTGCTTCTGGTACTCATACATTACTGTAGCGGATTTGCATGTTCGTATGAAAGATGGTGTAATTGTTTGGAAAAATTAGTCAGTTTTAACTCAAGGGGGGGTGGGCTTTTGGCAGTGTGCAAAGCGTTGCTGCTTGAGTTTTGAAACAACTTGGTTGGCTTCTTGGAAAATATGCATATTTTCTAACTGATATTCTTCGCCTTATAAGGGTCGACTCTGACATAATTTCTTCTCTATTTTATTTGACTTTTTTTCACACTTAAAATGTTTTTAAGCTAAATTTTTTTCCAAAGGTTTGCCTCACTGTAGTTCCGACAGGTAAATGTAGGCCAGCTGTTCATTAAGTGTACAGCGGACACGCAGCTCCACCAGCATCTTGACTTAAACCAAACAAAAGCACTCTCTTTGGGGGAAGTAACAGGACATTTCTGGAATAGTTTCTCCCTCCTCTCCAAAATGCCCAACCCCCCTGACTCCACAGAGAGGCCTAGGATAAGGGGAGAGGGAGGAGGAAGAAGCAAGCTATGTGCCAAAGAGCACATTGCCTCTAAATCTTGCTATCTTTCCTCTTCCTCCCACTTAAAGCGTCTATTACCTTTTGCTCTCCTTCATGTCAGTAAGCAATACATATGATCCCTAATTTCCTCCCTGTTTCCTGTAATATCTCTGCGTCTTGTCCTGCCTCTTCTTCTTGCTCTGCAGATGTCTGCTGGCAGAGAGCTGCAGTCTGTTCTGCTGCAGACTCCAGAGGGTAGTAGCCCCGCCACGGCTCTGAGAACAGACTGTGAGAGGAAGAAAAGTGTGAAATGTCTTTCTCAGCTGCTGTGGCCTTCTTCTTGGTCACTTGAGACAGACTGACTCAGATGAACACAGCTGAAAAGCAGCTTTCTGCGTAGCCAAAAGACAACTCACTTAATTCGGTTCACCTGCGTTATTAATCCCCTCCACTCTGCGAGCTCTTCTTTACGTGTCATATGGTCTGGCCATTGCCATGGTAACAATTGGCTGTGCTGCATTAACACCCTTGATCCAGACCTGAATGGTTCTCTGTAGGTGTTACGCTGCCATTGATGTCTTTCTGATCCTGTGAGAATCTGCTTTTGTTAGTCCAGTCTAGTGTTGGCCACAAACCCCAATATCCCTAAGACAAGAGGGCCAAAGGTTTAAGTAGGAATTGAATTTAAAAAGAGGACTTTCATTTAGCTGAACAATGGCAGTGTGAGCTAATCCAGGCATTTTGAATATTGAATTCAAAAGGGGAAAGGGAGAGGACGGTTTCAGTACAATGAGAGGCAGCAGACAGATCAAACAGAGCCATCCCACTGGGTGTCACACAGAGAACAACAGCCCGTCCACATGAGCAAGGAGCTGCTGAGTTCTCTGGAACAAAGTCTTCTATTGAGGACTGATCAGAACCAACATCTGATGTTTCACAAATATTCATCTAAGATATTTAAGTTAGCTGACATGTGTAAGAAATGCACTGGGCACATCTGTGTTCAACTCAACCATATTTGTGCCAAAACAGTTCTTATGTCTTCTCTTTTAGCCCCACATTGCATCATCTCTGCAGTTTCCAAAAAGTGTAAAACAGACTTGTGCAGAGTCGTGTTGGAATAGTAAAGAATTGGTGATGGAGCAATGAGTGAGGACATGTGGCAGACAGAAAAAACTGGCATTTACCTTTTTCTGAATGAAGAAGTGCATTCCAGAGCGCCGCTGCTTGAATGCCCTGCAAGCTTGTCCTTGTGAATAGGTTACAGAACCTCTTCAGTCTGCAAACAATTAGCTGTAACGTTTGCAAACTGTCTCTGGGGGTTCAATGTGTGCAAAATAAGGGAAAGCAAGAATGACATTTTAGTCATTGCACCATGAATTTGTGTGCATGAGGTCAATATATGATCAGTTTCACAGTGGTGGCTTTCAATTCTGTTATGGTGTGTGGTTTGAATGGAATTACATGGGCTGTGTTGGAGAAGATGTAACTATGCACCAGTCAGCAGATTTCATTAAGATACCTCGCAAAGCTAAGTTAATCAAATGAAATGCTTGTTCTTTCTTCTGGTGTGGAATCCAGATGGAACAGTATTCGTCCTTAAATGGCTGCGAGTTGAGAGGAGCATGACTTAAAAACAGCCTAGAACAAAGAGACGGATGTCTGCAGGGAGAGCAGGAGATATCTCTGACAGTTTACAGCACCCTCCCTTAGCATTTGAGATTACTGCTTAGTGTGAGAGGGAGATGGAAAACCACAGCTTTGAACTTGTTCTTGTCTTTTATTTATGGAGTGATCATTGTCTCAACTTGACATTTTATCTTTTCAGAATAAGAGAGGTATTGACTTTTATTGCCAAAATTGACTGTCTTCAACATGTGGCTGAGTGGAGGCTCAGTGGTTAGAGTGGGTTGTCCAATAATCGGAAGGTTGACGGTTTGATTCCCACTCGCACCAATAAAAAAGATTGGTGAAACTGACAGCTGGAGGGGTGTCAGTCCACCTCACATTTCATGTGACTGTATACATGACAATAAATCTGATCTTAATATTCATCATTAAATTGGACAGCACATGCCAATTTCATTAATCTTATTGCTCAATTTTGATTGTGCAATCTTAAGAGGAAACTAAACAACTTCTGACTCTTAATCACTCCGTAAGTTTCCTGTTCTTTTAGAAATTGCCCTGCAGATTGGCAAAGGGGGAAGTGTGTTGACGCCTTTAGGTCAAGAGAGTTCTCCATACCCCCCCCCCCCCCCCCCCTCTCTCCCCTCTACTTGAGACTTTCAATCTGAAATGGACCCTCTCTGGGTTAGTTTGTATGCTCAGTGATGGAAACATGTCACTGACATTTTAAGATCTTCATCTGTTATTCAAGGTAAACACAAGAAACTTGTACTAAGGAAAAAATGGACCAATTAACTTTGGTATGTTTCCTCCCGTCATGTTCCTGCTCACTCGTAGACCATACAGCATATTTCTGATGGTTAATCTGCTGCTTTCCTAACACGCTCTCTGTTGGTTTATTTAAGGCGGGAAGCGATGGCGAGAGCATCGGCAACTGCCCCTTCTCTCAGAGGCTCTTCATGATACTGTGGCTTAAAGGAGTCGTCTTCAACGTCACCACGGTGGACCTGAAAAGGCAAGTCCCTGTTCCCTGTCAATACCTCCCCTCTTTTCTTTTTTTTTTCTCTTTATTGGTTTTCCCCCTCTCTAATGCTCTCCGCTTTTTCTTTTTCTTTTGAAACCACAACTTTTTCCCCTTTTTTGGGTGGCTTCCTGCAGCTTTCCTGGGCGTTTCCATAAAGATTTCTGCTGTACTATACCGCTTTGATCCAGCCCCACCTCAAACACGCTCACTGCTTCCCCACAGCTTATTTGGTTTTCCCATGACCCCTTCCCAGGCCAGAGAATATTGGAGGATAAATAAACATACTGACTCTGGAGAAGCTATTTTTGGTTCTTGACTGCACTTACTTCCTGGCCGGATTTTGGTGGGCAACATCTTTCTTAACCACCGCGATCAGAAGCGATGATACTCCATTTTTCCTCCCAACTGCATGAAATGTGTTTTCACATGTGGAATCCAGCACCAGAAGCAACTTACCATAAACCTACTATGATTCTGTCTGTATGATTCATCTAAATGTTTTTCCACTTGTCAAGCCAGGCAAGTGCCACATTATTTTCAGCCACGTCCAATGTTCAGATGGACGTCTGGTTTCTGTGGTCTTCATCGTGTGTGTGTGACTCAGAGACAGAAGATTACTGACGCTTCATTTCAAAGTATGCTTAGTCTGTATAGCAACAGGCTCATTACTGGGCGTCTCCTTGTGTAGAACATGGAGACGGCAGCAGAAAAACAAGAGAGACCTTCTTGTTAATTGCTTTCTTGCATAGCTCAGTGGAGGAAAGCAGTGACTTATTTGAGTTGTCGTGTTAGGTTTTCTTGCATGCTTGCACGTTTGCAATGAGTGCCAAGTTTTAGAAGTATTTGCATATTGTACTAGAGAGAGTATCGAAACAGACGGTGTGAAAGCAATGGGTGTTTTTTCAGAACTCTTGCCACATATTTGTTTTATTCTTATGTTTCCTAGAGGAAAAACTGAATATAGCTTTCCTTATTCTGTACCCTAAGGTGCCTCTTATCACGAGTCAACATAAAATGTCTGTATTGCAGAAGGAGGCTTGTGTTTGCTATATTTATGGCTGTTTTACTAGAGAAGCACTGCATGTTGTTAAACCTTTTCTAACCGAAGGACAAAAATGATGTCACAGTTTTGTTTTTGTTGATTTTCACATTTTGTGTCTGGTCAAAGCTTTCGTGTTATTTCTTTCTGGGAGTCTCAAGGCACTTACTCTGTGATATCACTGGGTGACTGTACCGCTGCCCTTCACATGCCAAAGAGTTGAAGTCATTTCCCCCTTTTTGGTGCCCTTAAATGGATTGTCCCAAAATCCAGCCACTCTCTGTGTTGATTGTTATCAGTGTTAATTTCACGCTGCTGCTGGCTAAAACCACCCAGCTATGCTTCTGTTTTTGTTTTGTTTTTTGTATTAAGAGGTTTTACGAGCCTGTTTGTGTGGATTTGACTACTCAGTTTTGTTCACACTGCTCATTCAACACAAGCTCATTTCTGTTTGTGTGTCATTCTCAGCTGCCTGCCATCTGGTACAAAATGTGCTGCTTTGAAGGCCGCACAGAAAAGGAGACACAAACACACTCATGCAGACAGATACAGTTAAAGACACAGCAGCTGTAGCTGTAGCTGTAGCTGTAGCGCGTGAAAGGCTGGATGGCTCCAGATAAAAGTTGTTTAAAGTTCAGCAGGGTTGAACACAAAAACTAAAATGTCAATCCCTTCATGTTCAATTCAATCAGACCATTTGTCAGTCCTGTCGTGTAGTTTTTACCCTGCTTTAAAGATACTTTTGCATGCTAGATCCTGACATTTTTCCACTTTTAACAGGAAGCCTGCAGACCTTCAGAACTTGGCTCCTGGCACACACCCACCTTTTATCACGTTCAACGGTGAGGTCAAAACCGATGTCAACAAGATCGAAGAGTTTCTTGAGGATGTCCTCTGCCCACCCAAGTGAGTGCTTTCTGATCCATGTGATAATCTCTTTTTACACCAATACACCAAATGCAATACATTATTCTCACAGGCTTGGCTTTTAAAGGCGCGTTGGTTTCATAATAAGAGGCAGAGGCCAAATGTGAATTTGAAATTAGACCATTGTTTTATTTCTGGTTGGCAATATTTTCTATTTTTTTGTCTCCATCCTGTCTGTAGCTCTCATGGGTGTAAATAGTGCATTTTTTGGGGGGTCAGCATTATAAAATTGCCTCTCCTTGTGGGTATTTGTGGTAGGACGATCTTTGTGCAAGTTATTATGAAATACACTGCATTAGTTTTGGATAACAAAGAACAGAAGAGGAATAAAGCTTCACAATTTTGCTAAACAGATAACAGAAGATGGTGACAACACCATTTAATAAATAAATAATAAATCCTCTTATTTCTTCTGTAGATATATTCTTTCACTTTGTCTTTGTCTTTTCTTTGTCATGTTTAGGTTCATCAAGCTTGGTGCAAGACACCCTGAGTCAAACACAGCTGGCATGGACATCTTTGCCAAGTTTTCTGCTTACATCAAGAACTCCAAACCTGATGCAAATGAGGGTAAATGATTCATATTTTGTCTACCACACTTGCATGTTCACACACAGGTTGGTAGGTGTTCTGGTTTAGAGCTACTACACTGAACCCTTTCAGTTGTGTAGGGAGTGCTCTGGTTACTATGCAACGTTGGTAGCCCTGCCCTGATTGGTGGATGATAGCCTGACTCGGGAACACAGCGCTTTTGTTCTGATGCCTCCTCTTGTCCTTTTTCTATCCGTCTCACCTGGAAATCTCCTGAAACCCACACTCCAGATATCCTAAATGGTCGCGAGCTCACAGTTTCATCCTGGTGTTTGTGATTTATGTAACCCAAACCCAACAAAAGAAGGCCATATCAGTGACTTCATAGTTAAGATTATCATGTATGTAAAAGGAACTGTGTTATCCTTTTTAGCGTCTTTCATTCTGAGTGAATTGTTTCTCCGGAAGGATGTTTATGAAATCCTGAAAAGACTATATCTTGTTTTAGTTGGCTGTTCTCCACCTTGGGAAAATATTGAACCACGGTGAGGTGGATGTGCAAACCAAGGCTGTGTCAACAGTTAGAGGCTGGATGTCATGGTTCAGTGACATGTGCTCTCAAAAGTAACATTTTAGGTCTGCTGGTGAACTGCTGAATCTATCATGTACCTGCATTCATATCATATTTTCTTACAATGGAATAGCTTGTAGATGAGTGAGTTATGGATACGAGGTGAGGATAAACCATCACCTGTACAATCAAATGCATTCCTTTGAGAAGGAATGCAGGTAATTTTATCAGGCTGGTAATACAGATACAGCAGGTTCCCTTGATTGTTTGAGGTTTAATGGCCTGCTTTTTCTGGTATTGGAATGGTGAAATGTGTGTTTCTCTTGATGAAATGCTGCCCCCATGTGGCCGATCAGAAAACATGCCTCAGTAGCTGTAATAAGCAGTGGTTTTGTAATGTCCGCTGTGCTTCTCTGCAGGTTTGGAGCGTGGACTGCTGAAGACGCTGCAGAAACTGGATGAGTATCTTCGCTCCCCACTGCCTGATGAGATCGACCACAACAGCGTTGAAGACGTCAAAGTCTCCAACCGCAAGTTCTTGGATGGAGATGAAATGACCCTGGCCGACTGTAACCTGCTGCCCAAACTACACATAGTTAAAGTGAGTGAAATTGACTGTTTATACATCGCTGAATAACGGTAATTTTAACATCTTGCGTTACATGACAGCCCCACAAGTGTTTTAATGTATTTGACTTGATCAGATTCGTCGGGGCTGTGTGACTGCATATAAACTGCAGGTGACACAAATCCTTGTTACGATCAACTGTGAAATTGTTTATCATTAATTTATCATCACCAATTTAATGAATCAATTGAAGTTTGTTTCTGGATGATTGTAGTTCATAGAATTAAGATTGCAGGTCGGTACGATTGATGTAGGTGTGCATTAAAGAACTGAAGGAATTATCAAAAAACCTTTGTAAGCATTGAAATGTCACAACAACTTTTAAAATGAGCCTTTTTTAAAAATTAAACCAAACAAAAGAGGAATCGACTGACACTGACGCCCAGAATCTGAGTCTGTATCACAAAGGAGCAAAATACAGCCAGAGGACTGAAAGTAGCTGGTTGGTTGCCTCACTCTGGCAACTGGTTTTCTTAAATTGATGTTCCCATTTTGTTCAGGAATATTTAGTGTTCCTACCAGCGGTGTGAGTACAACCATAGCAAAATGATTGGCTAAAAAAACCCACTGCGGGATCGGGATATAGCCTAGTGACAGGATGTCAATAAATGATGTAGAAAGGAAGCTCAAGGAAGGTCTTTACAGCACAAAGACAAAGCAAGACAAGCCTGACATTTGGAGAACTTTCTCAATTGTCCATGAATGTCTTTATTAATAGCCTATAAAATGACGTGTTTTCTCCTGCGGGACAGGAGAAGACACAAAATCAATGCATTTCTATTATTGCGCGGGCATAAATTCTCAAAGTTTTGTGGGCGGTAATGGTCAGAAATTCAGCGGGAGCGGGATGAAGAAAATAGTCGTGCAGGGCTCTAGTATGCAATCCTTGGGATGCTCCCCGTCTACTGTTGAGTCTGAAAGGGCCTTTTTTAAACCAAAAAAACTACAATTCACCATTAAAACAAAGAAAGGAAGCAACATAACTAAGATGGAGGAACAAGAAAGTGTATTTAAAAAAGAACAATATATTTTCTGTTTTACTGATTGATTAGAGTTTGAAAGCAAAATGTGCAGAATGATAAGTCTCAGCCATCACTCTTGATGACAAACGAATGTCACCAATGTGAAAGAAAATGACCAAAAACGTATTACTTAAGCCTTGAATGTGTGCTTGGTTGGTTTAATGTAGGTATGAATTGGTATAAACATAAGGTGTTTTTTAGAAAGACTGAATACCGTTCGATCTGTTTACCTGAAGCTCTGGTGAGTTTGTAAAGGACTCCACTTGGTGAGGGGGTTTGTGTATTTATGTATTTTTTTTTCCTCCAGGTTGTGGCGAAGAAGTACAGAGGCTTCGACATCCCCAAAGAGATGACAGCCATCTGGAAGTACCTGAACAATGCTTACACACGCGAAGAATTCACCAACACCTGCCCCAGTGACAAGGAGATCGAGATCGCCTATGCAGATGTGGCCAAGAGGCTAGTCAAATAAGTTCCTCTGTCGTGCCCCGCTCCCACCGTCCCTCACCTCCATAACCTCTTTTCCTACACCTTCCCCTCCTCCGCACTGGGACTGATGTGCTTGTTCTCGAGAAAGAAAAAAACTTTGGACTGCTTTTTCCTTCTCTCCTCATCTAGAATGAACCTCAATGCATGAACCCGTCATCGTTTTGCTTTTTTCCCTCCGGTCTCATGAAGGTATAGCTTAGTTGAATCCACAGTGGCCCCTCTCATTCCAGCCTTTATTATTAATCACTTTTGTTCTTCTCTTGCCGATGAATGTGCGAGGTGGCCATGTGATGGACAGACGTGCATCAATGCTCGTCAATGTTAGGAGTCCGATGTGCTCCCTGATAAGTGACCTTCCAGAGTTTCTCTCTGCGTGCTGGTGAAACATCACAAGCTGTAATGTTCGGTCGAAGATTGAAACAGCTCTTTCTTGGAACACTGAAAAGCTTTTCTTTTTTTTTTGTATTGTTTTTTTCTTGTCTTTTGGCTCATTGAGAGATGTAAACAGTGTTGAAGCTTCAGTGTTTCTGGCTCCGGTATTCGACAAGGTTTAGTAGAAGCTGAAGGTAATCCAAACCTGAGCACCGAGATGCTTTATTTTTAATGTTGAGCTTTTAAAAACAAATCAAATCAACTGTAAATGCAGGTAAAACTACCTGGTGTACGTCCTCTGATCTCTTCTGGCAAAAGTCATGTAGCTCAGCTCGGTAGAAACTGTAGAAGATTTCGTGTACCACCAGCAGAAGCAGAACAACTCAGGAAAAAACCAAACCTGAGGTCTGTCATATCCAACCATATGTAGCTTGCTGACATGTTCATGGCTGGCCTTTTTGTTTATCACCGCATTGCCATAGACTTTGTCCATTTAAACTTTAGCACGCTGACTTTTCTCATGTCAAAACCGAGGAAGAGTCTTTACTTTCATGCTGACTGTAGCAGTAGCTTGGATTATACATCTTAAACCAAAAAAAAAGGGGCATGCTATTCTGGTCTCACTGTGGATTGACTGGCAGTAAACTAGTGATTTTTTTTTTTTTTTTTTTTTTTTTTTTTTAAAGAGAAAACCACACATTTCTTAATTTAAAACCTACAGAAGGACAGACACTAATGGCAACACTAAACATATTTATAATAGAATGTTTTGAGAAGAGGTGGAATGTGGTGAAATTTCACTTTTTCTTCAGTATGGAGACTGATCTGAGGTAGCAAACACATGTTCTGACACAGTAGCTCCAAAAAAAAAAACGCTTTAGTGAAACCTGTTTTTGTTTCTCAGACTTTTGTGTTATGAAACCAATCTGATTGAAAGAAAAAGGAATTGTGTATATATTTGTTTCATCGCTTAGATTTCAATGTGTAAATTTAATGCATTTCATTAAGATTTTGAGGAAAAACGGTCCATTTACCCATCTGTTTGGATCTGAAGTCCAGATGAAACCATCCCCCTCTCTGCCTTACTTGTTTTCTCTCCGCAGATGTTTTGCGTGAGGAATTTTTTATAGAGATAATTTCATTGCAACGAGTGTGGCGTTGTACAAAGAAAATATCAGTTATTTCATGGCTTTTTTTTATTTTATTTTTTTTTTAAACTATTGACTGAATTTAAATAAACTTCTTATTGGCGTTCAGACTTGTTTCTGCGTCTTGTTTCTTTCTTTTAGCATCACACACGTGATTGGTTGTTTACAAAAAGAGATTGGGTTGCCTCTGGCTTTCAGTTCTGTTTACTTGATTTGTTTTAGATTACAAAACACGGCTCAAAACGGTATCCCACAAAAACTCAAACAACCCCCCCCCCCCCAGATTTAAAAGAACGGAGGATTAAACATCCAATAATTCACAGTAGGTTACTGTGTTTTTTTTTAAAGTGGTGGCACAGGAAGGGAACCAGTCATGGGTGGCTTATGGGAATCAGAACATTCTGCTGATTATGTTAGCACAATTTTCAGGTTGCTGTGTCTGCCCTGAATGCTTGAAACTTTGACCAGTTCCATGATAAGTGACACCCAAACTAAATCCTTCCATTGTTTTTCTCTATGCATTCCAGCAGTAGTAAACCTAATTTAAGCGTCAGCAGAGGCAAAGGTTGGTTGTTTTACAGAGGACACCCTGTGCCACCCATTTCGTGTTGGTTCATCCTCAGCAAATGGGTTGAAGGGGGGGGGGGGGGGATGGCAGCCTCCCACAGAGAGTCCCTGGAGCCTTGAGGAATCTTGATGAGCTGCACGAAACAGGAAAAGATTTTTCCACTATATGGTGCTTGTTTCACTCTTTAGGCTCAGCTGAAGTGGGGTGATGAAGACGGGAAATTGGCAAATTTAATTAAGAAAAAAAAAAAGTAAAATATCTGGTGTTTGGTCCTAGGCCTGATGTATGTTTGTTTACGGCTCTCTGTGCACGGAATGTCTCATGCGGGTGTCCACCTCCACCCAAAGACACCCTCTTACAGTAAACTCAATGATGTTCCTCAGCAAATTCTTCACTGCTCTGACGCATAAACAAGTCTGTTCTGCCGGACTGATTGCAGCTAAAGTTTCACAAGAGAGGAGTGGAAGAAAAGAAAAAAAGAGGTGTGTGGGTGTACTTTTTTTTTTTTGGATGCTCTCCAGATCATTAAAGTGTTGCGTTTCAGCCTCAGACATTCTCTACTCCCTGCTCACCGAGACACCGTCCTCACTTGTAATTCACAGAGAGGAAATCCAGCCAGACACAAACAGACTGTGTGTGTCAATGGGAGGTAAAAATCGCTCAGATCACACAATCATCACAAGCAGGGCGAGCGTATTAGTGTAATTGGGTAATGAAGGTGAGACGAGGAGGGGGGTGAGTGTTGTTTCTCCCAAACATGATGACTGTGTGTGTGTGTGTGTGTGGGTCTGTTTTTATGTGAGCTGGTTTGATATTTCGACTTCCAATCTGAGGACATTTTGGCCCGTTTACACTTTTGGAGAGACCATCAAAAGGCCGTCTGAGGGTTTAGACTTTGTTAGAGAATTAAGTTTGGTGTAGATTGACGTTAGAGTGTGTTTCCACATGTAGAAAGAGCAGGGCCACATTACACACTATGAGAGTGAGCCAAAGAGTCAGCTTTGAAGAGACAAAGGTTGCATTTACAATGATTTATAAAGGATCTGTTTTTACTTTGGTGAGAAAAAAAATTCTCTGAGCCACATTTCATCTAATGCACGCTTTATTTTTTGGCCATTATTCTTTTTTAACAAGTAATTCAATCAGCTGTGTATTTTTCAACACTGGATAGCTGAGTGGAGACATTTCTCTTTGGCACTTACTCTTTCCCCTCTCTGCCAGTTCACTTTGCAGGTTTTACACAACACGCATTTATACAGCTGACTAAATATTTACTCTGGTAAAGTAGCTCGCTCAAGGGTACACAGTGATATCCCAACTGGGTTTTGGACCTACAATGTGTGAAAAACCCTCTTTGCATATGGACTCTGTGCACCTGACATTTGATGTGGCTATACGTCCGCTTGTGTTTGATGTACCCTGGTAATTGACAGGATATTAAAGCTGTAAAAATATAAGGAAGCTCATTACTATTTATTAGAACACGATCAATCAATTTCAGGTCTATGATATGCCATTTATGCACATCGCCTGGTGTCTATCATGAAAGCTTAGTTTGAATAAAAATGTTACTTTTTACAGCCGTTCAATCGTCCAGACCAAGGTTTAACCAATAATCTTGAAGTTCAGATATATGATTTTAAAGAGCAGACATTTAAAGCAGGCCACAGACAGCAGGCAGCACCCATGATAAAGCTGGCTTATGACCCCCTCATATGAAAGATGCTTGTGACCCAACGGTCACATTCAATCACAGATTGAGATCAGGTTGCACAAAGAATGATTTTATTTCTTATTTCGTCATTCTTGTAAAAAAAAAAACAACCAACAGGAGAAAGAAAAAGTGTAACTGCAACGCTTCTATTCTGCTTGTTGTCTTATGACAGCTTGTTAGGGCCAGATAATTTGGCGGTTGTGGAAGTACAGTCATGTGAAAAAGTGCACTCACCCCATGGAAACCGTTGGTATTTGTGCAAGGAAACACTCTATCCTCTTTGAAACAGAGTACATTTCAGCATTCAGATAGAAAAAACAAACCTTAAGTTACTTGAAAGAAAAGTATTTCTCTAGTATCATCAAATCTATCACTGTTACTCCTTCAGATCGGTAAAGTAGGAATCAGGCGTTCCAGATTCACTGCCAACGATTAAAGGGAATGACATGAGCAATCTGTCTTATTCAAAGCTCTGTTGTCAGGGGCCTGGTGTTTTCTTTACTACTGAAAGGTGATCCGAAGAGCTCTTTGAGGTCTTCGGGAAAAATGACGCAGATTTTTACAAAAAAGACCATTCCACTCTAAAGAAAAACAATTGTAAGTGATGTAAGATTGAAATGGGTGCCAGGACTGAATACCCCTGCAGATTGATGCAAACAGCAGACGGTTTGATACAAAAGAAAATCCTTTGCTCCTGAAGAAGAGCATTAAAGCGAAACTACATCTTCTCAGTGAACATACACAGAAAGACCAGGCAATGTGATCAAAGACATACTTTTAGGAGAAGAAACTGATACCAGCTGTGAAGCATGATGGTGGAACTGTTATGGTTTGGGGTTGCATTTCTCTTTCAGGGACCAGGCAGCTTGTAATCACTGATTGAGACATGCTTTCTGCCTCTTATGAACATGAAAGACAACGTGAAATCATATTTCACATGGCTCACAGATATATTTTAACAGGATAATTCTCCTCAGCACACTTGCAACTGTGGGAAAATTGCTAAAAGAGAAATATTCAGCAAGCATCAGTAAAGTTATTCCTGCCAAGGTATTAGGGACACCTAAATACATTAGTCCAGTTAATATCAGCCTATACTCAGCTTGTTGGCAGCAAACAGCCAAATGGGAAATGGGATAACATCAATCAATGGCAGTGGAAAATGTTTATCTGGTGTGGCCTGGTTGTACCCCATTGACTTTTTCCTGAGATTGATTTAAATCTTTTTTGCAGGCCACTTTCATTGTAAGTACTGAGAAGCAGTTGGTAATGGTTTAACAGGAAACAAAGTTTGTTTTAAAGTATGTTTTAAACCATACTTTGTTTTCTTATGTGACAGGTTACAGTAAAGTTTTTTAATACATAACGCTCATTCAAATACAATGATATGAAGGGCAGACATACTTAAAAACGTATGCATATTCATTGTTTTTGCTGGGATTAAAGGAACAATGCATGACAAGATTGGTGTTATCAGCCAAATGCTATTAGCCAAATGACTATTTTCCAAATCAGTATCTGCCCAGAATTTCACAATAGGCACATCCCTTCAAGGTATTAATGCTAATCTCTGAAGCTACAGACTTGTGGGCCTCTTGATGATTATTTCATGTTGATATGCAATGATTGAAAGAGATCCCTCCCCCTGTGTCAATTTGTTACTACTGAATTACAACATTCAGCAACAATAAAACAGAGGCTGTATTCCGGTCAGACTCAATGACTTAATGCTGGTACACATAAATGGAAACATAAATGGAACGCGCCCATAATTATCTTAATTAGTTCCACCTGTGCTTTCCCTGATCACCTGAGGGGGGGTCTGTTGGCCTTAATGAATAAATATGTTGCCGATCGTTGTCATTATAACTGATTAGATGTAGAAGAGTAGCTCCTTAATGAAATGTCTGAAATGTGGCTGAATGTATTCATCATTAGCTAATGAGACAATCGGAGGCAGACATCAGGAGTGTGTATAGCAGCTGCCAATTTGGCAGAGTGTTGCTGTTGTTGTTGGATAGAGAAGACCAGAGTACTGTGGCCCCCACGGCCCGAGCAATATTACGCCCCCCGTGCTCTTTATCTGCCCTTTGCATCTTCAGTCATGTTGGGCTTTATTCTGAGAATACGTTGGCAACAGATACTCGTCGTCTGCGACTGGTTAGCACGAGCGCCAAGGGTACCCCCCTCCTCCAAACAAGGTGTGTTTTTCTTGCCAAACTTCAAGTCGTACAGCTGTAACAGACCAGTTTTTTCTTCTTTGTCTGGTTGCCCCTTTTTATAAGCCTGAAGTGTGAGAATATCCCCGGTATTTGGATTTCAAATGTAATGAAGACTCGTGTATTTTAAAGGTTCAATTCTTTTGAATGACATGTAGAAAGTTTTAGCACATGATAATGAGATGGCTTTTACAATTCAAATACAATGCAAATGAACAGAAAACTCACTCTTTCCACAAGCAGTGTCCCACGAAAAAACTCAAAATAGGTATCCAAGATTTAAAATAAGGCAATGTGCCTTTTTGTTAACAATAAAATGTTTTGAAGTTGTTTAAAAAGAAAGTGTTTATTGTGAACTGGCGCCCCATATGCAGGCTTATGCAACATATGACATGACAATTATAATGACTGAATGTATAACATTTTATTGGTAGTTGGTCCAAGTAGAGCTAATTCTCAATGTTTATGTACTTCTATCTGTGACAGAACATCAGGGTTGTTTTTTTCTTCTTCATTTCCGCATATGATTTCAGAAGGCACCTATTGTGAATGTTTGTCTGTAACATTAAGCAGTCTATTTCAGGAAAACAATTCTGACCATGTTAATGTTTTGCATGTCTTTTGTTCACAAAAGGAGTGCGACTATCATTCCACTCACCTAGGAACAGATGTCTTCAGATGGATACCACAAATCGTGCCACAAACTATCTGCATGGCAAGCTACCACCACAGGTATGTGGGGAAATTTCGACTAATTTAAACTTTTACTGAAGTTGACTGATTGTTTGCTCAGAGTTTGTTCTTTGGGTGCACAGTGACTCTTAACCAAACGCTCATTATTTGGATACTGTAAGGGTCTGACGTTTCCACCCAAATGGAAATCATAGTGGAGTTCATTGTAGCATCAGTCACCCCATCAACTCCCAGACCACCAAGTAATATCACCAGCTTATCTGCTCTGCTCCAGTGCCCGCAGTCAACCAGTCAGGGTGGATTTAGTATGCTCACATTGTTTATTTTAGCCCTCTTTAAAATGTGGTAGTTTGGCTTTCTCTCTCCAGGGCTCAGTGGCTACTGTGGTAGGAAGATAGGGGACTGTGGCGGACCCCCTTGGGCCGCCCACAAAAAGCCGCCTCACCCCTATTCCTCTGCTTGCCACTCATTCCATCTGGGTCTTACAGTCACACCCTGTGGCAGAGCTGTGGTTAACTGCAGCTGTTGGCTGGTAAAGAGGCACAGTGAGAGTTCAAGGATTCATATTCAAGTCATATTCACAGTAACACCACTAGAGGGTAGTCATTCACAATAAGCCAAAAGAGGAAGAACCTCTCAAAGCTGGCAGTGCCTCTTCTCCTGGGGTTTTGTTCTTATCTCCTGAACGTGGTCAGCACTTTTTCACAGTAAGCATGAGATGAGGTGTGTGTGTGTGAGAGGGGAGAGGTTTAGAGTGGGGGGATAAAGAGAAATGTGGGTCTTAAAGTGAGTACTTTCAAAGGGGAAAAGGGGGGCAAAAAGGCTTCATCAGCTTTGTACTTGAAAGACAACTTGTGACGTCAGCTTTCATGCCGCCAGCTGCCTTTGTCCAGGCTGTTTAGTCTCTTTATAAGTCTACAATAGTGGCCTGTTTTATTTTGTCTGTGACGGAAAAACTATTAGACATAAAAGAGTCTGCTCTGTCAGGAGACACACCCCAACCTTAGCTGCTTGTGGGGCAAATTTACCTTACAACTTATGCTATGTTACTGTGTCACAGCCTGCAGCAAATATCTGTCTGGAATTTGGGGAATTATGGCTGTCTTTGTGGTTGTGCTTGTGTGTATGACTATGTATTCATACCATGTTTCTTAATGCAAAATATTCCTATGGTCCTATTTAAAAGGAATCAGGAAACGTCTGACTTGATAATGCCAGGTGTGTGTGTGTAACATACCTTCTGTGTGTGAGTGTCTTTGTGTGAAAGTGAACTAGCAGGTTCCCTTTCAGTGTTACAGAGCACAACTAAGGGAGAGAGAAGAGGTCTTTGAAGTTTTGGTTTTGCCATCCGTCTCCAGCTCTCTTGCTTTCTTTTCATGCCAGCCTCTGCAGAGGCCAGCCTGTTAAAGAGAAACTCCCCAGCATGCCCCTCCCTGCCTTGTCGCCATGGTAAAAGGACTACACACTACACTCACGTGCCACTTACTGACAGTAAAGCTTCTCTGTTTTCATTTTTGTCTGATGTGCAAACATGATCCTAAACATACGTGAGAAACAACTAATCAGAGATGCCTGGAGCGAAAGGCAATCAACTTGCAACGAGTGTTAATGTGCATATCTGATCTTTGCTCTTTGGGTGCTGGTCCATTGTCTCTGCTTTATTCTGCTCTGAACCAGTGTCTTCTTTACTCGCCAGCAGCCATAAAGAATGCTATGACATTTAGCTTTAACACTGGAGGGGAAGTAGTAGCAAGAGAAGGAAAATGAAGGGATATATATTGATTGCCCTTAGCTGCTCTTTCATAGCCTGCGTGCATGGTTTGTGTTGGCTAAGCCCTCTAGCCTAATGGCTTTTAGACTTCCATTAGGTCGCTGAAGGCAGTGTGGTTTAAGTAAGTAACAAGAGGCTCTGTCAAAATGCTTTAAGCATTAATAAGACAGTCAGTGTCTTCTCCACTCTGCCAGCTCATCAGGAACGCACAAGTTGAGATCCCATAGCCAAAAGGCTGGTTTACTGTCGTCATCCTGAGCGTGTCTTTGGATGTGCTGCTCCTGGTAAACCCTGAGCTGGATTAACTTTTGGACTTTTGGGAATTTGTTCAATTGAGCAGTGAAAGCTGCGGCTCATTCACCCTGTAAAACTTTCAGTGTCCTGGACATGTGCACAGTAAAAGTCTTGTCTCACACTGACAACTGTGAAGAAGTGCCAGGAGCTCTAAACATTTGTATGGTTCACTTAATGAGGAGAAAACTGTGGTGTGATACTGAGAAAGAAGCTCAGTAGGATTGAGGTTAAAAGAGCGGTGTTTGGTGTTATATGGCAACAGACCAGTGCAGTCTTTTGAGAGGCATTTTTTTTTTGTGTGTGTGTATGTGTTTAGCTGTTTTCTGGTTCAGCTTTTTAAGTCATCTTGTTTTTATAAAAGTCATTTATTAGGAGTAAAATCCTTCCATTCTCAGAGAAAGGCACTGTGGTATATGCTGTTTTCAATCAGTGTAATTACCGGATAGGTCTGGCTTTGATGGTGCACACAGTGGCATGATATTCCCAAGTACAATGGAATACATGCATATAAATACAACCTTAAAGCTAAGTTGGTTTGTTTCTTTTTCCATTGTCTAGGATGTATGAAGATTCACTGACCCATCAATCCCAACAACCTCCTCTGCTTTATGGATACTGCATGGCATGTTCCCCCATGTCTGTGTGTCTTTAATACCACTGTGTCCCTGCAATCCCTCAAAGTCCTGAGCTTTAATGCATCGGTTACCATATTTTTCCACCAAGATGACTGTCGCTTGCCGGGAAAGCTACAGGTTGTGTGTATGTGCATGCATGCACTTGTGCCATTTTTGGACAAGTCCCTGTGTTCTCTCTGCACCAATGCTTCAGCTACGGAAGCCTCCAGGGTCCATTTCTTCTGCGGCTACACCACATACCCCAGAATCCTGCTTTGGTTGGAAGAGCGTCTGTTGTTTTTTCCAGCCATCATAAAGAAGACAAACTCGCCCACTGTCTCCCCATCCTATATTAACATGCTGTGTTTGGCCCTGGTCTCACCATAACGGGTCCTCTCTGCGTTGCTGCTGGTTACAGTAAAAATCAACACCTCCTCTACCCCAGACTGAGAGTTTTCAGCATGCAGATCCAGTTTCACCTATGTGCACTTGGTGCTACTCAGTCATCAGAAGGTGTGAGTGTATCTTGCCGATAAGAGCCTTTAACTGTAGCCTCCAAGGATAGGCAGTCAGCTTGAACTCTTTAGGCTTCAAATTTAGCCTGCAGTTGGTAGATAAGGTGTAAACTGATAACCAACTATTAGTGTGAATGTCATTATGTTTTGATACCTGCTAAGCTAAGTCACATTCTCCCCTCGTTTTCATCTATACCTCTTTTATTTTTTTATAAAAAATATACAACTTTTTTTTACTTTTATAGGATTCTCCCTTTAGCATCCTTGCCACTCAAGGCATATCCTCATGACAGGGACCTCTCCAGACTGGCCATCTCTTTTTGGATAGCGGCTCTCTGGTCTGCCAGCCAAGCAAGGAAACAATAGAAAGTCAAAACAATGAGCTGGCTGCAGATCAGTAGGGGCCTGTTTGGGCACTTCCAGACACTACGTCTTATTTCCTTTTTGATTACTCACGCCTGCATGAAGAGCGCCACACTCCCACTCCTCTGTCTGCCTGCCTATGAGAGAAATCACAAAGAAAAGGCTTTTTGTAGGAGACTGGTTCTGATTTGGAGGTTGGAATGCCTTTGCGATAATGTCGCAAGATTTGTTGGCAGGGATGAAATAGATGTGTGTGTGTGAGACCAAAAGTTATGCTGAGTTATGATGTGTATATGTTCACAATTCTGACACATTCAGGTATTTGAGATTTCTGAGTATTGTGTGAGTCTGTGTATTGGAGTGTTTTGCTGTGCTGATTTATGACAGTTTCCACTAATAGGTTTCCAGGATTTCCTCATAAACAGCCTTTAAAAGGGGGAATAGCACTGCTGGTCAAATAGTATTGCCACCCAAGCGTGCGGCTCGCCTGCTGTAGGCTGGGCTCCCTTTGCTTTGGCCCTCATTGGCTCCCACCACTACTTGTTACCCCCTCCTCTCACCACCAGACCGGAGGTAGGAAATCAAACCAATTACGGTTGTATTTAAAGAAAATTGGAGCAGGGCCGGAAGAGTGGGGGCATTTCCAAAAACCACAAAAAGAAAACTGCAGGGCCATACTTTGGCAAAGGACAAGGTGGCTGGATTGGAGGAGAACTCGGAAAACTAATGGAGAAATGCATTATTTGATGTTTTATTGTATAAGGTTAATAAAACTTTTCAACTAAAGATCTTAATAAAACATTTAGATTAAGTCATCTACCTTACTAGCCAAACACTTGCCAAAAATACTCTACAGTTCTTTCCTTTGTCTTTGATAATCTGTTTCCGTGTCATTCTCAGTGAGAGAGATTGATGGAGTTTGCTCCCTGTTGGATCTGTTTTATGTTCAGCTCTGCCGTGCCCTACTGTGAGCGGCCTGCCAGAAGGCCACACCTCATAATGTGGATGAATCTCACAAGACTTCTTGGAGCCAAAATCCTCCTTGGCTCGCTGTGCTGCCACAGCCCCCTCCGAAGTAGAGCATACAGTCTTTCATAAAGCACAAACACCTGTGGACTTCAAGAATAAATCATTTGTATGTAAGTGCATGGTCCTCTCGCAATTCTGAAGTCATTTTTACATCCAAAAAACCTGTCTGGGATCAGCTGTGTAACTGCCATCTCCTGATCTTATGCACTCTCACTATTTTACCTCTGTCTCTGATCCTCCTTCTCCTCACTGTCATCTCTCAGGAAAACCCCGTCATTACCAGGCCTCTAATGTAAATGCTTAATTTTCCATCACCCCACAGTCCTTCTTTGTTCCATGGCCCATTTGGCTGTTATATCTCAGCAATTATTCTAAATCTGAACACTCTTTAACAGACTTCTCCAGATACTTGAAAGATATTTTTCCTTCTTCATCTCTGCCTTCTGGGCAAAAACGAAAGGAGCAGAATTAAAGGTGCTCTGCACGCATCAGACTGAAATGCATGATTTTTTTGTGAACCCACACACATCGCATACCCATTGATAGGCTTTGTTCCACAGGTGCATGCAGAGAAAACAAGAAAAACACTTGTGTTTACTTCACATACACACTATGAGGAACAAGTAAGAAGATCTTCCATTAAAGATAAAAACAAACCAGCATGTGGGAGATGTTCCCTGAGGAAATCCACAGTCACTGTAGTGGAGCTATGGAACCATGGGAATGGTTCGCAGAGGCCTGCAGGGCAAAAATGGACAGACACGGGGGTGTGTAACACTGCCACACACACTGCACAGTGGAGACAGAAACACCAAAGCAATGGCTTCGAGTCATCTCACTTGTCTTATTGTAACAAAAGCTCACACTTCATTGGGTGTCAGCAGCAGCTTGATTTATTCAGAACTGGCTTTGATTGTGTTGAAGACATTTGAAGTGCTAAAATGGCAACATCAATAAAAAGTGATTAAGGAAAAGGTGATGAAGCTTGGAATCTGTCAACAGACTCATTTTTGCAAGGCTCTTGTGTTTAGTTACACTTGAGAAGATGAGGGGAAAAAGTTGTCATTCTGACTGGCAGCTTAAAAGGGGGCGGCAGGTTTCAGTGGTTTCTCCTGTTTTCTTTATATCTACGTGAGCCCTTGCTGAAAAGAGAATATCAGTCATGTAAGTCGGTGGTCAGTCACAGGATGACATTCACATTTACAAGAGCAGAGACAACGAAATCAGAAGTAAACTGTTGTAGAAACATTTATCTGACTCTTCCAAAGTAGATAGTGGAGAGGAAAAGAAAGGAAGGCACAATGTAGATTTTAATGACCATCCACATTCCCATGTGATCCAAAACAGACTTGAGCAATCATCTTCATTTAACTCGCTGCTTGCGTACATGGATGAAAAAAGTAAGGGACATAGAAAGTGTGTATGTGAACTGCCAATTTAGCGAGTTCCCTGCTCAAGTGAACAGAGACCTGGTCCACAGGGAACCCTGTTTCCCCTTCTCGCCTTCTTGCTCCCCCTTCCACTCAGCCAGTACCCCACAATGAAGGGGGAGAGCCTGGCAGAGAACTACAGTGTGTGTGAGTGTGTGTCTGTATGTGTGTGTATTAATTTCCTGTTTTATAGAGGAAGCTGTGTTCGCATGTACAGATCGTTATTCCGATTTTCTCTGTGAGAAAAAAGGGTAGAAAAAAGATTTGTGTCAATTCTCATGAATCTGTATGGGAAACAACTAGCATTGTTTCTGGGAAGCTGACCTACTCTCTTAGTAAAAACATATTTTGGTTCACTGGTAAAGTGCAAATGCAGTATCTAAATCAAGCTTCGAAAAGCATTTCATTTCATTATTACAGTAGACTAAGAATCCTCAAACACTACAAGCTATGAAGCTTTCATATCAAGTGTTCGACTTTTCTCCCTAACAAACTAATCAAATTAAGACCAGATTGGTTACACACAGACAGCTGCGGTCTTTATGCAATGAGAAGAATCTAAATGTAAGCCATTAGGACATCTAAATGAGAGTTAGCCTCTGTGGTCTTTGCCAGAATACCCTCTAACCAGGATCTGGGCCACAGGTTTACCATGCAGTGGTCTACTGGATATCTCGAAAGACCTTCTTCTGGTTTTTACTCATTTACATGGTTTCCTATGATGAGATGAGTCCGGAAGTTTGACTCAGTTTTGTCATAAGATTGTTGCACTCGTATCTGTGTCATCAAGATACTTCTTTTTGCAAGAGAATTACCTAGTAAATGAAACCACACAATAATTCTTTGAACTGCTACAACAAAAAGGAAAGCTAACATCCGGAAGTTATGTGGTCTTAAAAGGTCAATACTTAGAAATCAAGTTTCATAGCTTAGGGTTGGACAATTTAGTGCTAAATTAATCTTGCATATAAATCAAACAGAAAAATGTAATGAATCAAATAAAAGTGTCACTGTTTTCCTAAACTGTCTAAATCCCAATGATATGCAGTTCACTTACCCACAAAAGAAACATTTTAGGCTCACAACTGAGATGATGAAAATATGGAGTGCTTTGCATTTTCTGCTGGAAAGGTCACCTGGATTATAAAATTATTAATTTTTTATTCATCAGCCCAGTTTTTTACATTTAAGTAATGTATTATTCAGTGCTGCTGGAAAAAAAGTCACAAAAGATCACCTAACATCTGATTACCCAGAGAGAGTTTTTGATTCCAGATCTCTGATACTGTGCTTGCTTCTCTGAGCCTGAGCGGGAACCGACTCCGAGCCCCGTGGAGAGGTGCTCCACTGTGGGAACCGGGAGCAGACTGGTGTATCACAGCACAGAGTGGTCTCTGTAGACCCAGCATGGATGAGAAACTACCTTCACTGGGATCCCTCTGAACTGGGATAGCCTTCTCTTTCTATATCTTTCCCTCTGTATCCCACACAATGCCAGCAAGGCAGCATCAGTCATCTGTGTGAGAATAGCTGCATCACAGCTCTCGCGGTTTCTTAGCCCCTGGCCCCTGCGTTTTCTCGGTCAATCTGTGGGAACCCTGATTTTGGACGGTAGCCTCTGTTCCCACCACCAGTCTGGTTAGAAAATAGACTTCTGTTCATGTACCAGACGCCCAAATCAATCCGGTTCTAGCCTGCTCCTTCTCATGTTGTTCGAGGGAGAGGAGGTCAGTGACTGCAGAAGGGGGTCAAATGAGTTTTGTATGCAGGTACAGCAACAACAGTGCAGGATAATGTGTTAATTAAAAATGAGATGGTTTTAATTAGTCTCTTTCCAATGTGCTCTTTCCAAAACACTCCCTCTGTTTTCTCACTAACTCTCTTCCTTTGTTTGTCTTTCTAAACTGCTTTGTTTTTTTCTCATTTTATCAAAGATAAACTCAAGACTCAATTAGTTATAGAGTGACGATACTGCACTCTTCATTCAACTGACTATGATTGTTTTATTGTATCTTTCCTTTGACCTCCTGTACTTTTTATATTTCATCCACTTAAAAAGCAATCTTGTTTGTCAACCACTTTATACATTTGACGACAATTGCATCCAGACAAGCAGCCTCACCCAGGCAAATGTTTTCCCTCTTTCTTGAGAGTTACAATTTCCGGAAGAGGAGCAGCATAGCGAGAACAGACAGATGATGGTTAAAAAAAAAAAAATAGAAAGCAGCTCTGCTTATGTATGTCCATGACAAAGACTGAGCCAGATTAGAGCAGCTCTGTTCCCCACATGTGGAAGAGAGACTGGGGTCTCAGAGTGTGTGAAGACAGCTGGAAAATTCCCCTGAGCCTGGCCTAATTGAAAGCTTATCATCTTCTCTTTGTGCCTTCTGAGTGGTGGAGCAACGCAGAGCAACTCTGATGAGACCTGGAGGAAATACTGTCATACACTCAGTGTCGAACTCAGACTGTCTGGGAGGAGGATGGTGTGAGATCTGTCAGCAAGGAATTGTGTATGTGTGGAAATGCTTTGTGTGCAGAGTTAATTGAATACAGTGTGTATCAAAGCTGCGTGTGTGCTTTCAAGGCTTTGTTGTTCTGCCAATGCTGCCCCCATAGAAGGCCTGACACAGACTCACGAACACAGCAGAAGCCTTTGGAAGAAAGGGAGAAAGAAGCTAGTGAAGGGGTGGGGATGAAAAGATTGTAGATGCAAGACTGTATAAACAATGAATATAAGAGTGAAAAATGGGTGAAAAACAAAGTGTTTAGAAGGGAAAGCCCTTTCATGGTACATCAACAGGTGGGATTAGTTTAAGAGTGAGGAGCTGTGGGTATTGTATTTCAGGTTAACCACATCTGAAATCAGACCACCCCACAAGGTAGCATCGCAAGTGTTTAATCTTGTGGCTCGGCTTCAAATGGACCAAACAGATGCCATAATCATGGCATAAATTAACAACCGCATGGCTTGTTTAAAAAAAAAAAAAAAGAAGAAGAAGAAGAAAAATACAGCCAACATTCCTAACTTCTCCTGTATTGTTTTTAGCAAGTGACAACTTGCAGATGTGTGCTAACATGGACGATGCCAGGGCGGTGTTGGATTCCTGAGCTACCCCTACATACGATCTGGATACCACTGTGTTGACAGCTGTGACATTTTCGAACCTCTGGGAGAAGTGGGTAATTGCCAGCAAGTGTCTCGCTAATGGCAGAGAAGAAGGTCATTATTAGGGGGTTATTGGGAACAAACTACCAATGAACTGCTACAGTCAAGAGATGGAGACAGTGGCATGTGTGGTATTTTTTGTGTGAGGCTAAAAAAGACAGAAATTGTTGGATCAGAATGTGCTGGCATGAAATTGGGTCTCATGAATGTTTATGGGATTTGTTTTTCCCTTAACTGTATTTGAGGCGGTGAATCAGAAACTGGGCGTCCATATTTCCCATTTTTACTCTTGACACCTCCTACAGTTATTAAACTATAAAAGGCCTCACAAGCCCTAATTTTGAGCATTGAGTTTCAAAATTAGGGGACTGTTATAGTGTGGGATTGTTTTTTTTATAGTAAAGCACATAATTTTGAGGAATGTGTCTGTAAATACAAATGTAACCTGGGTGGAACTTTCCTCAAACGAGCAGGTGGGACATTTCCAGTTAAAGGAAAAATGATGTGTTGTCATAGCCATGCCATGGAGTTCCATTAAAATTACAAATACAGTTTTTATTTATTTTATTTATGAGGTTTTACATAATAGATAAAAAATGATAAAAAAAAAAAATTCTGATCTTTAATGGGTCTAAAGCTTGGGAACATACACTCTCAGATGAGCAACAACAGTAGACAACATTTAACAGAAACTAAGAAAAAGTTGCAGGAAGTGTGTTAATAAAGAATAGAATAAAAAATGTTCCCTGTGATTCAATGGTTTGTCTAACCACCTTAGGCAATAACTTAAGCAAGTATTTTCTGTATGATGCTATCAGTCTCTCACTTCACTGTGAAGGAATTCTGGCCCATGCTTCTCTACAAAGCTGCCCGAGTTTATTGAGGTTTGTAAGCATTTCTTCAAACGTGCTGCTGTTCGTTTTGACCAAACATCTCCTCTTCGGTCTCAATTGTCCAAATTACATTGTCCAGAAGTCTTGTGGTTTGTTCAGATACAGCTTTGCAAACCTAAGATGTGCTGCCATGTTATTTTAAGAGAGAAGAAGCTTTCTCCTGTTTACCCTTTCAAAAAAGCCATACTTGTCTTTTTCCAGTCGTACTGTCATGAACTAACATTTAACATGCTATCTGAGGCCTGTAGAGTCTGAGATGTAGCTCTTGGTTATTTTTTCAATTTCTCTGATTATTGCACGAGCTGACCATGAGGTGAACTTGCTGCGACGTCCACTTCTAGAAAGATTTGCAACTACTATCTTGAATGTTATACAACTTGTGAATGATCTTTCTCTCTGTAGTGTGATGGACTCCATATATTTTGGAAATGGCCTTATAACCCTTCCCACATTGATGGGCAGCAACAATTGCTTCTGTGAGATCATTGCTGATGTCTTTCCTCCTTGGCACTGTGTTAACACACACCTGAATGCTCCAGACCAGCAAACTGCTGAAACTTCTGCTTTTATGAAGGGGCTCACACTTGTTGATCAAATAATCAAGACCATTTGATTAGCAGTAAGGGTGGACTTAGTTTTGATTAGTTTTTGTTAAAACTAAGGTGCACTTTCTTTTTCACATGACTGTATATAAATATTGGTGTTGTGGTCAGTAGTTCCATATGCACATTTAAAAGAAAATTCAAATTCAAACAAGGAAATATTTCTACCAATGTGGAAATGCTTTCTAAGATCTCATGTTGAATGAATGAATGAATGAATGAATTAAATCCTGGCAAAAAGTTTTGAATCACCATACTTGGAGGATGTTCATTCAACTTTTAATCTTGTTTAAAAGAAAAACCTTGGCGCAAAACAGTTTGACTTTGTTTTTACCTTTTTTTTTATAAAACATTTTCAGGTCTAGTAGCGAGGGGAAAAGTGGAATCAATCATTTGTGAGAAAGAAATGTTGAACTTTCCTTATAATTTGCATTTTCTAAACAAATTTCTGTACAAGTCTAAATATGCAAATAAGTCTGCAGTTAGTGCATGCAGAGCTTAACGAGCTGCTGCACCTGGCTGATTGGCAGCAAAAATGGCCCGGCCAAGAGAGCTGTCAGAGAAACAATGGATCATAAAATATGTTTCCCACTATGGTTTCGAGTCAGCTGTGTGTGGAATTTGGACCAAGTAAAAGGGAAACCTACAGATAGCCTAAGGAAGACTAGAAAGTGTCATAACGGAAAACTCAAAGCTGTAAGCTTTGTGAATGGAAAATGCAGAATGAAAGAAATTAAAAACAAACAGGCAGAAACAGGAGTCGGTGTTTATGACTGTAACTGTAAGAAACCAGCTGAAGGAAATGGGATTTATATCCAGAAAAGTCAAATGTAAACCATCATGAACGCCTAAAAAGAAGAAAATAACAAGGACTGTGGATGACTGGGTGAAAGTGATATTCAATGATGAATCACCAGTCTGGTCTTAATTAGGTCATTAGGTCAAATAAACCTTATAAAGATGACACCCCCCCCCTCCCCCCTCCAGTTGATCTGAAAAAAAATTATCTAAAGATGTAGAATAATTTTGAGGTATGTTTTACAAAGCCTGAATATTCAGCTATTAGATAAAATAGTTTTGTTTCTTATCTCTATTATGTTTATGGTTTTACAATCAAAGGAAGAGTTATTTTGTCCAGTATTGGTGATCGATTAGGGTTAGGGGGTTAGTGTATTTCACTTCACAACCAAGCTTTCCATCTACTTTTGGAATACATTTGACCTCAGAGGGAAGATCGTAAAATTATTAATGGAACAAACTTCTACAAAATGTAGTGTGGACACCCTTGGTCAGAACAGGGTATTTTATTTTAGGACTTATTTTTGTTTTATGTACTTGTGAAATCTTGTTTAAAGGTGATATAATGTACCAACAATTTGTTGTTGAATATATCTTGATATCTATCAATCGTCATCAAATAAAAAGCAGTTTTGAAGACAGGAGTGAAACATGTTTTTTTTTTAATTAAAATGATTAAAAACTACATCATCCGCAAACTTTACAAGCACTCAGTATGGAAGCATTAATGGCATCATTACATACAGAAGATCTTTAATTTAACATATCAATTTCAGATGTACATGCTTTGAGCATAAAGAGAACTGAAAAGAGCAAAATGACTCAATGTTTTGGTATGTGAAAATGAGAAAGGGGTTCTTTTAAAAAGAAACAAAATGAGTATTACATTGTGCTCTTTAATGAAATACACAAAATACATTTAACTTGCACATTTTGGCTTCCTAGATTTACATAAACAATGATATTAAAGATCACACATTTCATCAACATCCAAACAGTATTACAGGCAGTTGTGAAGATCTTTGGTTTTTTTGGAAGTAACCACACAAATAGCAGTACACATGTGGTTTCTCTAGCTGCATGATATTTGCCCATAATAAAGTCTGGTTTTCAACCATGTACAGGCTTCAGAGGAGGGAACAGGGACACTAAACATGCTTTCCCTCTAAACCAAAAGGCAATAGGAATGAGACATTGACAACAATTCTTTAAAAAAGAGGAATAAGGCAGAGGGTCTGCACCTTTGCATAACTTAGTTTCTACCTGAACTGTAAATGCTAACTTCTTTGGATCACTCTTCATTTTGACATCTTATATCACACGTGTAGGAACTAAAATCCATCTTTCAGAGTTATGAATGCTGATCATTTTCCCCTGTTGGAAAATAAATCACAAGTAAAAATAGACACCTGATATCTGTTGTAAATAGCCCATCTCTTATACCAAGATGAAGTGTGCAGGTGTGTGAACTACTGGCAGAGAATGATCTGTAAATTACAGCAGGAGAGGCGGAATTATGGCTACAAAAGCTTCAAAGCACTTGCTGATTACTCAGAACAAAGGGACCTGCGCACAACAAGGGAGTTTTTTTTCCTTTTTTTTGCACAATTGCCCTCGGTGTTGGTAAGGAGATACCACTGTGACCCCACCTCTTCCCTCTGTTCCTTCATCCTACACTCTTCTTCTTCCAGGGACAGTGGATCACATGTGTAATTGCAGGAGAAAGGCCCTCAGGACAAGGGGAATGTGCGCACACACACACACACACACACCTGTGGAGCAGGAATGCACGTGCGCATGTGTGTATTTGATTGTAAAATTACTTTGTGAAAGATTTTTTTCACAAAAAAGGACACTTGCTATTGTGTTTAAAAAAAAGAGATGCACAGGGATATTTAATATTTTGTTCTGCACACGTTCAGATATATTAATAACCAAGCAATAGCCATGAAAAGAAAGATGAAATGTAAAAAAAAAATAGTGCAAAACAATTAGCAAAAGATGGATTTTTTTAGCACAGGAATTTGAAAAATTGTTTAAAAGATTACAGCTCATGATATACCGTCTTACTAACAGAAGCTGTTGGGCTTGTATCATTTGGAAGAAAAGTTTTAGTGCATCAAAGCTACATTGGAAATCAAAATAATTACATTAAAACTTTGTTTTTTCATAATTTAGTAGCAATATATTACACAAAATCCAAATTTATACTTAACAACAAAACATGGTATATATACTGTATATATATTTAAGTAAAAAAAGAAAAAGTAGAGAGAAATGCTTAAGGATTTGGGGTATATGCATACATTTCCTCAAAATTTGGCTCAAATAAATATCAAAAGTAAACTGTGTCATCCAGTTCAAAAATACCAAACTAGTACTTTTCTTTTTAGAAAAGGGCTTGAACAAGAAATTTAGGAAAAAGTAAAGAGTAGAAACAACAGGACTCCAACATACCTGCGAAAAATAAAACAATAACACTTCCCCCAACCCACCCACCAACCCCCCTTTTTTCCTTTACATTCCTTAAAATATCTGCCTTTGTCCTGTTGAAACATGATACACTGATGACACAGCAGAGGAAAATTCACTGCTTAATGTTAGTCTTGACAGCTAAAATGCTTTTCTCCTAGTAATGCAGCAATTGTGTTGAGATGTCCACTGCACACTGTGGCATCAAAGGCTAATGTGTCGGTTTGGATAATAAATTAGACGATAAAGCACTGTGGAAGTACTTTGAGCACGTGACACAGCCCTTGATGCAACTGACGATGTTTCCACACCTGACACAGCATCTTTGCAGTATTCAAAATTTTTCAGAAATGAAAGCTTAAAAGGACCGGTGCTACAGCAGTGCAGCCAAGCCTTACAAAGAGCAAACTTCCAGTCTGACTTGTCTTCTCAACTTGCCGAGTGATCAGTCTGAGCAGGCTGTTTGATGACTTTCCGCTTCAGTTCATCTGCCGTACTGCCTGATCATACTTCCACTCTCTGTTGTTCGTTTGTCTTTGATGCATGCCTTTCTACACCAGACAAATGATCCTGAAACGCTGCTATGGCTTCTCACCTCTATTTACAGTCTACGCTAAACATCATCTTGACTCTTATGGCTTTTGAAGGTCTTGAAGAGTATTTGAAGAGTTTCAGCGCAGTGCAGGAGTTCATCCAAAAATTACAAATTGCATAAAAGTCTTGAGAGAGTTGGTAAAAGCAGAAAGTTTTTAAAGCGAGACATAAAAGACAAACATGCAACATTTCTCTTTTTTGTTTTTTTCTTTCTTTCAGTGTTCAGCTTTTTTGTTCATTATACTCTTCACTTTTCGTCCCTCTCTTTTCTGCTCAGCTGATTTTTCTAGCTGTCTGCCAGTCAGTATGGCCTCCAGACGGACTCATCCAAGCGACCTGAAGCGCCAATGGCTGTTGGCGAGTTGCTGTGGCTGCCGTCGGCCTCCACACCCTCGCTCTGGGTGTTCAGGCCTGGGTTCATCAGGCTGTTGGTCCCTCCAGTGCCCGTGGCACCCGAACAGGACAGCAAGCGGGTTGGGGAGCGTTCACCCCCAGTATTCCCCGGCGCCACCATGGAGAATTGGTAGGATCCAGAGCCTGTGCCATAATACAGGTAAGAGTTGGACTGGAAGTTTTGGGACTGGTTGTTTGAGTAGGGTGGCGGCAGGTAGGTGTGGTATCTAGAAGAGGCTGACATGCTGAGGCCACTGATGCCAGTGCTGGAGGTGTTAGCAGAGTATGGGAAGGCCCCTGGGTAATGCATGCGGGGGTCTGAGAAGCGAGGGTCGGTCAGCGGTGACAGAGACGGGAAGGTGGTCCTCTGTTGGAAGAGATCTGTTGTCCCTGTAGGAAACACAAAGAAACAAAAGGTTGGAAAGAGTCAACAAATATTCAGCCATGAAGGAAAACTGCTGCTGCAATTATGAAACGAGGCGCTCAGAGATTTCTCATTTTGTATTATTTTAAAAAATGACCCAAATTTCCAGAGCAGCAGACCTCCCCAAACCCCCAATTCTGAGCTCAGATTTCTTGCGATACATCGCTCTGTGGAAATGTTTGCTCAAAGTAATGAACTGAGACATTTTTTGGCTTAATAACAGTCATCAAGCACTGACAGCACATCATCCCACAGTCCCATACACAAGACTGAAGTTATGAAAAGGCCCCCTTGCAACAGCCTTCAAAAGAAGATCAACGTATAGCTTTCTGTCTTTCTCCGAGTGATGAAAAGAGGCATTGTCAGTGCTGAGGGGTGGTTTGTATAAACACTGATGGCTTGTTGCACTGTTGCGAAACTCGTCATAAATCATGCTTGGGCTACATTGGCAGACAGTCACAATGGGAGACAGTCGAAGAGACAGAACGAAAAAGAAGGAGTGGAAGTAAAAGGAAGCGTGCGATTATCTAGACTGAATTGTATCACAGTCCAGGAGCTGTCGGAGTTAACTGTGAGGTGTAATCTCACAGGTAACAGAGCACAGCTGAAGCCAGCCAGGACTTAGAAATATTAGAAAAATAGAAATATTGCAGGAGGGTTTGACTTGGCAGTTTGCCTCTCTGAGATTTGAGGTGGCTACTGTCACCAGCTAAGTTTCTTAACTCAAACACCATATTTCCCCTCTCATTTAAACTGAGGAATATTATTGACTAATCTTACACACTGAGCTTTGGATATGAGCCTGTTCACAGTTTGACTGTTCCAAATTTTTGATGGAGAAATGTGTCCTACTTGAACCTTTGTTTGATCGATCATCCCTCTTGATTTTTCAATTTTTTATCTTATCCGTACATCACTATCAACTATCTAATCATAATGATTATGGTGTATATGTGTGAAAAATTAAGCTTTGCCTGGAAAGTAGGGCATGTTGAGTCTTTGTGTTCGTGACACTCAGTTATTTTGGAAGAAAGCTAGGTGGCCAAGAGCCAGACCAACATGCTCTAGAGTGGTAAACACCTTTGTGTGCCATAGAGACTCAGGAAAGTTCCTCATACCTGATGTTAGCGTACTGAACACCCCATGCACACCTGCCACTTGAGCACACAGTCAAACACTCACACACACACGCACACACACACCTGGATCCATAGTTATTTGTTTGTCCGCATGTGGCTTTCATGGGTCCAATGTGCCCTCATGACTGCAAGTGTAAAATGTGAATTTGGATGGCAGAGAAAAGAGAGCTTGTATTTGTGAAATAGCAAGCGCTTGCACGCCACAGCCCTGAGGGGGGAGAATGTCAAACTTGCGTGCCACAGTGTTGTTGAAATCTCTTTTCCCTGTGTCTGGAGAACTGGATTCATATTAAAAAAAAAATCTACTCCATTGCAATTTCCATGGCCCCTGCTATACTCTTCTTCTTCTTCCTTTTTTTCCCTTTACAACACATTTCTGCTGTTGAATTTTCTCTTCTTTTTGGGATGAAGGAGTTTGGTGGTGGTGGGGGGGCTGTTTCTTTTTCCAGAGTCTACCGGGCAATGCAGTCTGGCTCCATATCTGATTTCACGCGAGGAAAATCCAAGCCTTCAGCTGCTGTTGATTCGGGTGAAGTGGAAGCCTTTGCTCCCTCTGTGTGTGTGCCTTCCTTCATCTCTCCCTGCCTGGGCTAAATTTAGGCATCGGGGTGGAGCTGGGGAGAGGACATGTGGTGTTGGGACATGATGGCTCTGGCTCCTGCAGCCCACCCTGTACATGATCTCCTCTTGATTGGAGTTGGTGGAAACGTGTTGGCTAAATTGCGGTGGGGATCAACTCCTGTGCTCTGTCAGGGGAAACTGGACTGGACACTTATCACAACACCTTAATGGGCTTGTTCAGTCTCAAGCTCTTGGCTGTGAGCCATAAGGTGTCTGCTCCCACCTTAAAGTCTCCACAAAGTACAGTAGCTCCCTCTGGAGGAGAGGGCTAAACAAACTGTTCTGTAATTGAGAAGCAGTCTGCTTTTTCTCCCTCTTAACTATGTCGCATACCTTACTGCATCCCCACCCTCCCCCACCCACTGTAAGTACAGGCTTTGCTGCTGTGGCTGTGGTAACAGTGGTGTATCTTTGGCCGAGAGGGTCTTCTTAACTGAGCCTAGCAGTAGTTGCCTGTAACCTCAGCGGCACAAAACCACACATGATCTCCATTAGGCTCATCTGAAATGTGTTGACTAAATTGCAGGGACAGAAGAAGGGATGAACCCCAGAGGGCTAGCTGGCACAGTCTGTTGTCTGTGATGTTCTCAGTCTATGAAGCGGGTAGCTGGGAATCAAGGCTTTTATTGAGAACATTGTGTTCCAGCACTCCGTCTTTCCTCCTCTTCAGAAGCATAGCGCCATGCACTTTTTTAATTCTGCAACACTAAGGGTGGAGCCTTGCTCCTTCCTACTTAGCTCAAGAAGTCCACTAGTCCACACTCAAGCGTGTAACCCAGATATGGCTGGAGGTTTGTCTCATTTGCTTATGGGAGAAACTGATTTTGGTTGTTAACACAGAGGCAGGTTTGAGGCGATCATGTCTGAGTGTCTAATGGTGCACCGGGGTATCTGTGTGTACGCATGTGTGTCCAAATGTGGTGGCTGGCAATGGGAAGATGCAAATCCAGGCGCTCACCTGTGAAATGTTTACTCAGGCTTGATGCAAACTGTGACGGCCAGGGCCCAGGGAATAGTGTCTCAGGCAAATAAGTGGAGGGAAGGAAAAGGGAAAAGAGAAAACCCCAGGCTGGAGCAGCTACCTGGAAAGACCCACTGTGCTTTGTGGTGAGATTGTTTCCTAATTATCCCAAAAGAGGAATTGCTACACTACAGTACGGATTAATCACAAAAGTGTTTTATTACTTTCAGAAGAAGTGTGTGTCTGTTTTATTCTCTGACTGGTTTGGGTGATTTGAACATTGGATGCCATGGGGATGAGCAGTCACTGTTGATGTCAGAGCAACGATGACACGGCAACATAACACCAAGGCAGAGCTGCCGCCTCACATGGCAAAGAATAGGAGATCCAAATGAACACAAATGATTTCCAGGTGTTTATTTAAGCACAGAGCCTTTGGAGCCAGAGCATCATGTCGAATGCAAATAATAGTCACCTCTGTACTGTGACACCATGGTCAACAGCCCCAAAGCCTCATCCACGTTAGCACTTAATCATATGAGCGCAGGAGATTTTGCATGTCCTCCACTTGTGACATGCAATGCAAGCAAGGGACGTGTGATTACAGAGAAACCTGAGATTTTCCTAATGCATCAACTAGAAAGGTGACATGATAACTATGTTTATTTGTTAAGTAAATCTTTTTCTATGGGAGACATGATACTCTCTCATAAAGTGACTGGTGTGATGTGTGTTTGACCCGAGGCCACCTATTCTGTTAGTGAACTCATAAAGCTCTTTTATCCTAAGGTCAGGCTTTACTAACATCACATTTTCACACTTTTATTATGTCCTGCATAAAATGTAGCATACTAAAATATGTAAGTCCATATTTCTGTTTTCTGATTGATCCATTCTGTTCTGAAATAGAGCTAAAAAAGGCAGGAAGATCATCGAGCCTAATCTAAAAGTATTTTTCTTTGTCTGAATGTTGGTCATCAGCACAGTGTGAGTGAATGACTCAGCATGTCTGGTCTGGTGGGGTGGTTTCTGGGTAGGGGACGAATGGGAGACTGAGGGGGCTGTTAAGACAGCAACAAAGATCAAAATCAAGAGACAAATGAAAGAGGCAGTGGGAGGGAAGGAAGAGAAACAAGAAGCAGGGTAGTGGCGTTCTAGGAAAGCTCTGGGATGTAGAAGTGCCCTCCTGACAAAACCGAAACTGATTCCATAATTTGACTCACCCTGTGTTGTGCCAGCCTTTCAAGTTTCTTCACTTCAGTATGACTTGATTTAAGTTTTAAGTTTTAAAAATACTATCAGAGATGATCGAGATGCGCAATTCTGAAAGCATGATTTCTTTTTGGCTGTCCCGTGTTGTTGCTAACCAGTGACTTCACCTCTCATGCTGCTGGTTGATTGGACCTCACTCTGTGATTATATCACAATAACTAACTTAACACGAACTAACACTTTTAAAATTAATTTTGTCATTCATAAACAACATAAATCCACAGCATATTTAGTGTCAAATCTGATGAAACAAGCTATAGAAACACAGGAGATTGATGTTTCTCACCTGGCCATGGTCTCAGGTCCTCCTCCACCTTGCAGGTCTTCAGAGTGGGGGTGTCCATCTGCTCCTGCCACAGGGCTAAGTAACACACAAAGGGAATAATAGATGGTTTAGCATAGTGGAAAAAAAAGTTGTTTATGCAGGAATTAAACTTTTAGACAGAGAAATGTGTGGGCTGTACAGTTTGTGTGTACAGGGTGAGGAAGTCACCGCCTTTGCATTTGGAATCTTATACACGATCCAAATAACCTTTATGACCGAGTGGTCAAAACTGTCTTGACATCTAGTGGTTTGGAGATGTGTGTTCCTGTCACAGGTTGGCCTCTGCTGACTGAGCAGTGAAGACTGGGAAGAGGAGGGGTGATTTTTCTCACCACGGTGAGAGCAGGCTTGGAAAAACATGCTTGATGGGTGCATACAAGGTATTTTTGGGCCTTTCAGGCGAGACACTGGAGGAGGTGAGATCTGTGAAGCATAGGACACTTGGTAGCCTGTCCAGCCAAGCTGTCAGGAAGCGAAGGAGGGTCGAGGACCTACTGGCCCAACGCGTGGGACCCTGCTTCACACTCAACGGTCACACCGCAGCAGGCTTGACACAAACAGTTGGCTGTTTGCTCAAGGTCTGAGACGGTGCATTTGCTACAAGACAACCTGCACGGAGCTCTGTGGACATGGGCAATTTAAGCGCATGTGTTGTACAGAAATGTAGCCTGCAAGCCTCAGATTAGAGTTGTATATGTTAAACATTTTCTGTCAAATGTATGTAAATATTTTTAGCACATAGAGAGAAAACTGCCGATTTGAAGAATTTGGTGTTTTACCTATAATGACAACATCGAGCAATCGAGTAGCAACGTCGAGGATAAGCAATATAACAAACTTCCATCCTCCTGTTGAAGCAATTAGGACATAAATGATGCCAAAGGCAGAGAGGGGGGTAGTAAAGAGCTGTTCACCTATAGCTACACCGGTACGTGTAGGATTGCACTTCCCCTGGAGCTCCTCCATTTCCTTTGCAAAGACCCAAATCAGCACTCAGTCACTGAGAGGTCCTACACTACGCCTCACAATGGCAAATTCTTACACATAAATGGCCTTATTCAGAAAAGCTTGCAAGCAGCTGGTGCGATTCGCTCAAGAAAATAAACATTTCCTTCAAATATTTTGATTGGCTAGCAGACAACGTCAATACCAGAGGCACAGATTACCCTTGTTAATAAGAGGACCGGCCCCCTGGGCGGAGCTGAGGAGAGGAGAAGGCAGGGACTGGAAATAGGAAGAAGTGGTGACGGCGTCACTAATAAGCAGCTTTGGGGTGGTTCTGACGTACTTTTAGGAAGGACGCAAATAAACACATGCCCTGCTTTTGGAGTGCATGTGCAGATGAAAAGGATGGCTGAGATGATGTTTGAGCCAAAATGGCATCCATCCTCGTGACTCCGGATCCAGCGACGCCTCTGAGACATGTAATGCGCCTACCGTAATGAAGCATGTCATTGAGACATAGTGAATGCTGGTCCTTGTGCTGGCTTCCTGTTTCGCTTAGGCCTTAGGCGTTGCAACGGGGAGAAAATGTGAGAGAGCAAGCAAGACTAAAAGAAAGACGCCAGCGAGAGAAAGAGAGCGTGTTAGAGAGGGGAGGAACATGGCCTTGGCTCAGTTATGTGGGACATTTGATATGTCTTTTGAGCCCTCACTTATAACGTGAGCAAAAACAAACACACGGGCTGAAAAATCCTATGTTCTCTTTGAGAGCTTGTCGTCCGCCCGCCCTTCCCCTCTCCTCAGACTCAATAGACTGTTCATGGCACACATGTAGTTTCTGTAATTGCTGAAATGTAAAACTCAGCCTGACTCTGATGTGAAATTATAACTTACACAAACAGTTGAGTCTAGTAAAGAAACATCTTGCTCTCACTTCTCTTTTTCTTTGTGTTTTTCACCAAGGAGGTGGCTTCAAAAGATTTTCTCTTTTTGTTGAAGAACAAAAACATTTTCAGTTTAAATTATTCATCTTAGGGTCACAAAAAGAGACTAACCACAAGAGAAGCTTTCAGGCACCATAACAAATAAACTCTGTGGCGACCATTGACATATTATGTAAATAGTAGAGTGCAGAAGTAAAACAGAGTGTCTAAAGGACCGGTCCAGATTCCTGCTTCTTTTGGTTGGATTTGCCTCAGAGCTTCCTGCTTGGGTTTGGCAGAAATCAGCATGAAACCCAACTAGCATGACGGCCTCACTCAAAGTCCACACTGCTGCTACCTGACGATGCTCATTTCCTGTCTCGCTATTGCTTCTAATTGGCTGATCATGTCACTCTGGATGTGCGAATTAGTGTCCGCTTCTCAGCTGCGGCAGAAGCCGAGGGCCGTCTTGAAGCTGGGGGGCCGGCCAGCTTGTTTATGTGGAGTAAACAGTGTGGTCACTGTGGACAAGCAGGGAGGGGCGCGGCTGCATTAGGACTTTCTCGAGTTATGTCCAGTCGAGAGGCCACAACGTCAGCATAGTGAACAAGGTTGCCAAGGCACAGCTGCAGCAGATGTGTGCCAGTTGAGCAACATGAAGCCAGTGCCCCCAAAATTTGAAAAAAGTGTTATAAATAGAAAATATTTGCTCTTTTTACATAGAATTTGTGGGACAAAATCTGAGATCAGTTTGAAAAATTAAATGTGGGCTATATCACCCTGCAAGATTCTGCTGTCGTTGTTATTATCACAACGTAGGTCCCACATCCTCTGATGCTCTCACAAGGGCACACACGCATACACACTTTTGGGCCCTCATCAAAGCACTGAACACTTGATGGTGGAACGTTATGCTAGTATCTGATATTCATCTTCAGAGGGGAACACACAGGTGTTGGAACAAATAACATGTTAAACGACACCACCTCAGAAGTGCCAGGACTTTCTTTTTGGATGATTAAATTGGTGCTGTGTTTCTTTTTTTCCCCTCCTTCACTGTTAAAACACATTTAAGTTAAAAGAGCTTCTTTCTTCTCAGAAGTCTCTTAGAGGCTCTGCCAGGAGCTTGTTGAGTTTTGCCTGCGTTCAAATGGATTAAGGTAAACCTGGAATCTGTTTTCTATTTTTCATTTTGACATAACTCAAATCTTTATGCAGGCTTTTGCTTCCCTAAAGACTGTAAATGCTTGTGTATACACTTTAAATGCTGTCAAAGTTAGATGTTAAATGATGAACTACATTTTATATCAGGGGAAGAAAAAAGCTGCCACCCACAGATACGCATGTATCTCACTTGAGGTTTTGAAAACCAGAATAACAGTTTAGTACTCGATTGTCTGAGTGTCAGATTTGCTTGACGGCGCAAGGTGAACCACGTATTTTCAAACACACACTCCCTCCACTGTGGCTGAGAATCATTCCACATGTCTAGCAGGCTTACCTGTGGCCACTGAAGAACAAAAACAAGCAGCGAATGTAGCGTCTGCCAGCGTGCAGGAATCCTGTCACTGCATGCTCTGTAATGAGCTCTTAATTACCCTGTCTGCGCGAACAGAAAACTTGCAACACTAGCACAGAACTACATGTGTGTGTGCTTGTTATTTATTTTCAATGTGCCTATGGTGCAACTGAGTGTGTGATTTAAGAATTCAGCGTCGAGCAGATGTCTGGAGACATGTCCTGTTGACAACAAAACTGAGACAGTATTTCATGGCTCAGACAACAAAATGAATCAAAGAGGCTTTAGGAGGAGGTGAAACTATATTTTCTTTTTTAGCCCTTGATAATGGAAAACATCTTTTGTAACAGTAAGACGGGAATCCATTTAATTATAATGTGTTGATGTGCAATCTATCACCAGGCAATGCTCAAACAAACAGGCCCAGGGTTTAAAGTATCTGTAAAGTACAACAGTGTCTGGCAGTACTGTGAAACGCAGCGACGTGTGTGCTGTTGATATGTAAACACTTCCCTGTGTCTCTGAATGGGATTTATTACAACAGGTCTATTTTTGTTTGAGCTTTACTCTTAATACTACAGTCTTGTTGTCTGTGCATGAGTCCTACACTTACAGGCTGCTGCTCAGACACTCCAAGAGATAGACAAAGTGGGAGGGGAAAGGGCCCTGTGTTCTGTTATTTAATTATTTTACCACTCTTGCCCTGCGGTATGCCGTCATGATGGTAATACCACAGATTAAGGTGTGTGGTTTTTACAGCCCTTCCCCTCCTCTGTCTCTAACACACACACTTCTTATAGACAGCCTGCAGTCACTGGCAGCTGTAACGTGAAGCTCAAGGCCTGTAACGTCTCCGACACTTCCAGCTGATGTTAACATGTTGTGTCGGCTCTCCGTTTATGCTCTGTACATGTGTGTTGCAACACTGCAGTCCTTTGAAGCCTTGCAAGCCTATGATGCTCTAATTCCTGCCCTAATCCTGTGCGAGGCAGACAAGAGCAGAGGTTCTCGTCTACTGTCTAGACCATGTCTGTACACCTTTCTCTGACGATCGAAGTAGTTCCCCCCCGCATACCAATTTTCAAGGCAGACCTCAGAAACTTAAAGCCCCTAGTATAAGCTTAGCTGCAGGGGGCTTTTTATTGGCAGACAAGCAACAGAGCTCACGCCAAACTCTGAGCCATCAGAAAATTATCATCACAGTGGCGGTATTGTGTTGAAGCTCTGCGCTGTTTATTTTCAGTATTACTGGTAGTTGGTGTTTCTAAAATGGCTGACATGTTTTTAGCTTGGTAAAGGCTGAGCGAGGGAACAAAATCAATATCAACAGAAAGTAAGGACATGGGGGTGCAGGGTAAAAGACCCTGTGTTCCCTGCAGTCAGCTGTTAGATAGGGCCCATGCTGGTGACTCAGCGCTGGCTAAGCTAAGCACAAGGCCAAACACTGTATGGCTCTGATACACTCTGATAGAGCTGCACCCACGCATGGCTCAGCAGTCCCAAACAAGTCCTCCTGTACACAGCAACACACTGATACAAAGGTAATGAGATTCATTAGCCATCATGAGAACTAGTGAGTAGGCGGCAGAGGAGTCCATGTCTGTGTGTTAACCCTGCATGCTTTCAGATATCCTGATCCTGTTAGAGGTTCTGACACATGATGAGTGAAGACTCATCTTCACCCCGGCCATCACCCACGCAGCTGTCCACAGCACACACACACATATGTTGAATCAACCCCCTCCTTTCCATCGCACCACCTCAGTCTAAGTCACAGCTCCCCTCTCTCCTCCTCCCACCCCCGCACATTCGACCAGTCTGAGAGTGACGTGATTGCCAAGGTAGCGGGCGGCTGTTACATTCCTGAGGCTGTAATGTGTGGTGCGCAGAGGCCAGCCAAACTCAGCTGGCAGCACCCACAATGCCACCTGGCCGCGGATTCTGCCCTGCACACTGTGGGGCCCAGACCCACCAACGCAGGGTATCCGGGGACATAACTGACATGAGCTTCCCTTTGCACAGCCAACACATATAGCAGCTCTCCGATTAATGGAAGAGAACTCAAAAAGCCCTCATGGAGAGAGCCACTTTGCTTCGCTTTAAGTAGTAGAGTGATTTGTAGTACAGATTACTTACCCTCTGGCCAAATAAAACCAAATATGTTTGTCTTAAAAGAGAAGCTATTTACCTCAGGTTATTGGCAGTTAAAGTGAAGTGATTTTACAGTGTTGTGGGGATTTAGGATTTGGTCCTCACCTTGTGTGGGGCTGATGTGGGTTTGATGAATGGGGCGTGGATTATTGTTCACTGGGCCTATCCGCATAGTCCGCTGGTAGCGCTCAATCTCGGACAGCCTGTCAGAGAATTGCATCTTCTGGGGATCCTCCATCTTCACTCTATGCCCTACGAGATCAAAATACGAAGAAAAGTCAAGAGCATGCTAAATTTATCTCCTGCACTTTATATTTCCAGAAAAGTCCAACTAGAAAATACCAGTTTCAGCCTTTCTTTGCCTGTGTAAACTAATTTATGTACTAAAAAAAACTGTCATAGACTGTGAAGACCATCATCATTAGCCTCCATTTTAACTCCTACTCACTCACACAGGATAAACTTATATAAAGACACAGCCACTGTCACCATGTTTTCAGCTTCCAAACACAAAAATATTATTAGAATGTCAGCAGACCTTGAAATACATTGGCTAGACACTAAATGTTGCCCAAGCTGCACCTGCTGCCACGTCACCCGCAGATAACGATAGCGTAAGTGGTTGAAAATAATTGAGGAATGTTGTTTTCCCTGAACATGAAGTGTAATAAAGAGGGAATTACTGCATTAGACATATCTATGAAGTGATGAGGTTAACTGATCTTTATCTTGCTGCCTTACTAATAGAAAAAGAAGAAAAAACAAGAAACAGTCACTATCTGTCCCAAATAACCTTCCTGTCTCTCTCTCTCACACACACACACACACACACAAATTCAGGTCTGACTGACACAGCACTGAGTCAGAAGGAAACACCCAGACAAAGCTACCAGACCTTATAGTCATCAGTGTTAAACATAACGGAGAGAAAACGGAAAGAGAGACATTTGTGTATATTTGTGTGCAGGAGGTGAGAACTAACTCTAAGAAGTGACACTTCTCTGCTGCACCCAGAAAACTAACCAACTCACTTAGTGCCCTCATCGCCCTGAGGTCCTGCTCAGGGAAATGGTAAGGGGAAAAATGTTCTCTGATTGTGCCTTTTATGTAGACACACTCATGTACAAATACACATGTGTACTTTACATGTGAACACACCTTAAATGTCAGACGTGAGTCCGGATGCCTCTAATGGGAGGAAGAGATTTTAATGTAACTATCAATGCACCAAAACTGTGTGTGAACCCGCATGTATACATTCTGTGGTTTTCTCCCTGGCATCTCTACAGAGTAGCCTAATGTGAAGTAATGGCTGGATTTGAATATTTTATCACTATATAAAGGGGGCAAGGCAGACGGACCAATATGGATTTTGCCCGTCCTTTCTCTCCACTGACCCATGGGCAATATATCTTCCCTCTGAGGATGACCCATGGGTAAAGTTTCCTCTCGTTTACCGCTCTGTCCATTTGTTTGTGCCCACCGCCTCCCTTCCATCTTCTCCTTATGAACTGTATAGAAATATCAAGTTTTGAGACCCCCAGACACTCAAGCATACATAAAGGGATTCAGAATCATTGCTGTTTAGAGACAGAATACTTTAGGACACCTTTATTCACACTCACTGATCAGCAGTTGCCTTGAACTTTATGTGTGTGTGAGAAAGAGAAAGATTCAGTCATGACTAATCTGTCTGAGCTGAGACAGCAGTTCTGTTCCAGCTCTGAAGCTGTTTGCTTTCCTAAAAATTAGGACGCCAAAGGAAAAGACAGTCTGTTTGCTCCATGCGATTTCTTAGGAACATATCCTGGACACCCCCTTGCACACTGTAATATCTCTTTTATTCAGCTCATATGCCTCCAGCCTGTCTTCTTTTTAAACCATGATGGAAGGAATGGAGGCCGGCGTTCTCTGACTCTCACACACACACTCAAACAGTGCCTGAACCAGGCTCCAACACCCATAGACACTGCGGCTACTGTCTGTTCCAGGCCAGAGCTGGGCTGGCCAGGGGTAGCAGCCCTCCAAATATAGCCCCTATATGTGTCCTTGTGTAGTTATTAAGAGATTTACACCACCTCAAACGGCTGAGGTCAGGGAAATGATACATCCCACTGCTCTTTGGTTGGAAAAAAAGACAGACGACATGGGGGAAAAAAATGATAATTGGTCAGTTTTTCTGTGGCCAGTGGTGGTCTAAGATGAATTGGCTGGCTCTTTAGGGATGAAAGTGATCATTCAACTGCCCACAAGCACACACACATACACACACACACACAGTTGAGCTGTAGATCCTGTGGCCCAGTTCCAGCTGGCAGGGACACACACACTGCATGTAGCAACACTGTTCACAGCTTCCAGTAGAGGGTTTAGTGGGCTGTGAGAGTGGGACTTTTTTTTTTTTAAACCGGAGGGGTGGGGGTGTAGAGCCATCATTAGTAACCCAGGGCCTACAGTTGCTATCAACACCACTAATCAACTTGGAGGCTGCTTGAAACGTTCTTTTTCACCTTTCTCCTTCACATACTCTTTTGTTTCTTAGATGAAAGTAAGCATATCAAACGTGCTTCCTGTCAGGTTTTTAAACACACTTACTGTAGATGTAAAAAAAAACAAAAAACTTGCTTTTCTATTGATTTGCATCTATTTGTATTTTGTAAGGCACTTTTAACTTTGAGTATTATTATTTTTTCTGTTTATAAAAAAGAAAAATACCACATCAACTGAGTTTTTTTGCACAGAAGAACTGAGTCAAAATTTTAAGTAGTTTCAAGTTATTTTAAAAAGATTAATCATATTTGCGTGTTTATTTTCTCTTTTGTTCATTTACTCTTGTTGAAACAAAACAGTGTTATTCCCTGTACTAAAGTTTCAACAGCCTTAAACCCTCAGGATGCTCAATCTGTATCCTCCAGTTAAACTTTTCATTAATACACACACTCTTTGGCCAGCTGACCCTGGCTGCAGCCGGAGTGTTTTGGGTCCGACCGCTAACATTTGACTTCTACTCAGCAGGGCCGAGGGCCAGAGGGGTGCCGGTGCTCCACACCAGCCCCTTTTCAGAGGGGTTTCTGTGGTCAGATGAATATTTAATGTGTCAGGGTGCACTTAGGAGAGAATGCCCTTGTTTTTCTCTCTATGATATCATAACCACAAGATAGAGCTGGGAGATGGGATCAAATGCGCACATGATGCCTAAACAGCAGCGCTCAATATGCATCCAGAATTGAAAATGGATGCTAAAGGTTGTAGATTTACTAGCCTCCTCTCAGAGTAGTGGTCGCATCATCTGAAAGCATTATGGAAGTCTACGAAGAATAAATAAAATGCTTGATATAAAATGTCTGGTATTAAGGGTGTAGTGAAAGGCAATGGCTGTGTTTTGAAGAAATGGGTGTGCCGTTCCCAGCCCTGCTTTGTTTTGTGCGTGTGTGTTTATTTCCTGATAGCATTTTATGTTCACTGCAGAATAACTTTACACGTCGCTTTGCACTTTTACCCTTGTGCTTTTGAAGCACGTAGAGGTAGGTGAGGTGTAAGTGGTGTGAAGTTGTTTTTTATGAGCTTCGACATGGTGCTCTAAGAGTAGATCAGACCACATGAACGGTAAAATCCACATCGTCTTGCCTAGCCTTCCTTCCACAAAGCTCGTATCAGCTCAACACAGAGACAGTGTTTGCTCAGTGAGTTGACTGCCAGGACTTAAACATGATGCTACAGCTGAATGATCACCCAATACACCCTGTTTCCTTCCTTCATCCCCCACTTTTTTCAACTTCTCCTCTCTTTCAATGTCTGTCTCTCCGTCTCCATTGAAATAAAGAAACATATGTTCCCGTCCAGAGGGAGACACATTAAACACAAGCTCTTTTTAGTGAAGGGCCTGGTGCTTTTTCAGGAGTAAAATGAAACTCTATCTGAACGGCAAAGGGCAATACGTGCTTTGGCCCCAAACCAAGTCAGCACTGAATATATCTGAAGTGTAAATATTTGTATTCCACATATAAATGGACTTGATAGGTCCCTGATAACAGACTAGAATTAATGTGGATTGTATGTATCACACTGAAAGCTCCGTCTGGACTGTGAAGTCTCGGTATGTATGGTATAGAATTACATACAAAAATGTGCAAGCAGTGTAAGGACCATTGCTGAGTCTAACTAGAGGCAACAAGATGGCAGGGCGCTGTAATAAATGTCTAGCTTTAAATTTTTTTGTTGCATCAATAAGACTTTTGAATATCATCAGATCTTAAAATGGTCAGGGAAGCCCATGCTGGATATGTCTTAAATTATTGAAAGTTAAGTGTTGAAAGCTTCTAAACTCAATAGCTGCATCCTTATCTGGCTTTTGAAACCTAACAGGGTGATGTAGAGCGACAGTTGAACACATGCTGCTGTGGGGCCTACTTTCCTGCGAGCCGACTTCCGTTTGCCTTCAACAGACACCGAGGACGTTTCAACATCTGTTGAGCAAAGTCGTATACACCTGTCTTCCTCTTCCTCCTCTCTAGCGAACCTGAACTCCTCACGCTCTCATTCCCACCGCTCTTCTTTCCACCACCCTTTCTTATACTTCCCTTTTTGTGCTATTAAGGGTACTAGCTCAAAAAGCATCTCTACAGTAGTGTGTTTGGCACTGATCTTGCCAAGGCCACCAATCACACCGTTGAGTTGTCACAGTGGGACGAATCAAAGTTCTTGTTTTGAGGCTGACCCTGAGGGATGTGGGTTTTACCCTTGGCTGATGATTGTGGCTGTCTCGTCTGGGCCTAAATGAGTCGATGCTAGCCACACACAGATATTACACTGCTTAAAATTAATTCAAATAACACTCTTGTAACACTTTCGGTTTGAATGCATACGGTTTTACAACTTTATCATTATTGTGGATGTAATGCATAAAATAGGTATTTGTCCAGAATGTGAGTCTCAGTGTGACTGAAGGTCTCTATCGTAAACATGGCAGCGCTGAATGTAGTGGCAAGAGGTTTTTGTGGAAACATTATTTAGGCTTTCAGGAGGAGGTCAACAAAAGTCTTGGCATGCTTTTATCTGTAGTTTAACCTCTATGGCCACAGCTGGGGGATTGTCTCGTCCCTCAAACAGATGCATCAGCCTGTCTCTGGGGACATCAGCAGTGTGAAAATCCCCCTCGCAGGCCTGAAAACAAGCTGCTCACAGCGGAAGTTGCTACATGAGACTGTTTGAGCAAAATGTGCAGCCTTCCTTTTCTGATAAGAGGATAAAGTGCTTTGCGTATGTCTGTGTGTGTGTGTGTGTGTGTGTGAGTGAGACAAAAACAGTGCCACACAAGGACAGCCTTACAGTAAGGCAGGTTGAGGCAGGCAGGGGGGTGAAGAGGTGCCAAAATAAGGCCCAATACTCCCGGATTCTCTAACAATACAACATAGCCCGTAGCATGTTGTGAGCAATCATCTCTCTTTTGTGTAGCTATTCTACACTTTGTGTGTGTAGCAGTCTTCTACAGGAGCTGGGGTTGGGGTGGGGGGGGTGATATAAGCGGGTGTTTTTCAGGCCTTTTGGCTGCTTGCCTTTGCAGATTCCCCAGTGCTGCTGCTTTGGCCTTGTTGAGCACAGAAGGCCTATTTGGCTCCGGTGACAGATCATATTAAGGCAATAAGCTGCTTTTAGTGTGTTATTTTAGCTCTCGTGGTGAATAGGGTTGTTGTGCATGTCTCTGGGTGTGTGTATTCATGTTTGCATGTAGTTAAGTTGATTCAAGCAGCAAGGTTCTGGGGGGAAAGGTGGGGGCCTTGCAGAGCTGTGAGAAAGGAAAGCAAGCTGCTGCTGTCACATACATCAATGCAACGGCAGCAGATGTGTCAAACGGCTTCGCGTTCACACCTCTGTGCATACTAGCACTCACAAAATAACATGCAACAAGAGTGCATTTCCCCCTAAACTCACACACACACAATAAAGTGTTCCACAGAATGACAATTGACAATCCAAAGTAAAAGTGTGAAATTTGTTAATTTTCCACTGTGTGAGCATGCACACAGACTTTCAGTACTTTCTCTGACTTTATCATAGTCTTATTAAACTAATGCAGCACTTTTGAGGTTACAACTGACCTTTCCTTTTTTTATGATTCCAATCTGTGTTAAAGAGTCATGGCTTCTTTCTGTATTTACCCAGAGGATTACAACCTTCTCTGCTCCTGGAAGCAAAAGAAAGACCTTGCTACACCTATTATTTGCTCGCTGTTCCTCACCATTAAGGCCTAAGGAAATAAATATCCCAACTGCGGTCCTTTCCAGTAACCAGCAGGTGCCTTCTTCCCACAAACCACCCCCACTCCACCCCCTGTACCCACTGTCCCAACACAGAAAACTGCTTATTGTCATAATGCAGCGAGGGAGAAAAATATTCTTCCACTTATGCGCCATTTATTTTTCTAAATGCAGATCGGAACTTTTATTGAATTACACTGAAAAGTGTAATGGCTCCCTCCTGTATGGGTCAGTGTAAATAAGGAAGAATGAGCACACACAGAGTGGGCATTTTACTTCCCTTCATAGGTAAGTAAACAGGAAAGACGCTTGGCCGGTGAGTTTAGCAGGGAGTGGGTAGGAGGAGATGCAGAGAGGGGGACAGAGCAGAGCAGAATCTGAGCAATCTCCTCATCTGATTCTCACAAAATTTTTCTTACTTGCATCATCAGAGTAAATTGATAGCGTTATCTGATGACTCTGTAAATAATTTTGTAATTTCTAATGCGTCCTGCTTTTCTATCTGGCGTCAGCAAATATTGGTTGGAAAATTTAGTCTAAGTGGAAAAAGAAGGTCCAATTCACCCTGCAGCTATTGTGCGTGTGTCTCTGACAGTCATCAGCTGGCCTGAGGAGGAGGAGACACTGCGCTGTTTCAAAATGTTAGACAAAGATGTTCTTTTTTTCCCAATTTTAGCAGAAACGTGTGCACTGACACTGCAGCAAACACAGACAGTGACGGCAGAATAGAAGAATAGTGCCACTTGTAGACAGCTATATTTTCTTTGTTTCTATCTTAGTTTAGTTGAGGTGTTTGGACAAATTTGCTCTGCTTTAACAAGAAAGCCTGCGTAGAAAACTGAAGTAGGATTTCCAACATCTGTGGGTGAATGTGTCTAAGTAGTCCGCAAAGGGAGTTGGCCTCAAAGCCTCTAGATGTGGTTAAGGTGGCAACAGTGGTCAAAAAAACATCTCAGTTCTTTATTTACTTTCCCATAAAAAAATGGATCGTGTTACAAATGCTTTTGTCTGTTTTGTCACACCTTGTTGACTGTGACAGCTACAGTCCTGCAGACAACTAAAAGAAAAATACTCTGGATATCATACATGACTACTCGAGGATAAGTTTGTCATCCACCACCCGTCACAACCTTTAAACCTCAGAATGTGGTGAATGCTTATCCCAACACACAAGTCCAAAACTATTCAATATGCAGTGCTGCATTCCAATGGATTTATCAGTTTGCCAATATTTGCTCTTCTTCTAATCACTGAGGCTGTGTATGATGTGTCTGGAGTGACCTCAGGGTGCAAGAACGCCACAGTCGGCAGCCTCCAGTCACTGCAGACACCACAGAAATAAATATTCCCTTTATCTGTTCCCATCTGTTTGTAAGTGGCATTGGGGAAGACTATCTTCACCAAATCATAAATGATGTGGTCATGAGCTTAGTTTTTGAGAACGTGTGCTGTGTATGTGTGACTGTCTGCATGCATAGGGCCACTATGTCCCGAGGTTATAGATGGTGAGCCATTAGTAGTCAGGAAAGCACCCAGAGTCACACATGCCACTGTTTTTTCCCCTCCCCTGGCACTAATGCACCTGTAGGGCTTTCTTTCAAAGACACCCGTCTCCATTTTCAAACATCAAAGTTGCCTTTGAGAGAGCAATTCGCACCAAGGGTGAGCCTTTCATGTGATTTGTGGAGCATGGGCGTGGCCCGGTGGGGCCGATTTAAAGAGATGCACCTGGCAGGTGCATGAGCTGAGCACCCGCACACACAAATGCAACAACACGCATGCAATCTTTCTGTTTACTTTACAGAGGGACTGCAATATCACTGGAAAAATAACACAGCAAATGTCATTGTTTGTATATTTGCATACTTTGTACAGTCTGTGTGCCAAATGCAAATAAAATCAACCCGACAACTCAAACGTGCCACCCACCCCCCTTTCACTGCTGCCCTGACTCCCTCCCGATGGCGGCCATTCTCCTCCTGGAGCTGCATGAACACACCCAGACGAGTAAATAGTGGCTAAAAAACACGACAGTGCTCGGGTGATTTTAGTGGATGTGTGGGCTTCTGGGTGGTAAAGTGTATCACCTCTTTCTTAATGTATGCAGGTATTGTATAGACTTTATAAGAATGTTAGCTGTTGAGATGTCTTCATAGGTGTCATTTTTAAGGGTTAGGTTTTCATCAAACTGCCACTTTGACCCTAAATGAGCTAGACAAGCTCTTCTGTCTTCTGATATGTAAAATTAATGATCATAAACATGGTTGAAAAAATTTTTCATTTAAATCCAGCTGTAAAAAAACCCAACCATTTTATAAAAGTAACATCAGTGTCCTACACAGATGACTAAAGATTAAATCTTTCTCACATGCTTATTCATAGCTTCTTTTTTTTTTTTGCATGTTCTGACCTTTTCCGCATGCATGTAAATGAAATGTTTGCACTTGCCTTCTTTACATATTTGTAAACTTTCTGTGAGAATGTTTTATTCAGTGTTCTCGTGTTCAAGTTGTATCTCCTGCTGTATTTTTTCTGCCTATAGAAAAATGTCCCCCGTCCATTTGAGCTGTGAAGATTATTTCTGAACATCATTTAACAATTTCTAAATATTTCCAACCCTTTTTTGATCTGTCAACCTGAGCATGGTAAGTTGTTCTCATGCAGTGACTGTTTCATTTAAGGTCCAGACACAGAATGCGTCCCCTCCCTTATGGGTAAATAGGTGACAGTTGATGTCATTTGAGGCTGTGAGAAAAGCAACAAAAATATAGTTGAGTGATTAATTGGTGAGAACAACCGTTTGTAGAACAACAAACAGAAAGGCGCACAGCATTTAAGTTATCTGTCTTCTTTTCTTTTGGTGTTTCTCTCTATTTCAGTTGTGTCATATCATTTCATGGACGTGATATATTGTTAAAGCTGTTTCTCAGATAAAAATGGAAGAGAGCTGTCATCAGCAGTTTGAGCTTAGCAGAAGTTTGATAATAATGTATGACAGATAGATGAGGGGGGGAGGGTTGATGTGTGTGTGTGGGGGGGGGGCAGTAATATGATGACAAATGCCGGATGTGTGATGAGGAAATCTAGCAGCAAAGGAGACAAAAATACTCAGCTGAACATACTTTCTGTTCATGTGCAGAGCACTCTCGGTGTGTTTATCGCCATTTACACATCCGTGTGTGTGTGTAAATGCATTAGTGTACACAACTGTGGTTATGTAGCATGTGTGTCTAACTTACTGCTCAAGCGTTTTCAGAAGGCATGGCACTCTTTGTTACATTGCTGCAGGCAAGCCACAGTTCCAGTCCTGTCCATCAGGTTCTCTAGACTGGATCAGCAAACATTATTAAAACCTTCTCCCCCTCGGTGCCAGCTCCTGCAGTGGCTCAGCTGGCAGTCATGCAAATGCAGGCCCCTACACAAACAGCCCGTAAAGTCCCGAGCAGGCTGGCCCTGCAGCCTGCCAGCCTGAGGACAGGTGAGCAAAGCTCCAGCCAAGAGCGGCTTCAGGCTGTCCACACCGAGATGCCGGGTGCCACATTGTGTGGCACTGTATATCAGAAAACAGAATCAAAGCTGTTTCGGAATATATATGTCTCTGAGGATGAGATTCATAATGAAAAAATGCTGGTAGTTTTATGTGTTGGCAATTGTGCCTGTCTGCTTTGGCTCAATGCGTTGTAAAGCTGATATAATGTGGTGCCTTGTGGTTAGAGGAGAATCTGATTATTTTTATGGTCCTAATAATGTCTGAATGGTAGTGTGTGTTCCTGTTCTTTGACTTTGGCGGGACATAGTTGATATTAAAATTTTAGAATGTGCTTCTTGTTTAAATATGAGAGGTCCTTTATATCATCTCGTGTGATTTCTATTTTGAGGGTTTGAGTTCTTCAATACACTAAACTGGGCTGAAATGTCATCTAAGCCTCAGATCTGATGGCTCATTCAAACCAATATAATGAACAATGTAAATATGCTCCATGTCAAAATGCCTCCTCTGTCATCTGTTTGAATTTTCATGTTGATGCTGGATTTGTTTTCACTGCAGAGTGATTGGATATGTTATTCTTTTTCCCGTTTAAAATTTCCACAAATCTAATCTCACGGTTCCCGTCTGTTTCCAGGGAGTTAAACTTGAGAGGTTCTAGTTTGTACATGCAGAAATCCCATTTGATGGCTTTTATTTGATTTAAATTTCTTTTTTAAATCACACTTTGCATAAGTTTATTTTCAGTCATTCTCTGAATTCTCTCTCTACACAGTGCAACAGAGTTTTTAATGGAGCCTTAAATTCCCCTGACCTATATTAAACAGTGTCACTTTATAGCACCCAGCGCCTGTGTAAAAGTAGCACGGCCACACTGACGCCTCAGCCGGAGCCATAACGTGTTGACAGACAGACAGGAGACAACTTTACAGTCATTTCAAACCAAGAAGCTTGCAGATGTACACGATAATGCCTTTATGCACACGCACACTTTCAGCTTTTTGTTTAAAAAAAGAGGATAAAATTGAAACCATCCACACATACGCACGTACAGTGTTTTATTATTATCTAGTCCTTCCCGCCTTCGCAGTCACTGTTCTCTTTTATACCTCTGTAAATAGCATCCAGCTTGGCAGGGTTGTGATGCCCCTCCACTCCCTCCAGCCATATCCCCTCTCATATAGCACTTGCTATCACTCTCTCTTTTCCTCCTGTGCTCTGTTTTGACTGGGTTTAATCCACCCTGTCCCAAATATCCTCCTTCTCACAAGCCACAGCTACCCAACCTTTCATAGACCTGCACTCTGGAACCATTATAAACACAATCCCGCCATAGAAACGACAATAAAATCTGACCCATCTCATCTATCCCAATGTGAGGTCACAGAAAAACATATGCACATACAGCTCTACCTCTCAGCAACTGACTCATCTGAGTAACATTACTCTCCACCAACCCTCACACCAGCAGCTTTAAACCACATGAGAATGCAGCTGTGGCTGAACGATGGTGCTAACAGCTTTAGCACGCAGAGCCTCCCTGCCACGGTTAACAGTGGCCGGAGTCTGCCCTGTGTTAAATCAACGAACCACTTATGTGGTCAGGCAGGTAAGGCCTCTTTGACCAGCATGGAGGAAGGTAGGAGTGTTAGGGTGTGAGGAGGAGAAGGGTTCCTCTGAGCTGAGCCACCTGCGGCTTGGAGACTCACTCAGCTCCTCTTAGTGGTCTTGGGTTATGCCTTAATATGCTTTACAATTTCCTCTGACTGGGCCTTTCCTTGTGCCCTGCTGCACACACACAAGCCTGCACTATCATTCAAGCGAGGACAATAAGCTGCTCCACCTTCATTCTGCATCATAACCATTACATAGCTTACCCCAACTTTAACCATCACTAAATGTTATCGTAACCCCAAAACCAGGTCTTAAACCCCAAAATGAATCTTGTGAAAACTGAATTTTGCACGTGATTGTGTGAACTGATTTTTACCTCTGAACATAACTGCAAAGCACGCACCCACACAGGCACAGGTATGAGACTCATGCAGTGCATGTGACTCATCCAGTACTTTTTTGCATGAACAGATACTGACACCCACACTTTCTGAACTGGGAATAGTTTCGCTGATGGGGTGGCTTTGCTGCATACTCATCTCACAATGCACTTTAGAAATACCAAGAGTGTAATGTTAGTGGGTTTGAATGCACTCACTGCGTGGTTCCCTGGGTCCATCCACAGTGACTTTGATGGCGCGGTGGTAGGTGGCCACTTGTGGCGGTCCGGTGAACACGGTGATGGTCAGAGTGAAGCTCTTTCCTGCAGCACAGAGACAAGTTCATGATATTATAACCAGTTACATTTAAGTGTGTGTGAATGACCTTTTCTAATTGTGGCTAAAACAATTTTCTCTCAGTTTTTAATCTATCTATCTATATATATTACAACGATATTTCAACTTCAAATTCAGCTTATTCAACTTCAAATCATCGGCTTTTGTCTAGCTGAATTATTGAAAATAAATAAATTAAAGACAAGGATCACCCTTTGACAGGTTGGGCAGATATGATTTAGATTAAAGAGAGAATGTCTTCCAGATTGCCCCAGAGAGCTTACAGTAATAGTTTATTGTTCAACAGGGCAGGATCTTGCCCCCAGCTGCATCTAAGTCCGTGCAGAGAGTGGAGGGCGGCACCATGACGCGGGTCCGGTGCTCGTCCTCGGCTCTCAGATAAAAAGACATTTCTTGTTGTAAAAAATAGATAAATAAAATTACGTTGGAGGACAGAAAAAAATATTTTACAGAAATAGACTGCGGACTACTTTTTGAGAAATAAAAATAAAATATACATATATTCACAGTGATCAAATCACAGGTCATTTAGCAGCAAATGGAAATAGGCCAGAAACGGCTGAGAATTGGGGAGAAGTCTCCTCCTCTTGAAGATTTTGGTGAACAATCAGGCTTTTAAATCAACTTTAGTTGAGGACAATCGGTTTTTTATGCCTTAACACTGAGACGTTTTGATTTACTCGATATAGAACAAAAATGTCAGTCAGCAGGCCTGTGCTTCAACCACAACATCCTGCAAACAGGCCTGATGATGTGTGAATTTTTATAAGGCAATTAAACAGGACGCCCATCATAAATGCTGCGCATTAGATTTGAAGCTGTATGCATAATATGCATCCTAAATGGTGGCAAGGATTATTTGACAAATTGCTCCCGGACATAAATTTAGGAGATGGTTTCTCGTGCACCCTATACGACCTACACCACGTGGATAATTATTTGTATCCCCCGGATAAAGAAAATTATACAGAGACTTTACATTTGCGCACGGTGACGCAGGCCACATGTTTCGGATGACACTCATGGACGTCAGCTGGCAAAGTGCGGGCACCAGGCGTGCCCGTGTCTAAATGATTTGCAGATCTTCTTGGTGATATTGAAATCTGCCCAAAACTGACAAAAAAAAGTGTTTAAAGGCTGTATTTTTGAAGATGTACTTCCTGTCTTTGTGTCCGTGTCAGGGTTTTAATATGTATATTTTTCCAGCTCCACTCAAAAATGGTGATATACCGTTAGCCATCAGTCCTTTTAAAGAAACACATATTATTAAAAGTGCATTTCCAAGAGTTGCTGCATATCGCATTACTCGAGCAAAGCCTTTCCCATTCTCTCATTGTTTGCTTGCAGGACATACACGCATATCAATGTGTGTGTGTGTGTGTGTGTGGGAGAGAGTTTCAGAGGTTTAGCTCACCCCGACCGCTCCTGCCCACAAAGCGCAGGTCGTTGAAGCGGGCCACTTGGTTCTTCATCACAGCTGAGGCGTTTCTCAGCTCAGCGGAATAGTTCTCATCGTTCCCGGCCATAACCGTGACCAGAGTCCCGTCGGGAACATCACCGAGAGCCACGACCTGTGAGCAGGAGAAAAGCAAGCGGTCACTTTGGGTCACCAAACCAAATGTTGGCTAAACACTGCGCGCGTAAAACCGCATCCGGTTCTCATAATATAAAGCACAAATATATTTAGTTTTCCCACAGTGTCAACAATCAACCAGTGCGTGTGTAATATAGGTGAGCGATTTTCCAAAAAAAAGTAACATCTCCCAGTCTTAACAACTAACAATTGGACAATTAAAATCTAATATATACTAAATTGGACTTAATTTAATTCCTCCGCATGCTATTGTTCACAGGGTATTTACCATAGTGTTATTATCGTATAGATCCGACAAACGTCTTAAAGTTTGTTAGAAAAAAATGCGTGTCACTTGTTCTCAGAAAACGCAAACTGATTAAAAGAAATGTAAAAACAAATATTAACAACAACAATAAAAATGCGTCCAGCTCTATTTGAGTCTGGTACTGTCGGACCGATAATCTGCAACAATTCCTGGACAGATTTAGGCTGTTATTTTAAATGTCGCAAAGTCAGGCTCATATCTTTCCTACAGGTGCGTTTAGATATTTTATATTTCTACACAAATGCAAACACTAAAAGGCTTAGCTTCCAGATTCCCGCTGTATTTTAAGAGTAAAGGCAATGTAATTATCCGTTTCTGTTCCTGCTTTTGTATTTTAACTTTTTTTTATCTTCACTCATGCATTTCCCAGAAATAGAAAACCAGACAATGCATCATTAAAATGTGAAATAAATTGTCATTAGAAGCCATTAATCTTGCCTTGAAAGCCACTGGGAGCGTCTTGTTGCACCGCCAGTGAGACGGGAGGACAGAGCAGAGGAAGTTGGGGCTGTCGGTCCGAACCAGCTCACCGGCGTGGTCCGCGAGGACGTCCACTACGTTCCTGGTGTCCGGTCTTGACCTGAGGGGCCCCGGGGTGGCCATGGCCCCGTTGCCGTCTCCAAGCTTACTGCAGGGGAAGGACGTTGAGGGCGGTGTGAACCGTCTGGTAGTGGGCGGCTCTACGGGAATATGCATCACAACAGCTTGGGTCAGTGCCACCTGACTGAGTCGTATCAGAAGAGCAGAACTCTGTGGCGGAAAAACAGTTTTTTCTCTCTTCTCCAGACACCGCCGGTCTCAGGAGTCCACGATGTGATCGAAAAAGGATGAAGGCGAGAGAGCAGAGTGAGTGGAAAGAGCCTCGCTCCCTTAACAGAAACAACGGACTTTGATGACTGTGGCGTTAGATCATCTGCACATGTGTCAGCCTTAGTGACATCGGGGTTGATATATGTTTCTCTAATTTCAGCAGAAACGTACAAACAAAATCTCTCCAAAAGTCAGTGCAGTGCTGAACTTGTATCGGCGCTCTTATCTACCGCACACTTAAATACTTTCAACCGCGTGTAAACAATGTACCAACACCACAGACTACTCGAGCTCTCGCTCGAAATCACAAATCAGTCAATGAGTCCCGTAAACACTTTATTGCCGATTAGAGATAATATGTTGGTAGTAACCAGGTAATCCAGCCGCGATGGAAAAGAGAGACAATCCACTTCTGGTTGCCTCGACTAAACAAAACTCGACAAAAAAATATGTTGACTAAAAAGCGAAATACGCCCTCTTAGATGTCACCATAAAACCACCTTTACCGCTGAAAAAAAGTCTAAAATAATCAAACTCGAATACAGACTCAACACTGTCCTTTCGTGCGTAAAAGTTCTCGCAACCTTATCCCGGTTGTATCATCAAACAAAAAATCAGCGTGATTCTGGAATAATAGAAACGGTCCCGTCGATCCACTTGGGTTTCCTTTAAAAGTTATCCTTTAAGCGCAGAGTTATGGAGCGCAAGAAGGAGCCGCGAGGCTGAACAGACTGCCGCGATATTATTTTACCCTAGTCATTTTAGCGTTTAGTGGTTGGGAGTGTGGAGGTGGTATCCACCAATGAATCTACTGGGTTGGGCTTTCACAGACCAATCAAACTCTCCGCTTCTGCTCCAGCAACCCCTGCACTGTTGTCACACACGAGCTGAATTATTGATACATATCTGTGCTTGTCGCTGTTCTCCTGTTTTTGAGCGCTATAGTCAGACGTTTACGTGCTGCTGAAAGAAATTAGGAGACAGTGAGTTCAAAAAGAAACGTTTCTGGAAGAGACACAGAACAACATAAACATGAATGATGTGGATTTAGATTGATTTCCCATTATTGGCAACGATCTTTACGCGCTGTTGGGGAGATGAAACAACTCTAAATGTGTTGGACATCAAATTTTATGGACTTTAACGAGTTAGAAATACTCATGCTTTTGAGCAAAGCATCTTTTTGTTTATAGGTATTTTAGATTATTAGACTCAGAGTGTACCAGATTAAACAAATTCATAATATGTAAGACCAAAACAAAAAAAAAAAACATCAGCTGTATCGCCTCAAAAGTGGTTTTACCACACACCATCTTCTCTGACCTATTTTTGTTTGAGCTGTTAGTAATTTATCTACAAAGAAGGACTCAGAACGCACAGGCCTGTGGTTTTAATCTCATTTAATAATCTTGAAAAGCCATTATATGTGGCGGCTTCAGACTTTCTCACCGAGTAAATAATTTTTATGAAGGTAAATTAGGGGTTTAAGACAGATTCTTATCAAGTTAATTAGCTCATTGATCTCTATTAAAAATACAATTAAAGCATGCAGGCTAATGTCTCTTTTTCCCCTCCACATCAAACAAACAACGAAGTAATACGCGTATGTGTGTGAGTGTGTGTTTGTGTGTGCCTGGGGGCTGAATTCATTAGAAACTTGAAAAGTTGAGGGTTGCATCAAATGACGGCACACCCTGCAAACTCCCCGCTATGCTGATTTCCGACACTAGTTGGCGCGTTTGCCTTTTCAATGGCTGTCAGCTCAGGCAGTCTGAGGCAGACATTTCACATCTGCAGAGAGAGGGAAACTTTTATCTGTGCTTCGAGACAGTCGGAAATTTGAAATGATTTCGGCTTCAGCTCAAACAGTTAAACGAATTCCGTTTGCGAGGCGGTGTTGTTGCTGGAAGATGCAGCGGGGGCATTTTCATCCTCGACTAATTACACGGTTTTACCCGAGTCATAATCTCACCATATTTGCTATTTTGAAACATTTAAATTGTTAACAAAGCCCTTAAATTAATTTGTTAAATTAGGCTACTGTGGGTTGAAGCTGTATAGGATCAAGCAAAGGTAACATTTCCGATTCTAAATGCAAAATGTGCTGAATTAATTGTTTTTTTAGCTGTGGCTGCACGAGCATTTTCTCAAATTTCGCTTATGATACTGTGTATATTTTTGTCATGATGGGTTTATTGAGCACTGATAGAATTTAGTGTTGTTATGTTTTTAGAGTTCTTACAGGTGCAGAACTTAGTTGCGAAATTTCTGTTTGCTTTAAGAAAAAAAGGCACATACTCTGTAAAATAATCAATGATTCTAATTAATTTATAACTAGCAATAAAAGGAATATTTAACAAGTAATCTGGACGTTCATTTAAGCGCATTTATTATGCATTCAATCAATCGATGGGTCATTGAACCTTATTTCATTGGCGTTATTGCGCACCGCTTTGTATGTGTGGTATGTTGTTAACTTGCACGAGATAAATTAAGTGCGAGAGCTGTTTGTGGACAGAAACGTCACGATGAGAGCTCTTCAGACACCAACCGGTTCCTCAGCTGTTCTGAGGAAGGATTGCTTAACAATAATTATGTAAAATATAAAATGTCACCTGTTCTTTTTGTCTGTTTTTCCGCCCACATGATTTCTTACTTTTATTTTTCTTTTATTCTTTTTTTAAATCTTGCTGTGGTGTCATACACATATTAATTAAAAAGTGTGTTTTACACTCTGACACATAGGACAGCAGTGTAACTCAGAGGGATGTTTTGACTCAAGGGGTTACAATATATTTTCTATAAATCCGCTAATTTACTCACTACAAATTACACCTCAATAGAAGTGAAAGCATGTCTGCCTGAATAAGAGCAGAAATCAACATAAATCCACCCTAATAGACATTTGACATCAGATCTACAAACATTCATAATAAATCTTGTATTTATTCTACTTAAAAATATTAAGTAACCCTAAATCAAATAATCTTTTTCGTCCCTTCGGCTTAAGTAACTCTATTTATTCATCATCAATACAACCCTAACTGCACAAAACATCTTTAATCAGATCACCTATCATGTAGCTTCTAATTCAAGTACAGCTCGACAGTGACAATGCTGGGGATATTTTAGTCGTCCTCCTGCCCTAGTTCATTATTAATATGTGACCACACGCCCCACTCAGCCATAATGCACGCTCCGGGCGCCTGTCACATTTAGACCTCCGCATTTCAACACACAGTTTCTACAGTTTCAGCCGCACAGGCAATGAGGACAGAGCTTGTCGTGCCCCTGAACGATTTTTAATGATCTGAGTGGGCTGAGCCTGAAATCAAGACAGAACTCCTTGAGGATATGTGAAACCCCGGACCCACCTCAAAAAGGCCTCAGCTTATATGTTTCTTACCATTCAAGGATAAAAAGAAAAAGGATCCTTCAGATACAAATCAAGAGAGCACGTCATTGCTAACTGATGGTTTCTCTGTGAAAACGTGTTACTGAGAACTTGTCTTCATCTCAGCTTTCGGGATCTGAATCATAATGTAACGTAAAAAAAAAAAAAACATTCCTCGTGGTTTCACAAAACATTTAAATTGCAAAAGACGTGTAGTTCTTCTAAAGCATCTCAGCCAAACAGCTCTGACACTTTGGAGAAAACTAAACAAAAAAACAACGGATACATTTAACTAAGGAGAAGGTTTCTGGGAATCCTCACACAGAAACACACACACATCTGTGTTTTTTAAACCAAAGGAAATCCCACTTACTTTAGCTTTCATGTGTAATGAGTCAGATTGGGAAGACTAATATGAGAATGATCCCCATTAGAAACCTGTGGAAGCCTTTGGGGTCTGTAAATGTATACCTGTCTCTAAATGCCACCCACACTGCTTTCAGTACCACTTTAAAGTCACTTTGAAGACGGGGACAGTCTCAGATACGTGGAGCTCCCTTTAAAGTTCTTCTTTTCTTTTTTTTCTCTGAATTTGATCTATTAGGCTGCGTAAACTCCATGGCTATTTTCAGACATGGCACACATAAGCCTTTGGATGGGTAGCTATTCATTTGGAAAAGGGGGCTATGGGGCAATTAGAAATAGTTTGAGGTTCGACGATGACATAAGACAAAGATTTCTATCTTTAGCGGAGCTGTGGCGGTCACACATTTCTGTACATTCACAAATTACAGGGCAAGCTTTGGCCCTCAACCCACCGAATGCATTCCTTCCGAAAAGTGTCTGCTCGAATTTCAGCCGGGGGTTTCTGCTCAGTGGAAATATGAGTGTTCTGAATGGACGACTTCTATGAAATGGAGTTTTATTCCTCTCGGATTAAATTAGCTCTACTTTGGGGCTTGGGGTATTTTTTTGTATGAATGATGAATTCTGCGGTGGCTGTGGAACGCCGAGCTTGTTTACCCTTCCCTCCTTTTTTTCCCTTTTTTGTTGAAATGTAGCTTGCTATGAAATTGACTTTTTCTGCTTGATATGACAAGAGTGTCTGTGATTAGACTTCCAAGCATGATGTAAGTCACCAAAGCCATTTATGCCAGTCCCCTCAAAGCCAAATCATATTCTAGCGTCAGAGTGTTTATATACACAAGTATATGGAGAAACTTTTAAACAACAGTGAGTGGGTACAGACTGTTTGGGTTTTGGGCTCTTGCTGCTCTGATGGCTGATTCTTTCTCAAATTTTGATTACACGACATGTCAGCACATCACAATTGGCGGTCATTTTTGTCCATTTTGATGTTCAGACAAGAAAATAGGAAACACATTGAGCAATTTTGATCAAATAAATTTGTATGTTACTTTTTCTCCACCAAGGTCGTCTGTGTTAGTTTAAATGATGGCTGGAATACATTTGTTTACTCAGACTTTGTTTTAGCTCTTAATGACCCCGAAATTCTTTATTTTTATTCAAATTTCTATAGATTTTCTCTTATCCTTCGCTTTACTTTATATATCCAGTAACTCATAAGAGTGTCAGGCCCCAATTTTCAGATCCTTGAAGGTGTCAAGAGTGTATTTTATCCCGACAAAAATGAAGAAGATGGTGACATTTCCAAACCCAGCACCTAATTACTATGTAAGCATGATGAGCTGAGATTCGGCAGTCACCAGAGGAGACAATGAGTATATTCATCTCATGCATCTTTAATCTTTATAAAAGGTGCAGATCAGAGCTGAGAGCTTATTAAAGCCCTCTGAATCAAGTGAGCAACATAATGGCTGTTGGGGGACAGCTCCAACTAGCTTTTTATTTCTGTCTGCTGAATGTAAATTGGCTCCTTAAAACATTTTCAAATATACCAAGCATGTAGTTGTCTTTCCGACACTTCGCCAATCCTCTGGAGACTTGGTGGAGAGAAGTACTCAAGTACTGCACTCAATTACAATTTCAGAACTTATATTATATTTTTGATAAACTCTTATACTTTAACAGCAAATGTTTTCTTCACTACATTTAATTGTTTATTGCTACTACAGTAGATCATTTTTCGACTGAGCAATTGATTTTTCGTTAAGAATATTGTTTTGGGTTTCTTTTTGCATTGAAATCAAATTCACTATTAAAATTCATCCAGAGACTCTCAAGCTGTTTGCTCTTTTGAAGTAATCATCAATGCATTTGAATGTCTTATTGTTGACATACCCACCAAAGTGATGGTTGCTCTATGAACCTGATGTATGGCTTTGATTGGATTACAGTTTGAGGCCTCGTGGAGTAAATAAAAAAATCTAATCTACAATGTAAAACCTCCATCCATCCATTTTCTATACCTGCTTAATTCATTGGCGGGTCGAGGCGGGGGTATCTAGAGCCTATCCTAGCGGTCATTGAGCGAGAGGCAGGGAACACCCTGGACAGGTCGCCAGTCCATCACAGGGCCACACAGAGACAAACGAGACAAACAACCACACACTCACACTCACTCCTAAGGACAATTTTAGAGTCACCAATTAACCTAACATGCATGTTTTTGGACGGTGGGAGTACCTGGAGCGAACCCAATGTAAAACAATGAGGACAAATTTCTGAGGCAAAATGCTTTTTCAGATTTATCTTGTGACATCCTTGATGATCTGCCAATTGTATATCAAGTAGTTTAAACTAGCTCCACCTCAACAAACCACAACAATAACCTCTTAGTCAAGACATAGATGCATTTAATAATGTTACAAAATCATATACAACAGCATCAAAAAGCAGCCCTAGAGGATTGAACTCATTAGTGCTACAGTTTTTCACCAACATTGTCAGGGAAAAGACCAGGTGAAGCAAATTTGGACACTTTCTCAAAAGCCAGACACCGTACACCTTGTCCCAAATCAACATCCTGGGCTCCTATAAGCAGCTGCCCAGGACGGGAACAGTTAAAGTAACTCTAGACCACAAAGCAGGAGAAATGTGTAAGACAGCAAAGAGTTTCCAGGCAGCTATTTCCTCCATTCATGCAACACCTTTTCATTCCCAACTCGACACATACTGCCACTTGGTCAAGAACCGCTTGCATCAGTTTTCAATGCATGGGGTACTCCTTTTTCATCAATATCCAACACACATGGACCTGCTGTAAGGCTGCAGATTGCCAGTTATCCATATGTGGCAACAGGAAAACATCACTATTGTTCTGAACAGGGAAAAACAGGGAGAGACACACAAATATCAAGCATGAGAATCATGATGGAGACACTGCTGTTTTTCACTTCCTTTTTTCTTTACTTTGACGTTCTACTACTGTTGTACTTCCTTGGGCAATATAAGAATTCGGTCAATGTTAAAAAAGCACCAATGTTAAATAACCATATACACAATATTTTACATTTTATTGTATCACAATGCATTTTATTGCAAAAAGCCTTAAATGTCATTACCAGTGTTGCCATGGTGACATGTCCTGTGGCTGTTTTGTTTAAAGCTTGGAAAACCAGCACATCTAAAAGTAAAGCTTTATCATTACCTTCTGTGTTCAAAACCTATGCAGTGGCCTTCTGACCAACCACTACTGTGTGACTGGTTTAGAGAGAGGACAGACTGGTTCATAAAGTAATTAGAAAATGGCAGCTTATAGTATCAAGGGAGGTGAAGAGTTTTCTGGAAGAAGAGAACTGCTCAGAGAACTGCTCAGAGGAGGAGAGGAGCTATCAGAAGACAACCTTTCTTACATCCTCACCACAAAATTCAGAATTTTCATTTCCTTGCAGAGACGCAACTTATGTGACGCTTAGTGATGCAAGGGCTTTTACTATGCTGCGCAACATCAAGATGTCGATGCTTGATGTCTCACTACATCCATCACAATGTCAATATAAAATAAAATACAATGATAATACAATATAATGCTTTAATACTAAACAGAGGAGGGGCCAGATGTTTTGAATTGTAACGACAATTAGTCACAAGATCAGACACATGATTAGTCCGGTTATCTGATTTGCTGACACCTTTGCTGCTGCTTGAAAGCAAAGCAACGGTCATGAATTTGATTAAGTAAAACGTTATCCCATTTAAAGACAGAGATGCAAAACTGTTAACCCCTGAAACATGTACACGTGCATCATACCTTATTCCAAGGGTGGCTTGATAAAGCCTGATGACCTTAAATTGCTGTCAGTACCACAAGGAAGATTTCACTGCTTTAGAGAAAAATTGATTCAGGCAAATAGCAGCAAATTCTGGAGGCAAACATCATGCCATCTGCAAAAAACTGAGGATGACAAAACTAGGGTTTCCACAATGAGCCTCAACACACTGAAAACCCACAACAGAAAACCTCAAGAGGCTGATGGCATTATGGTGGCTAATGATGGCTAATGTTAGTTAAGGCCTCGTGTACGCTTCCTATGTGCACACAGACAGTGTTGGACAGTGAGTTGTTCTTGATATACTGCTTTCTTGTAGCTCATATAATTTTTTTCTTCAAAATCGCCATTCATTTTTTGTTTTATAGTGCATGTGCCTTTAGGTGGTCGCTAAATGGATATCTGTACGAAGCTTCACCATGAATTACTCTTTGATGGCAAAAATGTATGTACCTCTGATCCTAAAAAAAATCAACAGAGAGTATAACACCTTATTCAGAATTTTATATCTGCTTATATTACAATATGTTAACTATTATAATTTAATTGCCACTTTACAGAGATCACTGTTCAAAAAATAAATTTTGCTCATATTAATTTTGTGATATAATTACTTAAAGTATTTTAAAATGTGTTACTTTAACTTGAGATTTTTCACATTGTCATACTGGTGCTATCCTCCACTGTTCCAGCAGAATGTGATTGCATGACTTTTATCAGTCAGACTCTTTTCTCCTTTTTCTGTTCAGTGTAAAGGTCATAAAAAGTGCTGTGAAACACTGATGTGATCAGGCCCCCTCCCTGTCCTTTCAGTGATAGTTCAATGGCACACCCCACACCAGAGGCAGGCAGGGAGTGGGGGGGACTTGCCGTAAACCTCAGTGTCACGTTTGCGCCGCCCTCACATCATCCGTCGGGTACACTCACCCTACGATGACAGTTAGCTGCCTGTGATGTGGTTCGCAGGCCTGTTTATCCTTTGGAAACCCACTAAAAGTAGAACTGGATGGTAAGCTCACCAAAAGGCCCCAGTGCTATTATAGGAGCACTTTGGGTTGAGTTTTGATCTGGTGGGTTTGTAAATAGGGCCCTGCCTTGCTGCGGGGCACCACTTTTGGGCTATATTGTTTAGTGTGACCTGAAGGAAGCTTTTTGATTTTTATGGTGATTTGTAATCTTGAACAAAATGTAAAGTCCAAAATTAATATAACGTGTGGCATTTAGGTTTGTATATTCCATGAAGACATCAGCATACACTTTTCATAATGTTGATGATGATGGACAAAGGACTGCAAAATGTACAAATGCTCTGCTTTTCTTCATGTCACTGAAGGACAGATTGTATTTTTCTTCCTTTATTTACCCCTGAAAGTCAGTATAACTTTTAAATCTAAATGAGTTCCATAAATACATCAACTCCCCCATTTTTTTCAGTTGTGGTTTTTAGTGTGAGCTATAATCATTTCTCATCTTTCTTTGTCTCTGCGTCTCTGTCCGTTTGTGTGTATCAACACACACACACACACATCCACATACACACATATGCACAGTGTTTCTCCTTTTCTGGCGAGAGCTTCTGATGCAAGGACGGCAATCTGTAATCTGTAGTAATTGCATGTTGCAGAAAAACATTTTTCCGCTGTGGTAATCGCTGCAATATGTGCAGTGGCGTTGCCAAAGTGACAGCACCCCCACCCCTAGAGACACACAAAAGTACACACATACACACACATAAACTATCCTGGCTCAATCTAACTTTGCCAAATGTGTCCTAAAATGTTATCTACTGTTGCTGAGGATGACTGAGAGACAGTGTGACAAACAAGAGTAGAATTGTGAGTCGCAAGCACGCACTCATACAAGCACCTGTAGTGCTGTCGAGCTGCATTCACCTTCTGCAAAAGATTTACAGTTCCTGCCAGTGACAGTTTAACTGCCATGCAGCCCTGGTGCCAAAGCTCTGCCAGAGCCCAGCTGCCACACACAGATCAGTAGTCGAATCTTTCACAGGAGCCACATCAATTCACCTTCCCCTTCTCCTTTTTAACTGCCACCACATACTGCAAGCAGGTGACGGTATTAAGTCTAATCAAGTCTAATTCTAACCACCTTATAATAAAGTTGTCTCAGAAAATTGGGTCTAATGTCAGAGTTCCGCCTGATTATTGGAAGTTGTAGCCACACTGAATGCTGGGAGTGTAGTGACGGTCTGTGGCTGAACCATTGATGCATATTTATCAAACCATCGTCTGCCATTTCATCACTCTTACACCAGCAACTACTCAACTCTGTTGGACTGTGGCGCTGGTTTATGAGGTCATCACCACTGAGCGACTGAGGACAAACTATGGTGTGTGATAAAGACGACCGTGTGTTTCACATCTCACCACCTCAGCAAATAACCTATCTTGCCTTCCATGGTCGCAGTCGAGCAGTGAAATCATTGCCCACTGCGTCATCACCCCTTTACCCAGCAGCGCCCCGAAATATGTCAGCCCAGTTGGGCTGTGTAACCACACACACCTACTAAAAGCACAAGTAATGCTCAGAGACATTTATAGATACACAGCACAGACATCAAGATTGCAACCAGACTGTGTGTGCAAACCTTTTCCTCTTTGGGCTGCTAGTCTGACTGCTGAAGCCATCCAACCTCCCAGCAGTTGAACTTCCCTGTGTCTCTAATGGAGTCTCTCTGTCAGATCAAACAGCTCCCACTGACGAGGAGAGGAGACAGATCGCAGAGCTGGAAGCCGTTCAGTCTGACAGCCCGAACACTTTTGACTGGCAACGCAGCCTGCGTCTACTCTTCCATCGCTTGAGATCCCACACAAATATAGTAGCGCCACCAGAGAGAAAAGAGGGGGTGAAAGAGCAGGGGAGGGGGTAAAGGAGCCCGAGCCTGTCAACTCAGAAAATAAGTTGTGAAGCGTCCCTCTCACACAAAGGCAAAGCCCCCATAGCTCCGTCTTCTCTCAAAATGAAATCGCATGTGAGCCGAATATTAGGAAGTGCGCATGGCTTCCAGCAACCACCAGGCCATTATAGCCAAGCCTGTAAACCACATTTTCACCAGCACACAATGGCTCTTTGTGCGTGTTGTGTGGCTGTCCCCAATTGATGGAAATCCTATGTGTTTAAAAACTTTTATTTGTTTGAAATTGATGAAGAGGAAGTGTCACTTTTAAAATCTGGTTAATTAGTGGCAGCCATGTTAGGAGGGGCAAGCAGGACAGTCTGCCCTCATTTAGCCCCACGGCAAGGGAGAGCTTTGATGTGGTTGCACATGGAATGCTGTTGTTCATTCCTCTGTGCAACAAAAGCCACATGTTTTTACTTTTTGAGACTAGTCCCTGTTACTTTGAACTGTGAAGGAACAGGGTAAGGTATGTAGCATATGACATGAATGGCATGAATGCTAAACTAGTCAGAGAGAACTCAGCCAATGAGGCATTGAGCAAAATATATTCTTCTCAGCTGCACTATGTATTCAAATGTTTTTAAATAGCAAATCACCTCAGTCATCACTGCTTTCGATGTTTGCGTGACACCAATGCACACACATATTCAAGCATAACATGTATAATATAATTCACAAATGCACATCGTGCACACATTTCCTATTTTCTATTTTCAATGCAGCTCAGACACACTTTCAATGAGGTTATTCAAGGTTATGTCACTCTAATTAAATTGAATATTTGACTTCAAAGAGCTAACAGATATTGAATTTGTATTTCTCTCTTTAGATGGTCAGTCTGCGGAGTGCCATCTGACTCATTGCAGAATCCAACCAGATTCAAGCAGAAGGCTGGTGCTGGTTTCCTGACAAGTGTCAGTGCCACTTTCCTCTGCAGACATGAGATAACTCTTGGAAAGAACTTATGCCTTATGGGCTTCTCATTGGGAGGAAACAAGGGTGTGGTGGCTCTCGGCCTACAAGCCAAAGAGTTCTGGAAAGCACTTAGACACATGATATTGTCATACCTAATAAATCTAAACTTTTGCTCAGTAAAAGATTATGTCAATTGCTTTAATTGATTACAAATTTAATCAAAAGAAATTAATCAAATGTCACTCAGCCTATTTGCAGTGGCTGCAGAGAGTCACCGTGCTGCATGCAACTCTGTGTGCTGATTTTGGGCTTGATTCCCAGTTCAAGATTAAGCAAACCTAATTGGAGGCTAAAATGTCCCTCCATTCAAATCATTGCTTCAGTAAAAGACTTGGCTTAATTGTAATCCGGGAAACCACCTGTGTGTCCAGTGTGACTGAATGTTTCCTCTCATTATCTCCACTGCTAATCAGTAGTGGTGGTGTCCATGTACAGTTAGCACCAAGGCCACGTGGAGCATGGATAGTAAGGCAGGATTTTCCCTATTTGACTCAGAGCCTGAGGTATCCACCGAGGCTTAGACTCTAATCCCCTGATTGCCATGTTTAGGCCCTGCACGTCGCTGCTCCACGTCAAGGCGCCCACAGCTAATGACGAGCTAATGACACAATGATGACAAGGAGGGTTTGTAAACCCAATCAGTAGCCAAGACTCTGGCTGCCTGGTGATTAGGTTAATCAAACTCTATACAGACTGAACGAGTGGCTCGCTGTCTGCCCCTTATGTCATGACACTGATTAAAGGGGGAAAGTCTGTCTGACTCAAATGTCTCGCTGCCAGGTTGGCAGTGTTAGCACAGCTAGCTGTCATACTATAGAGTAGAGAGCTACTTAACTAGGGACAAACAGCTCATGTCAAAATGTGTAAGAATATGATCCTGCCAAGCTTAATAATCCTTTCACATCTTTTATCTGACTGCAGACAATCAAGATCATTCCTTCCCTTCCAATGGTTTTGGAGTCTCTCTCTTGGCTACATTTTAATGTTGTTGGTAGCGTCTCACACAGGTAGATTGGAAACTCATTCTTTGTCAGCGCAGTAGTGGCCACATACAAAGCAGTCAGTTAGATAAATAATTTTTTAACACGAGACACTTTGGGAAATCAAGACACCAGTCCCTGATATTTTTCAGTGAAGTTGACTGATTAGTCATCATTTGAGTAATTCTGCTAGACTAAGGCATTGGGACACCATATGTTAGTCTGACCAGCTATTATGATGAGGTCAGATAGCATTTAGATGGGGAAAACGTCTCTGTCGTCATGTTAACATGTGCTACTTCTCTCTGACTCAGCATTGGGAAAAATCACACGGTACACTCTTGTGTGGGTGCATGTAGCCTATATGTGCTTGTGGCAGTCCATCTGTGTGTGTGTGTGTGTGTGTGTGTGTGTGTGTATACCATAACGTTCCCTTATGTCTGTACTCGTGATGGCTGCAACCGTGAGAGCAGCAGACAGAGTGACCTCACTGCAGACTATAGAGAAGAAGTGGAGGGGCCACTTCTGCTGCACAGCTGAGGGGGAATCCCTGGCATGGTGTTTCCTACTGAGCCAATACAGAAGTGAGCAGCTGCACAGAAAGTACGAGCTCTCTGAAGTTTACTACAGGATAAAACCTACTGCAGTGCGGGGTAATAGATCATTCTGTAAATTGTACATGTAGATTTGACACGTAGAATAGTTATGAAACAGACAAACAGAATTAGCATTTGAGGAGGAAGCAGGTTTTGAATAAACCATTTGAATAAAAACAGTGACTTCCTGTGATTGTGCATTTAAGATGCTACATCTGGCTACCAGTCTGACACTTAATCCTCCATAAAAATGCAAGATGCCATTTTCACACTTCAGTATTTTTATGTATTAGAAAATTCTGACGCAAGTTTTGGCAGAGTTTTTACCTTTTTACTGAGTGAAGTTAGTTGTTTCAAACATAATACACCGTGAGAGACAATAGATACACTATGAGAGTGATAGCATTCTCCCCACATGACTTGACATGATGATTAGCAAGAAACTATTTCCCACAACGTCAAACTAATTCTCCAGTCATCTTTTAGTCATAACACAAATGATAAAATCGCTGAAGAGGAAAGCATGGTTAGGTGGCCCATTACAGATGCAGTTAGTAGCTCGGACAGTTATTTGTTCCCCCCAATGAGTTGAAGAGAAAACTAAAATCCCATTTTTGAAATGCTGCTTCCACAAAAATCAATTCCCTGTGGTTAAAGTCATGTTTGAAGGGAGGGAAGGAGCAACCCAAAAAACATGTTTTAGTGCAGCAACAACAATTAGCTGTATGTAAACAAGATGAAAAAAAAATTCTGGGAAAATAGAGAATCAGAAAACATCTGATAGCCTGCAGCGCCTCGCATCCTATCATTATCTGCATTTTTCCTCCTCCGTAATTAAGTTTTTTTTTTATTCATTGCTTATGGGAAGGAGGATGGGCAATAAGGATGTTTTGAGCATGATAAAAGTTACTCATAATGAAAGGAAGATTCAGTCTGGAGGAGATATTTTTATGAAAAGTATTTTTTGTTTTTTGGTTCTTAATTCTTCATGAAACTTTCACACGATTCATAAAGTGAAAACATCATGTCTCTTGTGTCATTTGATAGAAAGAATAAGAGAGACTGCTGTGAACTGATATGTTTCTGAACATGTGGGATCTCCATAAGTTTGAGACTTTTTATGGGCTGCGGACCCGACCCATGCCTTCCCATTAAAGTAATTTGTGGGTTAGGATGCGATTGTAATGTTAAAAACAAAAGTGCACAGCAATCGAGGCTGTGCTTAGTCACAGTTTTTGCTTTTCCTCCTTACAGCAACAGAAAAGATGTTACAGGGGATGGGTCTAAACAAAAAGTCTTCTTCCTTGGAGTCACGCTCAGGTCACAGCTTTCTAATTGTAGTCAGAGCTACTGAAAACAAACTAAATCTGTGATGAAGCTTTGAATTGTTTGCTTTATTTCCAGCTTTGCAGAAAATTGCTGGCAGATTCCATACACCAGCATGATTACTGCATAAATTTAGGTCAATAATACATGAATTAGCTGACAATTATACTTGTGTCTTTTCTACAATCCCAGTCTTACCATGTAATAAGCTGTGAGGCTGGCCTGTGGTTTAGGGCGTAGGTTTAAAACAAAATTAACAATCAGAGAATCACGGGAGAGGCTTTTCCTTAATTTAGTCGTCCACTATACAGGACGAATGAGATCATAAAGGGTCCAATAACAGTGGATTTAATCATTTTAGCGTAAGGGTTTATATGAAATATTATCAGCTCGTAAGTGAAGCAAATTAACCATAAAGAAATGACTCATAGAAATTGAGGAGCCTCATCCGGTAGGGGCATTACATTTTAGAAAGCAAGCTAAAGTATTTTATATTGTGATAATTTCCGCCTCGTTATCCAATTATACAACCTTTAAAGTCTGCATTTTTTCCTCCAGACATACATTTTGTTCCTGAAGGTCCCTGTTAAAGAAGCTGGTCCAGACATCATAAATTCCTCTGACATCACTTGCATTATATTTTTCTGTCTCCTTTACCAATTATTTTTTAACAGCAACTGTAATAATCATGTACAGTGCATATTCTTATTCTGAGAGTGACCTCAGATTGCATGTAAATACTGCTATACAGCAGCCATGCACAATTAGATCAGAGTTTAACATGCAGTCTTAACTCTGGATGAACTGAGTTAAAGGAGCTGAGGAGCCGAACATTCCTCCTGCCAGCTTGGCCCAACATCAGCCTCTGATCACATTCACCCCTCCCTAGATGCTGCTTTAGAGTCGACACAGCTCCAGTTTATTTTCCAGAAGAATTATCTCGCCCTCCGTCAATGTTTGTTGAAAGAAGTTGCTCAACCTTTCAGGGCATTTTTTAAAAAATGTATTTCAAGCCAGATAAACCTTGATGAGATAAATTCATATTATCAGATTGCCTGCAAAGAATCTAGACTCTGTGGTTGGTTGCCGACCACCAGAAAATTGTATTTACAACTACACTTTAACCTTGACCAGTACAGGGCTGATCATGGTGTTTTGAGCCAAAAGTGTGGAAGGGCGGCAGCAGGTTTAGGATCAGTCAACCACATAATCAGCACGCCCCTCTGCATTACACTACCTGGAGGCTATCACACCGACAACCCCTGAAAGTGTTCTCCATAAAGTCGTGTTGACAGACGAGACGGACCAAAAAGTAAATAAGTACCTCCAAAAACGTTTATAGCCCTAATCAAGTCCAGAACCTTCCTTCTATCCAATATGCCTTCAGAGTTTTATAAATAGATATTATACTCGGCTAAATTGGAGACAGGGGTTCGCTGCTCTGTGGCTGTCATACGTTTTCTATTATTTGCTTTCACTTTCAAATATTGAAACTCTTAATATCTGGTTACAGTTTTCAGCCTGCTCAGTCAGTCCTCGTGTTTTGGCGTCACTCAGCGGCCTCACACTAAGCAGGATTTTGAATGGGCTCCAATCAAGCATGTTAATTTAAGAGAGGAGAAAAAAAAGTCTTCACCATATGACTTGTCATTAATACATTCAGCAAAGGCCAGCCATGTGCTCTGTTAAATTTATAGCCTTTTTCTTTTTTGAGCTACTGTATAAGGTCTTTTTATTTGTCAGTGGTTGTAGGGTTAGAAATACATTTTGATCTTTTATCCCTTGTGAAAGATTCCTTCTGATGCTTATAAAATGTCTTTTTCTCAAACTGTGCATATGTCTCCCCAGCTTTTCCCCTCCAGAACACTCATCGAGCAAACCAGACCACCTTCCAGAATCCTCCAAAATAACCTCACTACAACTGTGGTGAGGCATGGCACGTTTCTCACACACAAGCCCTCACTTCCATTCATGCAGCGCAATAAGGCAAACATATAAAACCATTCCCACCCTAATAAACCAGGGCCTTTTTCTCTGCCACAAAAGGAGCTGGCTCCTGAGAGCGTAACACTCTAAAAGAAAAAGTTTATAAAAAAAAAAAAGGACCGTTAAATATAAAACAGCCTGCAGGGAACAGAGCGGCCCTTCGAAGCAGAGGGAAATGTGGTGACAAAAAGCGAGCCAAGGATATCAGGAACCGCACAGGCCCAATCACAGCTGCTATAAACCAGGTACCCCACCTGATGTAAACCCTACACATATGACAGGATCGGAAGACTGTCTACAGAGGGAAATTCTGGTGCTTTTTCTGGAGTCTTCATGCTTTTTGTTTTGTTTAGCTTTTTTTTATGTCTCAGAAATGCTCCTGTCTGATTAAATAGTGGTGCTGCTGTGTGAGGGTTGGCAGGTGTAGCCTCATTGTGGTTATTATCACTGAACTGCAGCAGCTCTGCGAGACTGCGTCAAACTAACAGCTCGTTGACGCACAGCTCTATATGTCTCTTTTTGTTTCTCACAGCATTCTGCCACTCTCTTAGCTTTTTCTTCTTATCTATACTGAGTTAAACATCATGAGAAACACACAGTCTGTCCCCTTTGTGACTTTATTGTCTTGTGTATGTGTGCGTGTGTATGTGTGCGTGTGTATGTGTGCGTGTGTGTGCACGCGCACGGGTTTCTGTGTGTATGCCTCTCTCAGCTTCAGCGGAGGACTGAGGTTTCTGAGGTGAAGAGTCCTCTCGCTTCTCACGCGAAGTGCATCTGATGTTGCACATCACATGCTTAGATGTGTTCTCTGTCTGCACAGTGAGATAGGTCGAAATATATAAAAGTTACTAATATAACACTGACAGACTGATAGTGTTTGCATTGTGCTGATATATTTGTGATGGTGCTGTCTTTTTTTTCTTCAGCTCGAACAAAGTGTGACGTAAAAAAGGATGTTAAAGATCAGAATAATTTTTAGTTACTGTATTTGCACACATAATCAAGATGCTGCTCACAGCAGTATTTCCTGACTTCTGAAAAGATGAAGACAGTATTTCCATGAGCCTCGTGCCGCACAGCATTAAAGTCAGAGTTGGGGAAGGCAGATCTTTAACAGTCTCCTTGATTCTCTGCAATCGTTCCTCCTAATTTCAGTTTGATTTGAGTCTAAAAAGGAGAACCTTGGCATAATTGCTTTGCATGTGTAATGCACATTGTTAAACTAACCGCTGGGGTATTTTGCTTACATGAAGTAGTCCCAATTTGAAATGCTCTCAGACTGAACGAGAGGATTTAATGACTCTTGGCCTTTGTTCTCTTGCAGTTTGGTTTCAGTCCCCTGACAGAATGAATTTTAAAAGGACATACACATTCACTAATGATTTCAGTTACAGTTTTGAATGCCTGTCTCTTGTTTCGCCTTTTGACCTAGCTCAAAATCAAAATCAGGTCCCTGCAAACAAAGCTTGATAGACAGCGTGCATGAAACCTGACATTAATGACACTGATCTGTATACAGTGAGGAGATAAAGGAATGCAGATCCAGTACTTATAGAGGAGAAAGAGGGGGGGCTGAGTCTTGTCATGAGGAAACTATAAATGCCTGAGTGTCTGTAGAAGCTGTGAGAACATTGGAACATCATCTCCTGTCACTGCGGTTCCAGTGAGGATATCAGAGGATTGTTCTCATGTGAGGCACAGATGCAGAGAGTTTGCATTTGACTGTATATGTGAGGCTCCAGAGATTTTAAGATAAACTCTGCTAACAATTATGAAGTGGTAGTGCTTCCCCTGTGGCTGCCTCTAATTAACACTGCTACAAGGCCTTAATTGGGAAAGGGGTTTTGTTTTTTTCTGCTGCCTTTCAGCGGCTGCCTCAGTGGTTGTGTTAGGAACAGTGGAAACAACTGAATCCTGCAGCTTACATTAACAACTTGAGCGTCAAAAACGGCCCACTTTTTGTGTTTGCCATCACCTACAGCAATAAACTCAACACAAATTCTGTTTGAAGCAGAGTAAAATTTAAATATCTCTCTTTTTCTCACACACAACAGAGCTTAAATGTTTGCTGGTAAAAGCTGTCCGATTAAAATTGCCATGGTAACAAATGGTTTCTTCATTGAGGCAACAGTTAGCCAAGTGCACTCACCTCACCACACAGACCAAAAGTACCTCCTGGAAGTAAAGCAGAGAGAGCCTAATATGTTTTTTTCCTCTTTGCTCTTTTATTGTATTGCCGTGTTCCAGTAAAGCACCCAGTCACATGGAGCCTCTGAGCTCGTATTCTCACAGAGAGAGCGCCGAGTTTCACTTGATAATGAATGTCTGTGGTGAGAATCCCATTATGGCGCTACTCCATCAAGCCTACAGAAAACATACGGGCGGAGAGGCAAAGGCCTTTATGGGCCATATCAGTCAACTAGAAGAAGGCTACTGTGCAAACCAGATCCTCCTTTGTGAATCTGTCAGCACGTGTGTGTGTGTGTGTGTGTGTGTGTGTGTGTGTGTGTGTGTGTGTGTGTGTGTGTGTGTGTACAGGATTCACATGCTACCAGCAAACACACTCACACTGCAATGTGTTAATTTCAGTCCTTTTTTGGGGGGGGCAAAACAAGTTGCCAAACTGACAAAGCTGGACAGAGAGGGTGGGATAATGTTGGGAGGGAGAAGGGGTGAGTGGGGTGGAGAGGGGAGGATCTGCACTCACCTCTTAGTAGACTGCTGCTGTAGTTTGAGAAGGAGTCAAAGATGCTGTTGGAGGCCATGGCAGGGAAGACAGCACGGCGTGGAGCCCTCGCTGCAGTCAATCTCCACCAACCTCAAAGGGGAAACAAGCAGGATTGAAGCTCAGAAATGAAAGAGCACCTTAAAGAGACTAACTAGAGAAAGAAGGAGCACAAGAGGACAAAAACTCCTGGAGCTCTGAGACTGTTTGCAACCAAGAATCTAGGGTTTGTGACTACCACAGGAATCCCAAGCCACAAGCTTGCAGAGAGAGCAGCAGCATGTGTTAGTACCAAAAAACGTATGAGAGAAAAGAGGGTCAGAGGAAGAAGAAAAGAAGACAGTAGTTGAGAAAGAAGCAGTTAGAGCAGAGGCAGCAACAGCTTTCATGTCTCCAGGTGTGGAGGTGGACTCACCAGGTTTGGAGATGAGAAGGGGGCCACCTAATGGAGCCCGGGGTGATGGAAGCAGGCTGATGGAGAGAGCTGGGTTTGTGATGCTCTGTCACGTAGCAGGCTGATGGGCTGAGGTTAGCCCGCTAGCCTGATAGCGTGGTCGGCCTCTTTCTTTCTCTTCCCCGGTGGTGGTGGCCTGACTTGAGCGTCAGTGCTAGTAAAAGGCTAAAAGCCACAGTCTCTCTGCAGCCTCCTCGCCATCCTCCACACACAGAGACACACACTCCCCTCCGTGAGTGGTGGAGCCCACGTCACATGTCACATGAGGTCACCGGGCCTCTCCCTCCCACCCTCCTTCCCCTCCCTCCCTTCTTCTCCTATCTTCTTTGCTTTTTTTTTTTGGTTTCTCTGTTTCGGGTTGTACTTTCCATGCTTCTTCTCTGACTCGCTGTCTCAACTCCCACTTTTCATTGGTCGTCCAAGTTTTGGAAACATTTTATTTTCTTTTGAGTTCAAACCAGGCAGTGGCCTACACCATCGTGGCTCACTGAGGTTTACAGAGTGCTCCGAAACCACTGTAGAAGAGCTGGAGAAACATTAAAATGCATCAAGCCCAACACAAACATGAGGCAGAGAAAAAGGACAGGAATGAATTAGATGAAAAGAAAGAAAAGATGAGACATGGATGTGGCTTTTGGAAACTGAAAAACATTGTTTCTAACTGCTGAACAACTATGAGAATCTTGCTGTTGACTGTGTATGTCTGTCCTGTGCTAGTTTTATGTTTGTCTGACTCACAGCACATCTGTGTTTGTAAGAACCGGTGGTTTAGGGCCCACAAAACCTCCACCCTCACTTACCACTTGATAGTATCATAATCTTAGTTTCATCAGAAGCAACACTGCCAGTTTATTTCTCTCTGTTTGGGACCTTTCCTCCCCCTTTCTCTGAAGTGATACCTTAACTCTATTTTGTTTCCCCCTTCTTTTTCCTCTCAGTTCTGTCTATATTTGTTCCTGTCACATCTTAACATAAACACATCCCACAATGCAAATATTTCTGCTCAAGTTCACTTGGAATGAAAGCTTTTACATTTACTTTATAATTTGGGCTTTTCTTTGTTTAACGTAAAAGAAAATCAAAAAATAATCAAAACAAAAAAGCACAAGTATTTGTGGCCTACTTTCTCCCCAAATGAAAGTGCAGAGTTATTTAACCTGATTGTGGTTTTCACACTTTTTCATTTTCTAGGTTGAATTTAAGAACAGAAATGTTTTCACTGATGTAGCTTCTTATAGTACATATACAGTGTCACCCTGACAAATCAATACCACCTTTTCCTTTCCACCGTACATATTTACTGTATAACATACTATACTATACAGAATCTAACAAATAGTGTTTGCACCAACTGTAAAAATTGCACCAAAGTTGTACAATAGATTTCGACCTTACGTTTTAAGTAAAGAGCACCTCAGTTTAACAGCAATGATACACTAGAAGAAAGTCTAAGTTAACATGATCTTGTTACATAAAGATTGAGCAACGTTAAATCTTGATCATAAGGGCGCAGAATTTAAAAATGTTTGGGAAGGGTTGATTGCATCGTTCCTGATAATGATTTTAAACTGTGGAATTAAAATACTGTGGCAGTCTCACTCATGTTAGAGATCAGAGGGTGGGTTTAAGCTCCACTTCACAGGGTCATGCAGACATGGGGATTGTCATAAGCTCACCAACTCAAAGCACTCATGAAGACACAGCTTTGCTATGAAAGTAAATAAAACACAACATAAGCACCTGGACTCTAAACATAGTTACATAACACAGAACAAACCAGAAAAAAGAAGCAGAAGCTTTGCTTCTACAAACCTGAAACTTCCCCAACCTGCCCTCTTTGTACCAGTCAGTGTTAATCTGTACAATTAATGAAATATCACTTGCTCAAGGGACGTTAACTTGACTTAAAAAATCATACACAGGAAATTAAATTGATGTACATTTAATCATTTTTTATTTTGCGGTTATCAATGCTGAAAAATTAAGTTATGCTAAATGTAAATGATTGGGTTTGTATTTACCACCCCCTAAATGGCTTTTTACCTTGTGGATTTCAAGCTGTTTATTTGGGCTTTTCTTCAGCAGCTGTGAGGAAACAGGAAACAAATTACACAGAAAATTAAGCATGAACAGAGTGATAAATGTGTTGTCAGAGAAGTTTGCTGTTTGTTGTAGGAAGCTGGCGACCTTGCTGTACTGCACGTGTGTGTGTCTGCATTCATGTTTGTTTGTGTGTGAGTGCATAAATCACTGGCATTTGCAAACCTGTGGTATCCACACTTCCTTTCTCCTTTCTCCTGTCGCTTAGTGACACACTGGCCATGTCTGGCTAAACCACCGTCTGGTCACTCATGTGACCCAACTGCTTTCCCTAGAAACCTGTGTGTGTGTGTGTGCACGTTTTTGTTCTGTTTCTATTTCACACTGCTTTGTGTGTGGATGTTAGCCCACGTTGTCCAGCGTTAATTGCTGGACAGAAGTGCTGTATGGTTTGTATGTGTATACAGTACCATGTTGAGTGTGTGTGTGTGTATGAGGGAGGGAGAGAGCTTGCCGCTCTTCCTGGTAGCCCGCACTGCCCTGTAAATGAGCAGTTGCCGCTGAGTTAGGCGGCAGCGTGGGCTAAATGACACGGCGTGTCAGCGAGTGTGGCCGAATGCTGAGGCCACAGCCGCGGCTACAGAGCTTTTATCAGTCCGTCCACGCGGCCACTACAGGCCTCTGACTTAACCTCACACACAGCGAGGCTTCCTCTTCTAACACCTCTGCTGCTTCTCGACATGGCCTCTGCCCCGGCCTGCCAGCCCAGGGACAGATTACAGCTCACACTGGCCCAGAGGGAAGAACTGCACCCTCCGAGGCCAGAGACACAATGATTTAACTTTTGTGCTGAATTTTTTTTTCTGGATTCTTCTGCTTTAGAAAAAAATTATAATAATAATAACAAGAAGTTGTAGACCTCTGCAACCTCTTTTTTTCTCAGGTTGAGTTCTTTTGGAGAGGATACTCTCTGGTTTCTGGTCTCATCTGTGTTTATTTTGAAAAAAAGAGCTGCTTAAGAGTGTGCTGGTTTCACAGCGCAGGGCCGTGAGGTTGTTTTCGTTTATAATCTTTTTTATGTGCATGGAATTGTGGAAGTAAAACCTCCAGTAAGTAAAAAGTACGTTGTGCTGTTTTTCAGGTTTCTTTTAAGTGAGAAATATAGTTTTCTTATAGTTGTTTTCACAAGGGCAGACTGTTTTGGATTATTGTCAATTTCCTTATTTTTGTCCCCTTGTAAAAAACAAATACATCGCATCTGGATTTTCAATAGAGAATAAAGGACAGCCAAACAAATAAAGGACCATCCCGCTGCATTGTGCAAGAATGGGAATTGGCTCCATTGTAGTGTAGTCCAAACTTGACATTTGAAGAAAGCGCTGGAGTCAAGGCCTTTTCCTCAGTGTTTTTTCGTCTTTGTCTAGGTAAACATCTGCTTCATGTTTTGAAATGGATCTCATGGCTTTGCACTGCCCATGACCGTGAGGGGAAAATAGTCTGAAGATCATTGTGGCCGTCTTTCACTCAATTCTTTTTTTCCCCTGCCCAGACCTTGTTTATCAAGCCCCTGTATTTAAGCTTAATATAACTCCTGTTTTGCTGAGAAAACTGTGGTGGTTTAATCACTGTCAGTGGTCCTACGCCTCTCGGGTGTGGCTCGCGAAGCAAAAAGGACCCAGTGCGGTCGTGCGTCCAGCTGCAAAGGGGCTTATTTTGTGGTCTAAAAATTGCAGGCTTCCCCATATGTTCCCCATAAACGTGGAATGCAGCGTGGGACTTGAGGAGGTTTTTATAATGAAGTGGCCGTCATTGCATCAAACACCATGGTCCTGTCTGCCTCTTGGATAGGCCATGGGAGCTCATTTTGGGGCTATGCGCACAGCAGTTCTGATGTCCTGACTTCTCACTCACACCTCATACTGACGGGTTTCTTCTAATAACTTACCCATTAAATGATTTCCATGTTCACTTTTAGGATAGAATTAACCTAGTCTCTTTTTGTTAATTTGCACAGATTTGATCAGCCAAAAGATGGAAATCCCGCATGTACGACATTGCAAACAGTGAGGTTTCTTCTGGAAATTCTCAAACGTTTCAGCCCAAAGAGGAAGTTGGCAAAAGACAGCGTAAGAAACTGAAAAATAGAACATGCTAAAATTCCTCGTTTGTCACATTTTAAATAAACTGCTGTTAAAACACAGCTGCAGCTGAGCAGTTAAAACTGTTACTCTGAAGAGATTCTCAGAAAAGAAAATTGCAGTTGTATGCACTGTTACCAGCTCAGCATTAATCTGTGTGGCATGTCTGTGTGTGTCTATATGTGTGCGCTTGCGTTGTTGTTTTTATTGTCAGTGAGGCACTCCCAGATGCAGTGGTTTTAGCATGCAGTATCACCGTTGGAAGTGATCACCGGGCCTATTATTTATTTATTGGCTCCAGCAGACATGGAGACTGTGGTAACCACACTGAGAGGAGGGGAGTGTGGGCTCCATGTCACCACACACGCAGGCTGTAGCCCAGAGATCCTGCAGCGTGACATGTGTACAGTAACATGTGGAGACTCAGTAGGAAAAGTGTTACAATAGTTGGCCAACTCTGTCGGTGTTATGTGTGGATATTTATGGGGGAAGCTGGCACAAATCTCTGTCAGCAGCAACGATCACTATGATCAGCTGCATGAGGACACCTAAGATTAGAGCTCATGGCTGAATGCACAACACAGTGACAGCTGCCATTGGAAGGATAAATGTGTTCTTTGAATGTAGTTTTGCAGTTTTGTAGCACTGGCACCTGCTGCGTTTCTTTAAGACAAATGTTTACAGGTAGTAAACTCTCCATCTGACCCCTTTACCAAAGCTCTTCCTGTTTTTTGCAGAAACTGTGCCAACACAAAGACCACAAAGCATCCAGCTTTCTTTACAGCAGGGTGATTTAAAACATTCGCACAGCCCCTGGCCACTGAGCTGTGAAGGTTAATTGGACCGTTTCTACCTGTCAAAACAGTTCTTCCTGTGTATATAATGAAACAATGTGAAAAATATATCCAATTTGTCACATCGCATCAGTCCTCAGTGGTAATCATTTAAATTCACTACAAGGAGGAACAATGGCAGTTTGACGTTATAAACTGTACTGTTGTGATTAGATTTTATCTTTATACTAGACTACCCTAAATACCTACTTTAAACTCCTACTTTAAACTCCAAATAATTCAAAAACTATTTCTGTTTAAATGTTCAATTAGACCAGCCAAACATATCCAGATCTTTACATTTGATTGATAATTTGTGTTTAAGATGATTTGGCAGCAGAGAAACCACATGTATATATCTTAATTAGATATTTTACACTTTTTTTTTTCTTGAAGCAGTGTTGTTTATTGTTTCCTTCTTGGTGAAATTTACTTAATTGCTGTCATAGATTAGTAATCTGAAATGTTCTAAATGTATAGTGTTATTCTGCTTTCAAGTCACACAGGTTGACTCTTCGATGTGCGTCACAGTCAGGCGCTATTACTGTAAAATCTAACAGGAAGAGGAACATTTATCAGCACACATCACCGATTGTCTTCCAGTTTTATTATGTTTTGGTTCACAATGCTTATCACATCGTGCTTGTGTGTTTTATGAACCACTTGTCTTCCCCAGAGTGGTAAATTTACACTCGGCTTTGAGGTACACAGAAGCACCACATCATTGCAATTGAGCAGCTGGAGGGTTAAGTGCTGCCGTCTCTCACATAAAAGCACCCGTAAACCCGAGACCTCAGTTACCCCAAATGCTCCAACATTCAACACACACACACACACGTATATATATCAGCCCCAGCCTGACCAGAATAGAGCAGACCATTTTGCCACAAACCCAACTCATCCCACTGACCTCAATACATTACCAGGATCTTCGGCAGTAACTCAGGTGGAATGCTGCAGTGTTGCAACGTCTTCTCTTTACTGTTTAATGTTTCCAATCTATTGTTACCACTGAGATGCAACTCTGCATAGTTGAGGGTTTCACTGTGCAGAACTACAGTTAGCATGTCACAATGCTCCTACCGTGTTTTATTACCTGTAAGTGTAGGCTATGTATGCTTGTGTTTGTGTCGACGTGTGTGCGTCGAGAGTACATATTTCCTGTGGTTCAGACAGGGGTTTTGGATGTGTCAGACAAGCTTGCAAGCATGCTAGTCTGCATTGGGCAGGATGTTCCTCTAGAGCAGATGCACAGTGGTTTACTTAGATACTGTGTACGTGTGAGCATATGCCTACACTGCTGCATTAAAGAGTCACTTCAGTTCTACAACTTATTTAGGAAGAGTTATCACCGAGTAGGTCCAGAGTGCTTGTGAAATAACAATTAAAGAAATTCTATAGCAGTTACATTTAAGTTGCCTCCTTACACAGTGAAGGAAGTTTTTACTCATCTGCTTGAGTAAAAATGGGCTGACTTTGATAAAATTATTCTTTTTGAATGTAATGAAAATACTGAAGTTTAATCAGGAAAATGTAATCAAAGCATTAAAAATTCAATTTATGTATGGTAGAGAACTCAGGCCCTTTTAGTACTGTTGTTATCTTTTACTGTTACTATTGTTAGATATATGTCTATATTTCACACCTAAATATAGTAAAGTAGGAACTGATGTTTATACCCATATATAGGATAAGAAGCTCAAACTTGTTCTCAATACTTTGTTTAGTTTGTAATATTTAGATCAAACAGTTTGATAACTGGCGCCTGATTGAGTGTTTATTTAGTTTCATTTAACTGGAGCATGTGAACAGTAACATGATAACACATGACTGTCAGCGATGGTTTAACCAAGTTAGTGTGATTCATGATTTGCCCACACATGAAACTAACAACAAGTCATCTTTAGTGTTTACATCAAAAAATGTTGTGGGGTTGTTTACTCACGCCAAAATGTGTTTTGGTCAATTTGAACTCTTGTATGTTTATTGTTCACAGTGCAAAATGAATGAAAAGTTTTGATGCCAAACAACTGTTTTTAGATTACTGAATGTGGGCCTGTCAGTTTACCTTTAGATTTAAGTTTAAGACCTGCGTATGCATGATTTGTCGCTGCTCATTTAGAAACCAGACCTGTGCCTACTGTGATGTGATTAGTATTGGTCCCTCAGGGAAGTAGAAGAAATCTTGTGACTGTTTTGGATTTTTCAATGTGAGAGATTAGGAATTACAGAGCAGAACTTTTCCCAATGGAAAAAACATGTTAAAAATGAATGGATAGTGTTTTAATTTTTTTAACATGTCTGGAAAGAATCTTTAAAGATCTCATGGTGTGAAATATTTTCAGACTGGGCTATATCTCACTATATATTTGGGACCTGTCGTCATCGTTGTGACCATCCTCATAAGGCCTTAACAAAGGGCTTTGGTTAGGGGTTTGGTGAGGCTGTCCAAAACAAATGGGAGCCAGTGCCTGTGCATGTAAATGTGTTTTTTTTTCTGCGTCGATTCAACCTGTGTCCACCAAACATGGCGGATACAATAATAGGAACCTGAGGAAGTGCGGTGCAAATGAAGTGCAGTGCAAACTCACCCAAATTAAGTCATTTGGGTGAGTAAATGGACACTGCTTTTGTAATCTAGTTGACCACTCAGAGCACTTTTACACTACAGGCCACAGTCACCCATTTACATGCATACCCATACAGCATGTCATACCTGTTGCTACACAATGCTTTTTTCTCTCTAACTTTAACCACCAATCACAGCAGAGGGTTTTTCTTGTTTCGTCCCAGTTCCTGATCCTGATCCAGTCCAACATCAACCCTTCTGAACGTTTAGGAGACACAGTGATGAATTGCTCTACAGTTTCAGTAAGATTGTTTCTTTCAATGTACAACTTTTCCTGTTAATAGTGTTTGTGTCAAGGCAAGCAAATAATACCAGGAGTGTTTCTGTTTGAATATGAAACTCAAGTATGCATGCACTTAATAAATTTTGTGCTTATTCTTAGGTACACACATACCTATCAGTTGAGTATACCCTTACCAGTGTCTTATTTTCAAAAGCATAGAATTATTCGTGCCTATGTTACACTTTGAATTCTTTGTTTTCAATTGAGGCACTTAATAATGATTAGTCTAGTGTATGCCTATAGTCTGCATATAGGATATTTTGTCAGTGATGTCTGCAAACTGATTAAAAACATACACCTTCACTATATCAGTATGATTTATATCAATCTATTTTCAATCATGCTGATGTGCATACATTTTCTGATCTGTTTGTCATAACTACATGTAAACTGGAACTTGAACTGATGTTGACTTTGTTAAAAAGTTAACAAATTTCAACGTCACTGTGTTGATGTTGTCAGAATTATAGTCATTAATAAGCATATGCATTATATGAAGTCAAATTTGTCCATATCAATAAGCATAAGCTCCAAAGTGCAAAGTTCAGTTCATACATCAACAAGTCGTTTAGCTACTTCAGTGTCAGCAGGATGGAAAATGTGCTTAAAAAGAGCACATTGGCTTACCAGGAATTTTGTGACTCAGTATAACGGGCAGCATCAAAACCATACCATTCACATCACCCTGCAACTAAATTTGTGTGCATGCATATGTGTGTATATTTGTGTGTAGCTGTGACCTCCTTTCATATTGCAGCCTACGCTGCAACAAACTCAGTGGCTTTTACTGACCTAGAACAGGGGAAGGGGGCTCAGAAAAATCCACCGCTGTTTGTGTGTACACTTGTATATGTGTGAGTCTGTGTAACTGTAAATGTAGGCATATGTGCTTAAGTCTTTTAAAGTCTTTTGAAAGCCAGTAACATAATAGTGCACACCATTTTTCTTCAAAATGTCGTTCTCACTTTCTTTTTCTCCCCTCACTCGGGCTGCCGCACTTTCATTTGTCTCTTGGTTTGACAAATAGGACCGACGTCCATTAGGATGTTTGATGAGGTGATGGTGACACAGGGCACTCGTTGTTGCCCCATAACATGATCTCAACTCCCCAAACACACACACACACACTTGGATCTCCCTGTCTCTCGGCTTCCTTGTTCATCCTTTGCGCTCTTTAATATCAAAGCTCATTGTTCTTAGTCATCAATTGCAATGCGTCTTTGTGCTGTCTCCTTGTGTGTTAATGTGTGTGCGTCTGAATTCCCGCTCTATAGCCCTCCTCACTAGTCAAGAACCGGGCGCAACACATGTCTGACCTATGATTCAGGGCTGGCTTTTATTCTGAGGGAAACATAGTGTTTCCTTTGTGGGTGGGGAGCATGTCTGTTTGTGTGTTTATGTGTGTGTGGATAGAGATGAGGGGTCCCAATGAAGGAGGGCGGCCTCTTTCCTGGCCCCTAATACAATCCAGGCCCCCCGGACTGGCTGGCAGGCTGGATGATTAGTTGAGCTCAATAGGCCACAACAGCAAAGACAGTGTATTGCTCAAATCTATGGAATCACTCAATTGTGAGGACAAAAGTTTGGAATAACCTTTGCAATTTGCATTTCTAAAACAAATATCTGCACAATTCCAATTATGCAAATGTGTCTGCAATTGAAAGAGAGGACTTACAGAGCATATAGAGCTGTTGCACTTGGCTTATTGACAGGGAACATGGTCCCAACAAGAGAGCTGTCAGTAAAAACAATGGAAAGTATTATAAAACTCCTTCAATTAAACTTAGAATTTGGCAAAAATGGTTGTCAGTAGATTTTATTTTTCTCTTCTCAGCAGGTATCCCTGACCATCTTTTGTTTGTTGACCCCTCTTTCCTGTCCTCTAAACCCCCAACCAGACGAGGCAGATGGACGCCTTTCCTGAGTCTGGCTCTGCCAGAGGTTTCTTCCTGTTTAAATGGAGTTTTCCTCTCCACTGTCACTCCATGCATGCTCAGGATGAGGGATTGAAGTTTTCATGTGATCTGTTGTTTTACTTGGATTGGCAACTTTTTCTTGTATACGAGGCATTGAATGATACTTTTAGTAAAAGGCAAAGCTTGTGATTTACTGGTCTTTCTTTGTTCTAACCCTCACCTATGGTCACAAGACTTAGGTAGTGACCCAAAGAATGAGATTGCAAATTCAAGTGACTGAAATAAGTTTCCTTCAGAGGGTGGCCAGGTTCAGCGATAGGAGATAGAGTGAGGAGCTCGACCATCTGGAGGGAACTTGGAGTAGAGGTGCTCCAAAATTTAGTAGGATTATATATATATATATGTGTGTGTGTGTGTATGTGTGTATATATATATATATATCCCTTCTATCCTTGGAACACCTTGGGATAGCCCAGGGGGAGCTGGAGATTGTTGCTGGAGAGAAGGAGTTTTCCTCCTGGAGCTGTTGCCCCCATGACCTGAGCTCACATAAGCAGAAGATAATGGATGGATGGCATTTTATGAATTGGACAAATTAGGATTTAAACATTGTTTTTTTTACTTTATGGGATTAGATTACAATGAATTGGATTAAAATTGTCTTGAATTGGACTGTATCTTTTATGTGCCTTGAGATGACTTTTGTTGCAATTTGGTGCTATATAAAAAACTAAATTGAATTGAATCTCTCTTTAAAATTTGGAGCAAGTACCAACAAAAAGGGAAGGTTGCAAAAAGGAAACATACAGGTCGACCAATGAAAGGTCAAAGCTTCGGAACAGAAAACTCAAAGTAGTATGCCTTAGAAATAGAAAATGCACAACAAAATTAATAGATAACCAGCAGACACAGGTTTGTTGATGAGCTGTGAGAAACCAACGACAGGATTGGTTTCAGAATTGAATTTCCATCCAGGAAAGTCAAAGGTAAACATCACTAACACCTAAAGAGAAGAAAGCAAGGTTACAGTGGGCTGAAGAGAAGCAGTTACGGACTGAGGATGATTGGTTGAAAGGGATATTCAGTGACAAATCACCAATCTGCACTGGACAAGGAGATTATGATGGAACTTTTGTTTGCTGCAGGGCCAATAAAGACAGAGAGATGATTGCCTGAAGAAAATGAACACATTTCCACTATCATTGAGGATATGGGGTTGTTGTCACGTAAAGGACCAGGGGAGATGGCGATCATTACTACTACAGTAAATGATTTTTACACACTTTCCCCATTACATCCTTCAAAAGGAGATTTGGTGATGCTAAGGTGATTTTTTAGGCTAATAGTATAATCTTGCACAGTGCAAAGAGCATTCAAATGTTTCTTCAGGAAAGACATATCAGCTCAATGACAGGACCAGCAAACAGTCCGGATCTGAATTCGAATGATAACTCGTGGAAATGGTCCATGACGAGGCTCCATCCTGCAAAGTTGATCTGTCTGCAACTATACAAGAAAGTTTTAACCTCATTGATAAAGGATAATGTTTTTAAGTGAAGTCTTTAAAGAATACAACAGGTGGAGGTGCAACAAAGAAAAGTTTTTTTAGTTCATGGCTCCATAATATTTTGTGATTACTGAAGTTTTCCTCTACTTCATCAGAAAATCCGTCCATCCATCAATTTTCTATACCCGCTTAATCTGTCGGTCGGGACAGGTCACCAGTCCATCACCGGGCCACACAGAGACAAACGACTACACACACGCTCACACTCACCCCTAAGGACAATTTTAGAGTCACCAATTAACCTAACAAGAATGTTTTTGGACGGTGGGAGGAAGCCGGAGTGCCTAGAGAGAACCCACACATACACGAGGAGAACATGCAAACTCCACACAGAAAGGCCCCACCCGGGAGTTTCATCAGAAAATAAAATGCAAAAAGTAACAATTCTATTTTTTTATTTGTGTCTTAGATATCATTTACAAAGCCATAATATTCAGCTATAAAAAGTGTGGTGATTTCATCATTTTTGCGAGGGTTTCTAAAGAATCTGATGTTTGATATGGAAGGTGCACAACAAGCGAATGTGAACTGTGCTGGTATACATAAGAGGAAATGTGTTTCTTACGCATTGATTGTTTGCCTCATAGATACCATACATTCTGTCACAGTTTATGTTTTGATCTTCATGTTTTCAGGTTCTTATGTTCTTGTCATGTTTTTCCCCTGCCACTTAGTTTCACTCATGTCACCTGTTTCATTGTCATCAGCTGCACTCACTCACTAATCACCCTCCTCAGTTTTTAGTTTCCTGGTTCACTCATGTTCATTGCAGAATCCTTACTAACCCTTCATGCCACAGTCACGAAAAGCTAAGTCTGGGTTTCTGCCTCATAGTCTTTGTTCAAGTTATTTATTCATAGTCTTGTTTATTGTTAATTCACAGTTTAAGCATTTATGATTATCCGGCTCAGCCGCGCTTTCTGTTTTTGCCTTTTGCCGTTTGCAATAAACCTTTTGATTTTGAAATACTGCATCTGGGTCCTACCTCTTCCACCGTCCCTGACACATTCGAAACAAGAACTGCAGTGTGGTTGTGATTTAGTCTGTGTGAAAAAAAAATCTCACCGTACCCTTTGAATGTCACATACTTCCCCTTGAATGCAGCAGGAACTGTCACTACTCAAGACTTTCAACCTAAAGAAGTAAGACAAGGACTTTTTTTTCCAATTTGTCATCAGATCATGATAGACCCACAACAAAAACTGAAATAGGAAGTTTGGTAAATTCTTCATGTTTATCTTTATCAAAAAAAAAAGTATTACCTAACTGAATATTTTTTTTACTATTACCGAAATGACACCATAGTACATCAAACCCAAAGACAAATAATGAAAAATATAAAAGAGAACACTAATCTTTGTTTCTTATCTACTGAAAAAAGTCAGTTTGCACCACAATATGTGGTCTTTGGAGTCATGACTTATAACAAGGAGCGGCAGGGAGTCATTTGTGTTCACTTGGTGCAACATGCATGTCAATGATCCTGGGTGTGAAGAATATCCATACACTGACAAAAACACAGCAAATTCTATTCTATGTAGAACAAACCCTCTGTGAATGAAAGCTGGCTTAATTTGTCTGTTGAATATCCTTTTGAGCTGGGAGTTCTTATTTGCCTTACATATCCCATAAAGAGTGAAAAGTAACTTTAAAACAAATTGATTTTGAACTAAACTCTTTTCCAATATTCTATATTAAAGACTTGACCTTTTTAGAATGGCCAATTCTTGCAGTTTGCTTTTAATACTTCACGTCGAAGAAAGTTATGATTTATTTTTCATTGGTTTCATTGGCTTTGGGAATCCTAACTCAACATGCACATACATGATACTTGATAAACCATCAGTGCCAACACATGGATGGTCATTATCTGAGAAATCCACTCATGGTCCCAGAGCCCCTACATTTAAGCTAACTCCCATTAGGCTTGTTACTACAAGTTTAAAACTTGCCACGCTGACTCTGGATGCCACATTATTGTTTGGTGTGAAAATGTTAAGTGTGTTCGTGGGAATAATCAATGAAATGTGCGCTACCCATCAACTCTATAAGTAGTGTGAAAACTTGTTCCTTAACATCGGCACAATTACCTCAAAAATATAATTCAGCAGGGGAATATTCCTGACCACAAACTGAAGTTAAACTCAAGAAGGAAACTCCAGTGATCAAACACTTTTACACTTGTTTGCTCATTGCCAGAGATAAACCGTGAGTCATTGGATTATTGTACATGATTAGATCAACATCACAGTATTTTAAAAGCTTTCACTTGGTATTCTAGTCTAATGAAACCCGAAAATGTGTTAAAGATTTCCTTGATAGTTTATCCTTGATAAATTTATCACTTAGTAAAACATTGTCCATAAGACTTAGTACAACCCCTCATTGGGGGTTTGCACTCTTCTGAGTGTGTTTTTTCTAGATAGATACTATTACTGACAGAAACGTACAAGCCATGATTAACATCTGCGTGAGAGAAGATTGATCATTTATAAGTGTGGCTGTTGCTCTGCATATCTGCTGGTTGTTAGCAGCTTAAATGATGATAACTCAACATTGCTAGCGTCAGAGTTGTATTTGCATATCAAGATTTTTGATACATAGTCAAACAACTCAAGAGATGCAGCCAAATTATTCATTTATTTTATCACTGCTCTTAATGGTCTTGTTAAACTGAAAAATGCCTCGAAATCTTTGCTGTCGCATGTTAAATTCCACTTTGATATTCTGTTCTGAATGAAATCCTTCTTAGAAGCATTTCTTTCTTCTTCTTCTGAATATTCATATTATTGCAATAGTAAAACAATCCATACAGTGTATCGAGGGCACACTTCCTCATACATTTGTTTGACTTATGTTTAAGGACTTGGAAGAGTATAATATTATCTTATCTTACTAACCTGTTGCTCTTTAGATTCTTCATACAAGTGGTTGTGTTCAATCTCTGTGCAAAAATCTGCTACTGAAGGGCCATAGCTAGAAGCATTTTACCAGCAGGGCTGACACCAGACTGATATGAATTATTCTCAGCCACCGAGCAGAGTAGCAGTTGTCCAAAAGCTTTTTAAACACACTTATGAGCCATGTAATTGCACGTGTGAAACATATTACTTCCTTTCAATGAAAATCTGCTGTATTTGCTTTTAAAAAAATAAATCCCTATTTTACCCTGCTGCAAAGTTTCAACCAAAAATACTAAAAATTTATCTACTTTTTATTGATGCACTATTTGTTGCCATTTCCCTCAATTAATTCCAAAACCTCTTATTATTATAAGTTGAGGGAAAGTTTAAAACAATGGAAAACCAGAAGCCTTTATATATAGTTTTTTTTTTTTTTTTTAACAATTTGAGACAAGTAAACTCTCTATTTGAATGGTGAAGCCATAGATTCACACTATATTTCAGTGCTAGGCTGGTGCAGACCAACATGGAAATAAGAGGGTTGAATATCGATGCCGACCGCGTGGTTTTAACACCTTAGGCCAGAATGTAAACTGTGCACAGCAATAAGGATCAATATGATGATGCAATGAAATTTGTTGAGTCAGATCCAGATGTGGTTTTTTTCTTTTCAGCTTTTAAGCACTGATGTGTAGAGTGTTGAGACAAACATCTGTAAAGTGCTGGCTTTACTGTACATGAGTGAGAATGTGTATGCTTATGCCACTTTCTTTATGAGGACTGCTTCTAGATTAGTTGAGGCCTGAATTTATGCAAATTAGTGAGATGGGGTAAGGTGTTAGGAAATGCACAGACATGATTCAAAGATAACCATATAGATATGACGTGCAATTTTCTTAACACTAGAAGACATTTCCATCATTATCTGATCTCCCGCCAATCTTGGCTGTGTTTTAATCATCCATTCATTCACTCACTCATTCACTCCTATTATTTATTGTACACTATACAGACAACTCACTAGTGGCTATTGTTAACTGTGCTTCATGATACAGGAAATGACATTCACAAATATGTGTCACATAAACAAATACCAGCTGGATATGTTCACATCTAATCTGAGGTGACAGACAGCAAATAGTTGAAAACATGTTGTAAATTACATCTCTCTCCAAAACACTGACATAAAATTGTGTAATAAACCGTATTTATGACACAAATACGGTACATACAAATACAGACTGTAATTGTACTGCAGCCATCTACACACACGTCACTGCATCTCTACCTATTCAATAAACTTCCACATATTAATAATTATTTCTCATTGCCTACAGTGGACCCATCATTGCAGCTTGCATTCAGATATTAGGGGAAAAAAAAGAAAAAAGTGAGTTGCAACTTATCTCTAACACGTTTACTGTTTAGACTGAACAACTTAAGTTTAATTCATGGTTCCTACACATAAAATGCTAATAGTTTCGCAATTCTTGCATCTTAGGCTGACGGAGAGACTAACCACTTCATGGTTGTGACGTCTGGGGAGTATTATCAACTCACTGCAAATGTTAACACTAGCTGGCAGTAGCTATCATTAGCTCCTGGTTCTTGAGCACAGTGCATGATAGTCTATTTCTATTGATGCACTCCACAGCCTCTGTACACTACTTTCAATGTACCATGTGATGAGTTTGAAGGGCTATCTATAGTGATTTGAAAGTATCTCAAAATTTTGACGAGCTCAACAAAATGGCTGACTTACTATATAGTGCACTATATGATGAATGAGTGGAGTCAAGTACAGCCCTTTTCTATCAAGACCAGCTTGTCTGTGTGGGTGACTGTGTTTGTGTGCATCATGCATGCCTGCACACATCTGCCTACTTGCCATTATATCCCCACTTAGTTAAATTGTAAATAAGAGCTTTTTTTCACAAATGTGCAAAATACATACAGCTAGTAGGATGCACATACCTTATTCTATAAAAGTACATAATAAGAAATATCTTAATCGTATATTTAAGAGACACAGATTAGTATAAACTATTTACTATTGATCCATAACATATTGATTTTAATGTGTTGTGTACTGTATATGCAACACGTGATTGACTTTTAGCACAGTCTTTCAGTTTTGAAGAAAACACTTCTGATGTCGTTTCCCACGCTCATCACTTGAAATAGGTCTAAAGGCTGCTCGGTTCATCTGTAAACACACACATACACACACATACGCACACAATCTTGTGACTCCCACTGATCCATGCATTGCTGCACCTATATACATCATATGGAACGGCTTTGAAAGAAGCAGGTGCTTTTTGCATCTCCCTCCTTAGAAGGCACAAAAAATGCCAAAGTGTGCATGTTTAGGTGTTCATACGTAGATTGTAGCTTGCATATATGTGTGTGTGTGTGTGTGTGTGTGTGTGTCTGTGTGTGTGCGTGCCTACTGTCTGTCTGGGAGCGGGTGTATAGCCAGGTGCTTGCTGACATACTGGGGCTTTGTGGTTGTGGTTGGTGGCTTGCTTGCTGTGCAGACAACTGAGAAGGAACTGTCTATTTTTTTCTGTATTTCTATCTGCTTGTGTGTGTGTGTGTGTGTGTGTGTGTGAGTGTGTGTAACATGAATATAGATTCTATTCTTTATCTTTCGCAGACTGTTTCGTGACAAGACTAGGGGGATATGGTTTCCGCTAAAGTGCTACTTCAGTTCATGTGAGCATGCATGTCTTTGCTGTAGTCTGCCTGTTTGTGTGCACACTTGCAGTTATGTCACCATTTCTCTTTATTCTTTAGTTTTCCTAATATGTTGTTGAGCAGTGAACTGTCTTGTGCAACAATGCATGCTGCAGACACAACATACTGTAGCACCATCCATCTTGTTTTGTTATCTACAGCCTCCACAGTGAAGCTCCAGGTTTGTCTTTTTCAAATGTATCTGTACTGCATAAACATTCTGGCAGGCACTTTTATAGGCAGCAGGTGATAGATCAGAAAATATCATAGCATTGGCTGTATCAAAGGCCTCGTTCCAACCCACATGTAGAGTTTATTGCGGGCTCACTACAAAGGGAAACAATGGTTGGAGTGGGAGTTGATAGCACTCTGCCATTCCCGCAGACTTGGCTGAGGAGCTGTGGTGGCACTGTGTCATGTGATGCCCGGGTTGAATTAGACTGAACCTGACAGGCTTGAAAGCAACAACACAGGCCTACGGGCACATGACATGGGTGCAGTATGGCAGTATGTTTGGCTAACTGTGGCCCTGTACAAGACTGCCTTTTTTTGTGGTAAAATAGCAAATTAGTTAACTAGATAATGGTTATTGTGACTATTTTAAGCACATAATGATACATCAGCTACTGATCGGGAGTATTGTTAAGTCACTTTTGTCTGGTGAGTGGCTTTGCTTTGGATTTTAGCTTCCTTTTTTTGGTCCTTCAGTAAACTTAGGCCTGCTGCTGATGAGTGACGCAACGCCGCACCCATGATATCATCTAATTACACCTTACCTCAGGTTTTTTTAATGCAGTACAGAGAGGATTATTTATGATATGGCAAAAACAGCTTTGGTATTTGTGTGTTTGTGAAAACTTTCTGAAGCAGTGGAACACATTTGTTTCTTTTACATAGAAGACAGCAGGATCAAGGCTGACATTGCCACAGAACAGGACATATGTTGCCACATTCTCACGGTATTGGTTAGCCAAACCTCCTTACCCAGAAGTCTTGGCTAGGTTCTGCTAAGTTGAGTCATCTCAACACAGCTAAAGGCTTCACCCACACACAAACCACTGCTTACTATCTGAGTCACAGAGATTAGGTTCTTAAACTTATACACATTGACATTAAATGCACAGATTTAGACACTGTCAATCTCCTGATTTGATACCATGCTTATATGGAACTGTTGTTTGCTTTACTGGAAAGATTCATTTACCTGTAAGTCAGAAAAATCAGTAGTCACAAATAGTGTGTCAGATGATAAAAATATATCAGTGTGTAAAACAACCCACATCTGTACTTGTTCAATTGTACGTCACAATCCAGCAAAAAGCTAAAACGTGGTTTCTGCAAACCCACGTGCACACACTTTTCCACTGCAACGTTATCACCTGATATTTAAGCTAGAAGTCACCGTTTTGAATCATGTGTAGAGGAATGATTTGTCCGCTGGCATCATTGCCCCACATAATATGCTGTTTGTGTTGGTGTTTAATGCATTGAAGCAGAATCTGGAGTGAGAGCATCTATATCCCCATAAAGGAAATCAAATGTCGAAGCTGGTTATATGGTCAGTTAAGTGGCTAGACTGCACATAGTTTAACTTCTTTAAAGGAGGAAAAAAAAGAGAACTGATCTTCTCATATAACATACTGAACAGATGGATATTTTTCTTAATGGCTTTATGATCCATACAATTTTTACAGTTATTGCATGCACATTCAACACATTTTTCCCCTTTTGAGCCACATTAAACTGATGGTTAAACTGTTAAATGCCCTCTTTTCTATGCTAAGATTCAAAGGGTATCAGCTTGAAAAGGAAGCCTAGACACAGATAAGGCAACATTATGCAGGAATGAAGAAAAAGGCATCAGTAATTTTCTTTGGGTTCATATATAATTTCAGACACACCCCTAATTACTGTGCATACATGTAAACAGAGTCTTAAGTCATAAAACTAAGGAATGTTGGCTAAGTCTAACATATATATAACATATACTGATGTGGTCTAACATTATAAGGCGAACATTATCCTCCAGTTTAGTAAATGCAACATATCCCTAATCTATCGAATGCATGCTTGAAGACCACAGTCATTTTACGTTGTTTGAATTTCTCTGTTATTAATTGTGAGATTTTGTCACTACATCAATGGTTTGGTGTGTTTTTTAACACAGAGAAACTGCTTACATTTAGGTAAGGTCTTATTAAAGAATTGGATTACAAAATTATATTAAATGCATTGTTCCTTTTCATCTTTTGCTTGTTCGTGAAGATGCAGGACGAGATATGTACAACTGATGGAAAAAGAGGGGCCAGCTGCTTTTAACATTTGCTGCCACATCAATGATACAGCTGCTTCATGCAACCCATCTAAAACTCTGTAGGTATGTAGAAAAGAAACATGCTTTGAATATTTCACTTTAGCTGAAAAATTCATTATTTGAAACCTTAGTAATAGAAAATACTCACACAGGAATGTCAGCAACCTCTCACAACTTGAACCTTTTGCTTATGAAACAGGAATATTTTGATGGATATGCTTTCTTTTCTGAAGTGACTTTAAAGTTTTTTGAAAGGATTTAGTGTGTGTAAATGTGCTTTTGGTTTGTTTGTTATGTGCAGAGAGCAGACCTGCCGACTGTAGCTGAGTGAAATCAGAGACAGGTTGGCATAGGGAAGACTTGCCTTGGCATAGCTCAGGCCGCAGACGGGTTCCGGTATGAGTTTATTGTATAGTTTGCCTCTTTGTGGCTTGACAACTCCGTGCTCTGAGAAAAAATTAACCATGCGACAGACATGCTATGCACTTTCCCACAGCCACTGAGAAGCTAAGGCTACTTTTATGGTTGCTTAACATTTGCACTTGGCTACCTACTTGGCACTCTGATATTGCAGATATTTTTTTCCTTCCTCTTAAGACAAGCGCAAACTTTGTTATATACTTAAACTGTGGGACCTGTGGTTGTCTCTCAACTTTTTTTCAGTTGGTTTTGACATAGTGACTGACTTAATGTTGAGTATGGGCATAGCTGCGACTGTACTCCTGCAGTAGCAGTTTCACACTTACATTTTGAGCACAGACTTTATCTCTGCTGAAAGCATGCAATTAAAAAAAAAAGAAAAATACCTATTTTTCTAATCTAATTCCGAATTTTTTATTGTTGTTTACTTTGGAAAAATAAAGTGGAGTCACTTGTGATTTACAGAACAATGTCAACGGTCAATAACTATAAATGAGTGGAAAATATGAATCACTTCATCCAACACTTGTGGTTGTCTCAACATTTAATTCGTTAGCTAGATGTTTCCATTATGCTAATGAGCAAAGTATAACTGCCTCCAAACCCACGTCCGTGATCAGATCAACCTGAGCTCCCACAGACCTGCATAACCAGGCATGGAGTAGTACTGCTGATATCACAGAAGTGTGTGGCTTGCATACTGATTAAAAAGTCATGCAGTTTAAAAATACGTGCATTTTCAAACTCTAAGATTCTTGTTTGTGCATAGCTTGTACGGTAACAGTTACTTTCAGTTTAATCAGAAATGCTGAGGAAGATGAATCATCACAATTGCACATCCTACTTGCTGCATCAGCTTTAATATCATATTTTTTCAGACTTTTTTTCACTGTGGGAAGATCGACTGCTTGCAGTCGCTGTGTGTTGTGTCTGAGCGGCTCCCCAGCCTTCCCTAAAACAAGAAGGCAGAAGTGAGAAACGGTTGAGAAGTACGACCAGTGTCTTCCTGTTATGTGTGCGTGAAACCCCAGACGGCTGTCTCAGTTGCTCGCACGCAAAAGCCGGCCCGGGAACCATGGCAACGGCAGGTCCACATATGCAGTAGGCGGAAGTGAGCTGGTGTGCAGAGGAAGTTATTGGTTTTTTGATGGCCATCGACGTGGTTTCATGAGAAAAACTGTGACGCGGTCCTTATACTGCGCTGATGGTCAGCCGCCGTGGGAATGTGATCTTCAGAGTGGTAACACGTGATATTCAAGATCAAGTGAATGCAGAAATTATTATAAAATTATTATATATAAAAATAACTGATACATAGTGTTAAAAAAGATAAGTGGGTGGGCAGCAAAGAGATGCTGCTTGATAGCAGTGCCTGCAATCTGCAGCACCTTCCTCAACATCATGCTCACCTTCTCAGAAACAGATTAGTCCTGCAAACTGCAAAGCAGTCCTGTACCGTCTGACATTTCGCTTGAAACACAAGCTGATGTGAAGACGGCCAGCTATCTGCTGCAGTGAAAACGACAAGTCTTACCTGGTGTTCACAAAGCAGCAATCTCACGTTGTTTCTTTCTCTGATTTCACACACTAATTGTGTGTTTGGTTGGAGGTATGGAGGACAGCAACACCGCATCAACCACAGATAAGTTAAGAAATATTTCTTGGAAAGAGAGTCGGTAATGTTAACACCGCTATAGAGGCCTTGAGTCAACTTCTTGTTACTCAGACCCTCAGTGAGGTTTTAATGGTCAGTTTTCTCTTTCTAATCCTTTGGTGTGTCATTTGATGAAAAACTGTCATCACAGACTGAGCAAAAGCTCAGAGTAAGAGCAAACTCACTCCTGCAAGTTCCTGTGGTTGTCTGGCTTTAAGCTCCGTGTCTCAGAGGTGAAATATACTTACAACATAGATGAAATTTCCTCTTAATCTCTTTATTTCTCTCTTTTTTCTTTGCAGACATAGAGACGCTTTCTGTTTCAGTTCATCATCTTCTGTAGGCTATGAATGATGACGGTAATGAATCCCCAAGATTCTTAAAGTCCCTCACAAATTTACATACAAGGACATTGCAGACCAGGTCATGCTTAAAGATGGATCCTGTAGCATATGTACAGTAATTACAAACATTTACAGTCCTGAGCTTTGACAAAGCTGAAATATTTGCTGCATTGCATTAATGTGAAATACACCTCTGAGACACAGTTATATGTCTGAGAGACGTATACATGGGTACCTCTGTGGCAAAAAAATGACCGTTTCCCTACATATTGAATTTTTTAAATATAAAGCATATTAAATTTTAATTGCAGAGCACAGGAGGCATTTCACCTCGCAGAAGCAATGTGTGGCTATGCATGTGGCTGTTTCCTTTCATATCCCACAGCCACACCTGCCACAGCCTGACTTCCACTTCGCCTCAAGCCTCTTGTGAGCTGCATCTAGGTTGACCAAGCATGCCACCAAGCTCCCTCAAGAAAAGGGTTCCCCTCAGCCAGAACCCCACAACCCATAACCTAAAGATGGAGTCCATCTGAGGTGATTGGAGAAGAAACCACCCTCGCCTCGTACTTGGTTCTGCGGTACTCAGACACCGGGGGCTGAAACTCGAACTGGGATAAAACTAGAAAGAGATTACATGGAAACAAGCACCTGATACTAACTGCAGGGTGTTTGTGTACTCACAGCTAAGAGTGAGTGAAACAGAGAGGAGAAAAAGGGGGGAGAATTTTATGGGCTGCTAAATGCCAGACTCGCCACAGGTGGGAGTTCCTTTGTCGACCCCATTAAAACAAGCAAAATGGAGGGTCTGTTCAACTACTCTGTGACTTGACATTCAACAATGCTGCTGGTAGTGGTCACAGCAGACACATAAACAGCTCAGCAATAAGAAAGTATACTTGATCATTTTTTTCAGCATGTTGACATACTTGTAAATGCCATGTGGTTTAGTTAGAGGGGGGGACAGACAGCCGGGGTCTTTTGGAAGTCCCCCGCTCTCAGAGATGTGCAGCCCTGAATGCTGTTAGAGGTAATCTTCCAAATGCAAGCATATGCAAGAGGTGGTGATTCACTTGTACATTGTGAAAGGGAAAACCAAATGCTGCTGACCTAGATAAAAAATATATTTTTATAGGACTGTTAGGGTTTGAAAATCCCCCTCAAGAAGTACATCTCTCCTTCAATTTAAAGAACAACCTTGCACTTTCATTTATGCTACAATTCAGTGTGGAAAACTGTCAAACTCGGAGAGGATGCTGCTTGTCATGTCGAAGCTACTAATCTCTAAAATTTAATTTCAGAAATGTTACATGATTACAGTTATTTCCATATTTGTCTTATATTCTAGGCATCTTCCATTCACATTGTGGCCGAATTTCTTCACTGCCTGAGATTTTGTGGTAAGGTAAGCAGATCCTATTGAGGTCCATTACACTGTCACCGTAAAAAGCTACTGGTTTTAGAGCCCTGGTTAAAAACACAAAACCAAGCCAGGCTTTTAGGGTTGGTGCAAAGGAAAACCACCACTTCACAACAATGAATATTTTACCTTGCTACCGGCAGTCCAGCAGCATTTAGTGACCACAGGCAATGTTAAGTGTTCCTGACCAGAGGCAAAGGGGCACTTAACAAATGATAATGCCCACTATCTGTTAGTGCTCTGGGCTGCCACTACTGCCTGAGAGCTTCATGGTGGCTGGAGCAAGACCACTCTGCACCCACTACTGACCGACCAGTTAACCACACACTCCACACCATCCAATACACACACACACCTATGGGAAAGGACTCAGTGAAATGACAGCTGCCATTCTTGTGACTGGCTGACCCTCTGACCCCAGCAATCAGTGCTGAATGACACCGGCCTGACCCGCTTAAGAGCCTTTTTACAGTAACAACAGAAAACCACAACTGCATTGCATTGGAGGCTGAGTGAGGACTTTTGTGAAGTTACCTTCATCTACCAGATGCAAAAGCTTATTAAGATTTTTTAAGGTTAATGGAAAACTGAAAACATCTCAAACTCAAGTCAGCAACAAATGCACTCTGAACTTTTCAAGCAGACATGATTAGACTGAAGGCAAATCAGATCTGCCTCAAGTGTGTCCCAGAGACTGTCAGGAGATAGTTTTGGTCTGTGTGAGTATGAACAGTGAGAGCAGAGTTACTGTGATAATTTTGCCACCGGAGGAACCTCCAGTGTGAGTTAATTGTTGACTGGCAGCTCAGTCTGTTATGGTTTCACATGACATGATAACAGCCAAGCGTCTCTGGGGTGGGGCTGGGGTGTGGTCAGCATGGTGGACATGCGAAATGATGCTTATCATCCGGAGGGTAGCTCTTAGTGAACCAACAGTCGAGGTATTTCTGAGGCTCACACATTGTTTTACATTTGAAAACAATGGTTTTACACCTTAAAGTGCACACATAAAGTTGTATGCACGTTTTGGCACCAATATTTCTAACCATTTCTGGGTTCAACAAAGTGCTCTTGTGTTTATTTGTGCTTATTTACACTTAGACAGGATACACACACACACAGATACATATATATAAATATATGAAGTCACTCAAGCGCTCCATCGAACCTGCGTGAGCTTCAATGTTTCTGCTAAGAACTGTAGTCAAAAGTTACAAGAAAAGAGTGTTACGGGCTTGTCGGATCATTCCCAAGAATGGCATCTACTACCAAAGGTGCTTTTTGTAAAAAATTAAGAATCTGAGCACTTGTGTAAATAGGATATTTTACTATTTAATTTTAATAAATTAACAAGACACTACACCTGTTTTTGTGTCATTATTGTGTAGAATTATCTTAAGATGAGTCTGAAACAACAAAATTTGAAAAACATCACTTTTGCTTTTTCATTCCCTTTCCACGACATGAGATGGAATAAACAAAAGCATTCAGTTTTGCTGTGAAATAAAACAGGAAAGGGAAAAGGAAAAAAGACAGTGACTACATGTTTAACTTCCCCCTAAACTTTGCCTGAAGAGCAGCCAAGCTGACAGCAAGAGCAGCCCAAGTGGTGAGGAGGAAAGGAAAACAAGGACAAGTAGGGCCCTCTGTGTGGTCCTCCTTGAGAGCGTGTTCTGTTTAACTCTCTGCAAAGTGTTTTAAAAGTGTTACAAGTGCATTAGTGCTATGGGTCACGCCTTTGCTTGGCTAACCTATGACCTCCAGCCCCTTCAGCAGCCTCGGGCCTGAGAGTGAGCTCATGTTTAGGGGTTAGGCCCCGCTGTTCGGAAGGGGAGTTGCCCCCGGGGAATGGAGGGGGCAGATGTAGGGGAGAAGGCTCGGGCGGCGGCCTGTAATGATCTCCTCATGGATCTTTAATGGCTCCCCTCCGTTAGTGTTAGTGTTCGCACAGGGGGGAACACTGAATTATTCAGCAGGCTAAAACTGTGATCACACACAGACATGCTCACAGATATATGTCCCAACACACTCACGTGCATCCTTGCGCAAGCTCACTGAATGCACACACACACATATACACTACATTCATTTTTCTAACTGAGGACTTTATCTTTTTAATTTGCAATTTTTCTACTCATTGAATGCTCACAAAAAGAAACATCTGCAGTGTTTTTTTTAAAACAGTAGCTTGAGTGACTTTTCTGCGCAGGTTACTATCTCACAGTGAGTGTGTTGGAAGACATAACATCCTTTGATCAAAACATTGTGTTGCTTGTACAAAGGCCGAAGATACCCAAGGTGCTTATCTCTGCTGTTTTTCAAATATCTCACTGATCAGCAGTTACTTTTCACATAGTGCTCTAGAACTTCAATATCTTTGCTGATGTTTTGAACATCTCATATATAAATTTCAGCTATTATCTTTCTATCAGTCTGATACAGTCTGTCACAAATGCCTTACTCATTGAGCTGTGAAAACAGTACTGTTCCTCACATGCAAACATCTGTTTCTTTTTTTTCATTGGTTTTCTTTGTATGTGTGTGTTCAAAGTGACCATGCCACCTAGTGGTAATTCAGCCACAGGTCTTTCAGAGCATGAGGTATGCTTACACAAACTTCCTTATCAAACAGCACAACAAAGTCACATTTGCCATGACAAAGATGAAGATAAAGATCTCTGACAAGCTGCAGAGTTGATATGTGGCTTCAAGTCTAGACAGAAGTTTACAACCTGAGTGATCAGTCCTGTGACAGCCCTACTGTTTCACTCTTGATCCCCCAACCAAAACTCAATGTATGAAAATACTGTCAGGCCCCACAGACCATAACCACCCCTGTAAAACACACATATTCTCTGACCCTTGTGTCATTACAAAGCGTGTTGGGGAGAAGCTTCCACTCAAACCAGCTGTCTGAGTCTTAAAGTAAGGCCCTTTTAAGCTGCCTGAGTTACTTGCCTGCAGTAGGGACAGACTGTCTGGGCCTTACAACCTGTACCAGAGGCCTGACCATCATTAGGCTCCCAGATTTTATTTCTGCTAGGCTTACAAAAAGAAAAAAAGATGACAACTTTTAAAGACAGAGTTTTCACAATACTGAGAGTCATTGCTCTTTACACAGAGAAGAACACACCCACTGTTTGGCTGCTTGATATTTGTCACAGACATGTTAAAACTCATTACATGTCTTGTAAAATAATGTGTATGGAACAGCATTGAGTGTACACATGAGGGTTTAATCAAAGTTTGCTTTTATACCTCTGCTCAGTGTAGCATAAACCCTGCATTATCACTCTGCAGTGCCGTCTGTGTAAAGGCAGCACTCTCTGTTCAGTATCAGCAGTGAGGAAGTATGTGTTTTTCAATGTATAACACTATAAGCCCTGATTGAACATGTCACTGATGGCTGATGGAGGGTCCCTGGGTAGTAAATGACCCATCGCCTCGCAGGGCGGGCTTCATCTCTCTCACTCTCACTCTCCAGCTTTTCCTTCAGCCCCTTAAGAGGCCGGCTGCAGTTTTCACTGTAGACCCAGGGGTCAGATGGAAAACATACACTCATAAACAGCATCTATTATTCATGTCTTCAACCCTGTGATCCACTCACATCACACACTGGCTACAACAGCTGTCCAGTCGTTCACTGACAGACAGAATTTGTCCAGCGGCAACATCTACATATGAGTTAATAAATGGCTGCCTCAACCAGCAATACTTATCACTGCAACTGACTGTAATAAACACATCTGTGTTGCATCTGTGTCAAAATTCAGCGGCTGTATACGCTTGACAGTGAGTGCATTTCTATAAAGCTGATGATGATCATTTGTTGTAAATATGCTGTTTGTGCTGTTGCCTTTTTCTAATCAACTGGCTCAAAACACTGGGCACAAAAATGAGTCATTTGAGTATTATGAAGTCCTTTGTTGACATCTAACAGGGGCAATTAGGATTTTTTTCAGCACATTGATTGTGTCATTTGACAATGTTAGCAGTCTTGTGTGTAAGTGTGGGCCAGCTTGGCCAAAATTTGACAGCGTGTTAGTGTACTAATCCATTAGTGTCCCCAGAGGCTTTGTGATTACACACATTGCTAATACACACATTGGCACTTTTTTTCTGAGACTTTTTACTGATGGTATCAGTTGCCGCTTGGGTGGTTTTTGGTGTGTATGTGTGACTGTTGGAGGTGGAGCAGATGGATATTTATGCCTGTATTTGGGGTCTGGCAGCTAGTAATGCTTTCGTTTATGTCGGAGGATGGAGTGATGCTTGTCACCCAACCCTTACCCACCCCTATAAACTCTTGCAAAATCACCTCTAACCCCCCCCCCTTTCCTCTCAACCTTCACAGCAGCAGTAAGCAGCCCAACCTCTAATGATTTTAATCATCTGCAATCAGGCAGTGGAGTCATGAATCTCTGGACCAGAGACACAGAGACAAGACTGAGAGAAAGAAGGAGTGCGTTTTCTTTAGTGGGGCAGCCAAGCAGCGGAGGGGTGGTCATGTGAGTTGTAGGGGCCGGCACAATTACCTCCAGAGCTCTGGGGGAACATGACTCCCTACTCAAGACAAGGAGATGAGGAAAGGGAGCGCCGTTCTGGTTCAAGCAGACTTGATTTGTTGGCTGTATGTTATCTGTAACAGGAGAATCTTAAGTCTTCATCATGTAATTTGACAGTCTGTTTCCAACTCATCACTGTGGCGCTGTGCAGTGACCGTCCCAGCGGATAATTTCAGTGCTCTGTCTTGATGACTTTAACTTCTGGTCACAGTTCATTGAATAAGGGAGTAGTAGCAAAAAGAGACAAAGAGATCTGGAAATGGAAAAAAAAGACACATACAGGCTTTTAAAGGCAACAATATTTGTTTCCCCTCAAGCTTGTGTGAACCATCACTACCACCTGAAGACAAAAAAAGGCTTTCAAATATACAAAACATTCATATGCAGACTAAATATCAATATCTCCTGTCTATAGACATTCTTTTCTCACTTTTCACTTCTCCAAAATCCTCCAAAATACAGTATATCCACTCCCCTATGACAAAAATACAACTTGTAACATTTACCGACTCTCAGTACAGCTCTACATTGGGAACACAGCGAGGTTGTTTGCGGCTGCTGGGGGGAGAACCAGAGAAGAGAGGAGGTGGGGGCGATTTGAGCTGGGCCCTGCCAGAGCTGCATGAAGCAGGACCACCCAGGGTGGCGTCAGGAGCTTGGCAGGGGTTCAGGGAAGTTGGTCGGCGGGCCGGCTGGCAGCCCGTGCCCGGGGCTGAGGCAGCAGGCGGCAGCAGGCACTCTGAGGCCCTGCCAGAGTGGACGGAGATATTCAGCTCAGCCCACAAAGGCCACTTCAGCCTCCCACAGCATAACACAGCAGAGCCACAGTGATAGGGAGTTTGTGTGTCCATCCATGTAGGTCGGGTAAAGTGTGGGGAAAGTTGAGGGAGATATATTTAGGCTCTCGTTTCCCCAGATTCTGAAGAACCTCCCATATGGAAATTATGAGGCCGAACCTGAAAATGTTTATTCATAAGAAGTCAGCAGCATCTATCTTAAGATGTTCTTGCTGTGCAGAACAGCACATACGAGAACAGTACATTGCTTTGCCGTATGGAAGCACAGCCCCTCCTCTCTGTGTCGAACTACTGTCGTAAGCTCAGGAAATGTTAGCCAGTCCCTCTCTGTCGGCCATCACGGAGCTGCAAACAAAGTCTTTCTCCTCGTCTTTATCTCTTTCAGTGGGGCCAGTCATTTCATCGCAGCACTTACAGCTTATAAACTCCTTGACAAATCACATTAGTATTTAGCTTCTCTCAGCAGTTTACTGCCTTGCTGCCAAAGTATCGTTTATCACCCTGTAATTCACTTTACTAGGTAAATTCACTTTGGCAGGTCTGTTGGGTCTGTCTGATGTTGAAGGAGAAGGGATGCTGTATGAAGTTTAACCACCTTGAGAGGCATTTTATAAAATCAAACGTGAAAAAAATGTCAGTCATATCGTGTGTTTAGGGATTCCTGGAATAACTGGGACCAACAAACAAACAGTAACAGTGAAAAGCGTTTCTGTTGTCGAGTCATTGGGGCACTTCGTCCTTTTCTCTTCCTGTCTCTTTCCCATGAGAGGACCAGCGTGCATAACTCTCAGGCCTGATTCCATTTAAAGCTTATAAAACCTTCTCTAACACAGAATAATATTTGCTGTCAAGCTTTTATTGAATTATGCTAGCAGGGGGGAAACAGAGAATGATGTGCAGACTCTAGAAAGATGGATCATAAGTTTATAAGATTCGCTTGTATCTTTGAGCAACACACTCATATAACTGTAGTTCCTCAGAGATCAATGTAACCAGAGTCATGCTTACACATTGCTGCTCTGTAATTCTGCTTTTCATGTTACCTATTTATTTTTATTATTATTACACTGATGTCTTTTAATCCCTTTTGATCCTTTTTAAAGTCCTTTGGAGCCCACTTTATATGTAAGTACTGCCACACAGAAATGAGTGTGAATTAATATTCTATTTGGATCTTTTTATATATTTTTTTCTCAAACCACACAAATTTGCATATGTTCTTCACTCACAGGAAGTGCAACAAACTGAGAATGAGACAACTATAATATGAGGCATGATTTCACATTGAAAACTTGAACATATTTCTGCAGTAAATTTGTTATTGTGGAAAAACTCATTTTGTGAAGTTGACATTTTCATCAAAATGTTACTAAGTAATAAAAACAAATCTAAAAAAAGTATTATTCTTGAACCTAAAAAAAATATGACTGCTCGGATTTTTTTCCCTCCCACCATAAACCAGGTCCTATTACCTGGAATATTTTAATTTCTGATCATTATTGTGGATGTTTGTGGACAAAGATAGCACTTACATTCTCTTAATGTACAGCTATTGACTGAAAGTAAAAGTATTTTCCCTTATGATCCTGTTAAACTATGAATTATATAAAGCAGATAAATAATGAAATCTTTCTCATGTCGTAATTATTGCTGAACTTGATCTAACTTTGTGTGTGTTCTTTGGTTTTCTTGTCAGCTGTTATTCTGATCTTCATTCAGCTTGACTGGTGTATTATTGGGGCAGAGGAAGGGAAGTGCCAAGTTTCAATGCGTTGTTTCTCATATTTTGTCTAATGCTGTTTCTTGTTACACTTAGATAACTGCTGATTGTTCGTATGTCCAACCTTTAGGGAACTTCTGTAAATTGTCGCTATGCCACTCACCACCACAAGTACGCTTTCATCCTGTGAGAAACACTGAAGTGAAATACTGGCATAGATGTGAAAAGCTCTAAAAATCTGTCACGATGTCCAGTGGTTACATCAAAGCAGGCGGCTGATTACCCATTTGATTATTTGACCCCTACCACAGCATTAGTTCTGCTCCTCTGGCTCCTCTGGGTGCTATGAATTAATTTATTTTTGTTCTATTAATTTATTTTTCAAACACCCAAGCTCTTTTTACAAGCCAGACAGTGATCATATGCTTATAAATGCCTTAATTTCCAAACCTGATGTTATGTGTGAGCACGGTTTATTCAAGTCTCACTAAAAGAAAAGATGCACTAGTTACGTTTAAGCTCATGTTTTGTGTTGATGTCATGAAAATACATTAATGTTACTATTAATCATTATTAATCAACATCTAAACCTCACGTGTGTATATTCAGTCAGATACTCTCACCCCCTTGGTTTCTTGTATAAGAAGCAATGGGCTAAAATGGGCAAACAATATATCTGTCTCCATGCAGGCTACATAAAACAGACTTTACTCGTTGCTTCTATTTATACAGCTAGCAGTTACAGATGAACAAATAAAAGTTGAGTAGGTGGCAGGCTAGTGCCTCTGTTATGTCAGCCATTAGACTGTAAGCATAGGGCTATTTCCTGGAGACAGTAAATATCTGTGTAAACTTAGTGTGTAGACATATATTTCTGGATTTCTTTCTTTTATCCATAAATCTTGCTTTACTCTTGAGATTGACAATCATGTTCATGCTTTACTATAAACAACAAAGCACAAACTGGCATTTACTTCCTGAGCTGGCACACTCTATTTCCTCCTCCTACATCTTGTTTGAGTTGAGCTCATGCAGGGTAGGGCAGGTGTTTGATTGATCTCCATAGCCTATTTCCCTGGGCCGTTTATCACTGTCACAACCACAGCCCAGTTCAAACTCGCCCCCTTCAGCCCCCAACCAGCATTCTTAAAGATTAACAGACTGCTTTGGCTCTCACATGCTCACAGACATAGCTGTGCTCATCTTCTGCCCATCTTTCACCTGGTTTAGTTTGTACACCTCCTCACCTATCTTGCTTCTCATTTGCCTCATACTGTTCCCTGTTGTCACACCATCATCTCACTGATCCCGTCTCCATCCATCAGCACAGATAAATTGCCCAAATCTTTCCCTTTTGCCTCCCTCTTTGATACATTTGCAATGAATTTATTTTTCCTTGGTTTCCTCTCCCCTCGCCTCTCCTTTCCCCTTGATCCATAGTGAAGCAGTCTGGAAATGATTTTGATGCTAAAGCTGTAGCGTGCAACTGCCTGTTGGGGACATTTTGCACTCCCTGACTTTTTATTGCAAGAGAAGTACTGTATTGGATTGTGAAGGAAAGAGCATTTAACAGAAAATTGCTACGGGAGTTTTTTCTCTGTATTTCATGAGTTGCTTCTTGCAGGGGAAGTTTTATTCTGTTAACTATGATATCATCAAGGAGTTGGTATGTGTGAAAACAGCTTCAAACCATTGTGCAGAACCATATGCATATACTTTCTATATGCAGATGTAGTCAGATAACGTAGCTGTGAAGTTGTGAAGATGTGAGCCCTGAGAATTCTGTTTTACAGGACCTCCACCCTGACACCTTTCCTCCCCCTTTTCATCTTCTGCTGCTATTTCTACAAAAACCCTGACTGACCATTTTTTCTAACGATATAGTTGCATGTGTTTGATTAGTTTTCTGGCATATAGATACAACACAGAGATACCTTGTTCAGTTGAGTCTCACTTCAGAATATATAATAGCTTTGTTGGTCCCTGGCACAAACCACAGCAAATTCAAAATAAAGACTCAAAAATTGCAACGTTTTTACACTTTAAAGGCTCCAAATTCGTTACCTCTGTCTTTGATAATGGGAACGTGCCAATATTTTACACTACATGAAACATCGACGCTGTCGTAGTATGTTTTGTTTTTTTGGTCTCTTTCTTTAGGTTTTAGGTTGTTTTAGCTTTATTTTCTGTTTAATTTTCAAACAATATAATCCTTGCATATTTTGCTCAATTTTGTTTCCTCCAGTTTCATATCAAGTTTTAGATGCTGATTTTCTCCCATCTGTGTTATGGAAGACAGTAGGTTCCTCAGTGTACTTATTCCCTGGTTTCATTTGTTTCTTTCCAGACTGTCCTTATTTTTTCTCATTCTCTCCCAGCCAGGTCTTCTTCTGTTTCTGCCACACTCTCTGTCCACCTGTCTTCCATCTTACAGCCCTGTGTGCTCTGCATCTACAAATCCCAGGGGGAAACGTTGTGTAATTACTGAACTGACAAGGTTACGAAAATGGTACATGTCTACGTTTACCTTTGACTGTCAGTCTCAGATGGTTAGGATTTGAAATAAGGACAAATTAATGGAAAGACTTAAATACTATTATAAAGGTGTTAGAGGTTCACATTATTTTTCAACATGCGGACAAACATATTTTTTCCTTTTATGATTTTAAAGTGAAATCAAGAAAATATTAGTTTCCTGTTTTTTTTCATCTGATTTACATTCACATTCCATCAATACTCGATCAATCTTTTTCCTAAGTAGTCCACAAAAGACCCAATATATGGGTGTCTTTGTCTGCAGGATAGTAGCGTAACAAAAACTTTTATAAGCAGCACTTTCAGGGAAACCTATTTGTGTGCTTTTCTAACTTTCCGCAGCTTTTCACATTACAAAGATGGAATCTGAGATTAAAGTTGCTCCTGTGTAATGACAGAGCCGGATCAACATATTTGTGTAAAGGGGACGCTAATGCTGTGTCGTGTCACTGATTCTGCAACATTGGCTGACTATTTCTGAGTACATATGAGTAAAGCCATTTACTCCACCTTTGTTTGAGCTATTTGAAGGTGTTATAATGAAAAACAGTCGCATTTAAGGGTGGTGGGGGGTTTGTTATGTTTATAGTGTGATCGCAGTGGGAAATGGGCGAGTGATGACAGGAGTACTGCCACAGATTTGTGATATTATCTTTAAAGATAAGTGGGTGGTCATAATTTCTTTGTAAAGTCAACATTATTTGAATAAGGAGACATCCTTATCCTTGTGCATCCGAAAAATGGAACCAAATGAACAAAATATATCGATTGTAAAACAATTTCATCTAGGTGGAGCTTTGACATCAATAAAAGAAAGGACAGGATGTAGAGGGTGGTGGTAGATGAGCAGAGTTTGGAGTTGGCATAGACTTCTAATGAGACCCCTCAGGTATCACAAAAAGGGTGAGGATGAGAGGAGATGGACAGAGTTTTAAAGAAACTGATCAGAATGACTGACTTGGAAAATAAGAGAAGTGACAACAGAAGTGACAATAAATTGAGAAAATAGAAGTGACATTGCAAAGCAGGATGAAAAGGCCAAACACCAGGAAATGAGGGAAGATTCGAGGGAGCAGAATTTCCTTATTGAACTCTGAAACTGAGGTTATTTTTTATTCTTTACTATTGATAAATATAAGAATAAAATGAGTATTCTAGTTTCTTCAACAGCTGAAAATTAAAGGCTTTAGATATATATTTTTTTAAACTTTTAAAAAAAATATGTGGCCACAATCTTGGTAGCTTTCCAACTGAATCCCTTATAAAATGCTAATTTTCAGGTGTTGTGCCTTCAAGAATTTCTGTTGATAAGTCCTCTAAAGACACACACCTGTGTATATTTTTTGTTGGTACTAAGTGACCTTGTGGGTTGTTTTCCATGCAGATGTTCAATCTGCACCCATAAGAGGCACCTTAGCTGTTCGCTGGTAATCTGTCAAATCAAGAGAAGGTATAATTAACATTCAGGGAGGCTTCTAAATAACCTATTGGATTTCACATCATCCTCTCTGGCCTACTCTGGTCTAACTGGATAATAGATTTTAACATAGAGTCGTTGACTAATTAAACTCATGAGTGTTATAATCCTCTGCAAATTCAACCATATTTTCTCAAAGGGACAAATGTTGTGGTGGAAACCCATGGAGAAAACTCCCTACAGATAGTGAGAACTCGTGCTGCACAGTCAATTATGTGGCCACTGGTCAAACAGTTGTTTATATTGCCACCACTTTGCTCGATTTGTTACCCTCCCTCAATATTTTAAGTGCATGTGTGTGTGTGTTGTGTGCGGTAGTACACTATGCCACAGCCCCACACCCTAGTGGTCGTCTGGTGGTTTTAGGGGGAGAATCTCCACCCCAAGTACAAAGTTGGCTAATTGCCCCCCACAGCCACAACACACACCCATTTGGAGACACACAAACACACACAACAGAGTTCTCAGTTGTTCTGCTGGTTGGAGGGAGGAGGGGAGGATTAATCCTAATTGCAATGTGTGGGAGCCTGCAGAGAGGCCGGGATTACCAGGGGCTTCTCCTTGATCCACAGAGATGCTGATGGTAATGCTCCCTGCCCATCCCCAGGCAGCTGCCTGTGCCATATACACATATGAGGCGGACACACGCCACTCCCACGCACACATGCAACGGAGTATAGTTTCATGAACGCAGCAGCCCATAAGTATAGGTTATGTGTTCTGAATCACCGGGGCTGGTGATTCACTTCTCCCAATGCAACTTTAGCCTCTCTGTGACAGTGTGTGAGTCTGTGGCCTTGCGTCAGGGTTGCTGCACTGCTGTTTATGTCTGCTGTCATGTACGCAGGCTGCACCTCCAAATGACGCACTATTGCCTACTGGGGTTAACCTGGTCTAAAATGGGACATGGATTAAGTATTAATGGCATTGTTTGCACATTCATTGTGACTTTGTGCACTATTTTGTGACTTTAACTATGTGCATAGACAAAAAATATGTGTAATTGTGTTTGTACAGCAACATGAGTGGCATCTGGAGGCCTGGTGGCTCATTATTAGTGCAAATACCGAACCACTGTGCACTTTAAATTAGTCTGGCTTTGGCTCACATCCTTATTTCATTAGTGCTTTGCTATTTTGTTCCTCTTTCATTTCTGCAGTCATTGAAATAGACCATTTGTAAAAGCTTCACCTTCCTAATCTATCAGTATTCACTGACAGTATCACTCTTTAACAAAGCTTTCATAACCATTTCTCCCTTCCAGCAAGGAACTCCAAGCTGGACCTTTTCTGCCCTGTCAGGCCTTTCCACCATTATAGTAGCCATTGTGCGAAAGCCGCAAGTCTGCCCTTCTCCCCTAACAAAATCATGTCAAAAAGCAATTAATATCTTAATACCTCCATCAGCGCCAACCACCAAGCCGCCAAAAGGCCGGACCCTGTTTTTTCCGCCTTATTGTCGGCTGCCGTGCTGCTCTCGCCTGGCCGGTGGTTTCCTGGGTTTTATCTCCCTGTGCCCCGGTGGTCAGCTGTGGTTTTCCAGGGGGCATGGGGTAGGACGTTGTGGGCAGGAAGGTCCTCCACTCCACCTTAGCATTAAGTACTACTCTTCAGGCCTAAGAGCTCTACTGGCCGCAGCACTGGCCCCATCTAATGCAGCGGCCCACGGATAAGACCTGAGCGAAGACACTCATCGACTCAGCAGGCTTTCTATCCATTAAGAGCACACCAGGATAATGTCGACACCTCTGACTGCTGGGGATTTGATCTCTGGGGAGTTTTACTGTGTAGAACTGGATTTTCTCTTTTCTTCAAAGATGTTGATCCAGTTTTTGAGAACTTTGACGAACAGTGTTGCTCTATGACAAGCTTTTCTTCAGCATTTTTTTCTCTTACATATCAGGGCAAGTTTGAAAAATGATTAATGATGTTGTTTCTGCTGTTCCTAAGCCACTGGAATAAGGAAATGCTGACATATGCATTTGTTTAGTCTTCGTGTCGTTCAAAAGAGCTTAAGTTGCTCAAGGCACCAGGTGATATTAACCACACAAACTCCTCTCCAATCACTAACTCCGACTAGAGTGTTTTCCTCTATCTGTCATCCAAATACTATGAACACAATACCTGGTAGCAGTTAGGTGTTTCTTTTATAGCTTAGCTCTTTAAAGGGAGGAAAAAGATGGGTTTTGACTTCTGAGCCATGGCTCCACAATATTTGGTTTCTCTACATTTTCATTCATTTCTCTTGGCAGGCTCGACCAGTGACTGGTGGAAGGTCTTGGCAGAACATACAATAAAAGCTCATGATTAAAGAGACTAAAATAAGTACTGTATATAACTCATGTGTCCATTAACCACTGAGAAGAGAAACAGAAAGAGCGAAAGGATTGTTTTTCTTCTCTACTGTTGCCTAGACATTTAGTCTATATAATAAATGTAGAATATATTCCTCATCTTCTCTCCCTTCCCATTGCTATATGTGTCCTTTCAGGGTTATGAATGTCAGTGGTGCATGCACTATATGATCAGACTTACTCCTGTTCACGCACATCCACTATATACCGAGCATGCACTTTTACATGCTGCCTGTCCATCCAGCAGCCAGCAGGCCCACACACCTTGGCCAGCTTGGGTGGTGGTGCATTTGAGTACACTGTTGTGGTTTGGCCCCAGGCCCCTGCCTGGCTTGCCTCCTCTGGACAGTCCGTCTCACAGACCTGGCTTTACAGCCTTCTTTTAGCTTCAGCTAAATAGCAGCTGTACAAACACATATACATTAAAGCTGGGCTATATTAACGACTTTATGTTGGAGCCCTTCTGCAACAGCGGTTCTGAAGTTGTAGTGGTCGCTTTAGTGGTGGTGGTCTTATGCGTAGAAACGCTGACATAGACTGACTCTTTCAAGGGCACACACTGGTGAGGAGTGATGGCACAGAACCAGCTGGACTCGGCTAGACCTCAGGAAGTGGATTTTGAAGTGTGTAAAATAAGCGTGAATGCCCTGACGTGGACAATGTTAAGTGAAATATTGGGTTACAAGTGATTTGGCTGCAGTGAGCACATTGTCTTTTTATAATGACAGGTTTTATGATTACGGGGTTTAAATACTGCATCTGCCTCAGGCTGCAGCTTTTTCCAGAACTTTGATTTATTTTTTTGAAAAGATGAGTCAGTGAACCAATTGAACAACTTTAGTTGTTGATGGTTTAAGACATAGAGAGGTTGTTACAATCCATCCTGCACAAACTCTGAGTGAGCCCATTGTAGAGAAGATTGATTTACTATTTATCCCTCTGACAGCACAGATAGGGAAGAGTCATAATTCTGTGCACTGGGGAGATTAAATTCCTGTATCGCTGTCAGCTACATTAACTGACTTCCTGGATCTCAATTCAATTAGCGCAGCAGCATTCTCTAGCATTAATAAATCAATAGTGATGGCCTGCAGATAGACATGCTGTATACAGTATGTTGAAGATGCTTTCTGCACACACGCATTTACACACAAACACACATTTGTTACAGTTTGTCTCTTCACTGTTCATTAATGATTCCCAGCCCTGCTGTTGTCAGAAACGCCAACTAGCACATTAGCTGATGTTTAAGTATGCTTCCACATGAATCTGTGGGGCATGTTCCCTCAATACAGAAATGAGTTACAAACAAACACCTGCTGTATTAGTATTAACTCTGTCCATATGTAGAATGCTCTCTTGATCAGCTCACTGTTGCTGACTCCTTGCTTAGTATTTTTACAGAAACTCCACTCAAAAGACACTTGTGCTTATGAGCTGAGGAAAAGACACAAGCTTTGTTGTTTTCCAGCTCCGTAAATCTTCGCAGCTGCTTGGAAACCTCTGTGACAGCCAGCAGAGCAGCGAAGGAGGAGGAGGACAGACATGCTATTACAGTTGACCTTTTAAACACCTCTCAGAATTAACAAAAATGTCACGATTTGAAGTATTTAAGTCACCCACACTGACATTGGTGCAGCAACATCATTCACTGATCTGTCAGTTCACTGCTTTGCCACTATTTTGACAGACTTATTCAAATGTGGATCTTAGCATAGCTTAGCATCCCAGTGTGGGTCAGGGTGATATAACTGTGCTGGAGAGAAAGTGTTCAGACAGTTTGGATTCTGTACAATTCAGTTGGATCAGTTGGCTGTAGGATAAATATTGTTTCTGTCAAAGCAGTCTTTTTCAAGCTCATCAACACAAGCATCTCCCTTTTTTTTTCCTTACAACACTCGTCAAGGAAGGTTAATCATGGTTAAAAGGTATCTTTCAGTAACTTTGTATGTTTAGAATAAGCGTTTGTTGATACTTTATCATCATCTTCATCAGTTCCTTTTTGCTGGACATAGTTAGGTGCTCTGCTCACTGTTTTTCCAGTGGATGCCCTCGTTTCTTAGATGTTGATTTCTCCTTGATTATCCAAACTATGCGTCACTCTGTGAATTGCCAGAGGCTAATTTGCCCAGTTGGCCTGATGAGACAGTTGATAAGGGCATTGATTGGCTATCCGTCTGAAGGAGGGAAGGATTTCATTGTGACAAAGATATGGGGGCAACACGGCATTCATTTCAGCAATCAGCCTGCCATCCTCCCTCTTTCTTTTCCTTTCTCCATTTGACCAAACTCTTCCCAGAAGTCTTTCAATATGGATTACACTACATGGTACATGCAGTGGTAATTCAAGGTGAAATAAAACTCCTTTAATCCTATTGGATGCAGTAGTTAGACAGAATCAGAAAGCATAGAAGGGCAGACATCAGGCTAGAGGCGAATAAATCTATTTGGACGTTCCTTTGATGCCCAGAGCTGCCTATTTCTACCACTGGTGGTTGATTTGGTAGCAACGGTCTAGTGAGCACATCCTTAGTCAAGTCCCTGTCTCCTCCTCTTTCTGTTCAAAAAAATCATAGGCCTTCATTATCTCCAGCCAGGCAATTTTGGGAACATAATACTGACTCAGGATTGGAGAGCTTGCCCCCATCAGGGCTGGGGGCCTGATCAAACCACTCGCACGGCGAGGGGAGTTAAAGAGAAGCATGCCCACCAGTCGGTTCATCTCTCTTCAAAAGGCATATGGTGCAAATTTCATCAAAAGTGTAAGGGGGAGGGTTTGATGGGGCATTCATGTCGCTGATGTGAAAAATAAGGCTGGGCTGTAAAATACCAAATCAAACCATGGTCTGCTTTCTGGGAGTGATTAAAGCCAAAGAAGAACCAGCTGCCACATCGTCAGCCGCATCTCAATCTCTCCAACGCGCTGGCAGTCTGCTGGCTGGGCAGAGAAGAGGGAAAGGGGGGGAGAGACAAGTCCTCTTCCCTTCATCTGCCTCAGCGGCTCCTGAGCTCTGAAGAACCACAGAAAACAAAAAGACAGTAGGCACACATGAGATGCAAGCATAAGGAAAAACAGAATCTTGATACTGCAAGAGGTGTAGAGAAAAGAGAACAACGGATGGATGGAAGCAAGGAAAGTAAAAAAAAGGGAAGTGCAAAGGGGTGACAGAGGTCAGGGTTAGGAGAAAGTGCAGCAAGGCAGGAGCATGGATGTATGGGTCTGCTTCTCCCTCTCAGGGATGTCAAATGGAAGAGTCCCAGTGTGTCCTTAAATATTGATGTGTAGTGTGAGTTGCAGGCCTCTCTAATGTTCACTAGTGGCCCTATGAGACCAGGCCCTCTACAGATGAGTATGCACTTCATTTCAAATTACAGCCTATCATTTAGACAAGCATGTGCACATTATTGTTATAAAGTCATGCCACCCTGTGCTGATAAATTCCTGGCTCTCAGTTACCTCAGTAGATCAGATAATAATTTGTATGGATTGTTGGTAATCTGGGCTACCTCGTGGCCAAGTTAGTGTTGCTTTAATGATAGCAGTAATTGAGACAGAGAGAAGTCATCCCTCCATGACTGTGACTGCAACCTAATCAGGGCCCTAAAAGCCCTGTTTGTCCTCCATGAGGGAGAGGTGTGAGATGGAGCTGAGAGGGTGTAGGCACCAAAGGGACTGTATATTTTGCATTTTATGCAAGTGTTTCTCATCACCATGAATCATTCAAAATACTCAACAGAGTCATACAATGTCCATCTTCTCCCCATAATTCAAAGCCATTAGTTTGTTTCATCTATTAGCAAAGCTTACACACAGTCATGAGTGCACTAATACACACAAACACACATATACACACAAAAAGACATAAGTCCAGTCCAGAAGGAGTAATCAATGCCATTACCAATACGGTCACTGGAGTCAGTACAGGGCACGGCCCCCTCACTGCCAACCAAAGCCACAGTCAGGTTCAGAGGTGAAGGTCAAGTTGTCAAAGTGACTCTTCCAGCTGTAGCTCAACCACAGAGCAGAAGGCTCAACCTCACGAGCCGTCTGCTTGTCCATTTTGCGCTGACATGGGCTTTTGTCAAGGCTGCAAACTCCCAGATTGATGGCCAACCTTCTAGTGGCCCTTGTGGTCATGCTTGGCTAAGACTGTGTTCCTGGACAGAGAGCAGGTTTGAGCACAACAAAGACCTCTTCTGTCAGCTGGGGTGCTGAAGGTTGACAAAGGGCAGGGTGAATGGATGATATTGATTAGTTATCTTCTTATTCAAAAGGAATACACTTCAGGCTCCTGTGGTAAAGCCCCCAGCCCTACTGTATCTGGGCAATTAATGATCAATTTAGGGCTATTCACATTAACTCTGATGATTTTTCTTTCTTAGTTTAGAAAAAGATTCAATTACTCTGAAACACAATTGAGTGGGGAATGAAAGCGCTCAATGCTTGTTCTGCAGTCCCAGTACTTTTGAGCAAGCTGTCTGTATTATCGTTGTGTCGCCATGGTGTTGTCTGTGTTTGTTTCTGTCTGTTCACAGACAAATTACTGCAAACAGAGAAAAGATGACTCATGGAATAAACTTCAAACTTACACCACTTGCTTCCTGTAAACATAACTACAGTAGGTCAGTACTGATACAGAAATATTCATAAAGTACAACTGAAGTCATGGGGGTTTAATCCAGTGGAAGCCGCAACTACAATAACAATTGCATTTCTTTATAAAATAAAAGATTATAATTGTGTCTTCCCTGTCAGTCTGTATAGAATATATTTGGGTGTCTGGAGTGACTACCAACTAAACAACTCAGACATAACATAACCATATCACTTTGTTTTGGGCTGCCTAAGTCTGAAATACCTCATTCTGCGAGGTGCTCAGATTTACAGGGTGATGTTACATCGCAGTACGAGCTTAAAGTTTAGTAGAGTTATCCAGTTCCACATTTTTATCTCCACCAAACTAGTGATTGAAATCATGCTGCCTTGCAAGTTGAAACTCTTGCTTTACTATTAACAGCAAATTCTGATCAGCAGTTATATAGTTAATTTGATGAAATTTAAAGGAATTTCCAAATAATACCCTACCAGTTGAATGTTTTATTTCCTAAGTTCCTCTTACCTTTTTCTTTAATTTCTTTCCCAGTCAGAAGTTGCAAATTCCAAGCACCCATTTGTTATTGAATGCAACATTAATAGTGCAACAACTAAACCCCCACTTTGCCACATAAAAGCGTGTGAACATCTGTAAATGTTACCCTCTTAAAATCTTTGAAAAATAAATGAATAAGTAAAAACACAAAGAAATGGAGTGACAGTGATACTCAGGGTTTATGGAGCTGTTCAGTGACGGAAGAATTATGACTTGATTTCCAGTGAGATGTTATGTTACTTCAGTGTTCTATCTGTGGTGAGATTTTTAGGTTCAGTGCCTTACTGGTGATGAGATTGTGCCTGAAAGAGGGATCATTTCCAAACAGACTAGGGAAATGTAAGTTTTTGAAAAAAATTTATCAGAAAAGTACTTTTACATTAGCCAGACACACTCAGTGGAAGAGGCCTGTGGAGTGGGGTCAAATGGTTCACTCCACCCCTAAAACCAGCTGCTGTGAACAGACGTGTAAAGATATATTTGAGAAGGAAGCTGTTGTGCTGTATGTCTGTGGTATTATGACCAAATCATGTTGCAGACATTTCATTATGACCTCAACATATTGTGAAAAAAGAGTATATTATGTCTCCTTTATTGCATGAAAGTCCCAAATTATGACAACTATTTGAGTGACGCAATGATTAAGATGACATTGCCTCTCTCCTTCTCTATCCTCAACTCAAATTTCACAGTTACTGTTAAGAGTTAAGTGACAAAAAGAAATTGATCTCTAAGAAGCATAAAATTAAAGAGGAAGCAGACCTCCCGATATTTTCAGTGGATTTTTTAGCCTTTCTTTTCACAATTTTGGAGCGACAAAAAGGAAATGAGTACTGGCCAAAAGTTTGAAAACATTTGGCTCACATGCACCTTAATTAGCCTTTTAGGGCTTTTGCTTGCTCACAGTCATCTTTGGGAAATACCAGAAGTTTTCAAAGCTTAATAAGTACTCTGCTGGCACAAGAATTAAGAAGTTAATTAACAGAATTTAAATTAACTTTCAAATTTTAAATAACTGATGCTCACAAAGTGAGAAGATAGCATTTCAAGTAGCTGTTTATTCCGTTTATAACAAAGGAAACTAACATTTAACAAGAACAGATGAGTTTAAGTTGAGGTCTGACAGACCAAGAACATTCCTGACAGAACAGCTTGACGGACTGCCATAAAGGCAAATTAAAAACCCCTCTTTGATGCAAATAACCACGAACACTGGGCATTCTAGAGTTGTGGTGCAGTATTCTACTGTGGCCACATCTACGCAAATGTCACGAAAAATAAATCTTTCCTGCTCCCGCTATACAAAAATCAGCACCAGAAGTTTTCAAATTAACATCTAAACAAACGAGAAGTTAATTAATGAAATTCATGTCTTACAATGATCAAAGGCATATTTGGAAGAAAAAGGGTGCAGAACGCGAGTCAAGTAAAGAGTAAAGCTCGGGGATGGATCGATCATGTTTTGGGTTAGAAGAGTGGATTCAGTTAAATGGCAGCTAATTCTGGAAGTAACTGTCTTTTATAACAGGGTAACAAACCTACACAACATACCACAGACTCTGCAATGCAAAAAAAAAAAAGCTAATGCCATGGCCATCATTTTCCCCAGTCCTAAACATTACCAAAAATCTGTGCACAGATTTACAGGATGTTCAAACCTTTGCTTGGGATCTGTTTTAGAATGTAAAAGACAAAAGTTTTACATATCAAAGAAATGCACCATGTGTAACTTTATGCCTTAGGATATCAGGTCGTCTTTCACTCTTTTATTTGTCACTGTATCACAATCATTTAAAGGGTCAATGTGTATGTCTGATGTACGTCAGTCCCACAAATCACAGTTTCCAACATGGCAGCGCTCCTACACCTGTACTGAAATATATGAATCAACTATACCCGTTCAACCTCTGCATACGCTGACATATGGAGAAGTAAAAAAAGTTTGACAATCAACCCCCTTCTGTATGAGTTTTAGTCATTTTTCTTCCCCTGCACTTCGAAGTATGGATGTATTCAATTAGAAGCCATTCCCACTGAAACATGCTCTTACACAGAGAGTGAGTAAACCTTTATGTAACCGCCAGCCGAGTGGGGAGTTCATTTGATGGAGAGCCCTGCTTGATTTGTTTGTGGCTCCAAAGAGGCTTACGACACGCAAGCTGCCCCTGTTCTGCTCTGATAAATGGTTCTGGTGAGAGGAAGGAAGAAGAAAAAGTGTGTGTGAGACCTCGCCAAAGACTTTGGGGTTTTTCACAGCTTAACTATATTAAGAGACAATCCCCTGCAGACACGCACACACACATAAGGCCCACACATCCATATTCGACTGTTAGATATGAACGCACATACAAAATGTTGAGTCATGCTTGAATATCCTTGAACATTCATACACACGTTTTTCACACATATACAGACGCTGGGTGGTTCTTTTTGAAGTAAGGCAGCACAATGATGAGCCGAGAAGCTCTTCTGTTCAGACTCCAAAGGGAAAGGCAGTATCCATCCTCCTGCCGAGCGTGTCGTGTGTTTGCTTAGTAACGCAACACTGCTGTCTTTTTGTCTTTGCCAAGCCGACCAGGCAGGGCTGTAATTGAATGTTACCTGTCCCACCCAGTAAGTCCCCGGCAAACACTGCCACAGCCGATTAGAGCACACTGCAGCTATGCTAATGGTCCGTGAACGCTCAGGGGCCCACGTGGAGTGTCTGTTCATGACAGTGTGTGTTGGCCCTTTACATCTGCTTGCCGCTTTGTCTCTGTGACTGTTATGTGTAATGAGTATTACTATAGCGACCGGCTGCTGACAGGCCACACAGAACGGAACACAGTGGTCATGCAGTTGTCCTACAGACTCCCCCCGCTCTGCCCACAACACAGTCCTCATGTCAAAACTGGGCAGAGAGTGTGCCACTGGAACACACAGATTTGCTCCGGCTGATGGCAAACCACAGCAGTGAAGCCTGTGGCGGCCTGCATTTCCTTTAATATCCTGGCTAATGTACAAAGAGAAGCCAGGGCCTCTAGAAAGCCACTGGATCCCAGCCAGACATCCCAACCTACCACCACACCAGTCTTATGTAATGTTTTGATCACTGCAGTAGGCAGTGTTTCGTGTGGGAGATGTAAATAGGACTTATATCTGGACATGGCAGTTGCTGCATGTGTTGGCAGTTTTTCCCTTACTAACAGCTTGTGCATGATCTTTTGGCATTACTTAGTCTTTGTAGAATTTTACTTTAATGAAAGTTGAGTTGCACAGAGACTTTACTTTGACAATCAAATAGGTAATCCTAATTTACAGTACAGCTATGCCCCAATACCATTATCATCAGATCATTCCCGCTGAGTTTTTCTCATTATTAGATTTGTGTAACTATTCATCCTGTCTGCCAGTCACACTCTCACAAATCTTCAGTCAGGTTTTAATTGCGGTTTGAAAGATTTATTACCTCCTAATTGTTTCTTTTTTTTTCTTCTTCATGCTGTGAGGCACTTTCGCCTCATATCAAGAAGGTTTCTCGGTTTGAATCTCAACTGGGTTCTTTCTGTGTGGAGTCTACATTTTCTCCCTGTGCTTGTATGGGTTCTCTCCAGCTATTCCAGCTTCCTCTCACAGTCCAGAAACATGCATCTAAGTTTAACTGGTTGTTCTAAACTGTCCCTAAGAGTGAGCGTGAGCTTGTGTGCTTATTTGCTCGTTTGTCTCTGTGTTGGCAACCCAGTCCTGCCTTTGGTCTGATGGCAGCTGAGATAGGCTCCATTACCCCCACAACCCTGAATTGGTTTAAGCAGGTATAGAAAATGGATGGATGGATAGTAAATCTTGGCTGTTTGATGAATGGTTCAGTTTCCAGGCTAAACTTAACTGATCAAACACTTTTACCCATTATGCATTTTCAGTCTCCGATGGTTGCCTGGCAATCTCTGTTTTTTTTTTGTCTAGATTAACAGTGAAGATGTAGCAGGTTAAGTAGGGAGTTTAGAGATGCTGTAAAGTGGATTTGTTACCTTCGCAGGTGGCTAATGTAAGCCTTGCTCAGAACACAAAAATTTAATAAAGGTTTCATATCCCAGACAAGTGTAGACTGGACAGTTTGAACTATTGATCACGGTATGTAAAAGCTCGAAAGAAGAGATCTGCGAGGCTCACGAACACGTCCCAGCCTCCAAACCGCATGGTTGATATTCTGGAACAGTCAGCAGAGGCGAAATTGTAACTGAACCGTCAGCGAGGAGCCACAGCCAATGAGAGTGCAAGAGATGGTATCAGATGGCAGAGGTCTGGGATAAACCTAAAAAAGACAAGAAAGGAAAGCGTGATATTGGAACAACGGTCTGCTCACGAATTTCAGCAGAATTTGGTTAAATGTAGGTGACAGCACTCATGATTCCTGAAACTTCTAGTGTGCAATATCATCACAGACTCAAGAGAGAAGCCACAGAGAGAAACTGCTACTTTCTCATTAACAAGCAGGGAAGCAAAAAAGGCTGAATCACCTGAAACTAATTGTATTGTGTATATTGTAGTATTATTGTAGAGAGACAGAGACATGACAGCTGCAGTCACTGCTTGACAGAGACCAGTCAGACAAGGTTGGAGTTCAGCCTACGTTACGACTTTAAAAGTCTGTTGTGTGGTGTGAATGATGCAAAGATCTGTCAGTACTTAAATTCTTGAAGTCTGACTGAAGTCTAAGCCATTTCTCCATCTCCAGTCTTTGTCTAAGCTAACGTGTGAATAGCTGCGCTTATATGGACAAATATATCTTCAATCTGATTGTAATGATTGTGATGTGAGATTTCAACTTACTGTTTTCATGGATGCTGACCAGTATTGTTGCACGGGATCGATAATTGCTTTTCTGCTATTCTCTCCAACCAGATAACCAAAGGTTGAAAGTATAAAAACTTGCTTTTACTTTACTCAAGCAGAATTTTCTGCTATATGTTCTAATTGAGTACTTACTTTTATGACTTATTACTTTTACCTGCTACATTTGAACACAATTACTGTCTGTGTATTGTTTCTACTTCTTACATTTTCAAAGGATGCTTTTTATTTTTGCTTTAATGCATTTTGTTAGGATTGTTTTTAATTCTGCATCATTGTGTACGTTGTCAGTATCAACATTGATCTCAACCTACATGAATGGGATGGTAACATTTAAAAATGACACGTATATCCACTGGCACAGCAGGTGTAGTAAAACATAATGATATTTCATAACAAACAAGTGGGAGATTAAAATTGAATGCTACATTTGATAACAATTGTAATTGCATCTTTTGATGAAAGAAAATTAACAAAAATACCACAAGAAGTCAGATTCTCCGGTCAGGAACTTGGGTTTGCTTAAACGACCCTGACTTTTAGATTTTATGTCATTCCCCAAAACAGCAGCTTAGCAAGAAAACACAAAACCTTAATCTGTTAAATTGATCTAATAAAACATTGGACAGTGTATTGGTTGGGGATTATTATCTTTTTTTTTTTTTTAATTGAACCCTACAGCTGCTGTTGAGAATTTGTTGTTAATAGCAAAACAAAGAGGCAACCTTGGAGGCATTAATGTTTCTTTTCCAGCATTGAACACTGAGCACACTGAGTTGGAAAATTACATTATTCGAGTTCTGACTTCCAACTTCTGAGAACAAATGCATCATTATGTCTGTGAAAATGAGAGTCAGAAACTAGCAACTTTGATAAAAGTGAAGCAGAAGAAACAGCAGATGAAACTCATTCAGAAGAGCAAGTGTTTCTTTAAACAGTTTGAAGCTGTCAGCTATAAAAACAATTCTGACTAACAAAATCAGAAAGGTATTCAGCAAATTATGTTGTGATGTGAGGTTGTGAGCTATGCAGAAACAGCTGGTAGAATCGTCCTTTTTAAAGGCTACCTTTTAGTGTTATACTTTATGGTACATTTCAGAGTCTATTTTCTCACTTCTTTGTGAGTAAATAAGTTTAATTGATACTCCTACTTCAAACAAAGTATTTTTTCTTAAAAAAACATATGTACATTACTTAAGTAAAGATAGTGGGCTCTTCTGCAACTTGTATCTAACAGAACAACTATCTTATAAGTACATACATGAAATCTTTAAACAGAGGGAGAATGCAGGAGGACCTTTACAGCTTAGCTCATGCACCTTCAAGTCTTGGAAAAAGGTGGAAGAAAGTCCAAAGCAAACACTGATGGGAAAGAGTTCAATTGAATCAAAATGTATTCATGAAATGCAGATTAATGCAGAGGTACAGGAGAGGTATCTACCATGTTTCTGGCTCTCATGCTTCTGAAACTCATTACACCACTTAAAGTTACTCCCACATGGAGCAAACATATGCAGAAAAATGATCAGATTACATTTATATGGTTATGTTTAACCACTGAACTGATTATCAAAAGGTTTACACATAACCCTCTCAATCTGACTGGGCTGTATTGAATCAGTAGGTTCTGATTCAGGTGGTTAGATTTGGCAGTTCTTGTTTTGTTTATGCAGTTATTCTGATTATTTGTGAGATGATCAGATCAACTGTTTACTAGCCTTTTGACACCTGAAACCGAGGTTAAAAAATGGTTTTCACATTAATTAGCAATTAGGTTTCCCATTACAGAACCGAATCACGTGAAAGGTTCCTGGATAGTTTTGTTACTGTCGAAGAGAGACAAATTAGATGCTTCCTGGTTTCCAGTCTGTGTCTCTGGGTCTTTTCACACCTTTGGTGTTTGATCCAAACTTTTGGGCTTTACATCTTGATCTGGATGAAAATTATAGGTGTAAAACCTCCCACCACAATCTGGATCAAAAAGTCTTAACTTGGTCCAGCAAACAGAAGTGTGGAGTTTATCTTAGCATGAAAATATATTTTGGATGGTTCATACTTTCTGAGTAATTACAGAAAGAATTAGCAAATTGTGTCAGAACTTAGATTTAAACTGATTGGTGGCAGCACACATAGAGGAGGATACCAGCTCTTTAACTGAAGTTGTTCCTTTATGCGCTCATATAAGAGCAGACAGTTTGTACAGAAGATGAAAGCATATTAGAAGAAGGGAGAGTAAGTGAGTTTTGCATTTGATGTACGTACTACTGGTAGAGTTGCCATAACATCAATCCGTTCATTCTTTTTTGTTCACTTACTCAAATGGCAGCAGGCTACTGTTGACTTGATAACAAACAAAGTCCACATGCACAACTTTCCACAGATCAATCAGCGACCAATGCATGTGTGCTAACGGTAACTCAGTGTAACACAAACTTGGAGCTTGCTTTTTTTTGGTGTAAAACACCCTGACACCACCTGTTTTCATCAGGCAAAAGGTTCTGCTGTGTACTTCAGACTATGGTCGGGAGCAGATTTCACACATGTAATCATTGGTCTGGATAAATCTGAAGAGTCAAAAACACTGGGCCAGCAAACGTGATGGGGCTCTATGTCTAAACCCAGAATAAGTGTGTTTTAAAGCTACAAACAATCCTTTATGTAACTCACTCTTAATGTTATGTACTGCAGGTACTGGCTCCTTGTATAGAACACCTCTATTGCTGTGAATTAGAGATGTTTGTCCTCATCAAAAATTAAAAATGAAAGACATATTGTTATTTTAGAAGTCTGTGTTATGTGCTGTGCTAATTAAGATGAGTTGGCTTGGAGAACAATGAGATAAATTAATGTAAATGAGAGGATGAAGAGACAAAAAGAAGTGATTCTAAAAGAAAAATGATAATAGATGTCGGTGGTGGGAGGATGTATCATAGCTTCGACCCTACAAATTAAGCAAAGCTTCAAGCGTGAACCTTCATTGCAAGATTCACAGCAGCTGGAGAAACCACATCTCCTCCCATGGAGTGGAGCCAGGGCCACAAAAGAAAAAGAAGGCAAAACTGAGTGAAAGACAGAAGAGGGGGGAGAAGACAGTTTAGAAGCCAGCAGTAAAACAGAGGCTGCCGCGTGGGGGTTTGGGGCTGTGAAGCTGAGGAAGGAAACCACAGGAGGATTACAAGCGAGGGGCTCTGTGCTTCAGTTAAACTTTTCTCTGTCTCAGAAACCGTTATATAGACTTGCTGACCCTCTCTACCTCAGTGAGAGCTTCCTGCCTCTGTCTACTATGCAGAGCCCCTCACCCGCTTTGAGCCAAGTCACACCTCTTAGCCGGACTGTGGCAGTTCATGAATTGCTCCGCAGAGAGGTTTTCTTGCCTCGACTCGCTTCCCCCTCTTTCAGCTGGGGACCAGCATTGTCTACACTTAAAGCTAAAAACTGGCAACTTGCAGGTTGTCTGTCACCAAGTCGCTGAGTAGCACACCTGAGGTTTGCCTGTCTGACACTCAGGATCTTAGCTGCTCTGCTCTGATGAATGGCAAACAAAATGGCAAACCGCTGTCCAAAATCTGTATAACTTAACCCCATCTGAAACTTCCTGCTGACCCTGGTCACGTGACAGGGATGGATGCGGCCAGTCATTATTGGGCCTTTTGGCCTCATCTGGTCAGTTCTGGTTCCTTGGGAGGAGTTGTGCTTGGCCCTGCTTTACTTCCCTGCCCACAGAGGTTGGTGTTAACAATGGGTGAATGTTAGAGTTAGTGTGTTTTTATGTCAACACAGGATAATTGTACCCTATCCGATGGTCATCCTTGGACCAGAACATTATAAGCAGTGGGTGTGTGTCGTTCACATTTTCGGCCCTTTTACGATTTTCCTTTTCTTATTTTCCTTTTTTTTCACATTTATATGTGTTATTTCCTTGCTGTTAAAAGTTTAATGTACACAGCTGTCATTATTGCAGGATAATCAATAACTGTCTCTTGAGTATAATGTGTCTTTTACAGTTTACAGTAATGTCCTGACCACTTACATTGTTCAGTAGAAGCCCTGGAAGTCATTCCAGCTGCTCTATTTTTGCTGCAGCCTTTGTAGTACAGCACTTGGCTTATAAAATGAATTAATTTAACACAATTTCGCTGTATCCTTTTGCTTTCTACATTGTGTTTATTGATTCAAAGTTTCCCTTTTTTGATGTAGTTTATTGGAAGACTGTTTGTTGTTTCAACATAGTTTAGAATTAATATAATATCACATCTCTGCTCATCTCCACAAATCTGGAAGCTAGGAAGAAGAGAGGGAACATCTGCAAAGAGCCTTCATAATTATATCTGAAGATGTGGAGAAAAAAAGGGGGGAGTATAAAGGAATAAAATGAGGAGGGGGGGTGAGGAGACAAAAAAAATGTTCTGACTGCAAAATGACTGCCAGATTCCTATTTGTGTGTCTTGAAAGGCCCGTGTCTCTGCCGCTGCATATGGGATGTGGGATGAGAGCTCTGGCAAATCAAAGGCGCGCTGGATAAAGATCTCTGGAAGCCCATGCTGGTAAACAGGCCTATAAAAGCGGCTTGAGGGGTGGAGAGCCAAAGGAAAAACTTGAACATCTGCCCATCTCTAATAAAGCCGAAGCTTCTGCAGGCGTCAGTTCCAGCGCCGCGCACGGCCAGGCGTTTGGCTGTTGGTGGTTTGGATCTTCATCATTGTATCATATCCTCTGATTAAGGGCTATCAGTCATGCAGAGCACTACTGTGCCTCAGATGGATTTTCCAACTTTGCTATGGTCTTTTTTTCTTAACGTTTGCTCTCTTTTACACCAATTTGTCCACCACCCTGCGTGCCAACCCTCTCACTCTCTATTACACACATTTTGAACACTTGATTTCCACATACATCCTGTCATTTTGTGTTATTATTAACCACCAGTTCTCCTCAAACTAATCCACAAAGCAATGACCTTTCCAGCAAACAAAGCCCACTCCTACATTTGCACTTGGAGCATTAGCGCTAGCAATGTAAGAATCGCTGAGTCAGCAGATCTGAAAGTTTTTGCAGTTGCTTCTTCTTTTTTTTTTGCTCTTTATCACTGCCAACAGCCATTGCACACTGTGCTTTTTTTCCTCCACCATCAACGATGTAAGTGCTTGTGACATTGTGGATTGAGAGGTGAGGGGGTGGCGGAGGTGTTGAGGCTAACATATTTAATTTAACTCAAATCCGGTAGAATTCCAGTGCAGGCAACCATCCTGCAGTCTGATCAAGACAGGGGGAAAAAAAGGAAATAGAAAAACATGGCTGCGAGGTTTGCGGTACACAGGCCTTCATGCTGTGTGGCATTTATGTGTTGTTGTTTTTCAACTTGGGAAGCAAAGCACTTCCCACCTTTTAACTCTGGCATTGATAGCAACATATAAATGGCACATATGAGTGGATTTTTTTTTTTGCATTTTCTGTTACCAATACCAGTGCAATATCTGGGGATTTAGACTTGAACATACACTAGGAATAATTCAGAGAATTAGCCTGCACTACTCTTTTGGTGTTTTTATTGAACATCACACTCATTCTCCCAAGGTTTTAAGAAAATTGAAAGTTTGAAACTCGCATTACACATGCAAAATGTGTTAAATATTTCATATAGCCTGAATTTGTTCCCGTTAATCCTCCCCTGTGTCTGTTTCCAAATCATCTGTCAACAATGAGCCCTCTGTGTGAAGGCAGACAGAGCAGTGCCCTCCAGTGGTGCAGCAGCTTAAAAAGGGCCCCTCAGAGCCGTAGAGCCTTACATGCATTCCTCCTCGGTCGTAGTCAAGAGCTTCGGCTGACAAAGACACACACAGCAGCTTTAAAAAAAAAACTGTTTCCACCACAGTCTGAGGAATGTTTATCAGTGGTAAGCACACTGCCCTGGAAGCATATGGTGTGGTTTCACTGCTTTGGGTGCACGAGAGGTGAACTTCAGGAAAAGTCGTATGATCATAGACCTAACGGATGGTTGAACATGTGAGTTTCTAGTAGTAAGTTCTGCTCTGTGTTGTCCTATTTATCTCACAAAATAATAGATAAAGGAAGAGAAGCATTACTTTTGACCTCTACGTTTTTACACCTTAACTTTAAAATGCCCTGAAAACACACGCACACACACAGATATGCAGTCAATAAGCAGTATGCTAAGTAAGTGGTAAGCAGTATGCTGCTGCTAAAATAAACACCAGTGACAGTGTGAAGTAGCCTTCACAACCAATCACACTCTTGATGTTAATTTTCGTTGTTGTCGTTTGCTGACTGTTTTGTTTTTTTAGGGTAACTGGTGCCTTAATTGTGTCATAAATTAAATTTTCTGATGGTGGTGGAAGGTAAATAAGTAAGTACATTTAGTCAAGTATTGTTCTTACTTACTTTAATGTTGAACTATATTACCTTTCATGAGGGGATTGAACTTTTAAAACATATCAGTTTTAAAATTCGGACACATTTTCATAGATTAAACAAACAAAAGGTATATTGAGTATTTAAAATAAGCTTCACTTTAACCAGCAACAAGATAAATGTGCTTCTTATCTGCTTATTAATTAATCAATGATCACTGATATGTCAATACTGTTTAAATAATATTCAAAATAGAAGATTTTAAAAGAGCGCCTGTGTCTACCTCACATGTATGTAGTGGCAGGATATGATTAAAAATCCTCACATATAACCAAATTCAGACAGATTTGGTGCTAATGAATTACATGTAATTAGAATTATGCAATTTCATATGAAAAAAATTTAACTATGTTAATGTTACAGAAGAAGAAGAAACAATTATAGACATTTATATCACGAGGGTATATATCTCAGGTTAAGTCTGTCTCTCAGGTAACCAGTTTTTTTAATGGCAACTTAACAAAGGACGGAACTTTTATTCCTTTTTATTTATATCAAAGATTGAAAATGAACATTTTCAGGCTTAATTTTTTGTTGCAAGAGTGAAATCCTTAAAGTGGCCTTTGATTAGAATCAGCAGCAACATACACAAGATGAAGAAAGATGCCATATGAGGTAGTTCAGTGCAATTCACACTGTACAGTTGTTACAGTTAGTTGAAGGATTTCTTTTGTAAGAGTGCTTTGTTTAGGTGTGATTCATGATAACACTTGAGTTGTGTTTTGTGCATCATTTATACACAGTTTCAGCTTGTGACTTTTAATTTTATGTCAATCAAATGACATGCCAAATGACTAGTTAGGCTGACAGTGCAGGGCGGTGTGTCATTCTGTTACTCTTCATCAAACTCTTACACAAAAATGTTTATAAAATGAAGTGCAGTAGTAACAGGCAACATGACTTGACATGTAATAACCACAATATCATATGACACCAGGCCACAGTGACATGTAAAAAATGCATTGTCATGAGCAGCAATGTGATCTTGAGAGCTATTTTTTCCTCGATTTCTTGAGACGAGGGCATTTCATCGGACCAATTGTAACCGATTACTTTGCATTACTTTGTTTTATTTGCATGAACATGTTTTAAAAAAAGGGAAGCGAAAGAGAAAGTAGAATCTTTTTTTTTGCATAAGAAGCAATATTTTCAGTGTTTAATTATTGTTAATCCGAAAGTCTTCACATATTCTTTCTTATTAGAATTAAAACCCAATGGATTATGTTACTAATTACAAAATTTGAATATTTTTATTCAGTTGCAGACATTTAAAAGCCTGATTCCTCATTTAATTCTTGCCTTCTTCACTCCCTAACTCTTGCACATATGTCACACTTTGCCGACACAATTAGCCAACATGTAAGAAAACATAAATTCCATGTGAATGCCCCTTAAAAACACTGCTAACTCTACCAACTCATCATCTATACACACAGCCTCCTAGCCTCTGTCAACAAGACCTCCAGTGCCCCTCGCTTTAATGACCCTCTCCCCAGTAGGCCTCGTTAACTTCTCCTCAGAACAAATTAGGAGGTGTTGCACATGTCAGAGGTCACTCCACTGCTCTCGAGGCAGAGCGCAGTCCTAAATTCACAACATATGTTCACATCATCTGTAACCCTGAAAGGTGTGAACTCAAAGTTCGTCACCTCATTTCAACTTGTGGTCGCTGACACAGCTGAGTCACTGGGGATGGCAAATGGCGACGGTTTAATTAAGGATGGATACGGAGCAGTTTCAGCAGTGTGGAGAAGTTTTGCTGGCTGATACGACTGCCTGTGACAGACCACTGCTTTTCTGTGGTTCAGTTAAATAGGACCTCTGAATGGCTGGAAATAGAAGAAAGGACTTTTGGTATTATGCAGCCATCCAATGGAGGGATAGAGTGGGGTATAATGCCGTTGATGCGGAGATGTTGGATCAGAGGATGAAATTGTAGTCAGTGTGGAGTTATGCCACATGTTACTAGTTGATATTTTATATGGTACTTTTAGATCAGAGGCAAGTCGCATGTTGCTCTGAGCTTTGTGGCATTAAAATAGTAGCCTGTACATAAGTGTTTCATCAAATGCTGTATTGTACAAAAAGATTAATATTCCACCTCTTCAAAAGCTAAAAGAGCAAGCTGATAAATGCGCTGTTAAATCTGCTGCTTCCAAGCTTTTCCAATATGAATCAAATCAAGCATGCACAGCTACATCTTCACAGGACAGATTATCAGTGAAATCGGAGCCCACTGGAAAGGATTCATGTAACACCCCTGAACTCCTTGGAACAAATACACTTGTTTATTTTGGTCTGGACCCCGTGATTTCTCGAGTATAAGTGTAAATTACATGTCGCCACCATTAAATATTAAACCCAGTGGAGCATTAATAATTAATTGCATCGCTTCTTATGCGACGGTAGCTGAGAAGCTGGACCAAAGAAGCCCTTTGCATTAGGCTGTTCTTGAGGTTAGAGACTGTGGCCACCATGCCCACCCACTTCTTTTGAGCTGGCTGATGGATGATTGCAGGAAGTTCGTAAAAGAAGATCTCCCCCACCAGAATGGCAGCATCTTGGGGAGGGAATGACTGGCTGCTTGAGTGGGTGTAAGTGCTTCTTCAACCACAACTAAGTGTGTTCTGTGGACTAGAAGACTCTCAAGCTGTGGGCATGATGGGTATAATGATTGGTTTGACAGACTAGTGTGTGTGTGCGTGTGTGTGTGTGGACAAAGTTGTACACAGGAGGTTACCCACACGGCTTCCAAAGCCTGTTAGCTGCTCACTCCACCTCCAAAGTGGTGTGTTTGGGGTGGCTCTGGCATTTGAACGTGCTACCGCTTCAAAGTTTTTTCAACAAATGGACATCCATAATTATTGTGATCATAAAAGCTAAAACCACTGATGGAATTTAATCATAAACACATCTTCTCTGATGCAAGTTCAGAGCCAGTACACATGTAGAAAATGTGTACTGTACGGCTAAAGAAAGCCAGATAGTAAACAGTGTTTATTGTCAAATGCTATAAACTGCACATTATTATAGTACAGAGTATTTTAGTGCAGGGAGCTGTAAAAGTCTCTCCCTGTACAGTGCAACAGTCTCCTGCTCTTTTAGTTCCTCCTGGCAGTAATCAATACAGCTTAATAATGACCTATAATCAGTCTCGTCACTTTGAGAGTGATGGTGACTGATAGACCTCTGCTGTCCGCCTCCTGCTGACACTAATGCACTGACTGTCTGTGAACGACTGTTTATTACTCAGTAAGGAGATTTGGAAATAGCCTGATCAATAATGAATGGTGTTTCCTTAACTCTGCCTGCATGCATGAAGGCGGCAGAGAAATTACATCTAAACAAGAAAACGTTCTGTGCAGAGTTAGACGAGTTGTACGAGCTGTTTTTATTTGCTTGTTCAAAATTCACAAAATAGTTAGTTTGACACACTAACTAAGGTGGAGAACTTGTTATGTCAATAAAAGGTGAACTAAGGATGTGTTCACACTTGACAGGTTTGGTTTGATTAAATAAACTCATTATCAGTTAAATACAGGTGTCGAAACCATCGTTTTGCTGCAACATATCTTCATTTGTGTGTGAACAAAAGGGCTTCTGGCGCTATTTTGAGTGCTCTATAAATTTCAAAAGTTCTTCATAACATTTCTGCCAGTAAAATATATCACCGTATATAGTCTTCTCACATCCAATAAGAGCTTTTATCCCAACATACTGCTTTGCTTAGGAAGTTCTTCCAACAGATTATACAACAGAGAAGCTGTCCAATCAGTGTCTTACCTTTTCTAAATGTCTTTTATCAGTCATCTGCTGGTTTGATGAAAAAGTAGAAAAATAAATGAACTAATTTCTGCTTTAATCTGGACCAGAAAACTTGTGAAATTGTGAACACACCTCAGTGGAATTGAAACAGATTAATAAAATAAGTTAAATGGAAGTTGCATCTATTGAAAAAACAACATCCATAAATAAATTTCAAGCAGTGTTCCTCCTATTATCTCTGCTCTTAGTGCTGAAATCAATTTCAAACTGATTCGGATGGAATTTTTTTTAACCAACCGCTCACATAATTTAATTAAGTCTGTTTATGATTCTTGGCTGTCAACATAACCTACTTGTGACAACAAGAGAGAAATTTTCAGATTGCGTGTATTTTTGCCCTTACATGCAGACGTGAAGTCACTTTTTAACAGGTATTGCCATCATTATCAAGGTTGGGGTCGCTTTCTTAGACTATATGTAAAACATAATATAGCATTTGAGTCTTCGGCTTTGGTTATAGAGGAGTCTTTGAGTTTTTTTCACGAGTTTTTGTACTGAAATGCTAGTTTTCAAGTCTTCCTCACACAGCAATGTTCATTATATAGATGGTGGTTCCATTTACAGTAAAACTGCTTTGAAGCAAGGTTACACTATGATTGACAGGGGTGTTTTGCGTGTCTGCAAGTTCTCTGTCAGATATTTCACTTATTCATCAAGACTGGCTTAAGAAAATCCAGATGGCGATCTGGAAAATGCAAAATTCAAGGTTCAAAATCTTATTCCATAACATTATGATCATCAATCTTTTACATACAGTCTTTATTCTGTGTGTGTAGCCAGTACATTAGCTGACAAGTTGTGTAACATCATCGCTCAGTCAGTGACATTGAGCCTGGATCTGCTGTTATGGTAATACACAAATACATGACAGATTAAGAGGTTAAAATCTTAACATCTCTCCGAATTTTATGTTTCATGCCATCTGTAACAAATTCATGTTCAATTGTAATCAGAGTTAAGATGTTCTAGATACTAATCTGACTGGCTGTATACATTTTAGTTATTTAGTTCATACGCTTTTATGTTAAAAGTAACAGCAGCAGCTAAACAGATATATGGTGAAGTCCAACAACAGTTTTATACTTGAAATGTAAGGGAATCGACAAAAACCACACAATCAAGTGAAATACTGAGCCTCTGATTTCACCACTGAGTCATTACCATGCTGAAGAGAATGACGCTGTTGAGGAAAGACAGAAAACTGCTCAAAGCTTCACTATTTTACAGCGATGTTCAAATGATTTCAAACTTTTAAACATGACCAGTAATGTCTAAAGAAACAGACATTAGATACTGCAAAGCTGTAATTCAGTTCTGCGGTCTGAGGTGTCCTTCCCTCTCAATAGAAGACCATTTCACATGGTCAGAGTACTTTGATTCTGGTTGGTGAATGGTCCTTTTCAGCTGACACTCTCACTTTCAAACAGCAAGGGCGACAGATATATAAAAGCAGCTCTTCAGGCCATAGAAAATATTTTGGGAAACCAAAATAGCCTGGTACTTACGAGAGAGGACACTTTTTTCTCAATGTAACTGGAAAGGCGACAGGCAGTTTTTCTGCCTGTTGAAATCTCATTGGATAGAGAAAGTATTTATTTTTTCCCTCCCTTGGCCACAACTTAGAAACCGAAGGAATCTGCTGTCCTCCTCGCTCCTCCATCTGATGGTTCAGTGTTAGTGTTTGCCTCCCGAGTCGTCGGGGCGGGATTTCAGTTATGGTGGGGGGCTGATGGACTCTAAAAGTGGCTGAGGTTTCCTCAGGTCCTGTTTGGGCACAGCAAGACCATCCTGTGCGGAGCCCAGCCCGCCACCAGAAGTAATCCGCTGAGAAAGAGAGGAGACGCCCCATCGCCTGACCGTCTCTGTCATAATATTTGTTCCACATGGTTGGAAGCTGTGTGTGTGTTGTCTGAGAATGTGTGTTTAAAAGGACAGTTGATGGCACTCCATGTGTGGGCAGTACCCTGGCAGTCTTGCCACCCTTTGCCTCCACACAAATTCTCTCATCTCACCTTTGCAGGACGAGTGTATGTCCGTCCCTGTCCACACACACACACACACATACACAGTAACACCACAGTCAGACCACCCAGGCATGAGGACAACCATGAGAAGGCCACTTTATGCTCCCAGACAGCCCAGGCCGACCACAGTGGCGCCCCTCTAACACCCATGCTGCCGCTATTACCCACAAAGCTTGTGAAGCAAGCTTGTGTGTGTGTATGTGTTTCGAGGTCTTCCGGCTCATCCGCCTGCCTTGACAAATGTGTGTGGACAGAGAAGTGACTCTTGTCTTTATACTCTGCCATCTACAGGCACCAGCACATTTAGCTGGCTTAATTTAGCTAAATGACTCCAGTGCATCAGAAAATTCAAATTTGCTACCTGGCAAACTTCTACGTGTTAGCCTCAAATCCAGCCTCAGTCATCACACCACAACTTTCTGCCGTACAGCCATTATGCTGACTAATATTTATGGGGCTGGTGTTTGTTGACAGAAGAAGAATAGGAGGCTACAATGGTGAAAGTGCTGACATTTATCCTTCGTGTCTGTGGCTGTGATGGTTTGGTCGGAACTTGTCATGTGACCGCCTCGGCTTTTGTTGTATCTCCCTCTGTAGACCATCACCCGACCATGATGGAAATTGCCAGGGACAAATTAGCCACATATGTTGAATAATGGTTACAACAATTGATTGGGCACAGCTTGCCTGAGGCGAGTTTCTATCTGCATGTTTGTCTGTGTGTGTGATTGAGGATGTAGGCCTGACTGTGTGTTAAAGTTACATGTGTGCAGTTTGCTGCACCGTGCCAGCGGGCACTGTAACAGTACTGTGTGATACTTGCATTTGTTTGTTTTCATATTTGTATCGATTCGTTGTCAGCTATTAACAATCAGCCGCTGACATCTTGTCTGATTGCCGTGGCATTCCTGATGAGGGAGGAGGAGACACATGGGAACTGCACCAACAAATCTGGAAAGGCATGAGTCATTTTCTGTGATTCTTTTCCAACCCAACCTCCCACTGCGTCACGCACACCATGACAGCTGTTGATTGATGAGTTCTTCTATTGTCGGACTTCGTGCCTATGATCTTTTAATAAAGTTTGTTTTTACACCCAGAGAGCTGGTTGGACTCACTGCATAGTGGGAATGTTGCTCCATCACAAACAGTATAGACTCATAAACTCAGCTGCTGAAAATGTTTGAGGCACTGAGTCAAATGGAAATAAAAATAATGTGTAATGCAGTGATTTGAAAATCTGCAGCAACTGTTTCTGTGGTCAAATGAAAAGATATTTGAAATCCCTTTGGGAAATCTTGAATACTGGGTCCTCCAGACTAAAGAGGAGAAGAACTATTATTCTTTGTTGTGCTTTATTATTAGAGCCCAATTCAACAGCCTGCATCTCTGATGGTATGGGGGTAAATTAGTGCCTATGGAACTGAACTGGCAACTTGCACATCTGGAAAGGCACCATCAGTGCTGAAAGGTATATACAGGTTTTAGACCAACATATGCTCCCATCCAGAAGACAAGGCCTTGTATATTTCAGCAAGACAATGCTAAACTGCATATATTACAGCAGCATGGCTTTATAGTAGAAGAGTCCAAATGCTGGACTGACCTACCCACAGTCCAGACCTTTCATCTACTGAAAACATCTGTAGCATTATGAAACACAAAATACAGCAGAGGTGACCCAGAACTCTTCAGCAGCTAGAATGGGACAAGATTCCTCTTTCAAAGGTCCAGCAACTGGTCTCTTCAGTTCCCAGATGTCTATAGACTGTTGTTAAATTAAGAGGGGAATCTACACAGTGTTAAACATGACCCTGAACATTTCTGAGACATGCTGTCACCATCAAATTCAAGATAAGCTAATATTTTTCATGAAATAGTCAAAAGTCTTATTCTCAGCAGCTGATGTTTTTCTATCCTCTTTATGAAATTAGTAAATATTTTTCACAACTTTGTTGGAATTATGGTTTTACATTCATATATATTGTTCCGATGAGTGTTCCATTTGTACAACTTCTTAAATTTGTTAAAAAAAAGCAGCGCATCCATTTTATACGTTAAGCTCAGCCTGCTCAGCAAGCTGATTCTGCTTATAAAAATGCTTTTTAAAATTAACTAAAAGTCCACAAATTTCAGCCTCTGCTGCTTATAAACCCATCTTTGTTATGTAATGCACAATGAATTTTGTTTATAAATCATTTTTACCAGACCATAATGACATTTCATGCACTGTGTCTAAAAGTGGTCACCACTGGAAAAGATGAGAGGGAAGGAGCAGCAGAGGAAAAATGGGAAGTAAAAACATTCTTACAAACACTGTCGCCATCGCACCCGACACACTAGCAGGATGATGAAACCACCAGTGTGTGCTGCCCATTAAAGGACAGAGCCTCCTTTTTATTTTCCTTTCCTGCCGTCTGATTGGCCGGCAGAAGAGTGCGGCCAGTGAGCAGCGAGCTTCCCCTTCCAGAGCCTGATGACAGATCTAAAGGATAGTTCCCTATCCCTCTTGTTACAAATAACTTCCTTTGACATGCTTGGGCACGCTGACAATGTTATGAGTGAAAACAGCTTTCAGGGTTGGATGGGATACAAGCTTTCAGCCCCTAGGGTGGGCTACTTCTTCAACTGCTGCTTTATCCCTCTGACGAGGGAGAGCAAGAAGCACCAAAGAGAGACACACAGACCCCAAGTAAAGCCAGGATTATGGACTGCTCAGGACAGTGAAGTATCGTGAATAAAAACAGTCTGAACTGGCTTTACACTGTGACACAGGCCTGTTTTTTTCTCCCGTACCCTGTGACCGTGCTTTAAAGACATGCAGGAGAAGGGAGGGGACAAGCTGGAGCAGAGGTGTATCATTGTTGACACAGACGGTGAAGAATGCCTGGACAGTTTTCCTCTGTTTCTGTGATTGGATCCGCTTCTGTGGTCTGGACTGTGTGTTTAGAGGCCTTCTCAGGTCATTGCGTGTGATCTGTGTCGTGGGCCCAGACAAGCTTTGTGTCTGCTCTTTGTCCTCCAGGTCTGAAATCATTGAGCAGAACATGTTCTACTGCTTTGCATAAGCCACAAATCATTTGTTTTGAGTCAGTGTTGTCACAGAAGCATTGCTGCTGTGCCTTCTCTTTTAACTCTTTTACTAAATGGCAGCTCTCAAGCAGAAATTGACTATTTAAAAGTTGGCAGGTCTATGCATGTCAAGTCTTTGAACCTTGAATTTTTCCAAATCCAAAACTGTTGTTCTTGGAAGAACCTTTTGTGTATATTGCATTAGTGTGAAAGATTTCGAATCCTCTTTTAGACTTTCCAGAACAGGAAAGAGAACGCATCAGATTAAAACTAACTTGTGCTGCTCATGTTAACATAAAGGTGTAGCTGAGTAGCACATCATTAACTATCTTGATTTTCATGAAAAAGAAAACAAATCCTTGTGTATTATTTCCCTACATTGTGGATGCAGGTCCTCGATGCTATCACAGTTAGCAGCTCTTTTCTGTAGTTTGCTGGTTTTAGCCAAGCTAATGTTGCCCCAGTTAAACCATTACATAGCCAAACGTGTTGTTTCGTACTCAAGTGGTTGCAAATGTCAAAGCAGAATGTTTGAAGTCTATTAGAACACTGATGCAAGAACAATGCAACTTCTGCCTTTAAAGTTTTAAGGGCGCTGCATCAGATTTGAGTCAGTCTCACTCCCAACACATCACATATCGCTGCTTTGTCAGGAACACTTGGCTTCGCACAGCAACAAACTGGATACACCTTTTAATACTGTTAAACTATGAATTTTAAGCCCAACAATAATCTTTTCTCAATATTAACCAAGAGGTTTTGCCCCCGAACTATAGCCAAGAACTTCTGGTGCGGTTATGACCCAGCTCAGCCAGGGAAAGGGAAGTAACTGTCACAGTCTGCACTATCAGTTTATGTTTATGTATTGTTAGGTCACAGTTTGGTTAATCATGTTTCAGGTTTTGTTCAAGTCATGTTTTTCCCCTGTCACGTTCAGTTCACTCAAGTCACCTGGTTAATTGTTCTCAGCTGCACCTCATGTCACTGATCACTCCCTTCGTAGTATTTAGCTTCCTGGTTTACTTTCAGTCACTGCAGAATCCTCACTATCCCTCCATACGTTGCACAGATAAGTTTGGTTACCTGCCTCATAGTCCTGTTTTCTTTGTTATTCATAGTCTTGTTTTGTCGTAGTCCTGTCTAGTTAACGATTCCATGCCATAGTCTTGTTTTGTTTTTGTCTTCTCACCGTTGGGTGTTTTTGATCCGGCTCTGCCGCGCCCTTTGTTCATGCTCCCTGTCTTGTTTTTGCGAATAAACCTTGTTTTTTTAACTAAAAGAGAACTGCATCTGGGTCCTACCTTCCCACGATCCTGACAGTAACATTAGAACCAGATGAAACTGGTAAGAAATTGAAGTGTACAATAACAAAAGCAAAACTGCAACGGAAATCAGGGCCTGTAGATATTAATGAATTTATTGAATTAGTAGATGAAAATGGATATTAACAAGCTCAACTGAGATGATTCTCATCTAAAAAAAAATGTAAGGTAAAGACTGTACTACCTACCCAAACATAAATACACAAGTAAACAGCCCTGGTTCTAGTGAGTCTAACAAAAAGGAAAACTAAGTGTGCTGTGAAGTGTGCGAAAACTAAACTAAGCCTGACCTTATTTCTGGCAGTACACAAAATACACGCTAAGACTATACCAAACACAAGTTCTGCTACAACCAGATTCATATAATCACTGTGGGTGTACCAAAAACAAGAACTCCTCATAACTCTTCAAACATGAGAAATACGCTTAAAGCACATGAGAGGCAAGCTGCTCAGATTAAATCACAGCTGCCATGAATGACACCAACAATAACAACTTTTATACCAGCGGGTGAAGGTAATCATCCCATCTTAGAAAGCAATCACTGCTGGGGCGTGCTTTAGGAGCAGCAACAACGGGATTAGCAAGGAAAGTAAGCATCTGACCTGAACTAGGACCTGCATACACCAATTTACATTGTGAAAAAGACCCTGAAAATGATCAAGTCAAGAGATGAAACACCATGGGCTATAACACTGCTTAAACTGACCGAGTTTTGGTACTTACAGTTAACTGAACCGAACAACAAGTGAGAGTGAGAACACAGGACTGATGAGGGGTCTCACGGCAAGTCTAAAAAAAAATAAGTCGAATACAAAGTTGTGGAATGTGAGTCTCTACCAGCTGATATCAACTTTGTCGTATGAAAAAGAGCAGTGTGTTCTCTTGGCGTCAAACATTGCTGCCGCTGGTGCATCACAAAGCCAAAGGGGGGACCTTGTGTCTTTTTGGGCTTGGACAAAAAGTTTCTGGTTTGTAACCATCGTGACAGTGTTGAACATGCTGTGCGGAGATGGATGTTTATGTTTGTTGTGCAGTATTGTAGTGATGACAGGGTTTGCAAAGATCAGAGCAAATTCAGCTGAAAGTGTTTCTTGTGTAGTTCTTTTTTTAATTATCTATTTGTTGAGCTTTTAGGTGTTTGAACATAGCAAATTGACATAATTAAAAGCCCAAAATACAATTGATATAGTTGGATTTTAATTATCTATCACAAACATTCAGCAAACTGTCTGTCTTGACACGCTGTAATTGTTTTGGTATGTTTTGCACTCAGTTGTTTCCTGTCATCCGTGAGATCTGAAGAGGCATGGAAGACAAAGTGTAGAGCCAGTTCAGCAACAGTTATTTGTCATAAAGTTTTAGGGCCATGTTAATTACCACAGCTTCAAAGAAGAAACAACAAAGCAGAAGATGCCTTGAAATATGAGAGAAACCTGAGAAAACAGGTTTGCCGACAGGGTAGTACATTTAATTTCATCTCCGACTGGAGCATTATGAATATGAAACAGCAAAGCTTCATGAGCCTTAAAGTTAAACCTTATGTTTCTTTAACCCCATTTTAAAGCTGCGCAACTCATAACTGGCTAAAGTAGAAGTCGGCTGTTGAGGTGTTGGAGAAAAGTTGTAGAACGATACATTATTAGCCACTGAAGGAGTGAGCAGGTGGATTAAATGATGCACATTTGTAAAGTATTTTACTTGTGTGGGAATGACAACCAGATAGAGAGAGAGCTCAACTAGCTTTTATTTTAAATATGTCAGCTGAAAACATTTAAATGTTTTCTGGAAACAACATGTTCAAGCAGCCTTTTCATTATCAACTCATGAAGTGCCAACCAGAGCCAGCTTGCAGCTGACGAAACTTTGCACTGACAAAAGAGACCAGAAATGCAGGTCCTGTTTTTGCCTGTATTTGCATGAAATCTACGAGCAGTTGTTTCAGGGATGACTAAAGATGGGGGAAACTGGTAAATCCGTAACATGCTGTTGAAACATGAATGATGTCCACGGTTACATGCACGGTTGAGTCAAGCTACAATTATAGTTTGACTTGATAAGTTAATTGGTTCACCCTCCTAGTATTTACTGGCGGAGAATCAATTTAATAACAGAAGTATGTCGACACCACAATGCTCTTCCCTGTGTAATTCTGCCACTTATAACTTTTTATGTGGGTGATCATCATACCTGTCATTACAGCATGATTCACTGCATGGCCAATGTCTTTAAGTTACATGAGTGGTGAGTTTGTTAGATGATGCTGTGGTTATGAAATCAGAATTTTATTAGAGCAGAGCGACAGTCTGGAAATGTTTGAAGTGAATGAGAGTTTATGAGGTAGTCTTAATGGGTGGATTTTCAGTCACAATTTCTGACACATTTAGCTGTCTGACTAAAGAAATAGAAAAGTATTTGAATGAGATCATCTTTATTGGGAATTTGGTTGTGCAGAAATAGACTATTTTTTTCCAAAAGTTGCGAAAAGATTCAAGTTTGGACAAAGTGTTGGCCTGTAAAGCCATTTGAGTCTTGTGGATTGTATACATGCAGCAATTCAATCCCCAACTGCATCATCTGGGTATGTTAGTCTAGCTTTGAGCGATTACATTTTACATGATTTTGGTTGGAATTTGCATGACCAATTTTGGGTCAAACTAACACAATAGTTAATTTATCCCTGATGTCATATAAACAGGCTCAGAAACTAAGCCAACTCTGGCCCCAGTCCACTTTCTGTTCTTGTCTTTATTACACTTTTACCTTCTCTTTTTATCAGCTGTCCTTTGGGAAGAGTCTTCCTGATCAGGCCCATCGGAACACTGTTATGTGCCCCTCAATTGCCTAATCGGAGGAGATGGTGAAATCAATGCGGTGGATGGATCCTAACAGGAATCTGAAATGAACACCAACACGTAGGATCAATGTGAGTGTTAGTCTGTGTCTTTCTGTATGTGAGTGTGAAGAGCTGAGGAGGTTCGACCTTCGCCAGGTCAACACTCACTGGTGGGGCTGGATTGGATCACTTTTGGGAAATGAAGCTGGGGGAGGGTGTTAATTAGAGGCTGAAGGTCTACAGAAGGCTTCACCACAATCAGAGCTTAAGCTTAAACCATATCAATCTATTTATTGTATGAAAAGACAACTGATCCTTTAGGATCAATCACAGCCACCATGAGGGATGTGTGAGTTGAAGTGAAGGAACATTGATTTAGTTCACTGCAATTGTATTGGAAACCAAAGACAATTAAAAACATCTTGATGCAGATGGCAGAGGAGGATGAATCCCTGCAATCTGAGAGATAAGATAAGCAAAGAACTGAAACAAAACCACATGGATGAGAAGTGAAGAAGACTGGCTTGTCACCATATATTTACCATCTGGACTCCATCACCTCTGTCATGACTCAAGTGATGTCACTCTGAGAGGAGATGGTACCAATTAGAGCAAAACTAGATTGGAGACATCTCCTGAACAGGGAGATATGGGCTCAGTTCCAGCCCTCTGTTTCAGTAGTCTGTAAAAATCAGTGGGTCTCACACCTTAAAAGGTTTTGACCTTTGCCACCCTGGTCAAGTGTGTTTATGTTTATGGTGGCAGGTAATTCATTAATTATTGATCTTGTCTTAAAAGAGGATGTGAAGTAAATCACATTGCATATATTCTTGTGACTCAGTTTTGCAGATGACTGTGTGGTTGGGGAAATTCATCACATTTTAAAGCTCCTCTGTCACCTCAGGCGCAAGACGAGCAGTGTCGGCTCTACTTTTATTTCTTTATCAGGACCGGAGACGGCTCAGGCACTTTCCCAGAATCTGTCAGGGCCGGGCGAGCGCAACGCTTCATCCATCACGGGAGCCAGCTCCACAGGCTTTTCATTTTACTGGGGAGGCCAACTTCAGAGGCCAGGCCCATTAAGTCTTCACATTCGTGTCCCAGCGCCTGTCATTTGGCTCACATCAACCAAAACACTCTTTCATTCTCGCCGTTTCTCCTTTTTCCTCTTGTACCATTTATCTTTACTTTTTTCCTCTCTGCCCGCCGTCACTCCTTTACTTTTCTCACTTCTAATGAGGAGAGAACTTGTTTTGAAAATAACGACGTGATGGCAAAGTTAAAGTTTTAAATGAAACACACATTTTGAGGATGTGTGAGGGCTCTCAAAATAAAGCTGTTTCAGGCACTATTAGTTTCTCCATGAACACAGAACATCCCACTTTAATTTTCTGCCTTAATCCTGAAGTGTGAACAACAGACTGAGAATGGTACTGTGTTTCTCAGCAGTTGAGCAGAACATTTCTGGATCTGCTGGATGGATGACTTGACCATCCAGACGCTATAGGGTTCCCACTATTGCTCCATTTCCTCTCCAAAAAAGCCTGGCATGCAGTGTGTGTCATTCTGGAGGGCCCGATCACAAGCGAACACTGTTGACAGTCAGATTAGGTCTTGGAATAGACCTGATGCCTCAATCGCTTTTTCCTTCTTCATCTTCTGTATTTAAAAAGTGGTTCTGGTATCATTGCCAATCATTCCGCAGACATTTTCCCTAATAGGAATCTGATGACTCAAAGCAATTTAGCCCTCATTCTGGCGCTGCCTGAAATTGTTGTGAGGCCACAAATTTTGCTGCATGATAACATTTGGTCTCAAAGGAGGCTCAGTGGAGTCTCAGAACTATCCCTATTAGGTTTTATATGTAACATAATGATGCAACACTTCTAAAGCTACTGTTATATGTAAAAACTGTGATATTAAACTACTGGCTTCTAGCATAGAGTTCTTTGTTTAGGGTACCAGCTGCCTTCAGATCAGGAAACTGACTCAACCACTGCAGAATATCTCATTTCTTTACTTTCCAAATTGCAGGGTTGTTTCACATAATCTTTTGGGTCGTGTCCATTGGTACAGCTGCATTTGACTGAATCTGAGTAGACGGTATATACCTGACTTCTGTCACATTATCAATAAACACCAGTGAAATTTAAAGCGTGCCCATGCTTCCCACTGCCACGGATGATGTTGTATGTTGTAGATTATGAGCCCTTCCAAGCTTTTTCAAAGCCTTTTTACTTTCAGTCACTCTGTTACAGGTTGTTCATAGTTTCATCAGTCCAAAGAATACTGTTCCAAAGCTTGCTTAGCTTTTTGAGATGAAGTGTTCTTCACTCAGCTGGATGTTGAAGGGATTTTCTGTGTTATACAAATGATCCTACAATCATCTTCTGTGACACTATACCCAGCTGTTGTGGCCACTCCTAATGACTCTACTACCTCTTATCTATTGGTTTTGCTATAGCAGATCAAGGGTGGCCTGTTTCGCTTGCATTTAGAGCTGCGTTAGCTGGACGTTTGTACAGCATCCAGATGCAAATGTAAACATTTTATCAGCTTCATTGGCAGAAAAAACTTCGAATTGATAGCCCAAATTTGTCAGTGGAACACTGTATGAGTCAATTTCTTTTGAATCCCTGGAAAAGACCAACCTGATGTCATCCGTCCACAACATGTTGCAGCTGGGCAAAAGTTGTGCAATGACATTTTTGTGACTCAATTCCCTGTGTAAAAACTCGCTCAACTCACAACTTTCCACACGATAACATCAACATGAGGCATTTCGCTAAATAATGGCATTGATGTTATCACTATGTATGTTATTATGTATGTTTTTGACATCCTGCATATGACCGTGTTCTCATTTGATTTGACCACAAACGGTTCAAAGGAAGAAGGAGAAAGGAGAGGTGGACAGGAGCATTACACCATTGAGTCCCATGTCATAGGCCAGTAGTTTGAGACCCATCCTCCGCAATGGTTTCCACGGTCATTCCACTTTTCTACTTCGTTTTTGATCATGAATCATTAGGGTCAGTAGTTTAAAATACAGGCTTATTGTTAGACGTTACAGAATACATGGTTACGCTTAGAAAAATATACATCTTAAGTATCACTTAGGGCTTATAAATACTCAAGGATCTGTGTTTCTGCAATGTCATGTGGATGCTACCCTACACAAAACAACTGCCATGACATCTCATGATTTCTAACCATGCATTGCAACACTACAATGCTTTGGATATGTGGATAGTCAAGTTTTCTTGTTAGACTGGGCAGAATAGAAAGTTCTACATGTGATTATTGTGATCATTTCCAAGAATTGCTGCAGACGTCCAATCAAGTATAGTTTTATATTCACTAGAGTTATCCATTTGACATGTAAAGCACACTTAAAAGCTACAGATGGTTTTTGAAAATGATCATGTGTTGTAACTTTGACCAGTGTTGGCAGCGTAAAACAATTAGTGTCAAAATACAAATTCTTGTTCTTGTTTTAAAAGCACAATGCTTCTGCTGAGAAATTCCCTCAAGCTCTTGATTGCCAAACATGCCACATTCTGTAGTTAATCCCATGTAGTATTTCTATAATAGGTGCTCTGATTGTAACCACAGCTCCCACTTCATTAGACACGATCAGACCTGACCAAGATTGGGTTTTGCCATCTCATTTAATTTCATGTTGCCACTGTTGCTGAGCCAAACAATAATTTATTGCAATCCATATCAGATTGCCAGTAATGCAAGATTTAAATACTATGTTACAATATAACATACTGAATATTCCTGTGTGTTGTGATTGCGGTGCAGTGTGTTTTCACATGTTTTTTTATCATGTTTGAAGCATGAGTTGCCATCAACAATGAACATTCAAGTTCCAGAGCAAAAGTATTGATTTGAGGTCAGCAGGCAGAAGGCGGTTTATTTACACTTCTCTGCAATTTGAAGGGAGGAGCTGACAAACCTTCTTGAACAGGCTCTTTGTCACTTTTGCTCTCCTCTCTTATCCATCTCCACCAGTCGTACCTCCATCCAGGAAGGAAGCAGTTGTTGTAAAACGCTCGGCATATCATCATGTTCATTATCTGCAAGCTCTGAGAAAAACAACCACCAAAGCAGGAGGAGATGTCGACAGTGTTTTTATCTACCCTTCACTGTGCTTTCTTGCAAAGACAAAAAAGAGAAAGAAAACATTTAGCTTGCAGACTTTGTGCATATGTGCAGCATTTAACTGAAACTCTTATCTGAAAGACATTTTGCATTTAGTTCCCTCGCCTCCTTCTCTCTTGCAGCCCTTTAAGGTGTTTACATAATGAACATATTGAATTTGTTACCGAGCCCAAGTCTTATTTCCACTTTGCTCTGGGTAAATAAAAGGACAGACCCTATATTAAAACATATTTTTTAAATTATATGATAATTAAACCAATTACAAGTTGTTTATGGGCCCATGCTAAGGTTATGGCCATTTTGGGCATGCCATTGAACAATGTGGATCTTGTTTGGCTGCCGTTTGAAGCGGTTTGGCTGTTTGGAGGGTCCCTTTAACTGGAACTTTTAAATAGCTGCTTTTTGAAGCTCTGTCGTGCGCTCTGCACTCAGCCTAATCCACGGGCTCCGAGAAACCCAAGGGAAACATTATCAAATTTAACACAAAAACACACTTTCTGTTTTATATTTTGTCAACCGTATCCCCTCCACCAGCCCCTGCCCCCTAATGCATATTTTTTTATAAGAGCTCCACCAGCTGTATTCAGGTGTGCTGGTGTTTGTCATGTTGATGAATCAAGCACACCCTGAAATCATCTATACAGAACTGTACTGCTACAGAAACCACTTCACCATCTTCATTTTCAGTGCCACTAACTGTGAAAACTACAAACTTGTAGAAATGTTCTTCTGTTTCAATGTTAGCGTTCAAAATATCAGATTTTGTTTTGAGAATTTCATCATTGTCTCAAAACACTGTCTTGCTGCTTGGAAATCAGAGAGGCAGTGAGACAGACATGAAACTGAGCATCAGAGCCTTTCCTCTCATTCATTTGAAAGAAGGCTTTCACAAACCACTGGTAAAAATGTTTGTCTCAAGTTAATGGTCCTCTCCTCACACTTGAGACCAAACAGAACAAACAAAAAGCACTTATGTCAAACAGCATCCTTCATTACATAGGAAAGAGAATCTTTTATTAACTCTAAATAAGCCCCACACCTATCGTAAACACCTATATTACTGTAATGCTATCATTAAATGAGCAAGAGAAAGGCTTTCAGTCTGATAAACAGCAAACAGCTCTCCATTTGCTTCTGACTAAAATGATTTAATGGACAGATCGAATCGGTGAAATTAAGTTGTTGTTTCAGTTGTAATGTATAAGCAGCCCAACCTCAGCCAATGGAAACTTAGTGTATTCCTCCTACTCCAGGTAACTATAACTTTTTATTGTTAGCAGACATTTACAGTACAGAGGCCCAACACTAACAAAATATATCAGACTAGACAAAAAAAATGTATTCTCTTGTCAAGTAATTTATACACATAATCAGATGTCTTAGTTATCTTTGCTTCAGACCTTAGGACTTTTTCGACTGATCTGAACTAAAATTAAAAGTGCAAATCTTTCCCTGGATCAAGGTGCAACACAACCAAAATAACTATGGCTCCAAGTAAAAGTTGGTCCAGGTACAGCTGAACCATTGTTTGTTTTTTTAGGATGATTTAGACTTTTTGGAACACAAGAAGTTAACATAAAATTTCACTAAAATCAGAAGGAGAAAAAAAAAAAACATTTTTATATGAAATGCTGTCTGATGTGGAAAAATTCAGTTGGTGAAAAAGCTATAAAATGCCAAAAGTTTTCAGATATTTACAACGTGCATGATAGAGAGAAGGGATCTGGGAGGATGGGAGTGCAATGCACCGACAGGAGTACACAGAGCTAGAGGATGAGACCATCAGAATGATGACTGATGAGAAGGATGATTGTCCTTGTTGTGATGAGCAGGATAGCATCGTAGACACTTGGGCAACAAGCTCATCAGTAAAGGTTGCAATAAAGACAGTCAGCATGGTTACATGCAGAGTTGAGATGAGCTATGGTTATACACATTTAACTAGTCTAACTGTTTACGTAGTTGGAATGGGAAACTAAAGTATTTCAGATGTTGTGGACTGTGTGAGAAAAAGCTCAAGACATTCTGCAGCTTCTAACCTTTGCTGTGGGAGATCGTTGTACATGTAAGCATAGCTGATGTCACTGCATGGACATTGTCTTTAGGTTACTCGAATCGTGGTTTTATCAGATGACACTGTGGCTATCAAATCAGGATTTTGCTTTAAGTGACCGTAAATTGACACGTAGTCTTTAATGGGCTAATGTGTGAATCTTTCTAGTCTAGTTAAGCATAGAAATGTAGGAGTGATTCAAACTCCAATTGAATTATCTGGCAGTGTTGGTCTGGCTTTGAGAAGCTCGATTATGCATGATTCCGGTCAGACTAACATGTTTACATAGATTTTAAAAATCTGATATTGTACGGACTAACACAATTAGGTTTTTTTCTGGTGTCACGTAAATATTCTTGATGATAAATCACCTGTATTTCATCATCTGAGTTGCAATTAGAGAGCAGGTTCAATTAGAACTAATTACTGTATTAGTCAGAGCAAAATACATCTAGGTGGTCCTGTTAAATGGCCAAATTGAACTTAAACTGTAGCTCTTGACTCGACTGTGCATGTAACTGCTGAGTGTTGTTGTCTCCCTCAAAACAGACTCGCCAGCAGCCACAGAATTTCCCAAGGTCTTCGCCTTCTTGTTTGGTCAGCAACTGTACAGTTTTTGTGTGATGAGGAGGTTCTCTTGGTGAATTTAAACTGGCCATATTTATTGCTCTTGAAGCTGCTTTGGTAATCGCATAATAAAATCATAACAGTAACAACGAAATGATCCTGTTCCTTCAATTTTCTCCATTAATTCTGAAGGTTACCGGCCATCTGTTAGCACTGCAATGATTTCCACCTGTCTTAGAACAAATCATTGTTAAGTCTGCCGATCACAACAAGAAGTAGGTGTGTCACATAAAGTTTTTTGGTCTGCTTGTATAAAATGCAGCAGGTAACAGTTTCATTTTAATCTTATCATATCAATTGTGTTAGTGTTTCACCTGAGAAGGTTCTTTCCCGGTGGGTCTGATGAAAAACCCTGAACTTCCCCTTAAAACTTGGTAATAAGATAACACAAGTCTTACCGTGGAAGCTAAAAGTCAAGCGTCAAAAATGACCATGCTGGCTTCAAGTTTTGTGAATGCTCTGATTATTAGATGTTGGCCTACATAGCTAATGCATTATTTGTGGTGACAACTTAGTTTTGTCTATTTTGAACAGCTAGTGGCTTTGTGGTGTCGTTTGTAACTTTCTCCAACCAGACCCACCAGAGCAGAACCATCTCTGTGATCTCGGACCTCCGTGTTTACACATAAAGTACTGAGAAACGTAATATGAATACTAAGAAAATGAAACAGTGGCACGCCCTGTGTCATGAGGCATGATGAGCAGTGAGGAGAGAAAGACTGTTTATGATACTTAAATCAATTTTGGACGCATGATCCATTAAATATTCAAATTTTACAAGGATAATGGCATGCTCTCAAAATTTCAAAATCTCCCAAAAATTCACAAATCATGCCTTTAGGGGAGTTTGTGTTTAACTGATCCAGACACACATTAGCATGCCAAGCAGCTTTAGGATGACATGCTGCAAACAAAATAACTAAAATTAGCTGATTAAATAATTCAGACATGTAAGCTGATTTTATCTATTGTGGCAAAATGTTGTGAAATTTCACCTCAGATATATATGCTTGTGTTTGTGTTCAGGCCATTCTCAGCGTCTGTAAAAACCTGACATTCTTCTGAATGTTACCTTGACATCTACCACCATCATAACAAAGTGCCAGACAACACATGACACCCTCATCTGTCCTGTACACAGCTATTTTGGTGAAGGTGGCCCTCACAATGTTAGGTTATGTTTTGATTTTGTGCCTGCACACTGCCCATGTGCTGAAGGGAAATATGAATAGGTGACAAAATGTGTGACAGGACCCATGATCAAATTAATTATTTTTATATAATTTATTACAATTTATTTGCAGATAAAAGGGAGACATCAATCTAAATTGAAATGATAAATCTATTTTTATTCACCGACAGGTTTTAACAATAACTTTGTCATGCACCCATAAATCTGTCAACTGCCTCTAATGATCCCGACAGAGCACATGCAGACACAGCATCACTGCAGCATTGTACTGCATGATAAGGTTTAATTTTGAATATCCAACTATTTGAATTGCACGAACAGGGAACCCACATGCCTTCTTGTGTGGGAGGACTCCCAGCCCTGCACTCATGCCTTTGGTTAAACATTATCTAACATCAGGTTTAACATGCTAGGCCTGAAAAAAGTGGTTGAAAAGCTGTGAGGAGTCTATGGGGGGGGGGGGGGGGGGGGGGGGGGGGGGGGGGGCAGTCGAGAGGCGTTAGCTGCACCAGTAGTGCTGGTCCTGCTCTGAGTATTTTTAACTGTCAGCACTAAATGCCTCATTCAGCCCCAGCGTACCCCCCACCCACCTCGTAACCTCAGCCAGAATACCTTCACTTCTGTGTACACAGCACCACAGGCAGGCTTGCCAGCTGTTTACACATAGACACACACCCTCAGACATACACACTCACTTAAAAAACACGAATATGCAGCAAGCTCTCTCTGCTACAGTACGCATACTGACAAACAGATACAGATCACATCTATATAAACCCAGTCTCCATGAAAACATATTCATAGTTACAACTGTAGTCACACAAATACACTCCTCTTTTCCAACACACCTACACACACACGCTCGCGAGCGTCATGTGATTTGGCCTGAGCCTGTTCTGCCTTCTGGCAAGTTGGAAGCATGGAATGCAAAAGAAACGGTGCCCACACATCGAGCAGACACCCAGCGCTCGGGTGGGTATCGCACTGCGTGGGGAAGTTTACCAGCTGAACAGCAGGAGAGGAATGCAGACATATAACTTGTCTTTGATAATAAATACTTCAGCAATTAAACCCTCTCAGTCTCACCTGCTGTCTTACTCTCCCTATGTTGGATTGCGGAGATAATGAGTGGCACTATGATGAGACGTGATATCTTTGAGATCCAGCCAGAGAGCAATCAATCATTTTGGTGAGACAGCTTTACGACTTCAAATGAATTTCTCCCACGCCACCACCAATGCCAAATATTTAGTCACAGCCAGAAGATGTTTTTGTCTCCAGGCTTAAATTGGAAGGAACGAATCTGAAGTTGAATGTCTCTTCGACACATAATTTTGGGTGTAAAGTTGTCTCGCAGTAGACAGCCATTGTTTTTCACACTTACTACACTGTTAGAAACATTTCATCTCTTGCAGTGAGCAGCCATCTCGCTGCACTCCTTCTGTTATGTCCTGAGTCCGCTCGGTGCTAATGAATGAACGAGGGGAGCTGTGGCTGAGCTGCTCTGTATTTTTAGGGCTGTGCGCCTGTGGTCTATGTGGCCTGTCCCAGTCAGAGGAGCCATGGGGGGATATTTTTGGCCACGGGCTGAGCTGAGTCCAGGCCCACACAGAATCGCTGACAGACGCAAGCAAGGAGGAAAGAGGGATGTTTTCCTATTGGGAGGAAACCAGGCCTGATTATGGAGGGTTTGAGAGAAACCAAGAGAAAAGGCAGATGACTGTGTTTGAATGTCTGCAATATTTTTTTTCCTGATTGCCACACCCTTCCTCTTTGAAGCCAAACTACTTTTGAAATTGACATTTGCATCAAATGAGGAAAACACTTTTAAACAGTTTCATGTTTATTTGTTGATATTGGCTGGTGACTCACATACAGGGTAAAAGTAGCCATGCACCACATTGTGTTCTCATGTAAATTAATGATAATTACTGTAATTATTTCCCAGTTTTATATTATCTTTTCCCTCTGCAGTTGGTTTTGTCCATATTAATGACATTAAAGATAACCATAGTCATATTTTTACAACTCTCCAGATGCTATTTCAGTTGGCTCACTGATTGGAGCGATTTGCATGCTCCATGTAATGTGGATACAGCTCTCAGGCTATGATTCCCCATATTAATATTTAATTGCCATCAAAGTGTGTTTTCAAAGTATTGGGTGACGCTCCTGTCTCTCAGCCCAGTCACGATAGAGCTGATTCCGGAGCAGGGTGAGGAGCTTTGTGCGGTTCCAAAGAGACGAGATTTCGGTCATCGTATCCACACACATACCCCCCCCCCGTCATGCACTGGCACCTGTAGCGCCTCTCCAGCAACAGTAAATCACGTGACCATTTCCTCGCGAAGACATCCTAATCCTTGTGCCAGATCCGTCCAGGCGCAAGCTGCTGCCTCGGCCCAAGACATGTTGAAACCCGAGGCGGCGGCATTAAGAATTAAAAACGGTAGAAAGTGGTCCCTGTGCGCACCTTGTTTTGTCATCAGTGTTCCATTAGTGTCACTTTATTCCACGCCTACCCTCCTTCTCCTCTTTGTGTGTTTGAGTCAATATCGGGAAAGCCTGCCCGTTTCTGCCCAAATGGTTACAATATACCTTCTTCACGCCTAAACAGCTGACAAAGGCTATTAGGCTGATCTGGGTTTTGAGTAGCGGAAAGAGCTAAACAGATAAATCAGAGCTGTAACAGATATGTAATCTCAAGCTCTGGGAATTTGCACTGAGAGTGAAAGTGTGAGGGGGCATATTGAAGTCCATTAATTATTATGAGCCTGGAAGTTAAATCACGTTAAAAATCCAGATAAATAACCAAACACACTCGTCTCTCAGTAGTTCACACTTCATGCATTTACCTTTTAATATTCTCACAGCAGTGCAGCTGACTTCCTGGACAGTGGCCTCAGTGTTTACAGGCCTGTCCTGCAGCAGGAAGTTGCATGGATATAATACCTATGTGTGGCTCCAGCCAGTGGCCAGTGTGGTGATGTTGATACAGAAGCAGACCTGACACACAGCTGTTGTTTATGATGTGGCTAGCCCAGGTGGACGGGCCACAGCCACAAGCCAACCTAACCTCTAATCCACAGATCTATAGTCCTGACCAGAGTTGTTTTGGGGAAAGTCAAGCGAGGTCTGTCCCAGCAAGTAAAATTCCAGCTCCTTTCGAGCAAGTCTGAAGCAGGTCTGTATCATATTAATATTGCCAGTTACTGCACAGGTTTTTAAGGCTTTAAGAGATTTTAACATTTCCATTTGAAGTTCATATAGTAGTGCTGACAATAGCTCGAGACCCCTGAAGTGATTTTGATGGAAAATTATACAAAATTTGTGTTGTTGTTCGTATGTAAATCTGGAATGTGCGCACATTGAAATTTATGAACACGCACAACAAGGATAAATACTCTGCCTCTCTCCAGGTATTTTTTTTTTTTTTTTGCTTCTAGGATCTGTTTTCTGATCATTTCAGGAAATTAGTTTATATGCAACCCTTAATTTACTTGCAAATTTCCTGGAACCATTGTTGTCTATTCATTATAATGAAAATGGAGTAAAAGTGAACCAGATATGGTTGATAAAGGCCTCTCAGTTTATTTAACTTTCTAAGAAAAATGGCAGTAATTATAGTATCGTGTAGTAGTTATGTGAAAATAAAAAAGGGTCAGTTTGACTGAGTTCATAAGAAACTGCTAGCGCCTAAAAAATATTTTCTTGGAGGGAACCGTCAGGATTCTGGCAGCATATCTGGAAAAACCAAAGCAAAAGAAACCTCCTTTTCATTTCATGTAAGTTGATTCAGTTGTTGTAGAACAGTTCTAAAGTGAGTATTGCATGTCAGCAGTGTTGGGAAAACTTACTTTTAAAAATAACTAATTGGATTACAGGATTAAAAAGTAACTAATTACAGTGCCTTGTTACAATAGTTGTTGAGAGGAGTGAGTAGTTGGAGTACTTCAGTGTGGCCATTTAAGGACAACCTGTCCAATTCTTTACGCACTTTAGTGCACTGCCTTTGGATGCACTTTTTCTACCTCGTTGCAAAGCCTATACCGTGGTTCACAGTCAGAAACTGTTGGCTAAACACAGAAATGACAGCTGCAATATTTCATTTACATTTTTATGTGGTCCAACAAACGTCAGATCAAGCATGTGGGCCTAAATGCATACAAGTTGCATCAAGTTAAAGGGATTTGAATGTTGATCTTACAAAATATTAAATATATACTTGATATATGCATCAGCCAAGTGTGTACCACTGATGCTGTTGTGGAGATGTGGTGCATGTGCTTCTTCAAATCTGAAATGCAGATGACAGACATTTATTATCATCCAAAAACAATATTCCTTTCACTTCTTTATTTCTCTCTTTCTTTCTTTTTCTCTTCCGCTCTTCCGCACATATGTGCATATACTGTATGGTAAAGCAACAACCATTACAACTAACTACTTATTCAACAAAGTAGCTGGAAACAGATTACTTTTATTGCAAAACTAATAGGTCATGTTACTAATCACAAAAGAAAAATCTATAATGTGCTACCCTCAACACAGCATGTCAGTAAAAAAAAAAAAAAGAAAAATAACAGTTTTTTAGACAAAGAAACATCAATCAGTGTGTTTACTTCCTCAATTAACTTGAGCTACACTTACAGCTCACCTAGGCCATTTAATCGGAATACTGTCCTACGGTTCCCAATGTACGAACACAGGAAAGAAATCAATATATTGATTGAAATATGTCTCTGCCACGACGGGTGGTGCAGCTTGTTAGTGCTGTGCTTATTCTGGTTCACCTGTTACATCACAGACCAAACAACTTACCAAAAACTTAGCGGGTGACCGATTGTTACCATGTGAAGCAGTGAATTGGACATCTTTATAGCTCTGCAGATTTCACATGTTTATTTATTTTTACAAAGGAAATGTATACTGTCCCTTGTGATTATTCTGATGGTACCTTTTTCTTCTTCTGTGCACCAGCTTCTTCTGTAATTGTGTTAAAGCCCATTGTGGGAAATGAAGCATGCACAGATCGTCAAGGCCAGTTTGAGCCCAAGTGAACACATACATGCAGGAGTCATTTGAATCCTGACTGCATTATCTGGCTATATCAGTTCGAATTTAAACATTTTGATTTGGTACAGTTTTTGTTGGAATACATTTTAACTTGTACTATAAAAGCCCAGTCAGTTTTAGTTAAACTAACAATAGTATAATAACAATAATTTGATTATCTTTGAGTGTCGTGTAAACATACTGAGTGACAGGTTAGTCTGTAGAGTCTGGTCTCTGTTGTGAGTGGAGACCAGACTGCTGTATAAAAGTCGCTGAGCTCCCTTGTTAGCCTTACTGTTGAATGAACTGCACCAGAGTTAGAAAGCTGGAAGATTAACATCTCCTTTATATCTGTTTTCTAAAAGTAGAGCTCAAGCTAGGATGAAATTGGCATAGCTTTGCATAAAGATTGGAAACAAAGAGCAATCGCTTGACTTGTTCTGCTTGGTTTTTGCACAGATTTGATGAACTAAATAAAGCTTTTTCACTCTTTCCTGTTTTTATTCCTAAATTAACTTAATGCTGCTGGCTGTAACTTTACTGAACTTCAAACAATGCAAAAAAGTTTTATTCTTCAAAGAAATAAGAATGAAAAATGCTAAGAGTTGATAGTGAAATACTTTCACAATAGAAAAAGATTATGTGCATTACGCTCAGGTACTATTCTGTGTATGTTCAGTAAAAATGTGCATCAAATGTAAATGCCATGCCTTTAGCATCTAACCTTACAATGTGTTTCTGCTTTACATTTCTGGTCCCGTTAGCTTTCATGCTGAGGCACAGATCATTATACAGAGCCATGATTCTGTTCTCAGCCTTTGCACTGACCAAAGAGACTAGACTTTGCGCTTAAACACACTTGAGTGCTGTACAGTCATTAGGTTTGACAGCACCCTGACTGTCAGTTTATATTAAATAAAAAAAATGCATTCCCAGTTTGTGGTTAAACTTTAGCTTTCTGGAAGACGAGACGGCAAACTCATAATATCGTACCATTATCTTACTTAAACAAACCATAATATGCTCATTCACAAGTTCATAATTGTACTTCAAGTTCCATTTTAATGGGTTTACATGATCATACATACACCGCTGCTACACTTCCTGTCATTTTCTGTTCATAATGCTAAGTCTTTGTCTCTGTGTCTTTAACTGTCCCTCCCTAAAGACCCGGTTCAGCTGCAATTGGTCAGCCGTTGGGTCAAACGTGACAGATTGCAAGGCCCTTTGGCAGGCATTACACACACTGTGATGTAGACAGGTGCTGGAAGGCACAAATCAGGTCTTAAGGATCGGTTGGAGAGAATTTTCTTTCTTTGGTGTCAGCCTTAGGATTAGTAACTCTGCAGACCTACTGCATATACAAAAAAGCTATGTGGCATTAAAGATTAGAGAAAAAAACAAAAACACAGCATATCCCTCTCTTTAACAGGTCACTAACTAAAAGGCTCCAGACAGACTGATCCCAACAGATGTCACTCTACATCTATTGTAGCAGAGACTAAAAATTAAAACTTAGACCTGGAAGTAGTTGCTGTTAAAATATTCTTAAACTCACACCATCTTACAACCTCTTCTAAACACTCCCGTTCCATTTTTTTACCAACAACTAGTCAGTTTCATGCCTCTTCCCTAGAAATTCACAGAGATATTAACCAAATGTTCCAGCTGTGCTTTTTGTCAGTATAATTTGACCGTTGTACTAAAACATTTCTGAAGAAATTTTAATGTGGAAATAAATCCCTTTTATTAGCACTTACTAAGAAACAAGGGATCTCAAAAAATAAAGATGCTTATCGGTTATTTCAGGACAGCTAAAGATATTGATCTACAGGATGTTTTCAGCGTGGCATAACACAGACCTAACAATCTTTATGTAGTTCTTCTCCTCTGATATATGAGATCTGTGGACCCCTAAACAACAAATATCCAAAAACACAGTTAAAGGTTGAGGCCTGAATGTGCAGCACATGCACTAAGTAGAACTGATATACATCTACACACAAACACAAAGGCAGTAACAGAACTCTGCTCCCTGGCCTTCGCGTCATCTCCCTACATCAATAAATACAGCGAAATAACATTAGCAATAACTTCAACTATATGACCAGGCTCTAATATGATAGAATTAGTATCAGTGTTTTAAGGTTTGGCCATTTAGGTGAAATTCTAAGCCGGGCAGGGAGTAATTTGGACACAGAGAAAATTGATTTTGACCATCAGCACTTTCTCATTTTCAAACAGCGCCTGCGGCTAAATGGGTTAGCCTGTTAAGCACATTACACAGGTAGCCTCTCCTTTCCTCCCCAATGATTATGTGTCCGCCTTGAGCAATTGATATTTCTTGCAAATAAGAAAATTATCATATTCCATGACTGGAAAGAGAAATTAGGGCCTGCTGTTATAGAGTAGACTCTCTGAACTTAGAAAGCGAGGCCAAGGTATATTTTCCTTTTTTTTCTTCTTTTTTTTTTTGATTCTTGTTTTTGAGGGTGGGGTGTGTGTATCAAATGTCCGAAGCTATATTGGAATTGGGGCACTGTCAAGCCTCATCAATAAAAATATACAGTGATAGACTGTAAGTGGTGGAGGTGGGGAGGGGTAAGGAGGGATTGGGGGGCACTGAAACAGAACGACTGGCTTTGACTCGAGCAGAAATAGCTGGGAACATGTACAGTAGTGAAGGGTGTGTCTTTTGAAAGCTGTAATTTCATCACCAATCTGTGCACTGGTCCATAAATCATAACTGTAACAAAATTTCTCCTCTGAATGTTTGCTTTGCTTCTCTGTCTGAAGTTTTATCCTGATCATCCACAGTTTTCCATAATTTAACTGATGCACTAATTTTAAGAAAACATTCCATTTCTTTGTTCCTTCACGTCAAACCTAACCTTTCTTATCATTAATTGCAAGCAGCGAAGCTCTGTAATAATCAGAAGACAGACACACATTCACTCTTCCTGAAAGGCACCACAGAGGCCACGAGGCAGCAATGAGGTGTGTGCCATGATGTGGATTACTTGGCCTGCTCCATACCCAGTCGCTGGGGCCTGCCCCTCTTGTGGCCTAAGAGACTGTCTGCAGACTGTAGCTGGAGCCCCTGGCGGTCTAAGTGGAACCACATGGGGGAACCTGATAGTGGCGCTTCATGACCAGAGCAGAAGTTAACCTGGGCAGCTCCACACTTGTAAGATGGATGATAATGCTGGGTTTGACCCTCTGCATTCACTTTTGAACAATATGATCATGTTGGGTCGTCATACATGTAAACTTTTGCACAGAACTTTGCAAAAGTCCTGATCCACCCCTCTTTTCTGCATATTTTGCAGACGTTCTTGTAATCTTTTAAAGTGATCTTGAGCAATAGTCCTCAAGCCTTTCTGATGATCTTTCACAGTTTTTCTTTGAACATTGACTGCTTTTTCATGCATATTCAATCCAGTCCTTTTACCTGACTTTTCATGGGAATATGCTTCATATTTGTTAAGACACTTAACACTGACCTGTAAATCCATAAAGCATAAAAAAAGGCTCACGCAAGAGATGAAAATAATCTTTTTCAAATTATGTCTTTAGTTGTTACTGGCTGCTTGTTGCAAAGACATTTGTCTTTGTCATTTTCCCTTTTAGTTGCCTCTGTTAAAGATGGCAAAGATAGCCCAGTTTGACTGGCATAAAATATTACTTTATACTCCAACCAAATGATTTCCAAAGAACTATTTGCCAAAAATATGGCACATATGGAGCAGAGTGTCTTGAGGAAACTGGACAAGTGGAGGTCAAAAGAAGAACTGTGAGGCCAAAAGAGAAACAGCAAATGAACAGTATCTGAGAGAGATGTTCTTAAGAAATGGGCAAATCCAGCAAAGACCTGAGATATTTAGTTGTACTCATGTATAATGACAATAAAAAGATTTCAGATTTCAGAGATGCATCTGTACCTTCAGCTGATCCAACTTGAATCCTACTGTTGGCCAAAGCCTCATCAGAAATGGTCTCCATGGAAGGGTGGCTGTCAAGAAGCCATTCTTAAGGAAGGGAAACAGGGAGAAAAGGCTGAGCTATGCCAAATGACACAAGAAGTGGTTTGAAAATCTGTGGCAGGTCTTATGGAGGGATGAATTAGAATTGTACAAACTCTGTTTTTACTTTCTATGTATTTATTCCACTTAGGTTTTTAAATAGTTTCCTTAAACCACTGTATATATTTCCTGTTTTGCTGGCAATGTATAAAGAAAAGAGAGGTGACCCAAGTGTTTTGGACAGTATTGTATACATGCACACTTACATGCATACCTGAACAGACATGCACTTTCTCTCACGTGCGCACTTCTTCCATTCTACACCCTCAGGGGGCTTCTGTGGCTGCAGTGCCCTCAAGAGTGGCCAACCGATAAGCAACATTTACCGGAGGGCCAGTCGGCATGTGAACAACACCGAACACACTAATGGGAGGTAGACAAAGCCACAGGCCACAGACATCCAGTAAACAGCAGACCACAGTCCACGAGATGTATGCTCTCTCCTCCATTTGACTTTGCAGGTACATCAACCGGAGTTGTGACTTCCTAAACTCCTTTGTATGTTTTACCACTTGGCCTGTGGCTTGGGGAACTTGAGTAAGTCCCTGCAGTAAAGCTGAATATACCAACAAAAGGTCTGCTACTGTAGGGTAGCAATGTCATTAGGCTGGTTGCACCTCTTAGAATATTTAGCTGGTGGGTCACTTAATAGGAAAAATCAGTCTGTGTCTGTCTCCCTGTCTATCTAATGTGCTCTGCGCCCATGTGCTTCTAGTTAAGTTGGCGCTCAGCGCTGAGCAGGGGTTAAGTGAAACTACCTGCTCCTCTGTGTCTGGCGATTATTTGCTTTGTCCACGGCACTGCCAGATCATAAAACACTTGCATCCACTTTCCTCTTGCCGCTTCCCCCCCAGTCCCTGGGGTTCATTACTGTTACGCCTGGATGTGTGGCTATACAAGCCTGCCTTTTTAATGTCACACAGCGACAGCCCACTGAGGCTTTCACTAACAACACGTACCGCAGGCCAGTATTTCATCAGCAAACTATTATACACTTCAATCTTTATCCAGAAAGATCTATGCCCCCCTTCATTTTCACAGTATTGATGATCTTCAGTCTGGAAGTGATACAATAAATAATGAAAAATGAGGTTTCTGCTGGCAAATGGGATGAGACATGAAAGTGGACTGGAGTGCTGGCTCTGGTTTCCTGTCTGAATGGCTGTTAATTAATGGAGCAGACGAAGGCCATAATTCTTCACTGGCCCAAGACTGCCACATTGCCAGGCAGTTCAGTGATCACAGTCATCCACATGCTGCTTGCCTCAAGCTTACATTGTTTCAGCACAGTGATTTTTTTAGTTGGAGTTTGCGCAATTAGTCTTCAGAGAAAGTCTCTAATCTCTCTTTCTGTTCACCCCCACACACTTGCAGAAATAAGGAGATAGGTAATCTGAAGCAGCAGCGATCGAACAAAGATCAAACCTTTTTCACCCCCTATCAGTATGGAAAGTCAGTCAGTTCTAAAGGAATTTCCCAAAACCACAGGTGATTTGTCTCTGTCTGTGCCTTTGACTTCATTTGCTGAATTCAAAGATCAAAAGGACCTGCTGCTCCTCCAAGATGAGCCCTAAGTGCTTCAACTCCAGCTCATTCATTAGATACAGTATGGATGTCTCTGCTCCCGTGGCAGTTGAAAATGGTCTGCTGTAAAGTTAAAGTCCTTCTCTCTTTAGCAGACACTGCTCATGTGGAATCACTGGCAGCTCCCATATACTGTGATTAAATAAACTAAATGAATGAAATAAGATATGAGGAAATGAAAATGATTAGTTTTAGAACAGAAACGTCCAAGCCAATAAAGCTACTGCATTCAACTGTAAACAAGGGGCTAGGCAAGCAGGCAGGAACACTGCAGAGTAAGATGAAAATTACACTGATTGTGTACTCAGACCCATGGATTCCTCTATGAAACATGGTCTGATTTCAGAGGTATAGACAGGAATCAACTGAGCAGTGTCTGGTTCTGTTCATTGACTTACACTGACATGTCTGTAAGGCAAGAGCATAATTTCCACCAAATTACCTCATTAAAATTCATTTGACTCCGATGCCTACTCTACTCATACTTTTTTAAGACACACCCCCCCCCCCCCAAAAAAAGGGGGGGGGGGGGGGCACAAAAGGACTGATTTGAAATAGAAAATCTCCCTCGTGAAAGTACAAAAACCAAACTGGAACACTGTCATGCTAAAACCAACTGGAGTCGTCTTCCTCTTTGTTTCTAAAAAAGGAAATAACACTATCTGTGATTTTAAATCAGATTACAAGAATGCAGAATTTTACTTAACATTGACTGGTTAATGACAGCTATCTTAATATCTTAATTGTTTTTCATATTTCTCATTCTATTTCTTTCATTGTGATACATTTACAGCACTGGATCAATGTCTGTTGTTTTTCAATATGATTTTATTTAGCTTTACCATGGAGGCAGTTTAGCAAACAGATCAGCTGTCAGTTACCTAAATGTGTAATTTTGGTGAATTTTAGGCCAAAGTAAATGCAAAAAGAAAAATATTTTAAAATGTATGTGTTTCTAGAAAATGTATATACCATTTTTTTAGCCACTTGTAGCTCCCTTTCAGTTTAATTTTCAGTTGGCATCTGTTTTTTGCATAATAAGCAATAAGATTAGTGAGTTGGAATTTTTAACCACTTTGCAAATGTAAAAATATCCTTTTTGGTCTATATTTACTCAAAGTAGGGTATGAAAACTATTGCATGCTGCTGCCAAAAAACACAAACTGGTGGGTCTAAAAACCAAAACACTGAACTGAATATTACAAAGAAGTCCCATATATTTGATAGGAATATTCATCTGAATGATTCTGTAAGACATATTTTTTAGAAGATATGAGGGTTTTAATCCCCTTTTTATGCAAATTTTTCAGCCTTAATTTTAAATTTATCTAGAAGTCTGTAAAGGATAATAATAAGAAAGGGGAAAAACTCTTCTTTATTGATGATGTTGCCTGTTAAATCACTACTGGCTCCTTTAATTGTTACAGAAAAATCATTCATAATGACAAGAAACTATCCAACTTACAACTAAGAGTAAGTAATGAAAATATGTTCATTTTGATCATACTGTGTGGGCTGGTCACGACACCACAGCTACCTTTACATGTGTACAGTTCATATTATGTAATTAGCTACTTTTTAGCACAAACATAAAAGCAACCATATTAACACTCTAACCCTTTCACATAAGGATTTAGTGTTATTGGTGCAAAAGAGTTGTCCTCAATAACCTGCTGCTGCTTCTCTCTGATAATTCATACACTCCTATCAGAGGAGGCTCAGCATCGCTTCAGTGTGTGCTCACACGCAATGCAGTCAGCGGAGAAAGGTTCTAGTTATAAATATCCACAACATTCACAAAACTTTTTTTTTTCTCAGCTGCAAAATTGCAAGTTCTGCATAAGATTTCAGTCCCTTACCACCCAAAAGCTGTCTCCAGTGAATAAAAGATGTCAATATTTACTCTTGTTTTGGTTCTTTTTCTGTCATTTCGTATCCTTGCTGCTGAATGGTCGGTTGCCAGGTTCTTTCACCATTGTTGTAATTATTGTATTTTGACTAACTTCTTCTGGTCTTTACGTTCTGTTTGCTAATAGTTTGTTTGTATCACAGGGTACACCTACCTATTGTTCTTCTATTGGCTCCAGGGCAGACTACACCCTACTGTGACTCACGTCTCATCTAATGGTACAAACTGGTGTTAGAGAAAAATGTGGTACATCCCGAAAGTGTTTCTATTGTAGATCTCAGGTGCATAGTACATAGCTGTGTTTATATAATGGTAGGTATTGCTTTTTCCATATATATGAATAGCTGTAATTGATTTTTTTATTTTTTCCACAAAGAGCACCTTGAAAAGCAGACTGTGTTGTTACCATTTGCAAACTCAGCATTTAAACTTAACCACTGCTCCACATGCTTGACAAGCTTGAGTGCTTTCAGATAGCGAAAGATAGACTACAGCCAGTACCAGAATAAAGCAAGAATTAGAGAAATAAAATGTAATTCACCAGTTGTGTTACTGCAAAAAAATACACCAGCACACACTTACAAAGGGTTATAAAACATGATTGACAGATTTAAAAATCTTGGCAGAGTTGAACAAGTTCATTGTAAAATCTGCTTTAAAAAAAAAAACTTAAATTCTAAAGCACCATAATAAGTATCCAGGCACTGTCATTACAGATATCCACGATATATTAAATGGCTCTTTTTAGAAATTAGATTCAGACAGTTTATATATGCCATTCCTGTTTGTTGACTTATTGACCCTGCTTTACACAGTCAGTTTCACTCTCCACGGCTGTATTTCTTGTTTTATTTGTGAACGTTTACTCCTCACTCATCCTCTGTCTTCAGGCGTGGGTGTAAAAGGGACCACATTCCCAGTGGAGACAGTTAAGTCCCTCACCAGGGGAAGTAGTCGGAACCAAACCTCCAAATGATGAGTGTCCCCATCCGACCAGAGCCTGTGAGTGGTGGTTGGATTGTCCCGTCCTCACCACCACACTCTGGGCTGGGGTTCTCCACTGAGATCCCGCTATGATAATGAGACACTATGGGGACAACAAAGGATCTGCCCCTGCTCTGAGTCACATTGCCAGTATGTATGTGAAATTCCCATCCTCAAATACAGAATGCAAACTCTTGAGTTTGAATTGTGATGCTCTTGACTGACAAATTACAGACACTGGTCATGGTGAAAGTGGTACACGTTGTGGAATAAGTACACATGGAAGAGGAATTAAAAACAGAATTGAAAGCGTAAACATCTCACATTATTAAATCTTTTAGTTGGGTTTTTCATCTTTAGGATAAACTGTCCAAAAGAAATCTATTTTCAGATGCATGTCGTGTGTCATTTCTTGGGGTATCAGAATAGGAAACGGAACAAAGCATTTTAATGACAGTCTCTTAAATGGCGTCAGTATATACAAAACAAAAACCATGTGACATTCATGAATTATTTGTGCAACATTTGAATGAGAAGTCTGAAACATCCATTTGGTTCACCACTCCTCAGACTCAACACACAACCACCACCACCACCCTCCATGAGTCTCTGCTGTTTGATTCGAGGCCTGTGTCCACTCACCCGCCTCCACAGTGCCTTCTTTCATCCCCCTCCCACCTGGCATTAGAAGAAAGGCTGCCACTAAACTCAAGACAGAGTGGGACAGGCCGAGCCGGCATCTTGCCATTCGTATATTTCCACTTTCTCTCATCGCCTGTTCTGTGTATCCCCTCCAGAAGTCATACACGAGCCACTGCTAGGCCTCCGTCTCACCCTGCCCAGCTTCTTTCCGCCTCACAACACGACTACAAAGCCACGATCTAAATGACGAGAGAGGAGACGATGCACAGCGTGACGAGCGGAAAAAAACAAGTGGGGGTGGGGGGGTCGATTTTTAACATGGCTGTATTAAAATGATCAAGTAGAAATGAGGGCACAGTCAAAAGCTGCATCACTGAAACTGGGTGAGTCTGTGGATGTCATGGCTGATCGCCAAGCTGGAAGCTTCAGGCCTTCCTAGTCGTGCACAAATTGTCACATGCACCAGTGGCCAAACCCAAACCACCATGACCAAGAGTGGAAGTGACATCATTCTCTACGGCTTGGCAGGCAAGAATGATGGCATTATAATAGCGATGGCGTCGCTCTGGAGGGACGCGGCAAGAATCAGTTAACTACTTAGGAAAGTCTTGGGGGTACAATGAATGATAAGAAAAGAAAAACAGGACAGAAGTGAAGTATTTATGGCTTTGATTAGACTTTAATAGCTGGAGTTAAATCATATTTCTTATAAATGCATACTTATTTATTTTTTTTGTCAGCCAAATATAAATTTGAAGCAGCCTTATCAAATGGCCCAATTTCACACCTATTTCACTCTGGCTTTGCTCTCAGGGCACTGAACTTCTCAAACGAATGATCCTCCCGCAGCATCCTGAATGTGTGTTTATAAACAAGACTCAATATTATTGTGATGTCTGAGCTGAATTCGATAGATTCCTCCTCTGTCAGTTTTGCTTCCGCTGCAATCTGATCTGAAATTACATTCAACAGCAACTAGAGACGATCAAGGCTCATTCTCTCTGTGCTGTACCACTCCGGCCCCCTCTCTAACTTCATCATAGGGGCTCAACGGGGCTCGCAAGGGGCCATGGGAGTCTGAAAACACCCTAGTCCATTACTCAGAGTGAGACACTAACCTGGAGTTAGAGTGTCTTGGCTATCTCCATCAGAGTCCCATGTCTGCCTAGAAGCGTTCCCTTCGAGGCTTTTGGCTTTAATGGACTCTGCTAAACTCATTCTCTCTGCATATTACCTTTAGAATTGCCCCATATCTGGTTTCTATACACCCTATTTACACACAGTTCAAGCTCGTTCTGCCTGATGCTCCCTTTTTCCTTTTCATCAGTTTGTATCTGCAAATATCAATTTTTCACCCACTGCATTTCTGTGTTTCCGCTTGTCCTTGGTGGACGCATTCACACAGTTTTTCCTTGCATGTGCAACATTTCAAAATGGACCTCCAGTCCTGAATTTTCAGTGAATATTTTCCACCGCACTTCGCCTGCTCCTCCCATGAGGGTCAGGTTATTGCTCACATTAGGGGAAACACCTCATTCATTCACACGTAACCCTGCATCACTGCAAATTGTCTAGCTGAGACAGTCCATTGACTGTGGAATATCTGTCATTGTTTTCCCTCTCCTGTTTAGCACTCCCACATGTGCATCTGGTTTTAATGACTGCAAGTCACCCACAGTCCTGTTGTGAGTGGATAAACCAAATAGTGCCAACCCCACACTGGAAATTTTTACACTTTAGATTTTTCTAACAGCAGCAATTGCTTTAGTCATTAATTGAGTTTGGTTGTCATGGTTTGGGTTTGTGCCACGGCTCTGTCCCCCTCTCTTTCCTTCCCTTCTGCTTCTAATTCAGATTCATAATTTCATTTTGAATTGTGCGCCAACCAGCTGACCAGCTCTTTATTTCCCTCAACAGCTTCCTCACCTTCCTCCACAACTCCACCTTCACAGATCCTCATATGGTGTTCACAGAGTGGTTATAACCAGTAATTACCAGGATGTCTTCACGTCAGTGGCACAAATGAAATAAAACGTGACATCTGAGCAAACGCAATCAAGCAGAAAACGCTGCAATAAAACCAAACCACAAATCAAATACAACCATGTTCAATAATTTGAGAAGAAAAGAAAACAGCAAAACAGATAAAATAATATTCAGGCAACAAAACAACAGATATATGTCAGGAAACACATTTCTGTAAACAAAACAGGAAAGTCTACTAACAAAATTGAAAAGCAGTAGCCGTGAAAATGAGCAGCTTACCAGAGGTATGAATCAAAAATTTCTTATTGTTTTAACTTTTAGTGCTAACTGTTGGACTGGGTTACCTGTATATACGATACTACTTTCCTTGACCTCCTGGAAAATGTCATGGGGTTAAGGAAAGATGGCAGGAAAAATTCTTAAAAACGACCACACTGCAACAAGAATCCAACCACATTTACACTAAGCAGTGATGTGGGTCTGCAGCACTGAAGCTACAAACGTTCAATAAATCTTCCTAACAAGTGATTTAGATACTTGATACAATTTGTTACGCTGTTATTTGAAAATTATGCCATATAAATCATAATCATATCATAAGAAAATCATTCTCATGTCCTCATATTTACCCACATGAATCACAGTTAGTACACGTGGATGGAAATAATCAAGCATTGTTATGGAAGCCCGGCCGCTGATGACTGTCGGACTGAATTATGTCTTTTCTCTCATAAAGGATGGTCCGGTGTGTGCTAAAGGAGATAATTAAGGAAGCCTTGGCATTTGGAGAATTCAAACTGCTCTTATTTTGGCTCAGAAAGGTTGCTAAACAAAACACTATGAGAATATTCCACCAGACCCTTGTTTCTCTGTTCCTCTACTTTTCCCAGCTCTGATTTTTATTTTTTTTATGTGTAACCATTTTTAAAACACCTGCATTCATTATTAGGTATCAGACCCAAGAGGCAGTGTTTTTTTTGCAGTAACTTGTGTGTATGTGTTGAAATGGTCCCCTTCAAATCTTTTCATGGAAAAATGATCTGTATCATGTTCACAGAATTTGTAAAGCCTTTATGAAACTATAGAGGTACACATTCCCCATTTTTTTCACTCACTTATCTTTACATATGTTTTATAGCTTTAGTTTCTTTTGGGGAACTTTGTTCTGCCAATTCTAAGACTTATTTCTATCAAAATATGACATTTTCTCACTCTGAAAGTGTCACTCTTTTACATTATTCCCAGGGGAAAATACTCTCCACTCTGCAAATTACTTAATCTGCCCTGCAAAATAAGTTTGGCCATGAATGTAAAAGACCTCTCTAATCCCTAAATAGTTCAGAGAATAAGCCATATTGTCCGCGAAGAAAGAGCTCATTTATCACTTAGTTCACGGTGCTGTTGTTGTTGACGCTTGTTTTAGTTATTTGGCTCTGATTTGTTCATCATCAGATTTGAAATTAGATCATCGGCGCCTTGAACCCGAGATGAAAGAAGCCACTGCAGTTTAAACAGATTGTTAGTTCTCAGAGAGCAGAATTGGGTGGGAATGGGACTCACTTTTGTGTGTGTGTGTATGTGCGTGTGCGTGTGTCTGTGTGTATGTGTGTGTGTGTGTGTGTGTGTGTGTGTGTGTGTGTGTGTGCGTGTGTCTGTGTGTGTGTGTTGGCGCAGCCTCATGCATTTTGACACGTGTGTGTGATTCTGTGTGAAGTTATTTTATCTGGCAACTGATTTTGTGTGTCATGCAGGAGACAAATAGAGAAGACTGTTCGCCTACACAGCTGCATGTCCAGAGGCTGTTGAGTGGCCACCTCTTATCACGGCCGTATACAACAGAGTATTGTTTGGCCAGATGAGAGCTTTACTCTCTCATTAAGGTCACTGGGTAAGAGGATGGGAACTCAGAAGCGGAAACCCATGACACTTTTGGGCCCCGCTCAAGGGAAGACACTTCTGTTGAACTTGTATGTGGGTCTGGTGGTGAATAGATGCTTCACAGTAGATATATCGGGCCCTCTGCTTTCTTTTCTGGGGGTGAGAACTCAAATCTGCTGGTAATAGTGGCATTGTGAAATCAGGGTCATGTAGCTTTAGTTAGAACAGAAAAGTGGCCTTTTCATTTAATATCATCACTCAAATTCTGGTGAAATATCAGGAAAATGGCTCCCTCTTGTGTTAAACGGGAGTGGTTTGAGAAAGTAGCTTCAGACAGTGCTTGTCATCCCCTCAATAAATTCTCCTCAGAATGAGCATCTTACAAACACTCCTCTCTGAAAAGTCCCACTTGGCCCCACTTACCGGAATCGCTCAAACTTCTTTTTATTTTTTTTTTATTGCAGTCCTCGGAGTTTATATTGTTGTTGCACTTTAATTTTGATCAGTAATTATGATCATAAAGTTTGCGGATCAGTCTGAGTTCCTTTGGATGACAACACAGGAGACATCTGTGCGCCCGCAATGTACGGGTCGTGGAGCTGCTCTCCCTGCGGTTGCTGCTAGTGGAAAACCCATAATGGCCTTTAATTGGAACTTTAATTGTGTGTGGTGGAGCAAAAGCATTGACTACAAAACTAGTGGTATTTGAGTGCATGCATGCATCTTTTGTGTAAGTATATGTGTGGCTCACCAGATCCTCTTCCCCTCTCTGCCTGTGGATGGCTTCAGTTGGAGCCAGTGCAGCTAGAACTGTGTCAAATCATAAATGTCATGATCTACATTATGTTAGCATTATTTTGCCTGCAGGGGAAGACTTAATTAGTGAAGCATGGACTGTATAACAACACACTCACTGTCATTTGTGCTCATACAAAGATGCATTAAGTGGTGGGATTATCATCCAGTTAGAACCTCATTCACTCCATTCATGCATGCCCTTTGGACATATGTTTATCTAAAGGCAGCAACAGCTTTCAAATCAATGGGAAGCCTTTAACCGCTTATGATGGCTGATAACGATATGCTGTGAGGAAAGCCTCAGATGAACATTTGCATTATGACATATGACACTGTCCCTTCTTAGAACATGTTTAGAAGCGTTAAGTATTCACAGACGGATACTGTGTGAACAGTCTTATCATCACCCTTTAGGCTATTTTAACAAGGACAAGAGAAAATGAATACAGAGGAGGCCTAGTATAAACGGGGAGGAAAACAGGGTCTCGATGCATGTGTCGAACACATTGAGAGGCAGCGAAATAACAAGAGCAGGAGGGGGTAGGGGGATGAAACAGGACTGCTTTTGCCTGTCATGATTATGCTGGCACCAGCTGGGACATTTGGAGGAGATGGAAAACAAGACGGCATCTTGTCTTCCAATCATGTCTGTAGCGTCCTGGCCTCTGTTCACTACACACACTCACTCAAACGCACACTGGCAGAGCGAGGCAGGAGCTTGTGGTTCCAGTCCAGTGACAGCAGCCTGTAGTCAGGGTGGCGACGCTTCAGGAGCAGCTCCTCGTATTGGAGAACCATGTTTGTGTTGGCCCTGAATTAATAACTTTTCATTTAGTGCGGAAATGACAGGAATAGTAATTAAGGAAATGGAATGATTTTATTGGCCATGATGTTTATATTAAGTTCCAGATGTGAAGCAGCTGCCTGCTCAGCAAGAGGCCCTGCCCCCCCCCCGTGCGCTATCTAGAGGAGCTCTTATAAAGAGCATGATAAGAGCACCAGTCAAACACGTGCTTGTGTGCAAACAACATATAGTATCTCATTCATAGCATTAAGCAGACTCAACAAAAATTGTCTTTTTCTTTTATTAATGGGAGGCTGTTATAAAACACCATGAAGTCTGTTTCATATTTATAAATCTGCCACCAAAGTGCAATTTATTTGCAGATATAATATTACCCTATTTCAGACCTGATTTGCTTGACTGGAAAAGTTAATATTGAGGAGTGACTGTTCAGCATTTTTGGGTGGCCCCGACACATGTGAAATTCATGTCCTATTGCACAAAAGTTTAGTTTTCTTTAAATGGCCACGACAACGTAACTGAGATCCTTTGCCTGCCTGTCACACATTCAGTCTGGATTTAAAATTTAAAGCAAAACTGTATCTTTCGCAGCAAATGAACCTGTTGTAAGCTCGTAAGAAGTGTCGTCAAATTAATGATCTACCATCTTCTTTTCTTTACCCACGTAATCCACCTCAGGGTCACAGGAGAGCTGCAGCCTATCCCAGCTCTCATTTGAGCCCAGCCAGGATTTGAACCAGGAACCTTCTTGCTTCTTGATTATGCAATGATTATACTGAAAATAATTCAGGTAGAGTGAAAACTGTGGAAACTTTCTTTGGTCCTAAGCTCTGAACATTTTAAGCATGGTTTTAGAATTAAGATATTTATTTGTTTGTTTATTTGCTAAAAATTGTGAGTTATTTCACAGTTTATTGTGAGTTATTTTATCAGAAATGGCTCTACACACTGTATATATCTGAGAAATAAAGTAAAAAAAAAAGTAATCGTGGCTCTGCTCTATGATAAGTGCTGCAGAACAAATTTTCATGATAAGTTTTTTTTTTTTTTTTTTCATTCTCGCAACATAAAGTGGGATTGTGCTTCATGGCAACCCCATAAATAAAGCATATATATATACACTTAGTGAACTTAGAATACTGCTTAAGCCTGCTGTGTTCATGATCCTGTGCTCGTGTTACATTCTCTCAACTGAGTCTTGGAAACTACCGATACTCTTTAACCCTTTGAATGTGCTTTAAATGTACTTTAATTTTGCAAATTACAAATATACTACACATTAAAGTATGTTTTATTTACACGTATTAAACATAAAACTTTATGGTTACCAGTGCAGAAGCATTTCCCAGCAGGGGACATAGAATTTGAATAATTTATATGGGACAGACAGGTAGCAAATGAGGTATAACTGCAAGTTAATGTTTGTTGGTGAGTAAATCTTGATCAAATGCCAGCTATGAAGTCAATGATTACCTGAAAACAGCAGGGAAAGTTATGGGAATGCATCTATCCTTCATTTTGCAAGACATTGTTCAAATTGACAGGATTTTATCTGATCTTTCTGAGATGTCATATTCTATAAACACAGAAAAACAGAAAAGCAGAAAGGGTTTTAAGATAACAGCTTGTGTTGGGAGCATTTCATGTCAGAAGGGCTGTTTTTGTAACTTGTGAACTCTAATGTGGAAGTCTGGAGAGGGATGTTGTCATATGTCAGATTTGAATGTTTATAGCTGTATAACTCTCGCAGTCAGCATAATGTCTATAAATATTTCACTAGTTGCTATACATCTTTTTTCTCTATATTCTTGCTATGTTATGATTCTTGCAACATTATGAATCTGTTAATCATTGCTTCCCTAAAGATCCATAATGGAGGACATCATTATTGCTAATGATCCGTTATCAGGCACCAGACTGGGAGACCCCCTATTAATGAATTGCTAGGTAATAATTGCTTCATTGATATCTGTGAGTTGATCACAGTCAACACCTCCTGCATGAGTGGACTCTGTTTAACTGAACAAACTCCTGCCAACAAGCTGTCAACTTCTTGGCTCTGTTTCTTTCTGTTCTCGATGGACAGAGAGCACAAAATGTTCAAACCTCCATGAAAGTGAATGAATACACCCTGAGGGAAGTTGACATATGAGAACACTTGAGAACAGTGAATAATGTGTAAATGACATCAACAGAGAGAGATTAACAGCTATCAAGCAAAAATAATTCACCCATAAGGCACACTGTAAACTCATGACTGTTCTGTATTTATGTCTGGAAATTTTAAAGTAATAAACACCACTCTCAGTTGTTGTGTTCGAGTCCATTTTGAATTTTAATCAAGCACAGAGGAAATGCTCTTTTTTTTCATCCTGTTTCTTATACCAGCTATTTTTTCAGTCACTTATTTGAGAGTCATTCGTTATGAAGATGTTTTCCTTTTTCCATGTTAATAGTAGAGCCATGCCCATTACAGCACCCAGTGATGTTTTGCTCTGTTGTGATGTACTCCCATCTGGTTTCCAGTGAAAATGCATCACTCCATTAACATTGCCTGTGATCTAGAGGATGCTTTAATCTAAGACTATAAACTTCACTTAATTACATCCTCCAAAGGATCTCTATTAGTATAATGCAATCAAACAGGGAGCACATCCATTTTGGCAAGTCAAACATGCTCAGATGGCTTTTGGAAAGTGTTTACTTTTGTCTTCTGATCAGATCATTGAATCAGATTTGAAGGTCCCGTGTTCTAGGGCCTTGAATGATACTCGTGTGTTTCTGGGTAAAAATAAAATGCATCATAATACATGCAAGATTCTGTTTCTTTGCGGCAAAAACGACCATAACAATTGGGTTTAGGAGAGTCTAAACAGACTCTCTGTGTGGTACATTGAAGACTTTATGCTTGACCTTTCATGCCTCTCACTTTATAACCTCCAGTCATGTTCATAATTGCTGTCAGTGTGTACCATGCCAGTTTCCAATACAGTCCGGCAGGATTTTTCAGTGAATTCAAACTTCAAAAGGAAGCAATATGGGTTGGTTTAAAATGATACACAAAGGCATTTCTGTAAAACACAAGACGCCTGGCAATTACTTTTACCATGGTGCCATGATGAAATGAGCAAACATGCACACAACTGAGGAAGCATAACAACAAACAATTATGAGTCTCTTGTGATGATACAACCAGTTTTGGGAGTGTTTTTTATGTGTCATAATAATTTGACTTTGATTACACAAACGTGCAGTCGTCAGACTAAACAACACCAAATAAAATCAGCGAGATGGATTGTCGTCTTACAAGAGGAGTTTCCACAGGAGGTGTGGAAAATAACGAAACACACACACACAGAAAATGAACGTATGTATCAAATAGGGAAATGTTCACTAAGGTTCATCTTTATTCATGACTGGGTCGTGCATTGAGTTTTCTTACTCTGCTCAGACAGCTTGAAAATAACATCAAAATAATTCACAATTAATGCAGATAAAAAATACCCGAATGATGAGTGTATTTGTGTCTATTTTGTTATTGTTGTTTCTGTGTATTCTCATTTTCGAGCGTTATTCAGTGATGCTCAGGAAAGACCTTTTTGATAGATATAGAAATTGTTCTGTTAAATTGTAACATCGGCAGATGAGGTGACTCTTTAAAATGCCTCGCAGCTGGAAACAATTGTAGAGGAAGGCTTTATATTTTCTGCTTTTTTTCTTTAGAAATAACATGATATTTCAGCAGCTCTTGAAAGAATTTAATTTTTACTTGGAATCAGATATGAACTCATTAGAGTTTGGCTGTTAAAAGTCATTGTGTCCTAAAAGATAAAAGGATTTTGGATGTAACTCAGGACTATATGTATGTGTCAATTCTTACAAAATTTTGCACAAACGTCAAACTTCATGGAAGATTTCTTGTGTAAAAGCACACTTTTCCCTTTTATTTTGAAGTCAGAGGCAGAAGTTAAGACTATGACCAAATCTGTCATTTGATCATATACAAAATGATTGTCACTGGTCTCTGCTGCCTACCTTGAAACTGTTGTAATTCTACTTTTCCCGATATTAGAAACAATAAATCTGTCTCAAAAAGAGTGTCTGGCCTTAGACACTCGGCTTAGAAGAAAAATAAAATTCCAACACTGCGTTCTGACTTGCTGATTTAGGCATACAGTACAATGACAAACACAAAGTGGATTTATTCTTCAAATGGAAGCATCCTCATTTAATTTCTAAGGATAATTTTATTGTTTTATTGATTGTTACTCTACTTTCACCCATTTCTTACAATGTACACACTTTCAGCTCTTTGAAGTAAAACATAAAACCCCAGCTTTGAACTACAGACAAGCTCCAAGCCATCCTTAGCTCAAAACTTATGACTTTTCGTTTAAAAAATAAAAAGTATAAGTCAGAAGTTGACATTATTTGAGGTGTACTGGGATTAATATTTTGAATAAAGCACGAACAGCAAATATTATATGAGCAGTTAAAAATAAGATCTCTCTCATGTGAGAAAAGCATGGCTCACATAATGCTGATAGACCGTCAACTGAAAGAGCAGGGGTGGATTCACTTTATTTCTGTATAAAAATATATTAATGTGTGGTTAAAATGATCAGGAAAGACAATGCTGCTGTTGTTATATTCCATTTACTGAGTAGACCATGACGTGTATTTTTGAAAGGAGAGATCGATATATTTCCGGATAAACTAGAATTACTTCAGCGTCCCCTGAAAAATAGTCGTATTATTATTTTGTTATTATTGTTGTTGTTATTAATATTATTATTGCTATGACTATTATCATTGTTATTGTTATAATAATTATTATTGTTTTGTTTTGTTTTCTTAAGAATATATATATGTGTGTGTGTGTGTGTGTTTTTACGTTTTGACGTAATATCCTTCCATCAATATCGCACTTCCGGTGTTTTTCCCCAGCCGAGCACAACTATGGCGTCGTGCAGTGAGGTTCGTACTTTTATATTAAAGGAATTTGGAAATAGTTTCTTACATTATACATGGGATAAATAGTCGATAAATACTGTTGTTCAGATGAATTGAGTTTATGTTTACCGAAAGATTGTCTAATTTCCGTCCTTTTTCACCGTCGTATGTTGTCATGCTAAGCTAACAGTTGTTAGCGTATGTGCTAACTAACGTTACATCTCTCAGGTGTTTTCATTTGTCTCACCCGTAGTAGACTACTCTTGACCATAAAACAGGACGATTTTATATTTTGAATAACTTTTTTCACTTGCAGGAAACTGCCACAGCTGCTGAGGGGGAACCGAGTGAAAATGTGGCTGGCCAGAAGAGAGAAGCGAGACTTCGTAAATTTAGAGAGTTACATTTTAAACGGGTCAGTTGTTTTTCCCTTTAAATAATAAATAAAAAAACATGCTTTAAATATCCAAGAGAAACCATTGTATGTTGTAAATGATATTTTACAATTAATGCTACGTGGTAAGCTGGGCTGTCACAAAGCTAAACACAAGATCCAAGAAGACTGTTTTATTTTCAGTTCAATAAATCGTGGTTTTGACTCCAGTCATGTTTAGTGGCACTTTGTGGACATATTTCTCCCTGTAATCCTGTTTTGCGTGTGTGTTAATTTTCACTACAGAACGAAGCACGTAAACTAAATCACCAGGAGGTTGTGGAGGAGGATAAGAGGCAGAAACTTCCTGCCAACTGGGAGGCTAAAAAAGCTCGACTGGAGTGGGAGCTCGCTGAAAGTGAAAAGAAAAAGGTATTTTTGGTCTTTAAGTCTGCGTTTGTAGCCATAGATTCTGTTTCTCATCTAAATTTATCTTTAAAAAAAAAGGTTTTTTTTTTTTTTTTATCAGGATTATTCAGTTTTTAGTAAGGTTGTAAGCTGAAAGCTCACTTGTCCTTTATGCCCACCTTATGCCCACTCCATTTCGATAAATCCAATATTTCAGGAACTTCTTCAGAGAATATCTTTAGATGTGGTAAAAATATGGTTCTCAAGCTTAAAACTGCTAGGGACTTAAAGGATAAGCTCACAGCGTACTAACAAAACATGTTATGGCTATATTTCAAGAATTTGTATAGAGATTATTACAGCATTAAACCTTGTGTAGCTGGATAAAGTGGTTGAATGTTATATACGAAAGGTGGAAGATCCTTTTGGAATTGGACCACTCTGAACTGTGTGATGGACCAAAATCTTAAAAATATAATGGTGTCTAAAATTTCTCCAAAGTGTGTTGCTCCATTTACAATCCAACTAATCTTTGCCTGTTAGGAATGCGCCTCTCGTGGAGAGGACTATGACAGGGTGAAACTGCTGGAAATCACTGCTGATGATGCAGAGAGATGGGAGAGAAAGAAAAAGAAGAAGAATCCAGACACTGGATTTGCAGGTTGGTAGCGCCTCTAAAGGTGGAGGCCGATTGTTTGCTGTTTATGCTTTCATTGTTTTTTAGGGTATGAAACGGGTACTAAAGTGGGATTGTATGATATAAAGATAGATGAGTGAAGAAATTCCTTCTCTTGAAAGGTTTCTCTTTAAATGAAAAATCACAAATCTTTAACTAACAGGTTAATGTTACTAAGATGATTGATCCCAGGCTGGGACATTTCTGTATTACAGCAGCAAGTGTAGAGCACAGTGCAATAGAAAAAATAAGAGAAGAAGTATTTACAAAATAATAAGAAACAAAAGTACAGTAATGTGCAAATGGTATGAATAACAAATAATGAGCGTGAACATGAGTGCTGTGCAGGCATTTATAAACACAGATAAATACTTTTTCACTCATTGTGTCTCTGTTAGACGGAGGTGAACTGTTGTAAAGTCTGATGGCATATGGCAGGAATGCTTTCCTGTAGCGTTCCTTGTGGAACCAGAGCTGAATGAGCCTCCTGGAGGAGGAGCAGCTCTGCTGTTTGTCCAGTATGTGATGGAGAGGATGTTCAGGATGATCCACAATGGATAACAGTTGTTCAGAGTTGTCCTCTCCTTCACAGCCTCGAGTGTCTCCAGATTGTGTCCAATAACGGAGCAGTCTTCCTAAGTCAGAACACAGAACAATACCGAACTACTTATGTTAGCATTAATCCAGCCAGACCTTTGAAATGTCCTATAATGCCCAGACATATTTACTTAAAACAGATTGGGGAAAATATTGGGGAAATAAATTATACTTCCTCTGTATTTTATAGTGGTGTCATTTTGTTGGTTTCTGACCCACAATTATCAGAACTTGCTGGAAAAACAACATCAGAGGCGTCAGGGCTGATTGGCCTCAAGCAGTTAGACAGTGAGAAAAGTGTGATAGGATCATAGTGTGCATTTATAACTGAGCAGCCATTACAGACAAACATGATTTTATCAATCTGAAGCAAATGAGATTAGGTTTAATGCTTCTGGACACTTTGCTAATATGCTTTGGCTTTTCTGTCATTATGGTGGGAACAAAACTCAAAGAGGCGGCAGGAGAGACCGCATATGAAGGGGAAGTGAAATATTACATTGCAAACTGGATGCCCCTATATCTATTAATTAATTAAATAGTGTTGAATAAGGTATGGTAGAAAGGTCAGTGTTGTTTTGTGATATTCTGGGGTTATTTTTATGTGTCAAATGGTCCTTATGAGTGGTTGAGTTCTCTGATTTTTTTTTTTTTGGTTAGAATAAGAGTTTGATAAATTAATGAAAAAAACTATGTAACAGTGACCAAGATGTAAGTGAAAGAATGTTGTCACCTTAACAGATAGATGCTGTACTATTGATTTATTTTGTGTTTCAGGTCTGAAAAGAGCTTTAGGTGATGGGTTTGTTTGTGGTAATCTTTCTTTGGCACGGTATCCTGGGTTTTGGACATGCGTTGTTCTGTGCTTTGCCTCTTAAGTCGACGATGTTCGACACGTTTTTGGCAACGTCTGTCATTTGATGAATGGAGATTTTTCTGTAATGATTGAAGAGCAGATACCAGAACTTGTTACGGGTTGCTAAATGTTTGGAAACAATCTCATGCTGTCCGTGTCTTCTGAAACTTGGCAAGATTGTCAAAGTTCACTAAAACTTCCTCTGATCAAAGAGAATCAAACTGAAAAATGAAAACCATTTGTGAGCATAAACCTATCCAAACATCCGGACCCGGTCTAAAACACTAGGATGCCATCTTTTTGTTGCACACGTCACCAGCCACATATTGAATCGAAGAATTAATTTACTGAGACATTTCAGTTTGAAGTGCAGACGGCAGCCTTATTTAGCTTCAGCTGATAGTGATCTAATCTGATTGAACATTTCGTTGTCAGTTAAAGATGTTTCACATCTAATACAGATGCGAAACATTGTTTAACACACATTATGTGGGTTAAACACATACATAGACATTACTTAAAGATTGTATTGACTTTGGATCCCTTCGAGCATGCAGTGATTGGATCAAACGGTTTTATTTTAGGTATGGATAACCCTCCTGTCATACCATAGAGCCTCATTCTATTCATTTAGTAATTTAATAGTAATCTAATACAGTTTACAGATGAGAAAAGGGTTGCACCGTTCTCTTGTTTTACTGGGATGTGGCATGTGATCTCTCATACAGAGAAAGGTTGGTAGAAAGCTTCCTTGGTTCTGTGTAGTAGCACAAAATAAAGCAATACTGGCTGCATGTGAGTGTGGATGCCAGTCATTTAAAACGGCTCCTAATTTAATCTACTGAAAAAAAAGACTTGCTGTGTCTGCTGAATATGGCTGCCATCTGTTGCATTAACCCCCCCCGCCCCAATTAAAACCTCTGAGAGAAAATGATCACCAGAGGGGCTTCAAGGGAGGACGGGAGGAGGAGAGCTCTTCAGCCCTCCGCAGGTTGGGTTGCCGGGCCTCATGCCTGCTTGCTGTTTGTTCCACTAATTATAACTCGTTTTTTTTCTTTTTTTTTTTGTTCTCTTCTCTCTCACACAAACGCAATGGACGACAGGTTATGCCGAGGCACAATTACGACAGTACCAGAGACTCACCAAGCAAATCCGACCAGACTTGGAAAGCTACGTGAGGCAAAGAGAGGAAAGGTGAGTCGAGCCTCCTTTCCGTCTTCCTTTCCACATCAGCAGCCAAGAATGCAAAGAAATGTCATCAAGCTGTGTAAAAGTTCTCTGAATTATACTAATGGGGGGAAAAAAGATGGATTTTAAGTCAAATTTCAAGTCAATTAAAATAAATAGTGACTATTAACTTGCGTTAATCAGCCCTTACATCAGCCCATCACATGTTCATAAAGCCTTTTCTATATGTTCGGTCACCCTCAATTCGCCCTGGGTTTTGTGTTGACGTGGTTGCACGATCCAGAAATAATTTGAAGATTTTAAAGCTTTAATGTGTACGGCATTCATGCTAAGGTCAAAAAGAATCCAGTGCCTGAAGGTTTCATCACCCATAAAAAGCTGCCACATGCAGAAGCGCGAAGGATGAGCACATCGCCATGTGCCCTGAAGCCACGTCATCATCCCTTATTTGGACAGCCATAATCACAATGATGGAATTGAAAAGTCAGTAAATGGTGATTATCTTTAGTTATGTATTTCTAATTGTTTTGCTGGTGTTCCACAGTGGTGAGGATTTCTACCCCACGTCCAACAGCCTGATACACGGAACCCATGTTCCCACAAAGGATGGCATTGACCGCATGGTGGAGGATGTTGAGAAACAGTAAGTCACACTCGGAGATGATAAAAAGAGATGCCCTATCCTCTCCCAGTCCGCAGTTAATTCGAGCTCAGCCTCAAGTCTGCCCATTAAATACCAGCCTGACTCACTGGGTAGATTATTCGGTCGATTATCGTACCGACCGATGTTGCCTTTAACAAAAAGAAAAGAGCACAAGACTGAGCTGACAAGCTAAAAGCTATCAACAAGACACAAGTTCATCTATTCACGGCTTTTTAAGAAAAGCAAGAGTGGTGCTCAGGAAGATTTAGCTTCAATCTTGGTGGTTCTGATCTGCTCAGACAGTCCAAACAACCTCTTTTTTCCATTTATCATGCAATGATCCGTTCAGTCAGTTAAACGTAGAGATGGAAGCCAACTCCAGGGTATAAATCCTGATACAAGGAGGCAGATCCCTGGTAACTGTAAGCGGTCCTGGTCGGGGCACGGAACCTGCTGAGACCACATACATGACCATGTGTCAAATAAATGACAAATGGTTACCACAGAAATCCAAGCTGGCATGGGTGGAATGGTGAGGCAGACTTTATTCCACACTAAAAGGGTAAAGAGGAAAGAGTTCAGAAGTAGCTTTAGTGTTCTTTATTTAAACCATGGAGTCTGAGAGTTTAGCCTTCAATACAGAAGTCCCTAACCTTTGATCACTGGTCTTTCCCTGAGCTGTTCTATATTTGAGGCAGTCTCAGGCCTGTGGTAGAGATGCAACTGTGGGGCATTAGACAAGGACTCGGCTGCCAGAGTATGACGCATGACAATGCTTTGAAGACACAGTGAATCAAGGGTCGGAGCTCACAATTTGACTGTATTTTCCTCTTGAGTACGTGTGTTTTTTCCATTGCCAAATTTAAATACATACCCTCAAATTATTGCCTGTGGCCAATTATTGTTATTGGATATGGCATGGATAGTGGCCACGCTGGTTTATGAAATCCTCCATGACTTGCCTTTATTTGCGATTGTCAGGATCGAGAAGCGGTCCAAGTACAGCCGGCGCAGGGCCTACAACGACGACGCCGACATCGACTACATTAACGAGAGGAATGCCAAGTTCAACAAGAAAGCGGAGCGCTTCTACGGCAAATACACAGCAGAGATCAAACAGAACCTGGAGAGAGGCACAGCTGTCTAGTTGGTCCAGTCACTTTGGTGGTTCTCTGCTTCTTGGCTGTGTTATGTTTTGTTGTTGCATACCAAAAGTACATATACTTAAAAGCTTACATGGCGTATTCGTTGTAAGACGAGAGTTATTTGAAGACGTTCCTTTGTATAGTATTAGAAGTCAGAACAGCTGTCATTATTCTTACCCTTGTTTTTAAATAAACCCCTTCTAATTATCCTGCGTCCTTCTCGGTTTCTCTGAGGGTTTACTGTGTGTGGTCTCATGATGAAGACATCTTGAGCCTGAGAATGAACCGCCATCAAACCTCTGGGCATGTTCGGCAGAGGATATCGGCCAAAAGAATGTTTTAGTGTAGGTGCACGCAGAGATAAGGATCACCTCTGGAGTAATTCAATTTATTTATCACCTCCATCTCGCCACTAACTCGCCTGAGGCTGCAACGTAAGCAGGAAAGCCTTGTGACTGCAGCACAGACGGGCGAACGGGTTCCCATGCTTTTTGAGCTCCAACCGTGGGGGAGCTGCACCCTCTGCAGGACAGAAAGTCAAACCAACCAACTGCTCTCAAGCTGTCAAGGTGTGGATGATGTATTAAAATTACTGTTGAAGTCTTATCTGATTAACCTGAGGACATCAGGTAGATGATTATAAATTTACTGTGGCGTGTCACAGTCTGACATCTGAAAGATTTGATATAAAGCTTGTAAACACGACGAGTGCTTCGTGAGGACAAACTTGTTGTGTTCGTTTGAGTCCTGCGAGATAAATCATCAGTTAACTGAAGTGCAACGGGAGCAGAAGCAATGCAAAGATTCAATGCAGTGATATTTGCATCCCGCACCCTCTGTCTCAAGTAATTACACAGAATCTCAGGTCAGGTTACAGCAGGAGACGCAGAGTCTGGTAGTCAGACATTCCAAACTCCCTTTTATTATGTTGAGATAATCAATCTACCAGACAGATTGTAATTTATCACCACTTAATTACCCTCAAATAAAAATAATTCGGTTGTAATTATTAAGGTGTTGTCAAAGTCAGAAGCTTCAGGGCGAGTTACAAAAGCATCCTCAACAGCATGACGCCCCCCTCCGACAGCATTATGGTGCTTTTAGTTTGACATTTAGCTTTCCTATGACTCATTAAGGGCTCCCTCGCTCAAGTTAAATGTGACTAAATGTTGGCATCATGAAGGGCTGCAGCCAGATGGATGGAGATCCTGACACCATGTGGTCATTGTGGGAACATCTGTATATAACCACATTCAAGACTTTTCCATGTTTAAGGTTTTAAAGTAGTCACATGTCCTTGACATAAAGTTGGATTTTATAAACTTAGTGAGGGGCTTATTAGTTTAAAAAGAGATCAAACACAGTCGGGTAGTTTCAAAAGTGACTTTATTGAATCTATAAATAAACACAGTACACAAAAGGGAAAGAAATAATCCCACCTGAATGTTTTCTTGCCTCCTTCCCATATAAATCTGGAAAAAAAAACGACCACGAAATGATACATCATGGTATGTACAAAATATTTACATGATTTACACTCCCTGCTACACTAAGGTGACGTGGCTTTAGTGTGTCTGCGTGCACGGGAGGTTCGGCCTGAACCGACTGGAATCCAGTGGCCGTAGGGCTTCCTGCTTTCATAGCTGTCCACTCGGGGAGTTACCTTAGCAGAAGATGGAGCTGCCACTGTGGGTTTGGCCACAGAGTTCTGGAAACAAAGAATTACATTATATCAGTTTTCACGTTGGGTAAGGATGAACTTGTTGCAATAAATGCAGCTCCATGTCACTTACATTAATACTGAAGGCAATTTTCCCTCTTGGAGACATCCTTGGGCTGGACACGCCAGGCTCCTCTTCATTGTCCTAATTCAAAAAAGAAGAAAAATGGAAAGTTAATCATGAGTGAGAAACCAAAGGCACAGTGAGCTTGACAGTCTAAAGTTCATATAGATGGATTACTAAGGTTACATAATTTCTTCAGCATTAAAAGTATGTTCACACTGCATCCCTCATGCAGCCCCTCCAATAATTTATATAATGCTTCAAGGACAGACCATAAAGCTGAACAAAACAAAGATGTCAAATATTTATCAGAAATAAAGATGTCTTCTCTGTCTACAGTGGCAGAATGATGACGACGCAGCTCCCCCAGCCCCTTAGCACACATCTTGTGTACCAACTTATCTTTGGCATACGGAGTGGAGTTCTTCATCTGTTTATAGTTCTCTTGACAGGAATAGTCACTATAATGCAGTCCACACGCCTGCGTTCCATCAGCGAGTGGAGAACTCTGCTAAATAACAATAACCCATTTCATCTGCAAGCATAAATACATTTGTAATGTCAACATTCTACTACTTCCATTTATATATATATGAAGGTGAGTTAGTAATATATTCTGAATTGTTTGTGCATCAATGTATGCGTGCAATTAGCAGAGGTGTACATCGTGGGTATGTATGATCTGTATCTGGTTAACCCCTAAATGATCACACATGAAGACATTACAAAGTCATCAGATAACCTTTCACGCAAACAAATATTGTTGTCACCCAAGTCACATGACAGCCCTTTAATCCCAGGTGCCGATGAGTGAAGGAGACCACTGTCATGTTATCTATGAAGACAGGAATAAATACAGAGAGTATGTGTATTCCCCCATGGGGTCCAAGGGTTAACAGACAGGAAATTCAACAGCACAGATCAGCAGACAACTAAATAAGTCCATGTAAGTTTGTAATAAAATGGAAACAAACAAAAAAAAAAAATCAGGATCATGTGTGTATGGTGTAAAACTAACTGTGTGCGTACTGTTGCTATGGGTATAATCAATAAAAATTTTTTTTTTTTTTAAAAAAGATTAAAATGTTTAGAATAATTTGAAAACAACAAAAAGTTCCAAGTATGACTTGGACTGTGAGAAAATATTCTGTCTTCAGTGTGTGCTGTGTTCCTCAGATAGTTAACGGTTTCAGATGCTCACCTGTGTCACACTCTTTTCGGAGCCATGTCTCACCCTTGTCAGTGGCTCCGGTGACAACCCTCTGGACTCCGACCGCTCTGATAGGATTGGTTTCACACTCTCAGGAAGTTCCAGGTTCTCCACTCCCAGGATCTTCATTGCATTGGCCTTGGCAACTTCAAGAAGATCCCTTTTGTCTGAGCAACACAAACAGATTTCGACAACATTTAATGAATTGGACCTAAGCAGGAATTTCAAACATTAAGTCCCTGAAGTACATGTACTTACCTTGCATGCTCAAACTGATAGAGGTGGTAGGAGATCTGGATCTTGACCGGACCCTGTGTGTTCTGGATGGGGATCTGGAGAATCTGCATCTTAACTGGCTCACATGTCTCCTGTACCTACTCCAGCGTCCAGAAGACCGGGATCTGGAGCGGGATCTGTAATATCTGCTGTGACGGGAGTACCGCTCTACAGAGGGAGAGCGGCTGTAGGAGCGAGAACGAGCCCTATAGCGACGTGGAGGTGAACAGCGATAACGGCCCCGGCCATATCTGCGATGGTCATTGCAGCCACAGCGGGAGGAACGTCTGTGGCAACGAGGGTGGGAGCGGGACCTGGAGCGAGAAGAGGAACTACTACTTGAAGATGAAGAGGTAGATGAGGTAGATGAGGACGATGAGGACCTGTGGCGTGTCCTCTGGGTTTTGCGTCCTCTGTAGTAGCCTGAGCCAGAGGAATGGCCGCTGCAACTACTGGCACTGCTGCTTGTCGAGCGGGAGCGCGAGTGAGAGGAACCGGGGCTCTTCTGGTCGAAGATCACGTTAATGCCATCGCTCTGACGAGCCTGGGCCATGTCAGAGTGGGAGTTTGGTCGTTTGGCCATTGTTTAGTAGTCTGCCACGGGCTGAAATAGGAAAGAAAACAACATAATTAGAACTAGAACTTACACTTGCACCGTACAAAGGGCTATGGTAACGATGACCTTCTTGTTATACAACCCGAAGCCAGTGAATGAAAAGAAAATATTGCGCAACTATTTTCTCCGTGCTGCCCCTAGCGACCGCAGCACCGTTGCATAACTTCAACGGCTGACTGGGAAGTTCTGGAAATTTCCAGAATGACGCAGGCTACTAGTAGCTTTGCTAACATGAGCATAGAAACCCTCCTCTAATTCGTATTCATACCCGGCGCCGTGAAGTAATAGTAACATGCACTTAACTCAAGCATCACGAAGATAATACATTTTACAAGGCCAATCCCTTGAGTAATATATTCGCTAATGGTAAAACAACACAAAGCTATATAATGTACAACTTACCAGTGCAACAGCGGCGTAAGACTCTTTCTGAAAACGTTTGAAAAGACGAGAAGTATAAAAGAAAACCGCCTCTAAATATGTATCACTAGAACACAACTTCTATAGAAAGCTAAACGGTGATCAAATTCGTTGATTTACAGCCTAAAATTTCGAAAAACAAGAACGTAGCCTCTTTCTAGCTGTTCGTCCGTTGGGTGTCGTCACGCGAATGACCGTTGGACTGCGGCAGCAATGGGTTTTAAGAATCGTCTGGAAATTTCCATTCACGGGTTGCCCCGGACGATTCTATTGGTTTAACCACTTCAAACTCAAGCGTTCATTCCCTAGAGCCGAACCTGTTCAACTCACTCTTGGTTTAACTTCTGAAATCCAAATCTCCACAAAACGAGATTAAAAAGTAATGTTCACATCTTTATTATTGATTGATAGTTAAACTTGAAATGGAGACTGAAGAGTGTTAAAGGAAATAACTCGACCTCGGTCCTTGATCAAAATAACCCAATCGTTTAGAAAGACCCTTAAAGCCGCAGGCAACCGGAGGAGTGGATGTTTTAGATACATCTGCAGAATATGTTTTCGCAAAAACAATACATTCAGAAAATCACAGTTTCTGTGAATTTATACATTTTATCTCCACACCGACTAAAAGTGAAACCGAGAATAGCATGAAGGCTTACCTTGATATTGTAATTGAATTGTAATATTGTAATGGAGGCTGTTTTTTTTAGATACATCTGCAGAATAGGTTTTCGCAAAAATAAGACATTCAGAAAATCACAGTTTCTGTGAATTTATACATTTTATCTCCACACCGACTTACACACGAAGCACGAAGGCTTACCTTGATATTGTAATTCGATCAAAATTGCACACGTTATCGCTTGAACGCTTTATCTGACTATTTATTTATTTATTTATTCATCAGTCCTTTTTTAACGGAAAATGTTACTGGATCGCTGAGAGAGCAATGTGCTCATCTTAGCTGCATTTGCTATGTTTCAATTTGTTGTTAATAATTGGGTAATACGAGTGAATCATTGTATTAGCGCTCTCCAAAACTGAGTAAAGATCGTGATGTGAGAAAAAAGGTAACTGCAAAGAAGCTCAACACCATATTAAGTGTCTTATCTTATACAGTATGCATCTTTAAAAATCCTGCCTGTGTGGTAAGTTATTTCATTTGGATGTTTTGTATATATCTTTCTCGAGAGGTAAAGAGGAATAAATTAAATTGTTGAAAATATTAGCGGCATTGCCCTTTATTTTAATCTCGGTCGTGGCGTGTAATCTCGCGATGTTTTACATAACTTGTTCCGTTTACCTTGCTGTCCCCGGCGTGTAAAACCGTGGATTGCTCAACAATCTATTCTGCCACCTTGAAACTTTTCTGCAGGTCATACAACGCTCGGAAATGGATATCCTAACTGTGTTACCATCCAGTTTCGGTTATGCCATATTTACTTACCTCTACAGCTGGATTATGCTAGGTTATTTAGCAGTGAAGGTTGGAGCCGCCAGGAAGAAATACGATGTTAAGGTAGTTGAAATTTGTTCTATAGTGCAAAATAATGACAACATTTCTAGGTAAAGTCTGCAGTTATATGGCTTTTAAGCGTTTTGATGTATGTTTATGACATAGCTATCCATTTTACACATTTATTTTCCAGTATCCCACGATGTACAGCGACAAGGAGCAAGTGTTCAACTGTATCCAGAGAGCCCATCAGAACACTTTAGAGGTGTACTCCCAGTGGCTAGTTTTTCAAACCATTGCAGCCCTGGTCTATCCGGTGAGTATAGTACATATTTAAAATAAGGTAGTTCTTTTGTGCCACACGTTATGTGCATGGAAGACACGGGCCACTAAAATGTTCAACCATTCGCAATGTGACAGGGGTTGGGGAAACCACTCGTCATGATCTTTGGCATGAATTCTCCAGATAGCAAGTCTAAAAAAACCGGTTTCATGGTGATTAAGCACATTTTCAGCAAACAGCCTTACTTCCCCAGTGGATTGTAATTTGATGTAACTTGTTTTTACAACCAGCTATCTGCATCTGTGCTGGGGGCTATTTGGGTGACCAGCAGGTTTTCCTATGCTTGGGGATACTACACAGGAGGTAAGACTAACTTTAGGAGCAGAAAAACACCTGAACTTTTCATCCACTGTGATTATGCAACTTTCATACCGTCATAAATCAATCAAATTATTCTTGTAAGAGATTTAACTCACAATGATATAAGTTGCACAAAAGAACAGTGCTAATATAGCTAAAAAGCAGTCCAGGTTTCACAAAAGTTACTGCTCTGTTAATGCTTCTCTTATAATTTTGCTATAATTACTTACACAACATATTATATTTATAATATACAGTATATGGTGTGTATATATATATATAAATGCATTGTTTTACTTAATATCAGATCCAGCCAAGAGGATGCAAGGGGCTTACGGCTACATTGGATATTTTGGAGTCATCTTTCTTTCCATATCCGTTGCCTTGCAGCTGCTTGGAGTTTTTTAAGATGATGGTCAACTAGCTTTGTTTTTTTTTCCATGAACCACTAACATAAAATTGTCTTTTGACCATAAGTATGTTCTTTGTGAATGTCTCCTACATGTACTTGATAATCCTCAGTAATATACAGATACTGACTTATGCTATAACCTCAAACGCATTCTCTCTGTGCTCCGTCCGCTCTCTTATACGCAGTACAGTTTGTGTGTATTGAAAGAGCTGGCAGCAGCAGGCTTGATGGCTGCATGTGACCCACGCATGATGTCTCAGTCACAAATCTCCCATCAGTAAGGGCATACAACAAATGACTTCTTGAAGATTTGCAGGCTATATTTAACTAACCCTGCAGGACAATGTATTTTTACTTTTTAGAAGATTGTTTCATGACTGTATTTTATTGTTAAAGTGCTTGTACTTAATCATTGACAATAAAATTGAATCTATCTGACGTGACAGTGTACACTTTTATTTCATTTCAATAAAAAGCATTAATTAATCCTTTTTTCTGGCTACATTTCTTTACCTAGGGTCAGAATCAGAAAAATCCAAATCAGTATGTGACTAAATGCATGTTTTTTCTATCTTATGTACTTGTCTTCATTATTTAAAGTATTAATTTCAGTTCCACTTACGTGTTTGCTGGCTTTTACCTTCAGTCCAATGAAGTGTTACGGCCTGCAAAAGCTTCCTGCTAAAATGTGAAACTGTATAGTCGACAAAATGCAGATCTCTAATGCTGTCCTCATGGTACTTACGTTATACTTCCAAGTAATGAGTAACCCTAACCCTAAAAAAGCAGACATATTTGCTTTTTTACTCGTTTAGCTGATGACACTTGAAAATGGGGAACAATATTCAAGCTTTTTTACTATGTGAAACCCTGGTTGCTGCATTACAGCGCTAAACCTATTTAACTGACAACTGGAGGAGGTACCAGAGTGCAACATAGATGCAGGCTCTGCGTGATAAAGTGGTTATAAGGGCATGTTAATAATATGTTAGGCACCATATTCTGTGGGGCTTTATCAAATGGAAGGATAAGCACATGAATCACTGACTCGCGCTATTCAATTCAATGTTCAATGTTTTTATTGCCAAAGTAGCTCCACAATTATTTATTTTCAATTTAACATTTTAAATTATATTATTAATAACATACAAAAGGGCTCTGATTGTGCTCTAGTCTAGTTTCACTTGATGCACCTAGCTAGTGGAGTCTAAACAGAAAGTAAAATATGAAAATATATTTAAGCAAAGTCCTGGTAATTTAGAGCTTCACCTGAGTAAACTTACTTTACCGTTAGACCACAGCGTCCATGTGTCCATTTTATGAACGTCAGACGTGCTTATGGACTTACAAAATTCCTATTTCTGTCCACAGCACGCGAAGGCAACAATGTCAACAGTCTGGTTCTCCCATCAAACGGGTGAAGTGCGCATGTGCATCAGCAAGCTCCGTCAGAAGACAAGTCGGGTTTAACCAAAGGGTCTACATAAAAAAAAACGAAAACAAAAAGGTAGGAAACGCTTTGAAAATGGCTTCACGCGCAATTATTGCATACGGAGTGCCTGTTTCTATTCGTCTCCAACGCTGTCTGTTTGAGTTTTGATATTATTTATGACGACTTTGTTACTAGAAACCTTCAAGGAAATGTTTGCTAGTGCCAAAGCGATGAACAAAAGAGCCCGATAACACAGCCGTTTTATCCTCTCAGTACACTGTCAGTTTCTGTAACTTTAAACTAGATGCGTATGCTGCCTTGTTGTCAAGTAGATGTGACAACTCTGCTGATTTACAGTATAAATCTTGACATACAGTATAGTCGGTGCTTGCGAGCCAGGGGGTTTAGCATCACTGTTACTGTACTGCGACTGCGCACATAAGTAATCATTGTTTGTGAGGTTTTATTTCACCTTCGGAGGCATTTTACTGACCCTCTTCTATATTTGGTGTTATATGTATTTTGGCCAATTGTTTTACCGAGGTGACTGAGTGTTTCTGATGTGGTCTTTTCGCGTTGTTGGACCTAACACCCTGTTCCAGAGTCATGTCAGGATTTCTGGACGGAATCCGCTGCGGAGACTGCGAGTGCAATGTGGACTGGGGAGAAAGGAGAAACGCCATCGCCTCCATAGCTGCTGGAGTTCTGGTATTTACATTGATTTCCTCTGTCAGGTCACCCGGACTATGTGTGCTCCCATTCTGTTTTCCCTCCTAGATTTTTATCATTAATGTGTTAAGCACTGTTGATTCCTGCACAAGCTCATCATACCTTCACATGTCTGTAAATAGTCACTGAACTCCGACCAATTGTGATCATGTCATTGCAGTTCTTTACAGGTTGGTGGATTATCATCGATGCTGCGGTGAAATATCCTGATCAGGGAGAGTTTCATCATGCCTATCACACGTGCGGGGTCATAGCCACAGTGGCCTTTCTTATGTAAGACTGGCTTTTCTCATTTCATTGTACAACTCTTTTGTCATTTCTGAAGCTTACAGCTGCATTAGCGGGTTTTCATCACTACATGGAGCTGCTTATTGTCATGGATAAGGTGTAGTTGTTATCTCATGACCTCAGTATAGAGTTTCAATCATGTGATGGCTGTGAGGGGGGTCGTTACCCCAGTCATTGATCAAGAAGAGTCTCTGGTGCCTTATGTAAATAACTTAAACCATCATTGCTGACGACTTCTAACTCTTTTTCTTCGGTTCTGTGATCTGTTTTAGTTGTGATGCCTGACTGAAATCTCCTTGCTGCCTGTCATGTGATAACAACTAATCTATCTCCATGGCAACTGAGCAAGGCCTTGTCATGTGGCTGAAACGATCTGCAAACAGTTTTCCCTCTCATTGCATCCTTCATTGTGGGGGTTGAGACCCTCCTATTGATAGATTTTAAGCTAAGTGGCAAGTTCATCAGATAAATAAGGTCTCGCGGTACTTAGTGGGGGCTTGGGATTCTTTAGGTATCACATAATCTGATTCAGATTCTCTGGGTCCTACTTTGATTCCTGATTTAAGACATTTATATTCAGTACAAAAGATTACAATCTGCTGTTTTGTACAGCAGAGGTGTGGTATAAGTTTATCTATGTTTTCTATTTAAAGTGTTTATATTAATGCTAAACTATACACATACTGTGAGATAATGATTATTATATTATTCTATTAATAATAACAACTATAAAGCTTAGGCTAGTGGCATCCTTTTCCCCTCAGTATTACCTGCTGATGTCCATCTCTAACAACACAGGGTAAAAACTCTCTTAACAGTTCTCATAATAACCAAGTTCTCCCTCTTGATAACTATATTCAGTGTTATACTGAGGAGACATTTTATCAAACATATTGTGTTAAATTATAAGGTATTTTGAGCTGAACGTAAACATGTATCATTCCTAAAAGTGTGTGTGAGACCGTTTTTCTCCCCACGCCTGCTCATGTTTTTTTTTATTTGAAGTTTGGTAATGTATTGCTATGTGTACTTTAAACCTGTTCAGATTATATCAACACCAGGTTCTGGTATTTGATGTGTGGCATGGTGCAAAATATTCTAAAATCTAAAGTGTGTACAAATGCTTGCTTTCCTCAGTTAGTCAGAGACTTACTTAGAACCAGTTCCTTTTGTTTCGACTGTCAAACCTCTGGGTCCAGAGAAATTAGGTCCAAATTTAAAGTGATGAAATGACATTGCTCTTGTGACTCCCTGTACTTCGCCTTTAGATTCTTGTGGCTTCACTTTGATCAGACTGAAAGTGAAAGTTACCTTCAGCAGAAACATACTCACATCCCCATTCTTCTTCAACAATGTTAAAGCAAGAAATGTGCAAATACACCAGTTGGAAAATACATTTTCCAACCCACAAATCGATTCCATACTCTTGAAAATAAGAATTAATATACTTAAATGAATCTTTTTTCCCCACGTCTTATTACTGAGTAATTTCTGGTTTATTTGTTATTATTTCTTCTCTTATTTGACCCATCAAGGATAAATGCTGTTTCCAATGGCCAGGTGAGAGGAGACAGCTACAGCGAAGGCTGCATCGGACAGACAGGTGTGTATGATTAACTCCCCTTCTATGTGCATTTGATATCTTAAATCATCATTGCAACATAAGCAGTATCCAGACTAATAAAGAAGCACTATGTCATGTCACTGAGTAACCCACCCTTCCTTATCTCTCCTTGCAGGCGCTCGAGTGTGGCTCTTTATTGGCTTCATGCTGGCTTTTGGCTCCCTCATTGCCTCCATGTGGATTCTCTTTGGAGGATTTGTAGTGCCTCGTAAGTGCTGTTTTATCTGCTTGAATGCTTTGCAGTTTGCCCTCACTGCTCGGTCAGTTTGTGACATTAGAAGGTTAAGCAATGCAGAGGCATGCTTTGAAACATTTACAGAGTGAAAGACTGTGATGCAGTGACTGTGTAAGGAGACAGGCTGTTGTGTAACTTCTATGTAACTGTTGTGTTTTGCAGAGAAGCCTCCGGTGTACCCTGGTATAGCCATTTTCTTCCAAAATGCATTCATTTTCTTTGGGTAAGTTAATAGTCTTAACTGGCATATTTGAGTCCTTTCGTGTTTAGCATACACAGATGGAATTTATTCATAATTGCGCTTGTTTTCCTAATTTAGGGGTTTGGTTTTCAAGTTTGGACGCACAGAGGATCTCTGGCAGTAATGGACCACGTGTCTTTTTGTTCACGGTTATACACTCTTTACTATCTATATTGTATGAGGCGACATGCTTCAGCAATTATACGCTTTATATATTTTTTTAGCTTTCCAATTAACATGTTTAATTTATGGTATTTGCTGTATCACAACTAAGCACAAAATTTCATAGGTTTGTTGAAAGGTTAAATATTTTCAAATGTGGCACATCTTCAAACGTGTCTGTTTGCACTCGGACTGTGTAACCAGTTTGTTAAAATGGTTTACAACTCGTGTATATTGGGAGCTTTGCTACTACTCCTCCTTGGGTTGGCTTTATTTCGATAACATCCTTTAGTTTGTAGGTTGAATTCTTATGGTACAAGATATCATTGAGGGAAATGTTTCAGAACAATTAACAAATTTACTGAATGTAACCAAACAGGGTTGTTTGCTTTTTATTTTTCTGTAATAACACTTCATCATTTCTGTAACTTTGTGTATATTCAGATTTATTTTTGAATTCTATTAGCCCACACTGCAGACCTGCAGACAACAGCATGTTGTTTATGTAACAGATTTGGATTCATGTGCATCAGCTCTCCATTTTTCTTGTGTAACACCCAAAACATTGGGTCTTCTTTCTGACACCATGGCAACATTAAACATACTGAGCAGTAAATGGGACTGACTTTCCTCTTTTCCACAGTCTGACCTTATCTTGACAAAAGCACGTAATAACTTCTTCACATAAAAGCAAAAACAGCTACATGAAATTACAGACACCGAGGAGAATCGGTGCCACCATGTGTCGTATTTCTCCATCTTCTTATTTGCGCACTGCATTATGTGGAAACTGCAAAACACAAAAATATATTCATAGTAGCTTAGTGAAGTCATCCTCGAAGGGATTTCAGAGCACAGCATGAGCCAATGCCAAACATAAGGCAGTTCAGTAAAGAAATATACTGAGATAGGCTGATTACTTACCTCCCAGAAAGCTTGATCATCAAAGCATTTCTTGTTTTGAGGTGGTCTCCAGAAGTTCCACTTTAGTAGAAACCCTTCAAACGATGATAAAATATTAAGGAAGAACGCAGCTTAATGTATTGATATACACTAGATTCCATCAAGCATATTGGTGCCAAGATTTAACTAAATTTGATCATATTTTAATGCAAAATTGCCTCGGCCAAAAATAAAAAGCTCACTTAAAAAAAAAAAAGACATGCCTGTAAGAATTCCCATGGACAAGCTCGTACTGATGGTGATAAAGAGAGCACTAATGTGAAACACGGAAAAACGGATAGCCCTGCAAAATAAAGAGTAGTTATACGGGCCGTCACACCTCCGGTTTGTTGTTGATGCCTGTCGTATGTTGGTTACATTCTTACACTGTGCGGTCATCGCAGCCTTTAATCTGCAGGAGGAGCTGGGCAAGCCATCCCAGGAGACCAGGGAGTCCGTGTGTGCTCAGAGTGGCACAGGTGTCATGGCACTCGAATGCGAGTAGCATGTGGATCTGGTAAAAAAGAAGTAATTGCATGAGGTGTACATATAGTTTGTTTAAAGAAGAGGCACATTTGCATCTTGTGATGAAAACCTTGAGATATTTGAATCCAGTGGTTGATATAATAGCAGCAGTGAATCCGATTGCCATGGCTTCCCATGGCTGATGAACTGCTGACATGGCAACCCCAACAGAGACACCACCAGCGAGGATGCACGACTGCATTTGGATCTTTTCAAAGAGAAGAGAAGAAAAAGCCCTTCATATCACTTTACTTGTTGGGTTCTTTTTGGGATGCTTGACAAGCGTACAAAGACTAGCACAAGCACGTTTAGTCCATGAAGCTGCATGATAGCATATCAACATATCCAGTGTCACATCATACCAGGTTTAGTTTTCCTTTGGGACTGAAGAGCACAGACACAGCAGCTGCCGTCACTGCACTCACAGCCAGGGCCAGGTAGGTGCTACATATGGCCACAAGCTTCCGCTCAGGAGTACGGTGGTCCACCAGGACTGAGTTAAAACTGGGCCAAAAGATCCATAGAAACAAAGTGCCTGGAGAACAAAGACATCAAAAACCAGAATATCTATTCATATGTACAGCAGTGAGGGTGTGGTAATGCAGAGGCTTGATTTAAACATGCTGAAAATAAAACTTCCATGACTTCAGGTTATGGACAGCCTTCTATTCACCGAACATGGAAAACAATCCTGATCTTCTGTCAAATTTCTCTTTTTCAAATCCTTGCTTTGAGCCTTTACGGTACAGGATCCACGTCATCTCGAGTCCAAAGAGGGCCCCGAAGACATGGAGCAGCATGATGCTGCTCAGAGGTTGGACCTGCAGACAAGGAAACATCATCGCCAACAGATTGCAAACATATATGACACTGAGCACAGGTAAAACACGGGCACTGTTTACCTTCAGGAGAGTCTGGAGGAGCCATTCATTCAAGATAAATCCTGACACATTCAGCAGGGCAATGAGGATGAGGTGGACAGGGTTGGCCTTCCCCAGTATTGCTCCGATTGAAATCAGGGCAGAAGCCGTACACATCTCAGCAACCAAGATGCTACATCAAACAATATTAGCAGTGACTTAAAATCTAGAACAGTAGAAACTTACAAAATGGATCTCATATTCTGTCAAACAAATTCAAATTAAGTCATTTCTACTGTGTCATTTGAATTCAAATGTGACATCCATCCTACCTTCTCAAACCAACCCGAATCTTTCCTTGGTTATACCAGGACCCGATGCCATTCAGTATGATTGCCCATTGGGAGGCGATGCCAACCACAAGGAGGTTGAACCCTGAGCCACTGAAACCATAACGCACTAGAAAGGTGCATAGGAAGCCAAAACCTAGAATCACCATCACGTTAACATCCTGGAACTCTGCAAAAAAAGTAAAAAGGCACAAGTTTGGGTCACAAAAAAAAGGGATGTACTTCTACAAAACTGAGCTGCAGATTCTCTCTTTTGGACTACATTAAGTTAGTTTAGCTTTTTTAAAAGCACGTAAAGTTGGTTTGAAACATGTTTCTCCTCATATATCCAACACAAATGAAAAATAAAATGCCTCATTGTAGACCCCAACTCTCCAAGCCCTCCACCCCTCCAAACGCATAAAAACTCACCTGCGTAAAATTTGTTGAAGGTATTCCCATCCACTTTTACATTGTTTTCGATTTCAAAGTAGAAGGCAGCTATGAAGATAAAGCCTGTTTGCAGAAAACACAAGAAAGGTGACAAACGGGAGCGCAGACTTGGAGCGTACTGAGGAGCCATTAGAAGTGTTCTCTGTGTGGCCACGCCGGTTTTAAAAAATGGGCGCAGCCAGCACAGGTCTTTATCAGCCGCTGCACACGAAGACATGTGTCTTTGAAAAAAAAACCGTGATCTTTAATGCTTCAAGAGACACATTTGAAGAATTACAGTGACTGTGTAACATATTTCACAGCATGGTTTGAGTCGTGAAAGAGAAACGTACCGTTTTAACTTAAATAATATGGGCCTCCTTCTCTAATTCTTTTTTTAAATTAACTATTTTAAATACTTACAATATTCATCAAACCTTCGGTTGTGACATACATACGGTTTCATCACAACATATACATCAGTAAATACAACCCTTACTTTTTAGTAAAACACGCTCACGTCTGTTTCACCGTGCGCACATTTCAAGCGGGTAACAAAGGATAAATGGCATTCAGCGACCCTGGGGCAAATCTGTCAATGAACCTCTCACAAAGGCCCTGATATAAATAGCCCCATATGCTGGAATGGATGTTTTTGTATCTGACACAAATGGAGTTTTTGTACCAAAGACTGCATATTTTCTGCTCATAATAAACCAAAACCAAAGGCTAGAACCAAATGGCCCGCTTCTGCGATCATCTGATTGGTTAATGAACAATGCCCGATTTGTTCAGAAAGATTTGATTGGCTGAGCGGTGAGGCATGTCCACACCGAGTATCTACGCTCTATTCAGTTGTCTTTGACAGGGGAGATGTGAGCGAGCGACCTTTGTGCAACTTGATTGGCTCATATGCCTGTCAGTTAAAGAAAGAAGCATTCGCAGACAGGTTGATTGGACATTCCAGCCGTCTGACAACTGGATGTCTGTAAAATACAGCGCTGTTTGGGCTTATTGAGCCTGCGCTAACAGAAAAAGAGGAGGTTCCCGAATAGAGTACTTTATTTATTTCTTTGTGTTCACTGGGGGAAAATAATAAAGCGACATATACCACAGGCACTTCATTTATTATCTTTGTCCGTATACACAAGAAAACTGGATAAGATTACAGTTGTTATTCGAAGGCCAAAGCCAAGGGGAGGAGGATGAAGCGGCGCAATGCGGACTGCAGCAAACTCCGACGGCCGTTAAAACGGAACCGAATCACCGAGGGTATATACGGCAGGTAACTTGCATGGAGCTTGACGAAGGGGGCTTCCTCACGACAGGATATGGGGACACTGGCTAGACACAATGCAGCGCGTTTAGCTTCCTGTCGTTACCACATATGCCAATGAACTACCACTGCTTGATAGCCTGTTAAGCTAGCTCGATGCTAGCTAAGCTAGCTGTAGCGATGTTTTCGTTGTACACTAGCAGGTAACGTTAGCTGTTAAGCTAACTGTACCGCTAGGCCCTAAAGCAGCCAGTTATTAACCATGTCACAATGTCTATTTTACAGCAGTGCTGGTTTAAGACGTATGTTGTTGCACGTTTTTGCAAATTAACGAAACAACCCTGACTTTTGTTTGCCCATGTCAATTGACATCTGCTGTCAAAACTAGCTGCTTCCCTTTTTGTGAATGCAACTTTGGTCAGCACCACAGCAGCTCTGCCTGCTTACTGCCAACATCATCACATGAGCCTCACTAATGCTAAAGTGCTGTGAGCTTTGTTAACACCAAACATACGTTGATAAGATTGCAATCAGTCTCAACTTGTGAGGCGCTTGTCTTGCACTCACGGGTTGTCTAATCTGAACAGAAGCTGGGTTGTCTTTTCCCCCCCTGACAGGTTCCACCTCTGTGTGACTTTCTATATATCTGGTCAGCCACTAGTTAAACACGTGGCATTAAGATCTAAAGATATGGGTCAGTTGCTGAATTATTGAGCAGGTGCCCCACATCATTAAATGATCCGATCAGAGAACCCCCCCCCCCCCGACGGACCGACCGAGTCCCAGTCTGGGTCTCGCTATTCTAACATGTATCAGTCAATTATGGTCAAATATATCTTATCTATTCTTTGAAATTAATTGTAAAATTGAGAACTGAATTGGAAAAACAGCCGCAAATCACATATGTGTGTGTGCAAATAATATAACTCTTGAGAGATAAACATGCTCTTAAGTAGTTGTGTGTTATTGTCATGTCCAAATCTTTAGAATAACATCATATGAGGACATATACCAGCATCGATGTACTGAAGACCTTTTCTCGAACGCCTTCAGAAGTATCCCTGCATTGTTTAACATAAGCTGCTTAAGATAATTGATGATATTCTTTGTTGATTTTAAAAGCAAATTGAATTGCCAATGCTTAAAAACACTCTTAAATGTTTTGTGTTTGTATTGCAAAATATAATTTTTCACTCATTTTGTCTTTTATTTCAGTACCTTCCTGTACCTGAAGTTCCTGGTGGTGTGGGCACTGGTGTTACTGGCAGACTTTGTACTTGAGTTCAGGTTTGAGTACCTCTGGCCATTTTGGCTCTTCATCCGGAGTGTGTACGACTCCTTTAGATACCAGGGGCTGGTGAGTAGCTATGGATGTTTATTCATATTTATTAATTGGCCAAGCTTCTCCAAAGACACGCTTATATTCTCTGTGAAACTGTAGACGATACGCAATATGGACAATAATGTTTAGCTTATATGTACGTACAACAGTTCAGCTACACGGTGTGCAGACGGGTTCAAAACAATGGAAAAAAAACAAGCATTAACTTGCTACACCTGACATATAAAAGAACCAGTGCCTCATCTTTTATTTTGAGTTATTAAAGTTGAACTAAATGTGAAAACACAACAAAAATGTATACTAATAGGAAATACTGTTTGACAGATCAGAGATTCCTCAATTTTACTGCTCAAAGTTGTTCATAAAGTATAGCTGCAAGTCCACATTAAGACTGAAGTGTCTCTCTCACTGCAGAATGTGCCTTATCGCTTGGCTAACTGCTTAAAGACCAGATATGCTGCTGATTGTTGTAGCACTGTTTTATCAGTCAGCCTTGATTTAGAGATGCACTGGTGCCTCACCTGATTTCTAACAATTATCTGATATCTTCTGTGCACGCATTTAGGAACTAGCATTGATAAAGACAAGGTGACAGCGAGTCAGACTGTGTGCCGTCAGATATGCCACAAAATAAGCCACAAGATGGTCACATTGTTTCTGAGGCAGCCAAACCTAAACAAATATAGAAGAAACTTTGCTCTGCTTTAATGAGATTCTTGTAGAGAATTCGTCTTACCTGCTGTTTATCTTGAGGACCCTAATTTCTATCATACAGGGGACCTCATGTTGATGACTTCCTGTTAATGTTAACATCAGAAATTTGCTCTGCCAGACAAGACAGCGGTGGGCACATTTTTTGTTTTTAGCTAAGGGAAAATGAAGCACCCATTAACTTGGAGGATGCAGTTCATCATATTTATCACAAAAACAAAGGCACTAATACCACTAATCTTAAATCCAACCCTTTCCACATCATAAGGTGTGTGTGTTGACTACAGCTAACCAGATTTATACTGTAAAAGTGGCATAAAACACTATAATTGCAGTTATTTGTTTGATCATTAGCTTTTCGCGACTGTAAGTTGAGTGGAGCTTTACCTTAAACTTAAAAACAACACGTCGTGTTTATCTTCATTTTATTTCCTACCTCTCCGATTTCATTTCTCATCATGCAAAAAAAGTTGAGCTCTGATCAGACTTGCAGGTCATCAGTCAGCCTAACATCTGCTAAGTGAATGCTGATGGTTAATTTCTTGTAGTTTTATTTAGCCTTTGGTCCATTATTGGTGCCGGACAGCTAGCTCTTATTGAAATGTGCAGTGTAAGTGTCTGATTGTCTCTCTGAGAAGGGAGAAAGAGAACTGAAGAGGTCATATTTATAAAGTTGGTCATGGTTTTGTTTGTTCGGAGAAATAAGTGGTTTATTCTACATGTTTTAAAGGATTGCGTTATGGTAGACATCAGCTAATTCTGTCAGACCGCTAATTCCTAATCTTCAGAGCATAATTACTGGTTTTTTTTGTTGGGGGGGGGGGGGGGGGGGTTTCTTTGTTTCCTGCACAGTTTATCATAACCTCCTCTCTCCATCAGGCCTTCTCAGTATTCTTTGTGTGTGTGGCGTTCACCTCGGACATCATTTGCCTCCTCTTCATCCCAGTGCAATGGCTGTTCTTTGCTGCCAGTACCTATGTGTGGGTGCAGTATGTTTGGCACACAGGTGAGTTCATCCTGTGTCTTGATTTTTCTTACTTTGAAAGGTTGTTTTTTTTTTTTGTTTGTTTTTTTACAGCCTTGCAGTGTGAACAGAGGAATCAGATCTAACTCGCGACAGTGAAATGATTTACTTGAGATGGTTGAAAAAAAAAAAAAAGTGTGGACAGTTTTCTGCATGAGCAGTGCACATTGTGTTATCTTGTTTACAAACAGTTGGCTTGTTTCTCAGAATTTTACACGGTGTAAGCGAGCTGCGCTCTGCAGATTAGCTGTCAGATTGATTTAGTGACGACTGCCTGTGTCGACCAAAGGCCAGGTGTCAGATGGAAATCCTAGTGCCTGCTGGGGGAGGGACAAACCGAGTGGTTCCCATTTGCTTTCCGAGCTCTAAGACTTAACTCACCGGTGACATTCAGAACCATAGGATGTCACAGGAGTATTAATATCTTCTAGCGCTCCACAGCTTGGTGGTGATGTTATGCGTCTTTAGTGATAATGGTGGGCAGTAGAAACCGGTACACAGTGTAGAGGAAGGCTGTCATGACATTAGGATTTCAAAGCAATGTTTTTCAGTACAGTAGCTTCCAGACTACCTTTTAAAGTTAGAAACTGTAAACCTTTTTCTTTTTCATCTTGTTTAAATCCAGAGGCCAAAAAAATGAGCACCCCTTACCAGTCCCTTCCTTTAGAATAAAGAGCACTTTGTATTTCTGTAGGTTTAACTGTCTGTTTATTACCAAAACATTTATTAGTAGTGGTGTTAATATGGAATAAATATTCATGTACCGACTCGCTTCCACTGAGCGGCTCATTCCCTAAGGCTCAGTTTTTTAGACTTCCTGCAGCCCAGTGTGTCTGTCTCTACAGAGTTTATCCAAGTTCAGGGTCGAGTGAGCAAATAAACATTTGCAGTAGTTATTGCCACAAATGTTGACCACAACATGAGTGGTAAACGAAACACACGCAGCGTTTCCCTTCTTTGTTGTGCTTTTACCTTACAAACCGTTTCATGCTGAATCAGCAGGACTTTGGCGTCACAGGTCTGACGGCTCCTCGCACTGGTGCTTCTTGTTGTCTCGGTGGTCAGAGTTTGGACCTCTTACAATGATAAAAATGATATACAGTTGCTTTTATTCTGCAGCAGCTCTGAGCTGTGAACTCAGCGGTGTTCACCGCTAGTTGGTCTTTCCAGTCAATACCGCTGCAAATGAGCATCTAATTAGATATTAATTTTTAGGATCCATTTGTCTCTGAGGATGTTTGCCAACCCCAGTGTAGAGAAGTTCTAAAGATATCTATGAAAGCAGGATCTAGCTTATTTGACCATATTGATGAGTGGGACAAATCTTTGTGAAAGTCTTTACTGTCTTGATCCAGATTTGGTTTCTTTCCGATGAAGCTTTGTTACATTTACATGTTGTGTACACTCCTGATCCACATGTACGTATTTTGACATCTCATTTTTTTTTTTTTAGTCCAAAGTTTTGTCATTCGTGATCAAGGTGTTCTGTATACTTTGAACAAATTTGGTTAGCTGTTGTCATGAACACAGTTCTGGTTTAAAATGCAGTTCTGACATTTTTGTTCCCTTTCTTTGTCCTCAGAGAGAGGCGTCTGTCTGCCCACCGTGTCTCTATGGATACTCTTTGTGTACATAGAGGCAGCTATCAGATTCAAAGACCTGAAGAACTTTCACGTGGACTTGTGCCGTCCTTTTGCTGCACACTGGTAAGCCTCTGTTATGTTTAAACTAGAGTCAGTGTGGAATAATAACAGTATTATAGGTATCAGTCTTGATGTTCACAAAGCTTTGTTCATCGATGCACAATCTATGAAGTTGATTTTCTGAAGCAGATTTAGCTTTGAACCTGTGTTATATAAAGAAATTTGATTGTTTCTTCATATAGTTAATAATCCAATTGCTGTTTGACTCAGTGTTTCCTTGATTGAATTAGCACATTGTGATTTGTGTGCATTTTGTGCCCATCTCTTCAGCATTGGCTACCCGGTGGTCACGCTGGGTTTTGGCTTCAAGAGCTACGTTAGTTATAAAATGCGCCTGAGGAAGCAAAAGGAGGTGCAGAAGGAGAATGAATTTTATATGCAGCTGCTACAGCAGGCTCTGCCTCCAGAGCAACAGATGCTTCAGAGACAAGAGCGAGAAGCCGAAGAAGGTTAGACCGAAACCCACATACATGCTGTGTACATTCCTGCTTCACCTGCACAAAAAAAGTGAACAAAAGTCACTTTATTCCTTTCATCAGACATGAAAGAACTAGATTTCATTGTCTTTCTACTGTCCAGTTGGCTGGCCTGCTGTCTGAAGTCAGTAATGGTACGATCATGGATTGGGTAGTTGTTGGATCCTCTCGCTGTTTTAATTGCATTTTTTCTTTTTCACAGTTGGTAAAGTCATAATTCCTTATCTCTCTGGGCAGTTTTGTAGATTTTGGCACAGGGGATATTTTGTACATCTTTTCCTTTGTTTTATTGGTTTGTCATTAATCTTAAATTGTGTTTCTTGTTCCTGTTTACTTAAACCATCATTATGCTAACATACATCTGCAGTATATGCGTTCCCCTTCTATTCAAAGGCTGCGGTTACAGGTGCATTTACCTCACAGTTTAAGCAAACACACCATGCACACGATCATTCATTTGGTCATTAGGTGGGGTTCGATTAACACATGAAAGAAGTCCTACTTTTCTTACAGAGCGAGAAGTCAGTGAGGAAATGGTTCAAACAAATTCACATCACCTGAGATGTTAATTACCACAAACTACATATGAATCATATCAGTGCTCACAGTGGGTAGAGGAAGTCATGTTTGAAATAAAGAACATCAGGGGTTCATTATAAATGATCAAAAATGAATATGATGCCTGTACAACTGGGCAGATGTTTTATGTGTATCTCTTTTATTCTCCTCTGTGTTCATGCAGCAGCAGCAGCAGCTAAAGGAATATCTGAAGTGGACACACCTCCAGTGTCACAAAATGGTGCTCCAGGCAATAAAAAGACATCAGCGTCACTGCCAGAGCTAGAGTATAGAGAAAAAGGGAAAGAAGGAAAAGGTGGCGGGGAGGCTAAAAAGCAACACAACAACATCCTGCCATCATCAGTGGACTCTAAACTCCAGGAAATGGAGTATATGGAGAACCATATGAACAACAAGAGACTGACCACAGAGCTGGGCAGCACAGAGAATCTGTTGCTTAAAGAGGACAACAATTCCTCCTGTTCTTCTTCATCATCCTCCTCCTCTAAAAATTACAAAAATGCTAGCAGCAACGCCGCAGCGCTTAATTCCTCGCCCCGCGGCCACAGCGCCACCAACGGCAGCGTGCCCTCCTCTGCGTCGTCATCTTCGTCTTCCACAGGGAAGAACGAGAAGAAGCAAAAGTTACCAGTAGGGAAAGGGACTGCTGGGGGCTCCCACAGGGATCCCACCGAAAACTGTATCCCCAACAACCAGCTGAGCAAGCCAGAAGCACTTGTTAGGTAAGAAGCTCATGATCAGACACAGATGAGTTCTCATTAACGCCTCACTCCAGTGTTTTCATAAAGTAACTGTTCTGATTTGATTGTGCAGTGAGCTGTTTTGAGAACCTATCTTGACTTTAAGGACTTTGGTCTCTTCCACTTTTTAGAGATGCCTGTGTCGAGGCTCGGGAAGAACAAGCAGCTCTGTGCTCGTTTACAGCAGACCACCATTAAAGTGCCTGTTTTTTAATGTAGCTTTAAAGGTGGCATATCTTTTCAATGTCAGATAAATTAGGCGTAATTAATTTTCTGTCAAAGGTTTAGTGCCTCCGTGCTCTCAAATGTTGAGAGTAGTCGATCTGGTTGCAGATTTTTCTGGTTGATGACAAATAAATTATCATAAATCCACACAAATACCATTTGCATCAAAGTGCACTCTGTTCTGACTGTTCCTTGCTCAGGATATAGCCATGAGTTTAACATTTTCTTGGTTACTCTCTGAATTTGACTCATTACAAGTTGGATGCAGGATGTCTTTGTTTAATCAATATTCGTAAATGTACGTGAAACCATAAACAAATCATTTGTTTAGCCGGGTCATCAGATCTCAATTTACAAATACGTGTGCTTACATTTCCACCTGGGACAGGTTGGAGCAGGACATTAAGAAGCTGAAGGCTGACCTGCAGGCCAGCCGGCAGGTTGAGCAGGACCTACGCAGCCAGATTGGCTCGCTAGGCAGCGCTGAGCGCTCGATACGCACTGAGCTGGGTCAGTTGCGCCAGGAAAACGAGCTGTTGCAGAGCAAGTAAGTGGGGCGACTGTCTCTTAAGTCTTCACAAAGTTGGGCTAGTGATCAGTTTTTGTCACGATTAGCTGGGGTTATAGAGTTTCTAATGCTACACAGCACTGATTTTAGATGAGTTACATGCTGACCTTTTGATGCAAATTAAAAGTTTGCTGACAGCTACTTTCAGAGAAATCTGCCTGATCTGTGCAAAGTTTATACTGTAAATTGATGAAGTCACACACTGTATACTTAAGGCTTGGGTTGTTTACCTTGGTATCGACATTTGAGTACATAGATCACAAGTATGAAGCAGGGATTCTGTTGCTTATTCTATCAAGTTTTCTCACCTGCTCCGTGTTGTGTGGTTGGATGTGTTAGGCTCCATAATGCTGTGCAGGCGAAGCAAAAGGACAAACAGGCTGTGGGCCAACTGGAGAAGAGGCTCAAAGCGGAGCAGGAGGCCCGAGCTTCTGCAGAGAAGCAGCTCGCAGATGAAAAGAAACGAAAGAAGTTAGAGGAGGCCACTGCAGCCAGAGCAGTGGCGCTAGCAGCAGCATCCAGGTGGGTGCAGCCTCGATATATGAAATTAGCTTCTCAGCAACCACTTTACGCTGCTCTCACTCGTCTTTTTCTCTTTTCTCTCAGGGGGGAGTGCACAGACACGCTGCGGCGGAGGATCACTGAATTAGAAACAGAGTGTAAAAAATTAACAATGGATATCAAGTTAAAGGAGGACCAGATACGAGAGCTCGAATTAAAAGTACAGGTTTGTTTTTCTTGGTGATTGAACATTACAGAATCTTTTAAACCAGCTCAGTGTGCATTTGTGGCATTTTGGTTTCAGACTCGTTCCTCTTCAATCATTCATGAAATGTTTGGATTTTTTAACAACTGGGCGAAGGCTGATTATCCTCTGATGTGTCGTAATCACAGCTCACGTCATGTTTCCGTGCCAAGTAACTGGGTATTGTTTAGAACAACACCATTTTCACATTCTCACACCAGCGCACCTGCTTGTCTCTTCTTTTATTTCCACAGGGGTGTGGATAGTTTCTTACCATGTTCTGTTTGTATTTGTTGTGCTCCGAAGAACATTAGAAGTGGTTCAGTCTTTATCTGCTGCCACTTTGATTAAAAACAGATGTGTAAAGATGATACTGCATCCAAAGCCTCGTTCCCGCTGGTCAAACATACTCACTAACATTTTTGAGCGCAGTGTTTAATCAGCATTCGTTTGGCGGACTTTATTTACCTTCTTTATTTCAGACATTTTATCAGCAGTATGCCAAAGCAACGGGCCCGAGATATTAACCTCCGACTGTATGCTTTGTCTTTCAGGAGCTTCATAAATATAAGGAAAATGAAAAAGACACAGAGGTGCTGATGTCAGCCCTGTCAGCCATGCAGGACAAGACCCAGCATCTGGAGAACAGTCTGAGTGCAGAGACCAGGATCAAACTGGACCTCTTCTCTGCACTTGGAGACGCCAAGAGACAGCTGGAGATCGCACAAGGTTCACGAAATGTTCATAATCATCGTGATGCCTCCACGTATCGTTGAGTCGCCACATCTGACGTGTGTTTCTGTTTTCAGGTCAGATCCTTCAGAAGGACCAGGAGATCAAAGACCTGAAGCAGAAGATAGCAGAAGTGATGGCCGTCATGCCCAGCATCTCCTACACAGCCGACACCAGCAGCATGACCCCCGTGGCCCCCCACTACTCCTCAAAGTTCATGGACACCAATCCCTCCGGCCTGGACCCCAACGCTTCTGTTTACCAGCCCCTCAAAAAGTGAAGGCTTTGTCCCGCCCCTCCATCCACCCTCCCAACATTTTTACTTTTCCCGCAGCTCCGTCATCTTTTGGCTGGGAATAGTTTTGTTCTGTTCTCTCCTCGCCAGGTCAGAAGGAAGTTGTTGTATTGTGTGACTGTATTTGTTGTAGTTAAAACAAAAGACAAAAAAACAACTTAAAAAATGGACATCCCATGTCGATTAGGAAGCGTCAGTTTTTTTTTTTTTTCTCTTTAATGTCTAGTGAAACCTCACAGATTCGGGTGCGTCTCTTCATCTCCGCCATCGCTGCAACAGAAACTGGCTCTCTGTTCCTGGAACAAGCTACTGTATTTACTTTAGGTTGATTAATGCCTCCTAAAATTGGGAAAACAGTTCTTTATCTTACCTCCTGACTTGCATCCTAATTTATTTGACAGATCATTATCCTCCGGATATAGTTGGACAACATTTGTACAACCAGAGGAATGTAGTGCAAAGACTGGCACAGACTTGTTTAACTTATTGTTTTAATCCACAATCGGTCACCAAAATTCACCCTTTTCTAATCTGCTTCGGCATGTGGCGTTTTCATAGTTTTTAAAGCATTTTGTGTGGCTCTCTGTGTTCACTTTGAAATTCACCAGGCTTCTTTTTTTTTTTTTTTTTTTTTTCCTTTCCTTCCCAACAGACTGGAAACGTTGATGGCAAAAAGCTGTGAAAATAACTTGTGTTATAAGCAGAAACTTTAAAGTAAAGTAAATGGACCCGAGCAGATATTCAGCATTAGTGGGAGTTTTGGTTTCCACAGCTGACAGAGGAGTGTGTGAGCGTGTGTGTGAGTGTGTGAGTGTGTGTACAGCTTCTCAATGGTTGATATGATCACAGTGCCTTGAGTTGAGGACATGAGATACCATCCAAACCATCTGAATTTGGTGGGAAAATCTCACTGAGCTGGAAAGAAGAAGGATTCCACTCAGCATAGTGAAGTGGGACATCATTCCCTTGTTTTTCTTTGTCTTGTTAACTTCCCCGCTGGTAGGGAAGCTGATCGTCATCCACTTTCATGAGCAGCCGTGTCCTTTGTTAGACACATTGAACGGCTCTAAATTTCACAGTACTTATTCTCACATTATGTCCCCGTCTGCAGCTCATCGTGTTCTAAAAGATGCTCATCGCTGCTGCCATTTAGCCCCGAGTCCTTTGGTTGAGCCGCCTCCCCGGGTTCTTTTTTCTTTTTTATTTTAATGGCGCACCGTTGAAAACGTGTGCTGCTCTGAAAGGGAAAACTGTAAAGATGGACTGTGCAATGTAAACGGAGCTTTAGGAAATGCCATGTTCCAGATAAGATAGTTATCTGCCACTTCAGTTTGTGTGCCAAGACTGGAGTTTCTCTGGTAATGTGTTTGAGAATGTAACTGCAAATACTTTGGCTCACGTTTGTCAAATACGCAGTTAAAAGTTTCTGTTGATGGGTCAGAGAAAGCCGCCGTCTGTGTGTAGTAGAAAGTGAGGGAGTAGAGAGCCACGTTTCTTTTTGTGAATGTTATTCAGTATTTGCAACGTGGCTGTTTTTTTTAAAGCAGTTTACTTCAGTCCTGTTTCTGGTATTATCGTTACTTCCCTGCGGGGAGAGGGTCTGCTCGAGCCCGACGGGGTTTCGGTGTTGCCTCGCGTGTGGTTTTCACCAGCCGCACACCGAAGAAGCTTTTTCTTTGTCTCGCCCAGATTGCCGTCGTTGGCTTCTTGAAAATGTTGTGAAAGTGACGGTTTAGTCAGTTGTTCGGCCAACTGATGGTTGAAAGTACGGCGAAGTGTTTTTGTTTTCTATGCCCCACAGTCACTGCTCTGTTCTCCCCCAGGTCTGACCTTGGCTGCGCTCTCGCTCTGTGAGGTTTACAGGAAATAAAAACCTTTTTTTTTCTTGCAGATATACTTTCCCTCCTGCTTATTTCTGTCACTTTGCTTGTTTTGTTTTATACCACGCCCACTCTGTATTCCTGAGATTTATGGAAGTGCTGAATGGTCGGTCCTCAGCGGCTTCTATTACATCTCTCTGAAGTCCTTTTACTTAAGAAACTTCTAAAACTAATGAAGGCATTTGGTAAATCCCTTTGAACATGATTCAGTTTCTGAACTGTTAATCTGGCTCCAAATACAACGTCATCTCTTTGCCACTAGGAGGCAGCCTCCATCTGCTTCTCGGCTGTAAGAAATTCTCTCTCTTGTCCACACAAGATCTGGTTAATTACCCCGTCAATAACCATAATTATGTTTTTTCAAGAACATAAAATCCCATTGAGCTCCGGCAGAAGTAAATTAGGAGTAATTTCTTCTTGAGTGATTTTGAAGACTGCTAATCAAAAGATGCTGCTTTTACAACGCTGTCCACCAGTGCTGAGTTTAGTGGTGGGCGTGCTCCATTTAAATATTGCCAAAGGGGAAATACTTAGCACTTCAGCACATTTTATTCGCTTTTCTGACCTTTTAGGTTTGTGATTTCAGTCTGAGATAGGAGCATAAAAGAGAGCAAATTATGTGATGCCACACATTTTGAATCGAGCGATAATTCCTCAGATGCAGATACATTTCCTTGAGGGGATAAAGAGTCCCTTGGCCAAGGACAATTCATGAAAGAAGCCGTCAGCATCGCACGAGACTTCCCCAAATACAGGCTGAATAACCTGTGTGGCCAGGCAGATGTGGAAGCTGCCTGTCTGGGCATTTATCAGCGGTTAAATCCAGCTGTTTAAAAAAAAAAGATTTAAATAAGGAAATTCCACATAAAGCTCTTCTGTTTCCTTTGACTTATTGGGATAAAGTTTCTGAGTCACTTATAGTCACTGGAAAACAATTTATAGACTGATAATCTGCAGCGTCTCTGGGCAGATGGGTGCAGGACTGCAGCTGCCTGCAATGAAACGGCGATCTACAGGGAACGCAGCGGCCGAGCACCGAGGAGCAGGTTTGTTTAAAAAGCTAAACTATTGATGTTTTTTTTATTTTTTTTTTAAAGCGAAGCATGTCCTGTCACTGCTCGCTGAGCTTCTGATTGAAGAAAGCAGTGATGTTGCCTAACATGTCTCAAGGGAGGTGTTAGCCTCCTGATCTGATGTCTCTAAGCTTGTCGTCTCCCATGAAATCTGGTTTTGCAAGATTTTTTGCAAGCCAGTCCCCTGAGTGATTCGTTTTAAGGGTGATGATGTAAGCTCAGTGAAACTCAGCACGGAGATCATCCTTGGGGTCATTTCAAAGCCTCTGATTTGTGACCCAAGAAAGTACGAAAAAACTCTGAGGATAGTTTTACAACATTAATTGGGATGTTGGGTATAATGATGCATGATTAGCCCGTTGTTTCCAAGCATTTGGAAAAGTCTTTAGATATTAAAGTTACCTGAGGTTTCCTTTATTCTCAAAGAAAATTTCAAACAGAAATTGTTCTGAGTTGACTGAAGCTTTAAGCTTATTAACTTTTATTCTTATTGATTCTCAGTATAACATGAATCCCTCTTGGCCAGAGATGCTCTTCCTCAGGACAGTGAAATGAACCAACAGTCTCAACCTTCAGGAGACTTTCATCTTTCTTACTCTGCATTAGATCCGGCAACTGGGGTGAAATAGTGGAGTAGATGAAAAAAGAAGCATAGGAACTGGTACTGTTCAAGGCAGTATACTGGTGTGTCTGACATTTTAATCAGCAATAATATTCTTAAAGATCCTTTACAGCCAACGTTGAAGGATTTATATAAAAGAATTACAAGATGAGGAACTATATTTCACCCAGATTCTGTATGTTATACTGCCATGGATTACTTTATTACATAGTTGAATATTGAATGACAGAATAACACGAAAGGAAATACAGTGTATCTGATGTTTAACATAAGATTAATTGGATTTATTCAATGGCGCACGCTAAATCCATTCTATTGTGTAACCTCGGCTCCAAAGAAGCTGGGATGCTGTGTGAAAGCAGATTTCCTTCACATTAGAGCACAGAAGCATTTCAAATGTTGAAACCGAGACATTTTATTATAGTTCATGAACAATATTAGAGGGAGATAGATGAGGCAAAGACAATGTGTGATGGGAAAAGCACAAACAAACAAACTCTGTTCAACCTTTAATCAGCAACAAAAATGTACACAACAGTGTGTTGAGTGGTACAGAACACACAGTATATCTGCTACTGGAACATTTGAGGGATAGCTTTTAAATATTTGGAAGCGAAGTCGATTTTTCAGCAAAAAGTTCAGTATCTTCACTCTTTCAATTGAAAACATTCCAACAGTAATCTGAAAATATTCAGATTACCCAACATTTTTCATTGATTTGTTCTCAGTAAGTGACTAACTGTCACAGTAATCTCACCCAACCCTGTTTGCAGCACCTGCCCAGCACCTTTAAATTCACCTGCTGAGGTGAGGTGGTTTCACCTTCCTACCTTCCAGACAGCAAACGTGACGGGGGTATAAACGCAATCTGCGGCGTGTTTTTCTTATATTTTACTGAAAAACGCTGGACGAGAACAACTGCTCGAACGTGTGGTAACAGGAACCACAGCTGCAGCACCGCCCGTCTGCTGCCGCTGCTGCAACAACTCGCGTGACAGCCCAAACGGGCGTCATGCACGTTATCCGGTTAATTTACATACATAACACCGCCCAGGGGACGAACATGATAATCCACCATCGGCTAAAGCCTAACCGTGCGGAAAGGAGAAGAAAACAGATGAAAAGAAAGTTTGGACGGGAGGGTGCTGTTTTCAACCAAAAGAAGTGATTCGACGGAGACAAACAGGCGCTCATCGGGCTTTTAGCCCCACTTTTGGATTACGAAATGGACGCTTTGAAATCCGCTGGGAGGGCAATTATACGGAGTCCCAGTATCGCTAAACAGTCCTGGGGTGCGGGCAGACATAAAAGTAAGTGTTCAGTTTCTCAACACACTACTACGACTCTTGGCATTTGCTGGTGCTAATTTGGCTATAACCACGGCTAACTTGGCTAAACCAAGCTAGCTTTCATAACCGTTAAAACCGTTGAAAACGGTGTTTACGGTGCACTTAACAGCCCGTCTGTTGGCGCAGTTGCTGGATACACACAGCCGACAGACTCGACGCCCTGAAAATGAATAGTTTTGCTGTAGAACTTGACACTCAAACTGACAGCAGCGCCCTCAGATCGGAATCTGACTCCTGTTGCGGCTTTGCGCACGCGGTAGTCTAACAAGTCCGGCTCCTAAACCAGTTCTTCGCAAGTGCTTCTAGTTTCTCGCGTTCGTTTTACCGAGACACGGCGCTACAAAAGTTTGAGGAGTCCCGTGAAATCGTGTAGTTGTCGCCTGCCACGTTAGGTTGCAGACTGTCGTGTTTTGAAATGTACCACGGGGACTTTGCCGTGAGCTGAAATTCTTTGACGCGGGCTGCGGAGCCGCATGAGCGGGGAGGCACAGAAATGTGAGGTCGCCTTCGTGGCAAGCCCGTACAATCCTGGTAACGCACTGTTGCTAGGCAATACATAATGTGAAACAAAAAAAAAATAAATAAATAGCAGCCTGCATGAAGGAGTGGTTATTTCAGTCTTAAGCCTTGTGCTTGGGTTTAACTTAAAGGTTTAATTATCACTAAAGCCACCACAGGCTTTGTTGGGAATGCCTGGTTTAATTTTTCCAGTGTGTACAACCATCACCCTGCAGGTTGGGCATGATCACACAAGCACGCTGCTGGCGTGGTTTCTACAGCCAAGCTGAGCTGCCTAGATCCTTTTCATGTGTGGTTCCACAGAGGGGGTGAAGCCCCCTGTTTCCATGCCTCTTTGCCTTTTTATTTCACAGACAATGAAGCGGTTGGCAGATCGCTGTTACACGTGCTGCACGGCGCAATCGATGCTTTGTTTTGGCCCACTCTTCTCTCCGGGGAGCGGTGCACAATCAGCAGGGTCCTTACACATCTGAGCAGGCGGTGGTCACACGCTAATCAATCAATCAACCAACCAACCAACCAGTCCAGGAAGCTGAAGCTGATGTTCATGACTCCACATCATGACTCCACATCTAGTTTGCGATTCAAGTCACATCCTCGCCTCACACATTTATCAGAGGTTCCCGTTTTATCTGTGATCAAATAGCTTTTCATCTTCCTCTTTGCAAGTGTTGCATTGCATTTAAAGGCTTAACTTTGTTGTTGTGAATAAACTGTGACTTGTTACTCGTTGTGTCAGTAAGCTTCTGCTCAGAGTTGGGACCCTGTCTTTTGCACAAATGCAGTTGTAGTTCAGAATGAAGATGACTCCAATAATGTTCCCTCTGCCCTGGATTGTATTAGCGTAGACATTAAACTTTTCTGAGTTTAGACAAGTCCATAATTAGAGGTAAGGGTTTTTGGAACTTTAGAGCTTGTCTCTCTGGCTTGAGTGTAGGCTTGGCCTTGTTAAAGCAGCCTATTCACTTCTCAGGCATCTATCAGCACTGCATCCCTTTTCTCTTATTCTAAGTATTGGTTTGCAGCATGTTCAGTTATTGTTTAATAATCTTTTTTTGATACAATTGCCTAGTTTTCAACATAAATAAAGCCTACTTTACTCATTTGCTCTGCTTTTACTCTCGCTCCCTGCATGCTTTTACTGGTCAGTTTGCTGAGCTGACAGAACGCCTCCCAAGAGTGGGAAGCAGACAGTCCGATTCCCTCCCACATCCCTGGTCAAGGAGCTGTCTTCTGAAGGGGTCGCCAGCATTCAAACAGCTAGCTATCAAAATGTCTGCTCACTCAACCCATTCAGAGGGGTAAACGGATCCTAAACTAAATTCAATCCAAATGTTTTAACTCCCACATGTGTGAGTGAGGCTCGATGATGCTGCCTCCAGAAGTCTTCTTAGTTGTGACTAATTAGGATGTTCAGATGCCGTCATGGGAGCGTTCTAAGTTGGGTTGGTGTGAAATGGTGCATCTGTAGCTTCAAATTCTTAATGCCAAGTTCCATGTTGCTGAGCAGCATGGCTGGTCAGCGCTGTGTCCCCTGCACAAAGTCACCGGGGGGGGGGGGGGGCTGTAATGGAAATTGCCTCCTGCAGGATTCCTTTATGGTGTAGTTAAGTCATCACTGATTTACGGCCCGTTAGGTATTATGTATCTGTAAGCTGCTTCTGTGTGTGCAGTCGGTGTCATGTGGAGACGGGACTGCACAATCATGCTTTGTCACAGTTTTTCTTGAAGGACAATTGGATATTTGGCCTTTTTCTGGTTTCGTCTGACGCGGCTGGATAAATACGATACTTTGAAAAACATGGTAGTGCTTATTTACAGTAGATGAATATGTGAAACTACAAGCTGGTTTAGTTATCTGTTCTCAGCTGTGTCATGGTTTCCATTAGTCATTTCTCACTGAGAAAGCAGAGTTTCTTCCTGTCTTTGTGATCTACTGAAACCCCCAAAACATCTTGTTTTCTCTACCTTTTAACTGTTTAGATTTCTTTGAAAGGCTGTCTTTCTCAATGCAACCAGTAAGGAAGTGCTTGCAGAAAGACTATGGGCTAAGCAGTTCACTTTTCTCTGAAGAAATAATTGATGTTATCCTCTTCAGACATATGTCTAGACATATGGTCTCTGTGATGGCTGAAATCTTCAGTTTCATTGTCAGTATTAGCTCTTGGTAACTAAAAGAATACCATCTGTGACTTTTACAACAAGAGAAAAGCCTTACAAATACTGATTATGTATATTTCGACGGCATTCTCAGCCTGGGAGTAGTTGAACTGCTGTTAAAAGGAATTGGCTCTCCTTCCCTTTAATCATGTCTCAAAGCATGAGCAAGACATTGTTGTAGGTCTACAATGTTCCCCTTTTTATCTAACTTGTCAGTCAAGCTTTGATGGCTTATGGGTGTCTTTTGGGTGTTTGACCAGCAGTCAGGAATGAAACTCTGTAGTTATCCCCTCCCTGGCCTGGGTAATTCAGGTAAAGAAAGCTGATGCTTGCTTCAAACTTTGCCCCAGTACACCCGGATCTACACCTTGGAGAAAACCGATGAGGTTACACACTTTTTTTTTTTTACAATAAGCTTGTTTTGTATATGAAGCTCTTTGCAATTAAGATGAATTTCAGTCATTACGATATACTCCTTTTCCCTCTCTCCAATCCATCTTCTGTAGAGGAGCTGATGGGCTCCCTGTTAAAAGGAGCATATGGCTGATCTGTGATCCGGTGTGTTAACTGGTTAAAAAAGACACTTATGGACAATATGTTACGTGCTCTGATGCCTCGGTGTAGAGGTCTCAATGGTTGTAACTCCTTCTCAGAGCTGGTTCTAAACTACTTTAATTTCAACTGGATCCAGGCATGTTCCCATTTTATTGGTAAAAGTGTAAAATGCCTTTTCGGAGGAATCGATATCAGTTGTTTTAATCACTGATGTGTTTGAGAAGTTGTAACCTGTCAGTGTTTAGAGGTTTGGCTTAAAAAAGAACCCAAACATTGAAATGAAAACTCTGTTTTAAAAGTCGGTTAGCTGATCGTTACGACTGTATTTGACTGGAGGCTGTTGATTAATGACTCCTTCTGCCACATGGCTGCGGCTCTGGTTGATCGTAATTTCAAAAAAGTCTAATTTTAACTTTAACAGTCCTGACTGCCAGTTCTGATTACCTGATTGTAAATCAGGTCCTGGATCAGGCCCAGAAAGTGTTCGTGGATATTCACTGAAAAAATGAAGCACCCATTGTCCTTTTTATGGAAGGCATTCTTATTTGTCAGTATGTTTTGAGTTTCGATAGCATCCAGAGCCTCCTGTTTGGCGTGACTGAGAGCAGAGCTCGTCAAGGATCAGTTTCATAACCCAGATTCTTGTTGAGAGTACATTCTGGCCTCAGCTGGTCATGAGCTTTAATCCCCGACTGGCATGGCCACTCATTTTTTTTTTCTATCTCTCTCTGTCCCTCTACTTACTTTCCTCCTTTGAGTGGATTTAGCCAATACTGAAAGACACGTGTCTCAATGATGGGACTTAAACCGTAAGACTCTTACTCGCTACACCCTGATGAAATTGATTTGGATGGTCTTCAAATCTAATTCTGATAGATACAACACATCCTTTTTATATTTGGGAATACTCCAGTAAGCCTTCTGGACAAAGAGGAGGGAAGAGTAGGGAGGCATCCCGCTTCTCCACGCTGGAAGAAAAAAGAAGAGGTCGCCGGCTGATGGGCATGAAATGCCCCACTCACTTCTCATTTTACTCACTTTGTATTGATTGCTTCTTCAGTGTCGCTCTGTGGTCATTTGTATCTTTGGGTTTATTTGTGTAAGTCACACAGGGAGACTTTGACCCTGGGTTTCCAATGATATGTAAAACATTTTCCACGGAAGCTGAGGTTAAGAGTGGAGGATCAGTCCTGAATCTCTCTTTGTACCAGGCAGGGTCAGACTGCGACAGTCATCCCGTGTGGACAAACACACTTTCCCCTTTGACAAAGACTTTTTCTTCTTTACAATGCTCTCTCTCAGCCTTTTCCCATAATGGCAAGTCATTAATGATGATTGTGCTCGTCTCTCGCTCGCTCCCTCTCTCGCACCGCCAGGCTGAACAGAACATGAAGGCTTAGATGCAGACATCGCATCAGTTTGTCAGAGCAATAAGACTTAACTTCTTTGTGGCGTAGGAGGAATGTTGGATATCTCTATCATCGAGTTTGTGCAATGTCTCTGAGTATCCCCTCGGGTATCTCCTCCCCATCTGACTTTGCAGTTTCTAATGTAGCGCCACGTGTTTTGATTGTGATTTAATACTGCTGAAAAATGTATTTTTATTTAAAGTGCCCGGCTTGTCGTGAGATTAAAAAAAAAGAATAAAGGGTCGTCATTACAGGCATAGGTCAGTGGAGGCATAAGAGAGCTGAGGATACATGAGGAGATTAAGCTGGCTTTCATTAGAATAACGGAGAAATATTGATCTTTTAGGCGCTTGTTGGTTGTTCCTAAGATGTCTTGCAGCATAAGGTCTGTGGCGCTGTTCTTTAAGCTCTTCCAGAAACTCAGTGGAAAGACCAAAACCAACAGGGAAACACTCCAACAAGCAAGTGCTGCCCGTGTACTCGAAGCCGGATATGTGATATTCCTCTGGGCCATAAACTAATAAACATTAAAGCACATAAATAAGTCTCACCTTTGCACTGAATAAACATCTTCGATCATTACGATGAGCCGACACACAGAAGCTTATAAGAGCTGAAATTGAGATGCCGAGCTTGTTTGGCTGATTATTATTGTTTTTTTAGGCGAGTAGGAAAGGACAGAAATATAAATCTGATTTCCATTTGAGCATAGATGCTAAAACAACAAAAGAAGAAAATTAGATAGATTTCTCACCAGTGTCCTCCATTGTTTAAGCAAGCATAACATTAGCTTCTTTTACTGAGAGGTTGTCAGGGCTTTCTGACTCATACCAGAGCGCCATTGGCTGGATCACAAGGCCAGCTACTTCTAACATCTGTCCAAACAGGCTATGGCCTCAGACACTTACAGACTGTAATTGTTCAATCTTAAAATATTACTGATGTTCGAAGTCTCCCACGGTTTCAGAACTATTCTCACATGATGTATCACGCCGTCCAGTTCATTATTGCAACAAATGTGAAAAGAACCTTGCATGCTGTATTAATAAATAAAAGGGCTTGGTTTAATGTTTTAAAGTTTTTTCTTTTTTTAATCCTCACTAGAAATGACAGAAAAAAGACAGAAGCAGACTCATGTGGGGTTGTTTCCTCCGATGCCAGTTTGTTCGGGTTGAGAGCCGACCTTGACTCGGGTATGGACAGACAAAAGCTCCCTCCCTGAGGTGCAGATAGTGTTACATCTGTCCACAGTTGAACTCTAACTCTCAGAAAAGATCATGTAAAAGAGATCCAGAAAACACAGCTTTTCCCCATATCCCAGAGTGATGCACATTTCCACCCAACACAAGCTGAGACTCTCGAGTTTCTTGAGAGATTTCTGTTCTTATTCCTTTGTTTGGCACAGAAGTGTTTTAGATTCAAATGAAGAATTCATTTTCCCTTATTGTTCAGGAGAAAGTATGCAGGTTGGCAGAACTTTGTGTATCGTCTGAGCCCACTGGATTCCAAACTATGACTGTGACTCATTGTTTTTGGACTGGCTTGACAGAGTACTCCTGTGACAAACAACACTGTGTGGAAAGTTCTTGGAGCTCTCAGGCTTTCCAATCCTGTCCAAAGGGAAGCTGCCGTCATACTGAAGTGTACTTGACCTGGATTTCCTGGAGGTACTGTCCAGCGTTTGAAAGAACATCTCCCAAACCCAGAAAACGAATGAAATAATGCTTCGTCAAATGGACTTTTCTGGCAGATTTCTCATGGAAAATGAGAACCATGCCCATTCGCTGTCATGTATCAGGAAAGTTGTAGTGTGACGGATCGGTCATGCTTGACATTTCACGTTCTGCAGTGGTAACAAGGCTTTGACTGAGTTTGTGAAGTCGTGATCGCTTGTAGCAGGAAGTCAAAAACAGTATTTTCCAAGGTCCCGTTGGAACATTAATTCACACGGGTAGGTGTGACTGTTAGTCATCTTGGTGGGTCTGATTCACTCATTGCACAGTTATTACGTTCCTGCCTTATTTTGTCATGTCTGAGCTGGTTTTGTGTTGAAAGGAGAATTTTAGTCTTGATCTTTTTTGTCTGTTCTCAACAGTTGGGCAATCGCATCATATATATTTTACTCCAACCATTTTCAGGCATGAAAAACCCTCTTGATGTTGGATGGAAGCTGCTGGGTTGCAGAGATGAAACGACAGAGCTATCAGAATGGCCCTGTGATTTCTGATTTGTGTTTCTATCTGCCATCGCTGCCATCTCCCAGCCTCGGGTGACGCTGACTTCACAGCTTAGCAGAATCCTCCTGCGGTTTCCATGCCGATCAAACTGTTGCTTCTCCCCAATTGTCAACATTTATTGTGTAAACCGCGTATGTATCTTGTTTTATAGTAAAAATCACACATTTGACCTGGTATGACTATTCTCCTCTCATCTGCTTTGATCTCTCTTTTTTTTTTATTTTTTATGAATCTCTCATTTCCTCCAGTGCTGTCTCGCCTCTTCAGATTTCTTGTTGCATCAAAAGGACCCAATTCTCTCTGTGGTTTTATCATCATTAAAGCTGCATGAGTGGACCTGGCCTAAGTATAAACTTAAATGATGGAATATTAAAGGAGAAGCAAAGACCTCTTCAGACCCATATGTTGTTCTTTACAGTCTAACCACAGATATCTATGTAACAACAGTGGAGATGAAAATGTTGGCATAAACGGCCTTTGTTCTGCCTTGTACAATTTTTAGTATTTGTGAAGTTTTTTTTTGAGGTTCAAAGAAGTAAAACTTGGAAATGCCGCAGGATTCGGGAACTTGAATTATGCAATAAACACATTCAAACAATCTGATGCTTTGTGAGGCACCATGAGACGGTCTTTGTGCAGAAATCATCTTCACACTCCTTTGAGCCAAACATCTGAAGTCTCCGAATGATCAAACCTGTTTTGCTTTTACATTCTTCTCGTGAGGTTTTTGGAGTTAAATGTGAGATCAGACGAACTCGTTGTTTCTTTCCTGCCTTTCCAGTGAGTGGAGTGTTCAGACTTGTCTGTGCAGGAGGAGACGGAGGGGATGGAAGAGGGTTTTGATTGGCAGAGTGGACTTCACTGTTGGCTGGGTGATTACTGGCTGATTACACTTCTACGAGTTGCTGCCAAAAGGTTTTTGTCAAGGCTTACAAGTGTGTTCTTATCACATGAAAAACTTCACGCAGTCATGGAAACCTTGTACGCGATAGGTGTCGAAGGAGCAGCTTTTTGGAGACTGGTTGAATGATTTAAAATTCGCTCTCCCTGACAAAAGTTCTAATCCGTACAGTGATACGAAGTGATCTTTTTGGCTGTTTTACTAAAGATGCCACGAGACGAGGGCTTTCTTGAGAAAGACTTGTGGCATCTTATGCAATAACCAGACTGCTATACCGCTCAACTGCTGTCTCTTTGGCTAAATCAGTCTAATGTAACGTGACATTCACACAAGTCTCACTGCTGTGTCACACAGCGATAAACAGCAGTGGTAAACTTCTCTTGGAACTTTTTCAGTAAAAGAGCAGATGAACCATTGAGAATCCCACCAAACGTTGGATGACCTTTGACATCTTTTTGGGGATAAGTTCAGTTGACGGTTTAACCCGTCTGATGTGATTGTTCTTATATGACGTAGAAAAGACCTATAGGTGTCTTATCGACGTCTCCTCCCACAGTGAAATGTAGTTTAGATGAAGGTGAAGTCATCTTTTAAACTTTTCCAACAGAATCTCAAACACGGTTTGCAGATGCTGACAGTTTGCATGCTTTGGTCATTTGGGAGTAAACGAGATTGATTTTGTTCATCCAGTCGTGTTCTTAAATGAACGATTGCTTCCCCTGACTTATGAGTCTGCATTGAGGTTTGTGGGGTTTTTTTGTACAGACACATTTTAAGAAGCTCTCTAAAAGATCAGGGGTAAGTACTTGGACCTAGAACAGACCCATCAGAAGACAAACCTTAATTCTTTTAGAGCGTTATTAGCCAGTCATACCTCACACTTCTAGTCCTCTGTGCTGTTTGCATCAGCTCAGCCCCTTTACCTGTTACCCCAGTCTTGTCCTTTTCCTCTGAGAAGACATTAGTGCTCTATCACCTGCTTTTTGTTGTTGCTTTCGGCCTATTTACAACTGTGTCACCCGAGCAACCAGCTCACACCGACCAGCCAAAGCTCCAGTGCGGTTATGAAGCCTTTGAAGTTCTCTCTAATCACCACTGCAGCTGCAGGAAGCTGCCTGCGTGGGTGCCTGTGGTGCTTGTTGGTGTTGGTTCAGTGCAAATATGGCCAGTATGAAATTGGCTTATTATAGCAAACCAGGCAGAATTCTGGGTATGAGCACCAATTTGAATTTGAAATTGGCTTCAGTTCACAAGTTGTTCTTTAGAACAACCATCATGTACATTTTTGAAGAAAGCTGTTGCTTTCTCTGATTCATCTGTTCATCCATTTCAGCAGCAAAGACCAGAGGTCTGCTTTCATTTGTGCCTTCTAGTTGTACAGGCGTTATTCTCTTGATATGGGGGATTCTTAAGTCTGCTGTTGGGGAGAACTGCTGGGTATCCTGAGAGACTTGCTTCTTTCAAACACAAGTATGTCCAGTTTAATCAGAGAGGCTTGCTGTTGAAATCTCTGCAGGGCCATCACAAGCTTCCTCCTTCAGCCGTGCGCGTTGTAAGAGTGACATCCCGACTTAGCCTAACATTTATTTTTTAAGCACATCCTGTCTTTCTGTTGAAATTCTGTGTGGCCGACCCACCTGCAGGGTTTCCTTTTGTCTCCACTGAAAGTTGATGCTAGACTAATTAAGGCTGAGTCTCATGATATTTTTGTAAATGTCTTGAGCGGCTACTCCTCTTAATGTACATTTATGGTTCACCGGGTAACCTGATTTAGGCCATGAATAGCAGCCAGTGATTCTGTTACAGTAAAAGTGTTACTTATCCAGGCACCAATGCAACTACAGGTTCAGAGAGGATAGCTTGGTCTGTTCCCCACACTTAGGAGCTAAGAGACCTTGACCTTAGACTGGGTGTTCACCGTCAGACTCGCCCATTATTAAAGTATGGGTTTGGTCACAGCTGCATTTAGGCTATTAAAAACCGTTCTCCATAACCACTCACAGTTGGCTCGGTTTGGCTTCAGGGGAAAGGAATATTATAGGTTAGACTCTGCTGCCTTTTCCGGAGCGGTTCATATTCTTTAAATGATATGCTATCTTAAGCTTAAATGCGATCAGAGAGCATTGAAAATACTAAATTAAACTGAGTGATGGTTCTCTGTTTTGAGTGTTCTAAATCAAATGCATATTTTATGCAGTGCTTCGTTAAATGGATGTTGCCATTACAAAGTTTGCCAAATATGAAAGCTTTTTATGAGCTTTAAGGAGAAGTTAGGATGTGTTTTACTGTGCCAAAGCCGTTGTCAGCTTTTGTGAACTTCCTATTGTTTATGCAACTACTTCGCTTCATTTTGCTCAGTTTGAATGTTGCTAAATGTTCAAGAGCTCATGCAGAGTTGTTCATGCCGCCTGTATTTCGAACATAGTTGGCAGAATTGTAAATGAACTGAGACAAACGGGCAAGAGGAACCAGTTTTTGATGTTACTAGCTACCTTTAAATCTTGGCTCATAGTGTTTTTAATGATAATAATAATGTATACTACATGGAGAGATGAGAAGAAAGTAATGGTTTACAGTCGAGAAGGGGCAGGGCTGTAATTATGTGTTTGACTAGATTACGAACACTCTGTTGACCCCGTGCAGGGAAACTGTAACAGCAGCTTAGGCAATGAACAGATGCATGATGACAAGTAACTTCAAAACTGTGCTTCTTATATTTTTGGTCAGAAGGTGCATTTAGCCACCGAATTTCCACAATCGTCACAAATTCATCTTCGTGGATTAAAAACAATTAATGCATTGGATATAAAAAAGACTTTAACCCCTAGCCTTCACTGCAGCTCTTGCTCTCTTTGCAAGACATACGTTGCTACATTTATAAATGGGATACTTTGATTTTACTTTAGTGTGCATAGAAAACATATTTGTCCATATTTTTCTGGTTTTGTTTGGCGCCGCCTGGACGGGTGCAACTTGAAGAACAGGTTGAAACATTTTTCTCAGAAAAAGAGATATTTTGCTCCATGATGCAACTGGAAAGAGAATAACTGAGTGTAAAAAAAACAAAACAGTGGTGGTATTGTCAACAACCAATGCTCTCACTTCCTCTGCTGCCGTTCTAATTTCACCACACTTTCCATATTAGTCGATAAGGATTATTTATCGACTAATTATTATCTTATTATTCTATGAGGATTAGCTGATAGTTAATGGTTTGGCTGCTGTCTTAGTTAACATCCTACAAGTGGACTGAAGTGCTGCCTGTCTAGCAGAAGATTTCCAGCCGGCCTTATGGCGTAATCAGCAGGGCTGTTGGTGTGCAGGAGTGTCACCGGTGTGTGTGTGTGTGTGTGTCGTCTTGCAGAGCTTCCAGAGAACTGGACGGACACGAGAGAGACCCTTCTGGAGGGCATGGTGTTCCACCTCAAGTACCTGGGAGTCACGATGGTTGAGCAGCCCAAAGGCGAGGAGCTGTCTGCGGCAGCTGTCAAGAGGATAGTGGCCACGGTGAGAGACAACACACACACACACACATTGAAATAGCTTAAACACCCAATTCTCTTCTTAATGCTTCTCTTTTAGAATAACTACTCCCAGAAAATTAGTTTTCATCAAGTTTTTGTAACATTTTTTCCACATCATCAACTCCACCACTTAGAAATCACCCAGTAGTTTTCTCCTTTTATGACCTGACTGCCACTTAGTGAATTGTGACTCCACCGCCCCACACCCGAGGCTCAGGTTGACATTTTAGGAGAGGATGCAATTAGCGTGGACACTGTTACTCAGTGTATGGCTCAGGCGGCTTTATCATAGCAGCAGAGGCTTAATGTTATTGGATCTGGCAGCTCAGTGGATAATGAAGTTAGCAGCGGCACAATGGTGCGACTTGGGACATGGTAACGTTTTTAAGAGCGAGGCTCTGATTTAGCCTAATCTGCTGGCTGCCCTCGTTGTCCTTCTGAAAAGGACAATGGGAAATATTTTCTGGGGCTTGTCATTTTGTTTAATGGTCAGACACAACAAAAAGTAGGATTGAGGGCATCATAGCTTTGCTGTTTCACTCAGTTTATACAGTTTTGATGCATATTTCCCTACAGTTTTTTCCTTTGTGGCAGGAAATTAGCTTTTCAACATGACCATTTGAGTGATTGATTGTCTAGTCTAATTAAACATCAACAGCCAAAGTTGTAATTTCCATACAAAGTTGACATTTTGAAGGACTGGTGTCTTTTCTCGCTCTAACACACATCCTTTTTTACCTTTGCGGTCTCCACCCTTTCTGTCTCCTCACTCCCTTCTTTTCAGGCCAAAGCCAGTGGAAAAAAACTCCAGAAAGTCACGTTAACGGTCTCCCCTCGTGGAATCATCCTTTACGACAGTGCCTCAAACCAGCTGATAGAAAATATCTCCATATACAGGTCAGTCTTCCTCTTTCCACCCCTCAGCCAGTGGTTCAGCCTGTTACACTCTGTGTCCCCGACTCAGGAGTTTGAAATGCTTTGCTTGTTCCGATCATCCGTAAATAAAGCCAAAGCTGTTGTTCTGGTCCTGCTCTCATTCATCACCGGGTGTATGTGTGGTTTCCTGAGGCAGCAAAGTGTTTCTGTGTCTGTGCATGAGGGGGAGAGAAGTCAGTCCATCATCTGTATGTCTCATCAATCTCAGCTCTCTTGAGAGCGCTACAACAGCTGAGCTTTTACCTCGGGTGTCGTGCACTCACATTCGTCTTCTCTGCTAAATACCTGCAGATCTCGCTCTGCCTGCCGCAGCCTGCATGCTTGTTTTACTTCTATTGGCCTAAAGCTCATGAGCCAAGCTTGAATCACTTCCCTTAAATTCCCCCTTTGTGAGTCTGCTTTATCAAGGTCAGATGGGAATTTCCATTCTTTTCATAATTACAAATAGGCTTATGTTTGATTATTACCTTAAAAATCTCAGAGGTTTAGCTTCAGTTGAAAGTTTTCTGAGGTAAGCATTGACAGAGTAGTTGATTTCAGTGACCGTATTTCTTCCTGTTCCACTTTTGGATGAGCAGCAAGCTTCTTGGAGAGTTTCTGTTTCAGTCTTTCTACTTGTTGTCAGCAAACATCTGTTCCCCGTCTGTGCAAGTTGGGGTTGATTTCATCCACCATTCACCTGTTTAAAATCAATCAGAAGTCGTAATAAAGCTCTAAATGCTTCCAAACACGTCAAGACCGGCTCTTTGTTTGGGCTTTAAAATGTCAAAGTATATATGAAAAAATAAAATCCCTCTTTTTATTTTTCATGATTGACGAGTGGTGCAGAAACTTCAAAAAGCAAAGGGAAGCTTTGAGAAACGTAAAAAGGAACTACAATCTTTCTAGGGTGGAGTTGTGCTGTAGTTCACATTTTTGTGAGCTGTTTGCAACACACAACTGTCACCGAGTTACGTTAACACAACAAGCAAATCTCAGTCTCCGCTTTAATTCTCTGTTAGCTTTGGGATGTGTAATAAGTCGTGTGAACTCTGAAAATAAGGTGTTGCACGTCTGTGTGCTCACATCTGACTAAATACACTTTCAGAGCGTAGCCTGGCTGCTGTGAAAAGCAGTAATTTAGAAAACTGACCTTTACTTGACGTATCCACATCACGTGGCGTCTTTGCCTCCAGCATCTTCTTCCACCTGAACTTCAGATGTAACATTTGAATTTAAATGCTCATTTACATCCTTCAACTGAGGGATTATAAGTTGAAGGTTACAATTAGCTGGAAATGCAAAGTGAAGAACTTCCAGAGAGAGGTGTGTTCAGCCGTGACCTTAGGATAGCGTGGAAACTTAAAGCAGCTGTTTGTCACACCCCTCTGCGCCTTTTCGTCTCAGACTTCTGCTGAGAAGATGGACGGCCAATAGAAACATTGATTTTCCTTGACACCCAATTTCCCCAATGCGCTCCCACCCAAACACTTGCTGTAAATCTTGAATGTGTTGTTCAGATCACAGCTGTGATTCTTCCTCTCCCCACGCTCTCTTATATTTATCTCTATAATAATCATTAGTTAATGTTTAATTATCCCACAGTAAAGTCGGTGCAAATCAGTGACAGATGGCAGACATCCATTATTGTGTTTTTCTCCATCGTTTTACCCACTTTGCCAATCTGCACTTCACTTTGGAAACGGAGTAATGACACTGTGCTCAAATGTGGAGAATAGCCATTTGTAGGGCATTATGGCTTGATTTGAAAGCTTACTCTGCACCTGAGACTGATGAGCAAGCGTGATGCCTCACAGAGGAATGACACCAGTAGTCACCTCCTGTAGTGCGTGAGTCCCCTCGTGTATTTTCGAGGCCGGTGTAAAAGCTTTTACTGCGTCAGAGTTGAGCAAAGTGTGCGTGTGAACAGAAAGAAATGGAACGGATATCTGCGCATGTGCTGCCTTCACAGTCGTGACATTGTTTCGCTGTGTACCTGCACAGCTGGTGCGTGTTTTTGATCATGCTTACAGAGGTTAGATCCTGAGTGCAGCTGGCTTTAAGAATGTCTGGGATTTTATTTTTTCTGTAATAGTTCGTGAGCGGTTTAAATCAGATTGTTAGACGAGCTTAAGGGCTTAGAGCAGATAGTTTTCCAGGGGTCTTGCTTTATCTGCGACAAGTATGAAAATAATTAGATTTTTTTTTACTAAAGTGTGCGTCTGTCTGTCTGTCTGTTTCAGAATATCGTACTGCACTGCGGACAAAATGCATGACAAAGTGTTTGCCTACATTGTCCAGAGCCAACACAATGAGAGTCTCGAGTGTCATGCCTTCCTCTGCTCCAAGAGAAAAATGGTAAGCGACTTCGGTCCTCGTCCTCACGGTGCGCACTGCGTGCTCTGGTTTACGCAAATTAGTTTAACATTTCATGGGAATTGAAGTGAGGATGGTTTCCTTTTAAAACATTTTGCGAAATATGTTCCCTCTAAGATAAAAGAAACAGTTTTTACCCCCATCTGAGACTGAAAAGCTCTGTCTGAAAGTCACAAAACTGCACCACCATTCTTGGGCAATGCTGGGGAACAGGAGATGACATGGATAGGCTTTTTAAATACAAACAAGGACCAGCTCTAGTAGCACTGTCATGGGAAGAGTCTTTAGTTCCAAAATGTTGAACTCTTCCTTCAATGCCATTGATTTTTATAGATGAACATTGTTCAGTTAAATAATAGTAGACAGTTCTTAATTCGATTATTTGAGTCAGCTTGTGCTCACGTGAGGCCCTTCATGCTGACCTGAGGACACAGTCGTGCTTTTTTGTGCTTATTCAAATGTATAAATGTGAAGTCGGGAGAAAAAAAAGGAATGAGGGCTTGAGGGGCGAGGAGGCTGCGATTCCTCTCTTGGCATTCTCACATCCCTGGAGGTTTTTTGAACAAGTGAGCCACTCCCTCCTTTTCCTTCCCCTCACTAATTTAGTTGTGGCCTGGGAGGCCACGTATCCTCCCAGTTACATAAACAACTTGTCGTGGAGTCCGCTGGTTTCTCTTCCCTCTCTCTTCGAGTATCTCTGAAGAAACCTCATGTGCTTGAGGTCAGTTCCTGTTTGTATCACAGTGATATCTCCTCGCCCTTGTGGGTCTTCCTTCCCGTTGGAAGGATGCATGTGGGTATTATTCATCCCTGACTCTGGTCTGTTTTCTCTGTCTCCCTCCTAACAGGCCCAGGCAGTAACCCTAACCGTGGCTCAGGCTTTCAGAGTGGCGTTCGAGTTCTGGCAGGCTGCCAAGGAAGGTATGCACGGTTGCCCCCAACAACAAGAGTCTGACGGATGATTGCTGTTTTCTCCTCTTACTGTACTCATCCTTTATGTTCCTTGTTTGCCTTTATTCTGCTTTGACCTGTCGACATGAAAACATAAATGTTCTTGTCTTCCTGACACTGGCCCTGACATCTTCTGCAAGAGTTTGTGTGAAATACTGAACCGTGCGCCTCGTTGCTGTTCTCACAGTGGTTAAATCATCGCCCAAAAAGACCTGTTTGAGTTTAGTGATGCGTCTTTCTGACAGCCAGGTCAAGACTCCACCCAAGGTTCTTCCACTGGCAGATGTAGACTCGCTAGAATAAATCTTTTGCCTTCACAGAGCTCTTAATTCTCAGATGAGTTCAGTGTGTCTTCACTCCACCCTCTGAGCACAAACATTCTGTCTACTCTTCATAATGTATTCTGTTTTCATGCAAGTCTGGTAACATCTTCAGCCTCTTTGATTATTTATTTATTTATTTTTTTGAGCGTTTTTATTTGTCGACTTCACAGGAAATGTCTGTGTGTGCTGAGGCACAATTGGGAACGCAGCAGGCAGGCAAAGTGCTGTGTAAGGATGGTGTCACTCTTTTTTACAGCTCAGCAGAACATGCATGTAATTTACTGGGTGTATGACTCCGGCGTAAATGAGCAGCTCTTTGCCACATGATATTAGTTTCTGCTTCACCACCTCTCTTCCTCCTCTTTCCACGTGCGTTGCCTTGTAGGTGGTCTTTAGATTTAGTGATTATCCACACACTTCCTGCTGTGTTTTGCACCTGCCACCTTATTGTTGAGCTATTTTCTTTTTCTGTCCATCCTCATCCCAGTTCTTGCTTCTGTTTATTGGAATGGATGGAGAAGAGGGGAGCAATGGAGGGGGATGGGGGCAAGGATGCCTGAAAGGCGGGGCACGGAGGGGTGTTGGGATGGCGAGTGTGTCGGAGAGAAAGGAAAATGATTGTATGCGTGTGTCAGTGGAAGCTCAGCCCGCTGACAGATTCAATGTCAGTGGCATTGATCCTGTCTCACACGAAGGCGCTCTTATTTATTCAGTCCTTTAGAGACGCACACTTGCACTGAATGGAAATGTCTACCACCTCTTTGTTTCTCGCAGTGTTTCTAAGCCCTTCGCCTTCTTCTGTTTGTGCTGTTATGGAATGTTTAAATGGGAGTGGGAACATTTCCATTTTTTTTTTTTTTCTCCCCCGTCAAGATCAAGGCCACAGATTCCTCGCCTAACGCCGCCTCGTCTGCTTTTTAAACGCATTTCTGGGTTGAATATTAAAAAACACCAATTTAGTGCAGACAGCCTTCTCGCTTTCTAACATGGCTCCAAAACACAGCCTCACATCTTTCTCCGTCCCTCACCACTTTTCAGCTTTCCTCCTCCTTGATATTTCTGGGTGAGCAAAGTATTTAGTTTATTCAGATTTAATGAGTTGTCTTTTTGCTCGTTTAGAGGTTTACGGAGGGGAAAGAAGTAGAACTGGTATTCCTTTTTAGACACTGAAGAGGAGGGAGAAATGTAGGAATAAAAACTCTTCTCAGGCTGTTTCATTAAAGTTACAAGACCCCCGCAGGGTCCAGGCAGGAAGGTGATATCCACATTAAGTCTGTCTCGTTTCCTTGTTTCTTTCACCACCCAGTGTGGTTCTCTTCGGTGCACCACACATGACTGACCCACATTCCTCTGTATATTACAGCTACCATCTCTGCTCTTCAAAGCTGTTTTCGTAGAACATTCCCTGTAAAGACTACAGCCATCTGTGAACTGGTATAACTTTGCTCTGGTCTCATGTTTATGAGTAGCAGGAGAAAACTGTGCTGATAACAGGTGCCCTGGGGAAATTTTTGTTGCTCTGCCATCACTAAGCTACAAGGGCTCGTGGGAAATTGGATTTTTTTATTTTTATTTTTTGGGTGGGGGCGGGGGGCTGGTGAAGGATAGTGATGAAATGGAAATGTTTTCCTACCGTAAACAGGTCTTTATAAGGATTGACTGAATGGATGTTTCATCTCCAGCCTCGGTATTGAAAGCCTGGCTTAGAGTGGGTCAGCATTGTGGCCCCTCGGGGGGGTTATCACAGTAGCACACAGTCTTGTGTTTTTAGGGGTCTAGCAGCGAAGCTGCAGAACCCTATTGTTTTACTAGCTTTTCTTATTATTATTATTATTCTTCTACTTTCCGCTGCAATTGAAGTCTATGGCAGCCCCATTAACGCAATGGTAAAAAGTTGTGAAATTTGGCACATCTAATTAGGACAGTCCCATTAGCAAATTCAACAAATTTCGTGCCCAAATTCAAAACTCTCTAGCGCCACCAACATGTCAAAGTTTGAAGCCCATTCAGCTAAATAACTTTTGACTCGTTGATCCAAATTTCAAAATCAAGGTATCGTTGGAATCCTTGGATCATGACGATTCCAACGCACCCTATGACGTCATTTTCCGTCTAACTAGATTTTCCGCCATCTTGGATTTTGTTGAAAACCTTAAAAAATTTTCACAGGTCACAAATTTTGACCAATTCTCATGAAAATTGGCACAGATTATCTTTGGACCAATCCGCACAAAAGTTGCTCGTTTTTTACTTCAAATTCGACTTTGTTCACCCAGTACATCCAATCAAAGTTGACGGCGACTACGCCAAAAAGCACGTGAGACCATATCTCAGTAACCGGTTAATCTTTTGACATCAAACTCATAACACATATTTATAACTCGATCTTAAAGAGGCCCAAGAATTTTGTAGAACTTTGACCTATAGGTGGCGCTATTTTTAGCAAAAATGCATTTTTCCTCATAACCTTTGACCTGTTTGTCCAAATTTCACAAATGCGTTACCGTTGTAATTCCTGGATATAGCCGAGGTCAACACACCCTATGATTTCATTCGCGCCATCTTTGATTGTCCGCCATCTTGAATTATATCAAAAACCTTCAAAACGCATTAAAGGTCACCCAGATTGTCTGATTTCCACGGGACTTGACATATAGAATGTTCAGACTAAGCCTCACAAGAGCTATAATGTCGAATTTTTTATTTCGTTTCCCTTTGCCCGTAGTAGCCAATCAAACTCAGCGATGACGCGCCAAACAGGACGTGAGGCCATATCTCATTAACCATTTGCTCTTTTGACATCAAACTTCTAACACAGACTCATGATCAAGTCTGTAAGTAGCCCAAGAAGTCTGGTGCACTTCCACCCAGAGGGGGCGCTATAAGTAGAAAAACTGCATTTTGCTCATAGCTTTGGAGCCGTTGGTTCAAATTGGACAAATGAGGTACCGTTGGAATCCCTGGATGAAGACGAGTTCATTTCAACCACCAAACTTGGTCTGTGGACTCATGATGCCTTCCTGAGCAGCCGCGGGCTTACCTGCTGTTCTGCTAGACCCCGTATCGCTGCTTGCAGCTATATTTTCTTCATGAATTCCTGATTTGTTTAAGCATCTGCTTAACCTTCGTGTCAGGGGAAATTATGATATTTTAATGAGGGCTGAGATGGCTGTTTTTCTCTGTGCATCCTGAGTAAACTCGTGGTTAGAAAATATTTATTTATCAGGCACATCAGCGCAGGAATGGAAATCTCTTCTAACAAGCCAAATAATGAGTGAAGCCTGTTTGCTTTTTACTTTTAGAACACAGCTTATCAAAACAGGAAATGCCTCTTATGTAAACCAGAATTAAACAGTTACTGATTTAGAAAAAGATACCAATGTAGTTAGAGGTGCTTGATGGGGATGAAATGATCGTTTCAATGCCTGTTTTTCTGAGAAACGATCAAAAGATTGTTTTGATGTAAAGAAAGTCAGACAAAACGCACGTGCAGCCCTTCAGAAAATACTTATGGATTTCATAATGATCACAGTAAGAACTGCCTGTTATTTAGGCTGGAACAAAAGTAACTACATGAAAATGTATTTATCTGAACAAATAATGTAGTTCTACTCCACGTGAGTAGAGGCTGCACTCTTACATGACCTAAAAGATAAAAATGGACAGTGGAGGAGAAACATATTCTATGAAATGTTGAGCATTTTGTGCTCAGCAGCGCTGTTTGAGGAGCAATATTTAATCTATTCTACTACGCTTTTGAGTATCACCTCTATCAATGATTTTGACATACATTTGCACATAGGGTGTGTCGTGATTTGCCAGTACTGACATTAAATGATATTAAAAGAATACTTTTTTGATATTGTGCAAATAATCCACATCTGATAAGCTCCTGATTTGATGTCGGCTAATAAAATAAAGCACTTATGGAGACAGATTGGTTTTCGGACAGTTTTTTTAGGTTGCTTACCTCCACTTTTAAGTGTAATCAAAACATCAACCCAGATATTTTGTTTTGGAGTTTAATTACCCCTGCATGGACACTAAACTAGACAGAAGTGGGCCGAAACGCTATGCTCATGCCCCAAAGTTCCATCTTTTTGAGTCTTTAATAAGAAGAGTAAAGCATATTAATGCAGCCAAATTCCTAATAAAGCTGCTTTCACTCACATCTTTTTCTCTTTTTTTTTGTAATGACCAAAATCCACCAAGACTGCCACTCTGCTCTAATAAAATCCTCGTAGCACCACGTGACAAAATCAGCATTCAGGTAACTTAAAGTTAATATCTATGCAGTGAATTCAGCTGTACTTCCATGTACGAAGATCTCCCACAGACAACGTTAAAGTAGCAGAATATTTTGAACATTTTCTCACACAATCGGCAACATTGAAGCTTCATACTTTCTTTGGTCAATAACTGGATTCCTCTCCCGTGTGTCTAAACTATTACAACTGGTCCAGTTAAATGGCCCAGTCCAGCTGGAGCTGTAGCTTGACTCAACTCGGCATGTAACCGTGCCGACTGTCTATTAAATGTCAAAGAACAACAACAAAGCATCATAAATTTTGCATTATGGAGTGTTTTAAATCAACACTGTCAGACTCTTTCCCAGGAATATTCCAGGAAATCATTGCACTGGAAGTCTGTGTAGGACTTTTAATGAATTAGTCTGAACTCCACTGCGTTGGAGAAACATTCTCGGCCATTGCTTGAACTCTAATTGTAATTCAGAGGAGTGATTCTGAGAAACAGAAAAACAGGCATTGAAGGCGTTCTGCTACACTGAGTTTGCTGTGCAGAAGTCTGGTGACGGCTGTTGTCACTCACCTTGGATAACCTGCTTTTTGTGTAGAGACGTCTCAGCAGGATAAAGTGAGCAAAGCTTCCCATCCATCTGACCCAGATGTCATACCTACTCTGTTTAAATGCTGCACTTACTGATGTATAAAGCCTGTTACAGACTTTGAAGCACAGGCAGCCCCCCGGTGTAGATTTCAGCTGGCAGATGGCTTGAGGAATGGCCTTAACCTTATCTGCCAATGTACTGCCGCTGATTTGTTTACCCACATTTAATGCTTGGTTAGTGAATCGGTTAATGCTTATATATTCAGCTGCTAGAAAGATAACAGACACTCCGAGTAATGCGTTGCAGGGGCACTCGCCCTGCGTTTACTATTTCAAGAATCAAAGATGACTAGTCATTGCTGACTGGTCTTTTTTTCCCGATTTCTCTTAGTCTTCACTGTGTTTTTGTCGTTCACAGAGAAGGAGAAGAGAGTAAAGACGAGTTCAGATGGAGAAGGAGCCAGCAACTCTCAGTCGGACAGCTCGGCCAGTTTGGGCAGCCTGAAGGGAGGAGGTGAGTCGTGTCAGCTAACATCACATCTTTCTCACTCTCTGTGTCACAGCATCCGCGGCCTCAGTGAGGAAGAGTATTCAGCCACTTGTTAAACACTGGCCTATATTAAGCCTGGAGCTCAGCAGAACAGTTTCTCATGGTAACAATGACTCACTAACATCGTTATAGTGAACAAGAAATGACATTTTAAGGGGATTACATATGATGATAATGGTAATGAGGATGTCTCTTTGATCTGAAAGCATTAAATCCCCCGCGGCTCTGTTGTGGTCCAATAAAACAAGTCTTGTTTCAGTAATCCCATGAAATTTTATGATAGGAAAGCTGTTATCATGTCGTGGAATCATACTGCAGAATTTCAGCTCAGCTTGTGTTGAAAGTGTGAAAAAGTCAGTGTTGTTCAGTTAGGTTTCCTAAGATCTTCCTAAGATATTTTATCGGGGGCTTGTATGCCAGCCCTCCCCGATCATTCTGGTGTCGGAGGTTTCAGTTTGGAAGAGGCAGGGATGTTTGTCCTGAGCTTCTCTCTTCTGCTCAGCCATGTGGCCTCCAACCAGGAAGGGATTTCTTTCTAAATCTGTCCTGACATTACATATAGCTCCATGATCCTGAATGTGTAGCATTTCATGGCACATGGATTCATAGGATGATCCCCTGAGAAGCAGGACTGGAGCACGGATTTTTGCCAGCGTATAGGCTCTGTGACTGCATTTGGACTTGGTGGGTCACTGAGCTGCCGGACTGGACTGGATTTCTTTGGCAAACTGGCATAGTTGCATATCGGTGGAAGCTTCGAGACGTGTTTTTTCAAACAGCAGAGTGAGCCTCTCCTAAAGTGCATTGTGATGTTTGCAAGGTTCCATTCATGCGTCTTTCACCTTGGCTGATTAAATGGCATGTCACGAAGACAGACAGTCAGGACTGCATCGTCAAAGATGAGTCAGCCTTATTGATGAGACCCGATACCTTCAACGATCTCCCAGTGGCAGGCTTCTTAGTTTGACTCCACAATATAAACCCCCCGGCTTCCTGTGTTGGGATTATATTTTGCTGGGGGATCTTCCTGCTTCAGAAAGCCCATCCTTACTTTCATGCTTATTTTGTCCGATGATTGATAGATTAGTTTCTATTTCCAGAAACCAAAGTTGCATCTTCAAATGACCTGTTTTTGTCTGATAAAACTGGAAAAGACTTTGGAGAATGTGGAAGCAGCAGATATTTAATTTACTTGGAAAAGACGGAGAGCTGACTGTGACAGGTTTTGAGTGTTGTTTTAGCCTTTTATGCCTCCAGTGTTCTACTTGAAATTGACTGTTTATCTTTTTTAAGGTATAAGTGCTTATACCTGTGAATAATTAAGGTATTTATCCCTTGAAGATGAGTTTCACCAGTTGTAGGGTGCAGGTTTTGTTTACATTGCGACTAAACGACAGCCAGAACACGGTCTTAACAGCTAAAGTAAGAACAAGTAAAGAACAACTTCTACATGCACATATGTTGTAAGGTTGGTTCCACCGCTGTTACAGATTGTGTTGTGCATTAACAGATTTTTTGCTGGTTGAACTGGGCAGGTTGACTCATATTGGGTCAGATGGGTGCGGATATTAAAAAAAAACCCTGACCTGTGCATCACTACTAAACTGAGATTAGTGTTGACACACATTAATCATCAGGAAAGACTATTACGAACCGATCCCATTACAGATCAGTGGTGTCACCATAGTTAGACGTGAGAGTCGGGGGGTTACTCTGGGCCCACTTATCACAACGTGACAATCCACAGATGGCTGAATTGATGAGAGTCATTAGAGGCTTAATGACTTTGTGCATGCCTGCTTCTGTTCTCTGTTGCAGGAGGCTGTGATAATGTCAGGTGCTGATCATTTATGTGGTCATATTGAGTAAATTGTGCTTGTTACTGTGTTTTTATTTGTAGATGTAGCCACGGGGACCCTTCTGGATTTGGCAGAGGGAGCCAACGCAGCGCAGGTCCACTCAGGAACAAAGCAGGCTGAATCGGATCCCTTTACGGTGCATAATCACGCAGCAGAGAACAACAATACTGTATGGGTAAGACAAGAGTCGGGTTGGCCAGTAAGTTTCAGCTGTTCAGGCTCGATAAGATGGGGAGAGAAGGTTTGCAGTGATGTACTGCTATATACCTGTTCTACCCAAAAGACTGTATTCTATGGGTTTGCTGCTGCCACACTGAGGTAGACAATAGCCTATTGAACAGAACTGGTCTTATCTACTGGTCACATAGCAGGACAGGGTGTGGGACTGCAAATAGCATAACCTTCCAAGACCATTGTAGGCCTGAGAAAGGAGGCGAGAGGTGACTGCATGCATGTCGTGACACAAAAACTTCCCGTCTAACTAATATCTGTTTGTGCTCTGTCCTGCAGGAGTTGGAGGACGGTCTGGATGAGGCTTTCTCAAGGTGAGCAGAACTGTGATTTTTGGGTTTTCTGGACTAAACAGCCTCACAAACTGCTTGCAGCCTGTAGATTGGGCCTCTCATAATGAAAGGGAAAAAAACAGCACAGCCTCTCCCTCCACTAAACTTCAGCTAAACTCGGAGCACTCCAGCAGACAGGAGACAGGCTCAGTTTACAGGCTGTGGCACAGCCGCCGCCTGCCTGGAGTCGTGCTGCTTTTGTAGGCCCCATTTGCCATCATATTAGGCCCACACTGAGATTTCACATGAAATCCGTAAACCTGTTATTACGAACAGTTTCTGTGTAGAAACAAACTCCTTGGTATTTGTACTCCAAATGGAGAGGAACTTACTGTAGCTCCAGAAAAACTTCAGTTTTAACTTTGTTGTGGAATAACAGTTGAGGTATGGTGTGCAGGAAAGTTTCAAGTCAGTGCTGATTGGACCTCAAACTTTGTGCAATCAACAAATTAATCAGACTGCAGTCAGAGTTCGCTGTGATTAATGTTTCGGTTCGGTCTGTATTGGCAGCTCTTTCAGATGAGCTGTTGGACTGAGGTCAGATGGCACTGTGTTTGTTTTGGACCGCCATAAAGACTCTGCCGACTCTTTATTAGAGCAATTATTTCCTCTGGCACTACTTCTCGTTTTAATCTCACAGTGTACCTCTTACTCTCTTACCATCGGTTAGTGCTGAGAGAATGAGCTCCACAGTTTTTGTAATCAAGCTCTAAGAGGCCATTTTAGACCTGTTATCAAACAAATTATTTGTCTGCACACACTGTAATTACACCCCAACGCTGCTGGACTGCAGCTCTGTGATTAACGAAGATGCTCCCCACACAAGCAGAGACGCCGCCGCACTGATTGCATAGCTTGATGCTGGTGTTGGAGCAGAAGAAGAAATTAGAGATAACTTGTTAGGCTGCGACTGTGGATGCTGCTGAATGAGGGTTTAGCTTCAGAGAGCAGCATTGTGCGAGGATTTAATAAAATAATGCGATGTTTACAGATGAGTAAAATGAATGTTTTGGGTCGAGTGATTCTGTCTTATCAATCATTAATTTTGGCTTTAGAAAGTCATTATAAACTGTTTTGCTATATTTAAGAATGCTTGTTTCTAACTGATTATGACCTACATAAAATGGTTCAGCCATCAGAGCTGCAGATTATTCAGCAGGAAGTATCATGTTTCAGATGACGGACATTTAAGTTGTCTTAAATCCACAGATTTTCCTGGAAACTTTGCATTGTGAACTGCAGATGTGTTGCTTTCAGCAGTCACATTAGTTTTTTCTTTGATTCTTTACTGCCCTCTGCTGGCTGTAAATGGTAACATCTGACTTTGATAATGTAATGTGGTATAAGTCACCTGTAAGCATAAATGTTTCAAAATTAAACCACACAGCAGCCAAAGAATGTAGCCATTTACATTGTGAAATGGCAGCTGAAAAAGGCTGTGAGTTTAATTGTTGCCTGACTTGTGATGTTTCCTTTGCACCCCCTCCCCCCCAGCCGCAGTCTGGATAGCTTTGAATCCTACTCAGGTAACAATATCATTCACTGGATATTGTGACTTCCACCTCATTCTCCCCTCGTCAACCCGTTTTTCAAGCCTGCTCATCTGTGTGGATCAGCCAGAGTCATTTCTCCATGTAGTCTTGCATTACTTTTCAGTGGTGTATCTCATTAACGTAGCTCAGAACCTTTTTCAACTCACTGTCAGATGCACTGAGTAGGACACTCCCCTCTTTACCATTTCACAGTTTAACACGCCCTGGAGAAGAAGTCTTTGCTTCAGAACCTCACATCTCCTTCACTGTGTCCACATCTTCATCACAAATGTAGATTCTTTTATTTTAAACACTTCCATCAGCTTTCCACTGTGTTGGTGCCGTGACGCTGAATGAAAGTGCTGTGTTAACATTTAGGTTTAACTCTAATGAAATGATCTACGCCACCATGGGATTCTCTCAGGGAATCATTTTATGTCCACGTGTATGATTTATTTATTTTTTCTTCTGAACCATGATCTTGTCATTAGAAATGAACATTTTTACATCCAGTAAAAGCTGTATGAACCATCCTTCATGAGCTTTTTTTTTTTCATTTTCATTTTGATTCATGCATTTGAAAACAGACTTTTACTAAGAATATGTCCATTTTTCTTTTGTTCCTTCAGACTCGCTGAGTCTCGCACTAACCCCCAGGTCTTGGACATTGGGGTAAACCCTCAGGACTTCAACACTGAAGAGTGCCTGTCCCCGGGCAAATGGGACCAAGACGAGACAGACTTGACTGCACAAAAAGACACTTTTGGGTTCTAATATGAAGCCTCTGCCAAGAAGGGAAAACCAGGAGAAAGATGACGAGGGACGGTGGTAAAACAAAGACAGACACTGGTGCCGTCAGTACGGTTTCCCACCGTCTTCATGCTGCCACGTCCTCTCAGCGCTGCAGTCGGATGCGGCTACGTCCGCACCGCCTGAGGACAGCATGAGCAGACTCCTCACAGAACAGGCCAAAGCAATACAAAGCAGTTTATCAATTTTCTATGAAAAACATGCAGTCACTTCATGTTTGTTACACTCGATGTATTTTCGTGTCTTGTGTTTACCCACTTACTGTTGATGTGTGTGTGCGTGTGTGTGTGTGTGTGTGCGTACAGTATATAAATGTACAGAAATGAGAGCTGAGATGCGAGTTGAATTTTGGAAAGCGGTGAGGTAAATGTCAGCATGGGTGCTCTTAGTTGTCTTATTTACTGAGAGGTGGAGATGTAACTGATCTGAGGCTGACTCACTGGTGATGGCCACCGATGCACCAGTTCCATATTGGGTGAAACTTTCAAGTTGCTACCTACCTGCTCCAAGACGTCAGCCTGTTGTTGGGCAACAAAAGCTTTAAAAAAAAAAAATGTGTACATGTGTTGTTCAGAGTCTCCTTAGAGGAGAACAAAGTGACAATCTATTGCAAAATCTATTTTTGCACTCAGCTTTCAACCATCTTTAAAAGCACACATTTCATGTAAGGGATTCTAACGTCAGTAACCGTCAAACTCGCTTTCCGCTTTTATACGGTGCCTCCAGTCATTCGTCTTCTTGAACAGGAAAATGTTTTACTACTTTGTGTCGAAGGCTCCAAAGTCGCATTCATGTTGCTCGCTCGACGCATCGATGACGGTGTTTAATTTCAAAAGACTCCAAAAATAGCAGCACGTTTCAAAGTAAGCCAGTCCTAAGTCAGGCTCGGGTTTAAGGATGAGACTGTACTGGAAAGTCAAGGGAAGCTGAGTCTTATTTAACATCCAAGTCTCATGAACAAACTCTTCGATTCACAGTCGTGAAACAACATGGAGTGAAGAAGATGAAGGTGTTTTACAGGCACTCTACCAACATACGTTAATTTATGTTACAGCGACTCTTCCTAGTTTACTATGTTTCCCCACAGACTGTTCCCAGTGTTACTTTAGGCATTTGTTTATATATTGATTAAATTTATTTACATGAATTTTAATAAAAATCTTAATTGTTTGTGTTGGTAATGTTTATTCCAAACCCAGGATATGTCTTTTTTTTTGTGCTGGTTTAGTTTAAAGTTCTTTTGTTTGTCTTACAACCAAATTAAGTGACAACGGATCTATTTTTAAGCTAATTATGGGTATCGCCCAAGCCAGTTTCCCTGCCTTTTTAAAGCATTCCTATCGTGAGATGATACCCCTTTTAAATATAAATCTCTGTGCTTTGGAGGTACAGTAAAGTTGGCGGGAAGTTTGTCTTATCAAGAGGCGTGAGGAGAGTGCCTCCAAAAGGAATGAGGAAGCGTGGAGAGAAAATAAGAACAAAGGTTATGACTAAAATGATGTAACCAGACTGAATCGTGTTTGTCAGTCATGTGAAGATGAAAGTGCTCCCAGGTCACAGAATTAGGTCAGATAGATGATAACACAACGTTTTAGACGGCATTTTCCTTTACTTGCACCGACTACGCCAAAATGCAGAAGCTGGGTTTAAGAAGATCCACCTTTAGCTGCAGTAGCTTGAAGTAATCGTGTTCTGTATGACTTTAAAAGTCTCACGTTGTAAACGGACCCATATCATCATACACATCCTGGGGAAAAGTAGCACAGTCTGTTTTAACCCAAAGTCTTCAGCAACTGACACTTAAACTGTCATGAGTCTGAATACTCATTAAATTCATTGAATACTCAAAAATATACATTAGAGTCGTGGTTAGCAACCATGTTTATCTTTGAGGATCTCTCACTAAAACATGTTAAAAGTAGACATTCAAACATTATTCTGTTGTTCAAAAACTCAACAGGGTCCCTGTTTGGAAGCCAGTTCAACCACTGAAACCTGCACTCTCATGACTGGAGTTTTTAGTAGTTTAACCTTTTATCACGTCATACGTTGATGTTTTCCTGTTTGCTGATTGGCCAGTTTCAGCAGAGAAGCTGAATAACGGTGAGTGTCGAGGTCCGGCTGGTGTATCTGTGCACAGAAACGGTGTTAATCAACAGAATCTGAATTAGTTTAAATTCTAAAAAGCAGTCAAACATTATGAGTCAAAGGTAATGTTGAGTGTTCTCCTCTGCAGGGAAAATGTGGCCACATCAGACATATGGAGAAGGACAAGTGACTCTGAGATATTAATCTATTTGGTCATTTTGGACACATTGTGTTTGAATATCTCAGTCTCTGTGTGGTTGGTTAGGCACCAGGTGGCAGCATCGCTCTGACTAATGTAATGTTTGGGTTTGATACTGGCTTTCAATGAGGATGTCATGTAGTTCATGGAGGGTCAGATGAGGTAAAAAATGTGTTTTGTGTTTGTCTTTTGTTCCATTCTCTGTCAAGATGATCCCACACTGTTTCAATAATGTTGAGGTCCGGGCTCTGGGGAGGATTCATTCCCCCCATAAGACCTGTTGCCACTGATTTTCAGTCTACTTCTTGTGTCATTTGGCATAGCTCAGCCTTTTCTCCCTGTTTCCCTTCCTTAAGAATGGCCTCTTGGCAGCTACCCTTCCACGGAGACCCTTTCTGTTTTGAAACGCATACTCCCTGCCATACTCTGTCTTATGCTGCAACAATGGGAATTCCCCCACTATGGGACTAATAAAGGTTTATCTGAACATATCTTCAGCCAACAGTTTTTTTTTCATGCACTCCGAGTGAGGAGATGCAAACATTTTAAATAAGCTTAAACCAGTGGAGATAAATGGCTTTCTCCATTGTTGATACACGATGATTTCATCATCACATGACAGCCACGGTAACTTCATTCAGTTGCTGCAATTTTACATCAGCCGCCTACAACACCAGCATCAGCGCTGTGTTGGTGGAAGAAATACAGAAAACAAACACATCCGGTTTCATTTGCATTCATTTCTATTTGAATTATTTTGATATGATTGGATTACGACTGTACTGCAATGAATTGGATTACAATTAGTTTTAATTGGAGAGAGTCTTTGAGGTGCCCTGATGACATATATAGTGTTTTGGCGCCATGTAAATAAAAGCGAACAGAATTGAGTTAATATACAGACTTGTAGGGTAATTTAGATGTCGTTTATGTGCATGTGAAATAAATGAACAGATGCGCGTTTGCATGTACACAAACACATGCTAATTTGATTACGTTGTATTTTGAAGGCTGGACAGCGGAGGGGGCGGTAGTTGTACGTTTTTTCTAAAAGCGGAAATATGATTTGATCAAACCATTGCCGGTACGCTCCTGTTAGCACGTACTTTTATCTCCTCTTGAATAATTGAAACGATCGGCGCTTTCTCATCAGAATATGACTTTGAAAAAGATACTGCCAGCGGTCCTGTGCCTGCGTAAGTACATTTTCCTCGAGTGGCTGATTTTAAGCTAAAACTTTCTCCTGCAAAGCTCTGACTGATTTCGGGATCCGGTCTGAGTCATGCGTTGAATCATCGATGTTTTGAAGAGAAGTGACAAACAAAGCGATGATGAAACACGTCTGATAAATTGATCGACCATCTGGTTCGACCATTAGATTAGATTAGAAATGAATTGTTAAAAAAAGAAAGTCTAATGTTTTTGACGTCATAGGGAAATTCCGTTAGATCACTCTTGAACTGCTTTAGTGTTTTGCAAATCTCGACTCGGCACAAATTATTGATCTGATTGTGACGACTACACGTGCGACTTAGAGGTTTTATTTTGATTACAACATGTAACATAGTAAGTTGGGTTGGTTCCGTACACTGGTACCTTTAAACTCTGTTAGAGTAATGAGCCATGTTTAAATGAGCAGTAATACAGAGTAATTACAGTGAGATAAGTGATACGTACATTATAGAGATCAGCTACGGACGCTTGTTTAGCAGTTATTCGTCGACATTGTATAAACTGAAATATCTTGGCTCGCATAGGTCTAGCATGGAGAGACTCGATGGGGAAAGTCCCCAATAATAGTAAACTGTAACCTATTTTTGTTTCCAGTGATTCTTTTCCGGAGATGTACTGCACTTGCCCTCCAATGCAACGCCTCTGGAGATGGTCACCAGATGATTTACAGGGTCTTTGCTACCTTAGATAGGATAAGATGCAATGAGTATTCATGGACAAACATAAGTGTAAGTTTGACTCACCTAAACAGCTTCCTAACCCGAGCCTTTTTTCCACCCACGTTTTTCATGACACCTGTTTTGCTTTGTCACAACAAGAAACCTAGTTTATGTTGGTGTAATTCATTTTGATTCCATTGTTCCTAATGCGTCTGTGGGCAAAAACAACAGGTCATCTGTCATGAATGCTTGGGTTGGGTGCGAGGCGTGGTGGAGATTAGGACCTGGATGCAGCTTTTTAAATGAAAACTGGATTTATTCCAAAAAAAAAAACAAAAGGCGTGGCTGAGCCGGATTGCAAAAACTTAACTATTGACTATGAAAAAACTTGACTTGGATTAAGTAAAACAAAGAAACCTGACTGACTATGACTATACCTGATATGACATAACATTACATGAGCGAGAACACCAACGCCAAACCTGAAACACATGAATGACGGTGAGGATCTGGCAGAGTGCATGGGGGAGCCTGAAATACCTGAATACTGAGGGTGATATGAGATGGAGTGCAGCTGAGAACAAAACACAGGCGGCGTGGATGAACTGAATGACAGGGCAAAGGAAAACATGGCAAAACAAATGACTAAACCAAGAACTAAAAACATAACAAAAATAACCAATGTGACATCAGCATCCTCGAAAGCAGTCTTGACATATCAAAGTGTCTTTTACTAAAAGCACATGTGCTCTTTGGTTTTTGTTAACTGCTTAACTGTCAAGGACTAACTCTTTTCTTTTTTCATTAATTTCAGGATGACGTCATAGCAACCTTCTCAAGACACTTGCATCCTGTGACTCACAGCAGCCCCGACAGCTTGACTTCATCAGAGTGCCTACCCTACGTGTCTTTAGAGAAGCACTGCACGCTGGAGGTATTAAACTAGCAATATGTAGAAACAAAAAATGACTGCTCTCTAACTCTCTGTACAAACGAGCTCTTCTAGTGCAAATATATGAGCGATGGAAAGTGTCATAGTAGCTACTTCTTCTACAATGACTTCTCTCACCTTAAAAATGCCAGAATTATGTTAATTTGAAGATGTGTTTTTTTCTTCCTAACAGCAATAATTTGTTTATTTTCCCACAGACTGGTGAGTTGATCGATGTAACGGCTATTTGCACCAGTGAGTATATTTGCCCGTCAGTCTTAATTTTCTTCTTAATCAATTGATCAACTATGAAATATGGTGTGAATATCCATTTCCTCAATGTTCTAATGTGAGAATATCTTCGCTTTACAGCCAACTGCAGTGGAGAGGCTTCGTCTTACCAAAACAAAGGTACTACAATTTACTTAACGGTTTTATCAGATGTTGGTTATAAATTTGAACATGTAGACAAAATGTGAACAGATAATATGAATAGAAATCTCAGCAGTGCACAAGCTCCTTGTTATTGAAGCCCCTTAAATATTTGTTGTGAATAGATTTGTAGGCAAGGCAAGGCAATTTTATTTATATAGCACCATTCATACACAAGGCAATTCAATGTGCTTTACAAGAGAAATACATTAAAGGAACAATAGATCATTAAAAACAAAAGCTAAAAGCAAGAGAAACAGTGCAGAAAATGCATTTAAAAAGCAAACATAAAGCAAAAGCAACAGCAGACAAATATAAAAACAATAGCTACAGATTATTCTACAATATCTAGTTCACTGGTAAACTGCAGTAAATAGTAATGTTTTAAGCCCTGATTTAAATGAGTTGACAGTTTCAGCCGACCTCAGATATTCTGGAAGTTTAGCAGAGAGAGAAACATAATGAAGTTGTTCTACCTCTTTCCCTGACCAATTTACCAGCATATTTCAGCATAAATCGGTGAATTTATAAAGTAATATTAACTACCATGGTATAAAGATATCTGAGCCTGTGCTGCTTCCCAAATATTTTTATGTTTCCGATGTGCTTGATGTAGTGGGGGAAGCTTTCTTTCTGTGTAAAGCAAGATAATAGAGCATTTGTCCTGTTGCCTTTGATGATGAAATTATTTGAATATACTGCTGTCTGTTTATAGATGGATCACCAGCCAAATGGATTGGAGTTGGAGTTGGAGTTGCAGTGTTAGTTTTCCTATGTTTAGTCCTACTGGGATGGTTTTTCCACAAGAAATACAAAGACAAACGTCTCAGGTACTTTTACACCATGTTAACTTATAAAAATGGCTTTAATTGTCCTCACCCTCCTCATCTAACAGGACTGAAACAATTATCTGGCTGTTTTCATTAACAGGACCTGCAGATGCTTCCATTTTTACACCTTAGTGACGAAGCTCAACAGCATCCCCAACCCATCTGATGTGGAGGCAAGGCATCCCATTTAGTCATATAATAGCTTTATATTGTCTAGCTTTAGGGGTGAAGCTAGATTAGCTAGTGTTGGGTAAGGGTTATTTAGCTATCTTAAAGATTTTGACTGCTGGGAATTTTATTTGTGCTTTTAACTTTTTCTTGTATTCTTTTAGTACTGGCATGCTCTTGACACTACATTATCGGTTAATTTCAGCATAATCAGTGCAGTACATAACTATTTTCGTCCCTTTTTCCCTCCTAAAGTGTTTATATTTTCCATAAAATTTGCCCTCTGCATTAATACACATACATTGCGAGTTCACATGATGTAACTCTTATCAGAGTTTTGGTTTATTAGCTGGATTAAAGTTTGATGTAGTTTATTAACTCTTAATTCGTTTCATGAACGAACCCACGCTACTTTCTATCATTCACTACTGCCATCATGTCAACATGCCACTGCTGGAAGAAAACTATTTTTGCCATTTTTTATTTTTGCTTCGCTTCTGTCTAAGGTTAAGCTTCTTTTTGTTGACAATATTGTATACTGATGGGATTTCAAGAGAAAGCAATCATTTCTCTTTTTATTGTAAGCGTTGAATTGAATCAAACTCGCAATGATAATGTCATAAATGTCAACGCCTTCCTAGTTGTGGCCACTTTCGGTGTTTCGCAACATGTTTTGCAATTGTGCTCCAAACAAAAACTGTAATTCCACCGCTGGGATGCATTGCTGTATATACGTACTGTTCTTGAGGCTGTGGAAGCTGACAGACTCTTTGCTGCATCAGTGAGTGCACCTTGAGGACCCATTAGTAGCTCCGTGGCCTCCTCACGTCTACATAGGCCCACATTCTGATTGTAACTTGAACTAAAGCTGTGGAAGCTTGGAGACCCGTAATGCAGCGCCAAGGAGTGTTCTTTCGGTGTCCTGTAGCATTACAGCATATGATATATATATATATATATATATATAGTAAATAATATGATAACTATAATGTTATTATTATTGATCATAATGTCATAACTATATATATTATTATTATTGATAAAAAGCTATTAATATAATACATAAAAATATGTGATATAAATATAGACATTAATGTATATTATTTATATTGTATACACTATTATTGATACTCTGTATCCATTGTAGTATCTGATGACATTATATGTCCCGTTACTTTATGTATTTTATGCATTGTTTTGTTTTCTCTGTTTATATAATCAAAGTTCATATCATGTGTGACATCATAAGCTTTTACCTGTATAAGCTTTCTGGTTGTGGCTTGCTTTTGTGTAATTGCAATAAAGATTTTCAATCTGATTATGATTGTTTCGTGTTTGTTTAGCATTGAGGGAGGGGGGTGGGTTGGTTTTCTTATCTTGTGAGATGTGTTAGCCAATGAAGGTGGCTCGGCCTGATGGCCTGACAGGATATATGAGTCATCGTGCTCTCCTTGCTGGGGCTTTCCGTCTCACACGGTCACAGTAACTCTGCTGTAACCTGATATCCATGTAGCTACTTTTCAAAAGCTCCTCATTAAAGTCACTATCCCAACAAAGCTATCTCACAACTTTCTAGTGCTATAATTATACTGCACATGTGAGTTGTGGCTGGGGGAAGTGGGGTGATCACTTTTCACCAGTAAACAGGAAGAGCTGACAAACAAAAGTCTTTGTGGTTTTTTCTTGCCATGCAGTGGGAACAGACATGGTTATGCAACGATATACTGTAAAGGGGCACCACAATAACAAAACATGCTTTTGAAAGAGGATTTTAAAAGTTGAAGATGATCACACACAGGTTAGGTTATTACAGGTGAATGACCTTTCATTCCTTACGATCATTGTTGTGTTTTGTGCAGCAGTTGCCATGACAACACTGATTTTGATACTGGCATCTGACACGTGATTTACTGAAACAAATGGTTCAGATTTCTGGTAACTCTGGGCTGAATGCCTTGCTGTAATTAAGACAAAAGTCATGTGAGCTTTTATCGGTATTATCTGGAACACCGTCACTCAAGCCTTTTTTCTGTAATTTGAAGGTTTAAAGGGGAAGTCTTACTCAAAGCTACATACAGTCATGAAAAATAAACTACATCTTTCTCAATTTTAAGTTCTTATGTATAAGAACATCATAAGAGAGCATATGCACCTTCCTATGTTTTGAAATTCGGTCTATACAACCTGTTGATGAGCAACAATGCATGACGTTGTTACAAAAAGTAAGTAATGAATCACTGGCTGGTAGAACAACCTTTTTTAGTAATAACTTGATCAGAAAATCGTTTTCTTTATGACGTTATCAGTCTCTCACATTGTTGTGGAGGAATTTTGTTCAGCTCTTCTTTATTATGTTGGAGACTTTTCTGTTTTTAGCCCTCTTCAGTATCCCACCTGATCATCTAGTATTTCAGTCTAGATGAACATCAGCCCTCCACTATTGTTCTTCACGGCTGTTATGACGTGTTTGTGCTGAGTCATGTGTTTGATTTTCCCCGAATATGGTGCTGTGCATTACCGCCAAACATCATGCAACAGTTTTTTGAGGCTTTCTCTTGACAATCCTTCCAAACAAGTCATATTTGTTCAGTATTTTTCTAATTATGGGTGCCAATGCCGAAGGCCTTAGAGCAAACATGTTACTATTGTGCATACTTATTCCACTACTTATTCTTCCTTTTCCGTCACAAATTTCCGTGCGCTATTACTGCATGGTTGGTCCCACTAGGATAAAAAGCATATCGCCATGTGTAAAGCAATTGGGAATAGTGTATTTTAATTTTTCTCTCTCCTTACTCAAACAGAATACCAGAAAATTGGGAAAAATTGGGAATTTTGGTCCTATGTACATGCATTGAAATGCATATATATATTTGTACAAAAACAGCCCTATTTGGAGGCCCCATAACTCAGCCATACGACATCACAGAGACATCATTCAAAGTTTAAACAGGGCAGGAAAGATTCAACTTTAATCGAATTCAAGGATTTGTTGATATATTGTATAGCCTTGACACAGTTTAAGTTTTAGGAAAAATCAGGACTCCTCTTACTCTCCTGTCCTGGGGTTTCACACTCTATTTTGACCAGCTTGAAATGAATACCAAAATCACTCTAACAAACACCTCTCACGTCCAAAATGTCTGTTGCACCTTGACAAATTGTACTGCTAAACATAAGTATTTTGTCCTCTTTCACCCAAAGTCACCATCATTGTGCTTGAGCTCACGGTTTTCTCTCAAATCACCTCTGAGCGCAGTCAGCGACAACTCGGGTTCCCATTCATAGCCGTTATAACCAGGTCGCCTGTTATAACACATAAGGCCCAGTTGATGAATTCAGAATAATGAGAAAATGTGAGTATGTGCACACTGATGCGCACATATGTGTCAAGACTGGCTGGCAAACCTGTTTCCCATTATTCTGAATTTTTTCAACTGGGCCTTATATGACAAAACAGGTTAATGCCAGCCACTGTGTTATGTCTGCACCCAATATGAGTATATCATGACAGCCTCTGCCTCTCAGCGGGCAGTAGCTCCATTGGCACCCATCGAAATGTCCTCAGAAATTTTCTAGTTGTACTTTACCATTTAACATGCAGACGGAGGCCTGTAGAGTCTGACCTGTGGCTCCTGGTTTTTTTTACAGTTTCTCTGAACATCACTTGGTCTGACCTTGGGGTGAACTTGTGACATCCACTTCTGCGAAGACTGACAACTGTCTTGTGATGTGAATAATAATTCTTTACTGTAAATTTACTTCCTGTAAATGATGGACTCTGGATAGTTTGGAAATGACCTCACATCCCTTCCCAGATTAATGAGCAGCCTTAGAATTCAAAGAGTGTGCACTTTCTTTTTTATCACTGTGTCCTGTAGCTACAATCATATCTTACTTGTGCCCATCATAAAAGTGTATACTCCCAAATTCTTGATGATCTCTTTCTGCTGTAATAAATCTATTTCATAATGTACTGTAATACATTGTTTAGGCTGAGGTGTGAAGGTCTGATTGAGATTGACCACTCACCTTCAATGAATGAATGTTGAATGTGCAATCAAATGATCCTCAGTACACAGTATATCTATATTTTCTCATTCTCTAGACTGCCTCAAATGCCTCCATGTGGTGCTGTATGTATACAGTATACAGTAACAGATAACAGTATAAGAGATCATTTAAGAGACTACACTGCCATCTGCTGTTAAATACAGCTGTGGAATAAACAACTGCATTTGAGTGAAAACCCAAAAATTCTTAGATTTTGACACCAAGTGTAACATTAGTTTAAGTCCAAGGAAAGTTATAGTGATGAAGAGCAACAGCCAGGTTAAAGCAGTGTAGAAAATCAAAATCACATATGATAATAAAACAATCATAATTATAACTTGTAAACATTACCTATTTGGAACAACCAGCTATTCTCGTATTTTAGACCCAGTAAATGAATGACAAACAAGGCCTGCTTGAACAATTGTTCAGTTAACTAATTTAATGCAAAAGGTTAATTAAAATTGGAGAGATCAGCTCAAATTTTTTAAAGTTAACTTAATATGCTTGTTAGGTTAATTTTCAGGTGACTTGTTACTTTAACAACAAAAGCCACAACTGAATGGTGTGGATTCAGAGGTCACCAATGACGAAAAACTAACAATAACTCACAGATTGTAAAGCATAGATAAAATAACATTTAAGAGAAACACTTTTATTCGCAGTCTATACAACAACACCGAAAAACAAAGTAATATTTGAACTTGAACAAACCACGCCCCTCCACCACTCGATCACGCATACATACTGTCCACAACCTATGCGTGCTCGTTCTCGCGTCAACCACCTGCGTCCGTAACCGTGACCGAGAGGATGCAGTGAATCCGCCTTTAGTGCAGAGCGGCGGACGTCTGAACTTCATCGGGGTGATTTTCAAAAATATGTGAGTGTAGTCGGCACCATTGTTGTCACGTTTAATATACTTATCAGTACAAACGTAACTGACCTTTCTGTTTGCACTTTCGTCTTGTAAAGCATGAATGACGTTTAAGTTAGCAACTAAAATTTAAGTGATGCTATTGCTAACGCTAGCGTAAATACCCGCCGAGGATTTCTGCTTCTGAGAGCCACCCTCACGACTTAATATTATGTGTTTATGGTCTCTATTATGAAGATAATGTAAAAATAATAAGGTGTTAGTAATTTGCACACTTTTTTGAGCTCATTGCTTGCACGTGTTTAATATTTGACCTCCAGTTAACGTTGGCTACGATCTTTTTTCTATATGAGTGTGGTGATTGAGCAAACTATAAATGAAGATTTTAGATATTTAGCTTTGTCATTGATATAAACCCAGAGCTATTATACTAGTGTTTAGGTAAGTGTTTTGTTTCAAATTCTGAATGCGTCTGACGTCACGTTACTGACCTTCTGCTCTCATTTTTATGAGTATTCATATTTTGTGTCCATTTGAATTTTTTTCCTTAATTTCTCTTTGGGTTTGAACAAAGCTCGGACACCCAGAGGATGGTTGTGAGGAGTGTTTTGGCAGTGTGTTTCCATTTATTGGAGGGTTCATTAATTTTGGTGCTTACTTGTGTGGAAAGCGTCACACTAAACCTGCTCAGTCTGAACATGCATTTATATAAAACAAAGATGAAGCCAAAACTGGATGATGGTGGCATTAGCTAATTAGTTTTCATGCCTGCTTCTTTGGGGAGAACATTACACTAATATATTAATCCCTCTTTGTTTTAAATGAAAACTCTTCCTGGCAGCAGCAAAGATGCTTTCTCTTTTATCAATGGGTTATATAACTTGAATATATATTAAAAATGTGTGTTTTTTGTTTCAGATATTTGGCTTTGACGGCATCAATAAGTAATTTTATTTGGAAAGAAGAGGCGGGTATGGCCCATACTGTTCAGGGTGAGTAAAGGGTGTGTTTAAAACTTGTTTGTATGTTGGGTTTGTGAGTAAAGTTGTACATTTTATTAAACCACCTACCTGTCAGTAGGACACAAACTCTTTTGTAACCCTTCTGTGAGACAGTCCAGCCCACTGTACTGATGATTTTTGTCAGACGACACAGCAGTTAAAAAAGATCTGGATTTTATTAGAGCAGAGCGGCAGTCTGGAAATGCTTTAAGTGACCACAAACTGACACGTAGACTTAATGGGCTGATTTTCAGTTGCAGTGTCTGACGTGTTTAGCAGAGACCGGAAGCTACGTGTCTAACAGCAGCTTTATTGGGAATTTGACTGTATTAATATACACTTACTTACACTTTGTTGTTTTTACAAAAAGACCAAACTCTGAACGAAGTGAAGCGCACCTGGACCCCTTTCAGTCCAGTATGCATTCAGAGTAATTAGATCCCCAACCACATTGACTCTTTGTTTGTCCAGTTTTGAGAGGCTTGATTTTTGTGGGATTTTTGTTCTACTAAAATGTTTACATGTATTTTGTATTCATGTATCCCATCTCTACTGACAATAAGCAGAGATGTGATAGTACAAAGACAATACATTGAAATAATATTGTGCTCCTTTATTATAAAGGAATAAGCTGCGATGCCAAATGGTGTGGAGACCTGCGACTCACCAAATAAAATAATCCATTACACTTGAGTCTTGTGAAGACACTTGAAGACTCCTCTTCAAACCTGTTAGTGGGCAAAGATTTGTGACAAACATGATGTAATTTGTTGTCCCTTAAAAGCACGTGTTTAACTGTCTTTCCCTGCAAATTTTGGGCCACACACACACAGCAGTACAGACAAAACATGTTGTCCCTTTCTTGGTAATGTCCCATCTATGTAAACTGCAAGAGCCATTACTTTTGGAAAGGGTTTATTTTTCCGATTTCCCCACAAGTTCATATGCTGCATCCCTGAGTGGGCTGGGTAGTTCTGAGGGATGTTTTCTTTTGAAAGGTGGACTGAGAGCAGATTATATGTCGGTACATGGCAGCCCAAACGTGAATGCTTTCAGTTTTTAGCCAACACAAGCACTCTGGTGCATTTTGTTGGCACACCGATAATCATACGATGCATCTTTGTCACATTGTTTTCTTATCACGTTCATTATTTCAAGCTGCCGTTGCTTACTGTGGTTAATGAACAATTGATTTGCTTTATTTCCTCTTTCTCAACAGACATGGATGACAAATCGCTCCCAAACACAATATTCAGGAGCCTCAATTCACCTAAAAATATACACCTGAAGCCTCTGTCTGTCTATTCACGGATGGCCACGCCGCCGCCACCACAGTCACCTCGCCCCTTTATTAATTTTAAAATTGAGATAGTTAATGACTCTGTGAAGAAAAGAAAATTTGATGAATCCAGTCTGAATGATGGCAGCAGCAGTCCAGTTAAAAAGCTACGCAGCCCTAATGCTCTGTCCCCTGACCTTGGCTGCTTCACGGACTACAGCAGCCCTCTGTCAGGCAGAGATTCGATGTCACCTTCTGCCCCCTCTTACCCTGCATTGGCTTCTTACCCCGAAGAGGCTCGGAGGACTGAAACAAAAGAGACTGTGCACTCTCGGCTTGGTTTGGAGAATGTTGGCTCGTCAGTTCCAGGAGATGGAGATGAGGATGAGCTTGAGCGGGCCAGCTCTAAGAGCGAGAAGATCGCCTTAAATTTTTCATCTACTTTTGACCACGATGTCAATGACATCTTGTGCCTCAATCCCTTGAGGCAGGAAGAACAGCAAGTGAAGAAAGAAGTGAAACCTGACCTGAGAACTGTGGAGGAGGACAAAGGGTACATTTCCACATCTCACCCAAGTGACGACCAGGAGAAGTGTCATGGGGACAGGTCATCAGAGCCAGAGTGTCACAAACAAGCTCTGATATGTGGTCAGCGCTTTTCTTTCTTAAATAATGATTCGTATACTGTAACTACAAGCGGGCCGCTGTTGGAGCCTTTGAGCTCCCCCAAGGAATCCTTAGAGGGGGATGTTGAGGAGGTTTGGGATATTGGGGAACCAATATTTGAGTCATCTGTATGCCAGTCAAGTACTGCTGTTGAGCACATGAGGCGGCTGTCTGAAGCTCTCAAGGAGCACGCATCCGCCTGTCAGGCCCACAGTGGAGGTGACTCCACCGTGGATACATCTTATGAAGACACTTTACCTCTAAAAGTGCAGGTTAGTTGCCTCAGGTCTTCTGCTATATCAGGAGGTGGTGCTCATTTTGTGATAATACAAGCAAACTGTGCTTTTTGTTGGTTTTTTTAAAGGTAAAATCGAAAGTGGAGATTCCTCGCCCGTCTCACACTTCCAGCAAATCAGCAGCTCAAGAGCAGAAGACAAACCCTGCAAACCAAAACAGGGACAGAACTGTTTGGAGGGACAATTGTGTGAGGAGTCAAAGGTGCTGCAGTGACCACTGCTACCTCTAGGAGGAGCAGTGTGACCACACCAAACACACGCTGGCAACCCTTTATGTCCTCATTAGTCTCTTGTCTCTACTTCTCTGCCTTTGTGGGTCATTTGAGGGTTTTCTTTTTATTATAACTATAGAATCTAATTTGTAGATTTAGCTACATTTAGGTGTGTATTTCTACAGTGACTGTAACTGTTTTTTCTCATTTAATTATCTTTTCTTAGGCCCAACATCTGTAACAGCCAAACGGAATCGGAGCTACAGAAAAGGCAGTATGTGTATTCTGTGACCAGTCACATGACTGAAAAGCAAGGGACAACCCAAGGTAGGAAACTAGTGTTCATAAGAATAATCCACTCCTAAATAATCCAGCCGTTTAGGTGTTTATGTCCTTTTCTTTCTCTTTAATGGCTGATGATTGTCATTTTGAAGTCCAGTATTGTGTGCTGACTGTTGAATGTACAGCTGCTTTTTTTAAGCAGCCGTGAATTGCAGCATTAGGGTTAAATAATAATTTGACCAGCTGATCTGTCTCGGGTATATCAATTTCAGTGTAGGTCAAATGGGGGTTTGTACTTGCCTGATTCAACTCTTGCAGGCTGTATTTTAAAGATGATTTCAGGCTGTGTGATGTCATCTATTCATTATCCTAATTGCGTTAGCTGTTGACTGGGAACCCGGAGACATTATGCATTCCCTCTGGGTAGCAGTCTTAGCACTCACCTTCCACTCGGAGCAGCCCAGCAGACGATAATGCATAACTTTGCATCTTAATAAAAGGAATTCATTCTTCATCTGTGCAAGTATCTGCCATAAATTTGGGGCATTCGTATGTGGAGGTCTGTGGAGACTGAGCTACCCTGAAATGAATTGATTTCAGACAAATTGTATCTCCTTGAATGGACGCTTGAAGCTGGCCCCAGAGGCGAGTCCTCCGATCTGAGGATGAGGTCATAAATGAAGCGGTGTTTTTGGACACACCGGAACGTGCTCATTTGCCTTTCTGCCCTCACTGCTGCTGCACATCTGGGCTACCTCGTACAAAAAAAGTACAACATTTAGTTTTTCCTATTTTTCAAGTCTTGTGAAACTGGAAAAACATTTGTTTCAAGACTGTTTCCTGTTCTCTTTGTTTTTATCTAATAAAAATATATTTTTAAAAATGTAAAGCATATTTCTAAAAATGAACTGATTAAACAAGCAAAGGGACATTTTTTCCACATACATATATATATATATATAAACATATTGTAGCTACCTTAAATCTTCTTGGTTTCATTTAAAGACTTGAATTGAGCATTTTAGCCTTTGTTATCTTGCTTTTTGATACACCTTTTATTTGAGCAGCTGTATGAGAGCCCACTGGCACCGGGTGTGGAACAAGTAGTGAAATAGCTGCTTGATTTTTGGTTTGGTTGAACAGCAATAACTGTAAGACCAGTTCTTTTACTTCAGCTCTGGGTGGAGAAGTTGTCGCTTTTTCCTTGCTGCTCACTGTTTTAGCATCGAAGCTGACGTAAAATACAGCTATTTTAGCTATAATTGATTTGTATGAGGCACAGTAACAACAATCCTCTTACAAACATACATGTTCAGCATTTAGATTTTAAAAATCACTTAATCAACATCCCTATTTATACTTGGATGTCAAAAATGGCTGCGTAAGATCTGGCAAAGTCTGGAATATTGAAAAGAAAAGTTGGTTGTTGTGCCAGAACAGCTCCCAAGATAGTCCGCTGGTGCCAAACCCTGCGTAGGTTATATTAAAGATGGATGTTTTAAGAAGCTACACTGGATAATCTTAATCATATTTACACCCAGACCTGTGGTTGGTGCATCCACACTGTCAATCTATGAGGACATTCATGGAATCATAAATAAATCTGCTTTCTGAGTTTTTCCCCAACAAAAAACTGTTTTTAACCACATGAATGTCTCAAACAACCACCAAAAGTCCTAAGAAAATGAGCAATGTTCGTATGTCCACTGAGGACAGATCTTAGATCAGCTGATGGGACAAGTGTCTCATTTCTAAGAAGCAAACACTGCCAGTATGAGACACTTTGGTCACTTTCTGAGTGTGGACAGATTTGTGAGCTCTGGTAAAATTTTGTGAAACTAACTGATGAAAAATGAGACTCGTATTGGTGGCGATTTTCTGGCTCTGCACAAAATCTGTCAAGCGTCTGCTGACCGTTGCTACCCTTGTGCTTCGGTGCTCTGAGCAGGTGTTAAAACGTTAACCCCTGAGATGCAGGTTAAAGGCGTGGCGTCGTTCTTTGCCCGCCTTCTAAACTTCTGCTGCGTCATGAAACTATAAATTTAGACCCGCTCTAAAAATTCTGAACAGGAAATGAATTGATGGGTTGTTTCATTGTCACCAAAGGGCCAAATGAAGAATACTTTGTAACGCAAAGCGCCCATGCAGAGCGGCCCACACGTGCACACACCACCTCTTGCCCTCTGCTTGCCTTTCCGGTGGCGATGATGATTGAACTGAGGAAATAAAAACGGGGACATTTGAAAGCACCGTCTCCAGAAATGGTTGCAGGGTGAAGTGTTGCTCCTCCATATTGCAAATGGCATTTCCTGTCAGTTGCTGCCTCAGTTCTTTTAAATCTCAAGGGCGATTTACTCCATCTCTCTTTGGCGTTTCTACATTTTGGAGAATCAGTGTCAACATTGATTTTGAAATCAAAGATATCCAAAGAAGCATTTTGTCTGTTCTCCAGGACTCATGACTGAGCTTCTGGACTTGATGACCCACGTTGCCGGCCAGACGGACTCTACTGGCGCGCAGTGGCAGCATCCCTCCGACCTCACCTGCAGGTATGTTGTTTCTGTTGAATTTCTTTGGAATACATGTGCATCAAATGTGATTTTAAACCAGTTGTGAAGCAGACGTGTCGCAGCTCTCGTGACGTGCACGGCTTTGAACCTGTGCTTGCTTTCAGAAACTACCAGAAACGGTTCGGCAATGAGACGCCTTCGATGACCCTCGACGAGTGGCGGGCCAAGAATTCAGTGTCACACAGGCGCTTTTGCAAAGTCCCCAAAATATTTGAACGCAGCCCATATCCTTAAATCTGCACTTCCGGATGGAGTAAACAAGTCGGACTTGCTCGACTCATTTGAAATCTGTTTTGTAAGTTATTCTGCGTCATGTCAATGTTTGCACTGTTTTTCCCTTGCATGCACTTTTGTGTTGTTATTTTGTGTACTTTGCATGTGCCGTTTTATCGAGTTAATACACGTTTTAAGAGTTCTTTGACGTTATTGAAGTTAAAGAACAAGCACTTGTGTTTGAAGCATGTGAGAGGACTCGCCTTTTAATAGATTTGAAGCTGTGCCTGTTTTAAGGTTGTTTTTTTGTGTTATCGGTTCCTGATTACTCGTCTGTTCTGTAAAAGCGCTGCTGGTGGTAATAATGCTTGGCCTGTTCAGCTGTCGTCCTCTGTTAACGTTGGGCAGTGATGCTGCTCTTTCAGCTTTACTCTGAGTCACCTGAGCACGGGTAGATTCTGACAGATTTAAGCCCACACACACCGAAATGTTCAGCATTCGTGTTTTCGGCCAGTCTCACTGGTGTTGAAGTTATCCTGTCTGTTAAGATAGGGCGGCTCATCCTGAGCGGACTGCCTTAAAGCAATGTTTTTTGTTCCCCTCTCTGGATCTGCTGGCGTTTGTCTCACATGCCGCACAGTTATGCGGCTGTGTTGGTTATTCTGCAAAACAGGGAAAAGACGATTATAATCCCAGCGTCTCTCCCACAGCAGCATTGATCATTGAACATTGGTCTGCTGATCGTTGCTTTTGTATTGATGCGAACACATTCTCCTGTTAAGCCTGACTAAGCTCAACATGATGAGTTGGTTTGCCACTCACTGATTTCTCAGTCATTACGAATTTGTGCACGTTCTCTCGCACAAGTTGCTACCTTGTCAGTACAGTAAATGCATTTTCCAGAGACCGTGTCGTTGGGGGAGTTTTCTTGGGCAGACTTTGATTCCTCCCCCAGCTTCTGGAGATCTTTGACAGCTGAAGCCTGGTAATATTTGAGCTTCATCTATTATTCACCAGCATCTTCCTGGATTTTGTACAATTGTTCTCTTAAAGATGCTCTTTTTTTGCCCAGAGAGCTTTGATTTACATGTCGTCACGTACATTTTATTCTCCCCATTAAGAGCATACAAAGCCTTTTGATTGGAAAATATTTGATATTTTTATTTCATCGAAGCATACACAAGTAAGCATACACTGTTGTCTTCATAACTGAAGTTGTGTAATCTTGTGCATATAATAGTTGAACCATGCTAGCCCTCATTAAGTAATTACTGCTGTACACTTGATAGAATGAATATAAATATGATGGCATTAATAAAGCAGTTTGTTTTTCTAAACCATGCTTCTTTGTGGAGCTCCTTCCTGTAGTTTAAGAATCCCAGAACTGAATTCTCAAACTTCTTTGTATCATCACAAGGCTTGGTTTGAGTTTCCAGGCAGGCTGATACAAAACATGGAGGAGGGTGGGCTATACCATGGCATTGTGTGAGTGTTCGAGGGGGGGTGAAAAAAGAGGAAATAAATTCGGTGTCTCTTCACGAACGTGTTTTCTTACAGTGGAATAGTTTGTTCACGTTTTCAGATGTTGTACATACAATAACATGAGAACACGCCTCGGGCCTGAAATGAAGTCCTCGGTGTTGTTGAATGTGTAGTTTGAACCCCACGGAGCAGCGGTGGCTGGATGTTCTCAGGAGCAACTCGGATCCAAATGATCCCGTATTCCATGAAGAAGGTCGTGCATGGTTGATTAACTGGGCATCCGGATGCTCACTCAGTTTGTAGTTGTTAAACACGGTCGACCAATTCCCCGTAAAATGAACAGTTTTTTAACAGCTCACGTGTTGGTGTTTACGTTGTTTGGATGTGAACGGTTCAAAACTGATCAATCCAGGTTGTGGGTTTCTGAGCTGTCAGAGTTGGGTGAGAATACCGATGCCACACATGTACAGATCAAATAAATTACTCTCAGATTAACAAGTGACAGAAAGCAGTGAGACGTGTTGTAAATGTTGACGATAAATGGTGACTATTAACATCCTAAATTGTTCACGCTCTCACGGACATCCTTGACGACGCATTTCTGCAAACGGTGCTTGTGATCGCTTAGAGGCTTTCTCGATCTCCCCTCATGGATTCTAAATTCGCCCTATGCAAAAGATTTCTTTGTTTTCTGGTCTCTGGCATGATGTGGTTTTCTTTTAGCTATTCCTTTTTGTTGGACCACATTTCCTGATTATTTTTAATAAACAGTGGCGTAGGTATGAATAATTTGGGCCAGCAGCCGGTTAGCTGGACTCGGAGGTTCCCAAGCAGGGAGCTGCTGTAGTAGATGATGGAAAACAAGCTGTCAAATATGCAGTAAATGGCATTTTCTGCATGGGGAAAATGGATGTTTGTTTCCCCGAGAATTGGCTTTGAAAGGGAAGGTATCGCAGGAAGTTTGAGAACCACTGCCATAGACTAACAGAAAAATAAAGTAATCAAACCAGCTGCTGTGTGTAGCTGATGTGAAAGTGTCATTGGCCTTTTCATCTAACTGCAGAAGCAAACATTTCCATTTCCAAAATGCCAAGCTATCCAGTCAGGAAACAACCTGCCACAAAAATGCATTTTTAGAATAGCCCTACATTTAAATAAGGGATAAGGAATAAAATATTTACAGCGGTTGTGCAAAGTTTTTCTCATTTGCACAACTGAGGAAGAGGATGAAGAGAGTTAAAAGCACTTCCACTGAATGCCACTGAGAAACATATTGCTGGCAACTTTTCAGATGGTCATGATTATCCATTACTGTGCGGATGGATGTCTATTGATTAGAGAGTCTGCTTACGGGGACAGTGTTCCTGGGAAAAAAATGGATTCAACCTTGAGTTGTGGAAGTTTTCCTTTAAGTGCTGATCACTGCAGCAGAGAAGTTTGTCCTGACAAAAGCTTAGATGGGTGTTAATCAGAGGGGTCAGTCCAAGTGATTTCACTGTAAATTAGTGCCTGCTTTCTCCGCTTCTTAAAGGGGAAGCAGAGTGTGTGTCTGCGTGAGAAAGAGTGGGGTGATGGTGATAAAAGCCTGCCATTACATCAGTCATCATTCTGTCCGCTGCACTCAGCTGTAACCTTCATCGCTCTCTGTTAAGCGCCTCTTTTCCATTCTGATTGGGACTAAAGGGGCTTCGACCTGTTACTTATGTGTGCCTGCATGTGTTTGCCTGTTTAAATAATAAAAGACCAGTCAGTATGCAGCAAAATGAGAAGAGGTTCACCATCCTGCCTCTCAATACAGATCTCCAGCCACTGAATGGAGCTCAGCCTTGTTTGTGTGGTCCAAACACTCAGGGCCATTTCTTCTTCAATGCTTCCCGCTCAAAAGGAGTCCCTTCACATTGCACGTAAACGGTACAAGTGAAATTATATAACAGAGGTGCATAACAGGAGAGGAGTGCTGTGAAAAAGTGCTTAAAAAACAGGACTTTAACAGCGATGTGTTAACAAAAATGAGTCACTTCATTTTCACCAGTAGCAGTACCCTCTTGTAGGAGTAAATGGCACATTTTCCACATTAGTCTAATTGAACAAAATGCTCTTTAAACTCGCACCAATAAACAAGAATGACATATAAAATGTATTTACACATCGGTTTCCTGCCATTGATGACAACATGGCGTCCTGTTGAGACGTTTCCCTTCACTTTGGGTAAATAATGACACAAATGTGAGATACAGGGCCTTACATCTTATTACATAAATCATAGGATATATTTACTTTTAAGGCAGTACTATTGAGTTTGAATCAGCCCTCAAATACATACCCCCCACCCCGTGTGTGCCATGTGGCAACAAATAACCCCCTTTCCATTATATGTAGCCTGAAACGTGGAACTTTTGAAAAAGTCTTAGAAGCCCTTCTGTCTTGACATCTTTTCAGGATGTCATAAAGAAGTCTCAGGGCTGCAGGTTGGGCCCGTTAAAAGTTTTTCTTCCATGCTTGCCAACAAAAACAAGTTTCTTTTTGTTTTTTCTTTTTTTAAAGAGGGCCAAAAGACTTTTGGGGATCCGCTGAAATTGAAGTCGGAGCTTTATTCCCTCATCCTGGGTGTGCAGTTTGTTAATCTGCCACATGCTGAGAGTTCAGGTTTCGCTAATAGACGATGCAGAGTTCGGGTCCTGGCTTCCTTTGCTTCCACCGAGGGCTGTTATTGCTGATCTCCTCAATGTCTCCTCAGAGTCCAGCCTCATTTAAAGTTAATTAGATGAACGCACTCTGTTATTGAAGCTCTGCTCCTCTCCAGAATGCTGTGAAATCCATCACCCGCAAAGAAAGACACAAGTAGATACTAAAGGGCTCGTTCTAGGCGGGGAATGTTGTATTTTAAAAAATACTATGTTCAAAATATGAGGACAAACACAAATATGACCAAGAATATTCCAGATCTTGCCTGCATGTGTATGTTTTAGACAGAACTCGATATGAGTTTGGGTGATTCAGCCGAGTAATCCCTCTAAAGCTGCTCAGGTGCATCAACAGCACATCTTGGAAACTTCGGTTAGCCAGGTGGAGTCTAGATTCCCTGAGGTGAGGGGAAACGAGCTCACAGAGCAGCAAAGAGTCTGCAGAAGAAAGTACCTACAAAACAAAGCGGATACCAGAACAACAGTTGCACCGGTGGCGTCTTGTTCAAATTGAAAGCAAAAATGTGACACTGGTTGTTACGGAGAAAATGATGTGATTAAAATAGACTATATCAACATCTTAGTGCCACCCAGAAGAGAGAAGTGTTCAGGTGTGTGGTGATAATGCACCGAGAGGAATGAGGCAGGAGTGAGGTCTCTGGCTCTGTTTATCAGCCGTGGTCCCTGGGGTTGGTTTATCTGCTGTCTCCTCTGTGCGGCCCTTGTATCCGCTTCCCTATCGTACAATAATCACCGAGCACGGAGCGGCCGCTGAACTCTCCCCGCTGAATTCTCCCTGCTGTCTCTCCGAGCAGGCTGTGCTCGGCCCCTGAAGTCCAGCACCTTCACCTCGGTGCTGATATCTGACGGGACAGAGACCCAGAGTCCCAGCATCATCCTGACAAGCAGACGGGCTCTAAAAGGGGCTCGCTTGTTTGCGTGGAGTCTTTTGTATAAAGAGAAGGCGTCACACCTCTATGATGTTGACAGATGGCATCCTGTTGTTGTTGTTGTTGTTCCTGGGGAACTGTTGGAGGAAAGAAGAAGAAGAAGGTTTGAGAAGACCGGGAAGGACTAACAGGGATTGGACAATGTCCTTCATTAATGAGCATGAGGATGCTTGTGTGTGTGTGGTTTTTTTTGTTTGTTTTCAAACAAAACAGTGAAAGGAATAAAGATTTTATTTTGACGTTTCTGCACATATGGGTATGATATGGGGCTCTGCGTTGATCAAAACAGAAGGTATAAGAAGCCATGACTCGAGTGCCTTTGCTGTTTGATGCAGAATGCTGCAGTCATGCACAGAATGGCGCCATGTTGGAGCAGCGTTTCGCTTCAGCCTGAAGCCGACGCTCAGATGACACTTTGACAGTTAATGAAGTGTCGGTGGAAAACGTATAAAAGTGGCCGGGATCATTCACCTGCCCGGTGCCGCTGAGGGGGGACGGCACCCAGGGAGAGGAGGAAGAAGAAGAGGAGGAGGAGGGTGGGTTATACCTTACTGCGCAACAGCCCCCCCGTTGGGTGCTCAGGAGTGCTGCACTCTGAAGAGTTTTTGGCTTTGTCCTTGTTGTTGTTGGGCTCATTGTCTTTGATTATGTCATACTGGCGACAGAAGAGGGCGATCACACCTGGGAGGAGAGACAGCAGAGTGCCCTGTGAGGATGGAAATGACGCACATTAAACCTGTCTGATTAAAAATAGCTGTCCTCACCTGCCCACATGATGAGCACCACCACGATGATGATGAGCTCCCCTGCCCTCAGCTGGGTGGTCTGGCCAACTTCCTCCATTGTGACTTCGTCTGATGGAGTAAAAGGAGTTGGACGACATTAGGGGAATAAAGAATGATTCTGCATTTACGATTTAACAGCGTGAATTTGCTTCTGGCACCTAATCCATCACAGGAACCAAGGTTACTTAATTTGAGCCTTCAAGAACTTTCTTCTGTTAATGCTTCTCTTCATGTTTCTGATGTGACAATATTGCTAATATCTCCCATTCACCATAATGGCTTTTGGATAAATTCCCTTTTACATTCAATGAGCTTCCATAAAGTTTTAACATCACGTCAGCCTGCTGTGAGCTCGAATGCGAGTCTTGAGGCAGTTAAATGTTTGGGAACACTTAAACACTTAAAAACGCAGAGCTCGGAGGCAAAAAAGTCTGCATTTCTGTGTTGGAGTTGTACAGGATTTAAAAGCTAAAACAAACGACGCTGTGCGTGATGTAACATCTGTACAGTCGTTACTGTACGCTTCACTGAAATAAGTGAATGTTTGGGCTGTGGTGCAGATGATGGTTGTTGTAAACACACTGAGTTTTAAATATCTTTGGTATTTCCAAAAGAAGGAAAAAAGTCTTTGTTTCCACATCACAGTCACTGATTTAATGGCGCCATTAAAGCAACACTTGAGAAGTTTGTGAACCCTAAAACTACATGCCTCCGGACCTGTTTTAAGGTACACCAACGCTTGTGGGAAGACACCTTCCCGGGGTAAAGACACCGCAGTTCATAACTTTGGTTTCCAGCCCCACAACACGCCGTTTAGCTTTACAGTCTCTTTACACTTTTGATGGCGTCTTTGTGACTCTTCAACACGACAACAGATGCATGTGCATGGCTGCACATGTGCAGGGCTCACGTGGAGATTTGTTTTAATGACTGGTGTTACATCCCAAAACTGTAGGCGGAGAAAAGTGTTACTTCGAAAATGAATGGATCTTTGATGGTTTTGTATGTCAGCAAAGTCAAATGTTGGAAATGAAAAACACTGAAATATTTTGAATAAATTCAACACTGTATCTGAAGGTTTTCATTGTGCTGACGACTTCACTTTACAGAACAGGTTTACACACAGCGGTGCATGAAACTTTCCAAACCCTACATTGTTTCATGACTTTATTTAAAGGTCGAGTCTCATTCAACTTTGCTTTATTTGTATTTGTAACACTTTTCAAAGCAAATGGAAATAAAATGGTATCAAAAATGAAGAAACATGAAAGAATGACACAGAAAGTAAATAATTGTGATAAATAGCAAAAAAAAGGCAAAAAGTTAAAAGAATAATAAAAAATTATATTAAATCAGATATTGAACATTAAAAGAGGCAAAAAATGATCATACTTGGTCCATTATTGAGAGGAATGATCAAATATGGCCTGAATCTCTTGGATGAGCAGTTCGTTTGACTGATATTGGATTGATGCTTTTCCATCTCCGGTATGCTAATGAGGTGTGACACAAAGAAAAGAACCTCACAAAAAGAGCTATTAGTGCTCAACAGGGTACCAAAGTTTGCAAAACCATCTCTAAAGGGGTTGGACTGGACTTCACCAGTTCCCAACCAAACCGATTTTGCACAAATGGAAGAAATTCACCAAGACGAAGGTCCAAAGACCACATGGACCATCCAGAATATTTCAGCCTAAATCCAGAACCATTTATTGGAGAAAGGACAACGTTGCCATCCAGCATAAAAATGTTCTTCCATCTGTAAAATGTGGTGGTGTCATGGTTTGGACCTGTTTTGGTGGGTCATTGAAGGAACAATCAATATGGAATATGATCAGTGGATTCTTCAGAAAAATGTCTGTCAGAAGAGCATCTGTCTGTAAACTGACTTCAAGAGAAAGTGGATCATCCGGCAAGACGACAACCCAAGATACACATGCTGTTCTATCACGAAAACGGTTAAAGAATAGAACTTATTTCTTAGAATAGCCAAATTTAATTCCTTTACTAACAGAGAAACTGCCTGAAGCGAGCAGTCACTGTGAGGAAACCCATCAACTTGTCTGAGTAGAAGCAGCTCGGGGGAACTCGTACTGTAACTACTCATAGACACGTGATATCGGATCATTTTCCTCAGCAAATAGATTATTAAGAGATGCTATTTTTGAGTCATTGGTTTCTCTTCATCTACTTTTAGAATTAGTGTGAAAATCTGATGTTTTATGTTCACAGTTTTCTGAAAAAAAAGAGAAATAAATGGGAGCCAAGAACAGCTTTTGCTTCTTTCTGTTTCTCTTTAGCGAAGCCAGGGTGGTTGCAAACACCCGAGTTGAGCGACCCATCTCCTCATAAACAATTCAGAGTGATATTTCTTACCATGTTCCTCCTGTTCGCTGCAGGGTTTCCTGCTAAGATTCTTCTCTCTGCAGCTCCAAAGATGTCTGCTGCTGCTGCTCAGACTGCGCTGCTCACTCATTTTATCCATTTGGAGTTTCACTGAAAGACTCTAATTTCAGAAAGCTGCTGTTTGAAGGTTTTTGTCCTAACTCTTGAGGTGCTTTGAGCTTTCTGGCAGAGCGTGTCCTGTTTTTGATTCGGCTGATGAATGAGTGTGTTTTAGTGTATTTCGCAGCTGTCTTATTCCCTAAATGTTCTTTTAATTGGGGGCTTCTTCTCTCTCAGATCCCCTGTTTTTCCCCCATTTGTCAGATCGTGTTCTCTGGTCTTTAATTACAGCTGCAGCCCTCTGATGGCAGGGGACTATTGCACAGGTGCAGGCTGAAAGAGGTGATGATTTAAAGCACATAAAGAGAGTTGTGCACATGCACGTGGAGTCAAGAAAAGGGCAAATGTGTGCGTCAGTCATCCTGTAGATGGTAGATTTCTGTCAAACAAATAGCAGCCCTTTCTCACACTGCTGAGTGTTGTGGAAGTCTCAGGCGTGGCCTAAAGTTTACTGCGGCATCGAGAGCACTCCGTCCCTTTATTAGATGCAGCAGGTGACATTTGAAGGGCCTGCTATGCAGGAGCCCCACGCTTCAACGGCTTTTAGCAACAAGCAATTCAGCTGATCGATCGGCCTCTGTTGCTCTGTGTTAAATAATCAAAGCGCAGCGGCACAGGGTGCCTGATGCTGTTACCAGCCTGCTTTACTGGGGCAAACTGGTCAGCTGGAAACACGCTGACCAAGTTGTAGATGCGGCTGTGGTTTTCATCAACTGCTGCTCTTTTATGGTGTTGACTGCAACAACGTCACAACAACGTATGGCATTAGTTAAAAGGTCAGTTCAGGGATGTCGCTCATGGAAATAACCTCGCTGAGTACGTTGATGCTTTTGATGGAGGTCTTCGTTAAGCAGCCATCTAACATCTGGCTTGTGGGTAGGTTTCCATTCACGTGTGCTTTTAAAAACTTTCTCAGAGTAAAACAGGAAATTTTGTGGAATTTTGTGTTGGTCCGCAGCTGTTTAACGGCTCTGACAAGTGACCTGGCCCCACCAGCTGTTTATCTTTAACCATCAACTACGATTAAACATTCAACTCTTCAGAGAAAAATACTGCTGTAAACTGTGTAATCTAAAGTAGCCTCTTTCCATCCCGTCATATCATCGGAGAACATGCAGCACTTCTTAAGCATAATCTGAGCCAAGTACTTTTGTTGCCTAAACCAAACCAGGGAGTGTGTGAGAATGGAACAAACAGCAGTGGTGAGAGAGAGAGACTGAATCTGCGTCAAAACAAGTCTTGTAATGTCCTTGAACCCAAATCTTCAGCATAAGGGTCCCACAACATATTCTACAAACCCTGCATCCCTCCTGAGGAGGACTCTATATGGCTGGTAACTTTAGCAACTGGGTTTTATCAGAATATCAGTGGAGGGAAATGGGCATTATTGCACATTTTGTTTCGTGCACAAACATTTGATGGAATTATGGCGTGAGTCTGTGAAGGCCTTATGTTAGTTGTACCCTGCTTCTCACCCGGTCTTAGCGGGGATAGGTTCATATGTCCCGTCACCCCGAACAGGATAAAGCTGCTCAGAAAACGCATGACGGATGGCTTATGTTAAAATCTTGACCCATTCAAGGGGCTAAAAGTTTTTAGATTTTGACCTTTCTTATTTTATTGTCACTCCTTCTTGTCATCTGCTCTCATATGTCTTCAGCTCATTTGTGATCAGTGATCCATTTAACAGATTTTCTACCTGGTCTTCTGATTTCTACGACTAGAAATATAAAATCGTGAAACTAACGCATCTGTTTCTGACTTGACAAATTTAAGAATTATAAGAGCACTGACACGTTTCACCTTCCGAAATGTGCAAATTCACTAAACAAAATCTTTTATCACATGTCCCCACATTGACCTAACTGCCACAGCATTAAAGCCACCAGCCTAACGTGGAGCAGGTCTCTCTCACACTGCTACAGCAGCTCTGACCTGTGGGGTCATGAACGGGGAGCTCTGTGGATTTGTTCCAGCTTGTCATGGGCACTCAGATCAGAGTGAGATCTGAGGTGGAGGTACTTGCTGAAAGCTAGGATCCACAGACAGGTAACGTGAACCTGTGGCTGAATGCTTTATTTTGCAGTGTATTCATAGAGCCTGGCTAACCCCTTCCTGTGTTTATGCTAAGCTAGGCTAAAAATAATCCTGACTTTTCCCTTTACTTAACACTCAGACACGGGATTGTTATTGATTTTCTTGTCTCATTATCAAAAGGAAAAGGATTACTTTTCCTTAAACGGCTGAATTTTAAGCCGTTGTTTCTAAGCTGTGTGGGATTCCTCCTTTGTCTTTTGTGTGCCTCGGGAGTTGTGTTAGTCCGTTTTGGATGCAGCTGAACTAAGGGATGCTGTCTCGGGGAACATCTTGCAGTATTTTACTGCAGCTTGCCTTTGATGTACAGATGGAACTCCTTTGTGACAGAAGAAGACGAAGCTTTTGCTTCATCCTTCCTTGAGAATTTACTTGCAGGAGCAGAGAGAGAGGTTTCTAACTTTGTTAGATCTGAGGAGACCAATGAGCCTTGTTTGCAGCACTTTTTATGCTCTATGTTTGTGTGTTTGGTTCAAGAAATGATCCCAGAGAGGGTGCACATGTGCAAAAAACACACAGTTTGTGTTTCTGACAGCAGAATTTAATTGTCAGGCTTTCTTATTCCCCCGTCTTGCTACACCCTCGATGACTTTTCCCTTTTCCCTCTCTGTCAGTCACCTTCTGTTCCCCTTCTCTCTTCCTCTGATTTATTGTCTCTTCCTTTTTGTTTTTTGTGCACAGGTTGTGCTTTTCTTTTTTTATCTTTCTTGCTTCCTTTGATCTCTTGCAGCTTAAACCCATCATGAAAGATGAAATGAGAAGAAGCGGGGAATAATACGGCATTTCAGGCTCATCCTTTGCTCCTTCTGCTCAGATTAGGGTGATAAGGCAGAACAGAGAGGCTGAGCAGCTGAGAGAGGACCGTGAAACCTCTTTTATTCTCTGGATGTTTTCCTGTCGTATGGAGACAAGGGACCAACAGCTGTACCAAGACACACCATGCTCTCACTCTGTTCCCTGTGCAATTATCTGCTGTAAGAAACTAACTCTGTTTTTATCTTGTTGGCACATTTTGTCCATCAGACATTCAAACTGACCACACAGCCATTAGTCTGCTGTTTACTGTTATTTTGGTTAGATTTTTCTTTGAATAAGTTAAATTCTTTTCATCTCAATTTACCGTATTTATCTTGTCTCACATGATGGGCAATGAGCATAATGCTGTAGCAACAAGGGTGTTGTCTATTACTTGTCAAACCTCGATAAAAGAACCTTCAGATCATAGAAAATGAAGCGCTTCAATCAGCACAAAAGCCCAACATATCCAGGTGGATTTAAACAGATTGCAGTCTGAGTCGTTTGGAAAATGAACAAATATTACTTTGAATGCTGCAGCAACATTGATTTTCTACTGAAATCCAAAAAATGCTGACTTAGACGATACCTGCTCATCTTCCAATCATAATGTTCCACTGTTCCAACACAGCTGAGCTAATCAAACAGGCATCCTTGAGAAAGCAGATCAAACTGGACCCAGAATGACGTGGGGTGCCGTGTTAAACCGTGAAGATCTGCTCTCAGTGGATATTTACGTTGTGATGCTGGGAAACGCATGAAGGAGCTGGGAAGTCTTTTCTGCTCTGCAGCGCATGGGGACTCTCACTGGGTGTGTGAGGACTGTGTGTTAATGTGCCGAGCCTGCCAGTATGTGGAGATCTTCAGTTTTTTGGCAGCGGATGAATGAACCGAGGCAGAGTGCTGGTTCCTCTAACAGCCTTCCACATGGAACAACTCGACTCAGCTACCTCATTTTAAAAAGTGGAGGCTGATGATCTGCACATCTGAAGGCTGCGCTCCACCTTTGGGAAGTGTGCTTGTTTGCTCTTGTTGAGAGTTGCATCAGAAGACGGCGGCCAGTCTTAAGCTCGGAGAAAGATAGTCCAGCTCTGTCTACTTGGAACAGAAACAGTTTACTAGCACCTGTGATTAAACTGAAGCAAATCAAACTGTGATGAGATTAAAGAGGATTCTTCTCCATATGCAACCATATGGCAGTGCAGCATCTGGTCTAAAGTGGCAGACTATTTAATCCAAGACAATTTTCTTGCAATAAAACAGCTTTAACCTTGAACACAGGTTAAATTAAATACAATTTAGGTTGGAGGGAGATTTACGGAGGGATTTTTTAATATTTTGAAACCCGTTTCTGTCTTAGAGATGTACAACTTCTATATTATATTTAACAGCGATTACAATGATAACACAATAATACTACAAACAGATATCATACTACAAGTAGAATTGATTTTTAAAAATGCAGCCTTTTATGGCTCAATAAAAGAGTTTCTGTGGGGGTGAAATGGGCCACAAGTATGAATAAATAAAAAACAAAAATGAGAGATTTTGGTCATATTTAAATCAGTTTTTCCAATTTATGACAACGCTTCCAAACAAGCTTTTTTCTTAGTTTATTTTCTAATTTCTTTACATCCATTCATCCATTTTCTGTATCTCCTGTTTTGGATGGATCGGGGGGCTATCCCATCCTGGACAGGTCACCGATCCTTTGCCTGCATCCTTATTTACTGTTTCTTTTTGAATTCATTCATTAAGTTTTGCCTCTAAATTCATTTCCACATCTACTCATTTTTATATTCATTGATTTCAGTGTTTCTAAATGTGTTCTTTTCTTCTTTGTATGTCCGTGAGGGGGCCTGTTCGGACTTCAGCCGGTGAAATGTTGGTTTAAAAGATGCGGTTGTTTCAGCTTTACTGCCACTATCTTGGCTGGCTGCTCTGTTCCACTGGAGCTTTGCCAGCTTTGCTCTTTGGCCTTTTAGCTAAATGTTAATTATGAATGAAAACTTGACATGACAGAAAAATTTTTTTTTCTTCTAAAGTCACTCGATCAGAGTAATGAAGTTGTTGTACCACTTCTATAGCTCGATATCGGCTGCACTTTCTGCCGGATTGAACAGACGCTTCGGGGAGGTGATGCCCTTATGTCATAAAGAACAGATCAGATGTGGTTTCCAAAGTTGCTAAATTTGAAGCCATCTCGATGAAAAGAATGATTTTAAATCATTTTAAACTTATTTATTATGAAATACTTCATACAGAGAATTTCCGCCCTTTTCATCTTTGGAGATTAAGAGGTGCAATCATCATTTAATAGAGTGGACAAGCTTCCCTCCTCTGTCTATTCTTGGCTCTTTGCTCATGAGTTCTGTGTTGCAGCTGCTGATCCGGCTGTGTGCATGTTGAGTGCATGTGAGTCTATGCTGTCGGCAACTTCACCATTAGCTAAATCCACCACTAAATCATACACACTGCTCCTTAGATGTTCATTCTACATCTGCCGTAACCTCATTATTGTTCAGTCTCATTCCTCTCAGCTTTTCCAGACTCTGCTGTCGTAATAAAGACATTTTTGTTCATTATGGATGTGAAATCAGCTTTTGCTGCCAGCAGACTCTGTGTGCAGACAACTGCCACAGATTTTACCAGGATTGTCAGGACATCTAGTAATGTTTGGGCCTTAGCTGGGCTACTCTTAGAACTTTTAGCTCAGTTATGTGGACCAGATGTGGCCTAAAGGTCATGAGCTAGGCCAAACTTGGGATAAGGTACGTATCCAGGCATTAGGCAGCCACTTTCACACAGAGTCAATCTGAGTCCTTTAAATACAAACTTTGGCCCAAGAAAACTGCACATAAGGGTAATATTTGGGCCACTCACGTTATCTGGGCTTGTCAACGACTGGAGCCTTTTGAGCTCGTATTCAAGTTTGTTTGAGTGTGTTTGCTGCCAGCCTCTGATATTACCACAGTTAGTGCTAAAGGATGCCTTTTTTAAACATTGTGGGTATCATATGTAACATTTGACTGCTTTTAAAAATAATTTTAATGGTTTGATTATTAAAGTGTGCTTCTTTGTTGCTGTGGTTCTGTAATGTGTACATGATGAAACATTATAAAAATCTGCTATGCAGATTGAAATATTTCTTCATTATGCTCTCTCATAGAATCTGTAAATAAAATGTTTTTTGCGTCTGAGGCACTTCTCTTTATCTCTGTGCTATGCATGAGTTTGACCCATTGTTCCGTTCTCGTGACTTTTAAAACAGAAGGAGATTAAATCCAGCCCGAAACCTAAAAGAAATGAGCATGTGCCAGTTCACAAAAGGGAGAAACCTGTAAATAAACGCTTGTTTTTCTTGATCCTCTGCAGTCATTGGTTACTTGAAGGTCCCTCTCACTGCATAAAACAACGCACAGACAGCACATCCGGTGCTAATTAGACCTCAGTGTTCCTGAGAGCATCTCTACACTGCTCTGTAGTGATCGTTTTTATGTTCTACATGTCTCAGGAAGCCCACTTGCCACCACAGACTCCCTCTGGCTCCAGGTCCTCTGAAGTATCGGAGTATCGCTGCAGCTCATATGAGAGATGAGTGTAAATGAGAGGAGGAAAAGATGGAGCAGAGCCTCGGCCAAAAACACATCGATTCTCCACCCCTCGCAGCTCAGGCTCCCTCCTCTCTGTGTCTGATAAATGCCTTTCCTCATTCTGGTTTACAGTGCAGTTGTGCACGGTGCCTGCAGAGTGAGGCTCACAGAGGAACGTCAATACACAGTGAACTATGCATCTCCCTTGGGCGTTTTGTTCCTGAGTTGTGGTCAGTAGGTTGAGCTTCAAAAGCACTCTGTTGTAAAATTTAATTTCACGCTTTGTGTGTCTATTGATTTCTTTTGGTTTTTAGGCAAAATCTGTCACTAAATTTTCAAAAGGCCAAGTGTCCTCTGCACTCGTGTTGTGAAAGATGACAGAAACAGAGTCGCACTTTTCTTTTTTAAAGTGTGGATGTGTTAGACGACCAAACAAGTGTGCTTTGTTTGTCTGGTCTTTCTGCCACTTCACCTTTGCTCTTAGAGGCCTGGGTCTCGGCCTCCTTCGGGGTTCGGAAGCGCAGCGTTTCGCTCAGCGGGCTCGTCCCAGACATGCTGATGGACTGGACATGCACAATGTAGTCTGTCTCCTCCTCCAAGTCCCATAATGCACAGGAGCGTGTGGTGGTGTTGACTTCCTGGATGAATCGCAGCATGCGCACGTCTTTCTTCTGTTGGAGCACACATTAGTAAGTAGGAGTTAATGAAATGCCAAGAGATAGTCAAAACTTTCTAAGTGTCTTAAAACTAACTGAAGGGGGGGCAACCAGCTGAGGACTGAGACTGAGTTGATGACGCCATTGTTGCCCTTGGACCTTGTGCTATATGCCAAAAGTGATGCTCATGTGCAAAATGGACAAACCGAAGGCCCGAGGAGCTCTGTAACCAATCAATGCAGTATAGGGATTTCCAGCTGACAGAACAAAACTTTACTTTGTTCTTCCTGTAAGTAACCTGTTCTATTGTGTTCAGACTGCAGCGAGTGAAATGTGCCTCAACCATGACTATTCAGGTTATGGTGCTGTGATGGTGCCACTGTTTTGACCAGTGTGTTAAATTTGAACACCTTTGTTTCTGTTGATTTCTTTAATTTTAAACGTCACATGACACGTGTGCTCCATTTTTACTCTTATACAAAGTAAGAGGGATGCGCTGGATACAGTGTGAAGCTGGATCCATAACATAAAGATGGAGGTGGGGCGGGAGCGTCTAACATAGCTTTTAGTCAATACCTAAATGGATTAAGACAACGGATACTAAGCGTGTTTAATAGGTAATCAAAAGTTTTGTTCTTTTCGTTCTTTACTTTGTTAAAAAGTCATAAAGCTTATTCCCCTGAATTCCCAAACCTTTAAAAAATTATGAAGAAATACTAAAGGAGACACATTCAGCCCTGTTTTCACACACAATTGCTTTAGGGCTTCATGAAACGTCTCAAAATGCCTCGATCAAAATAACAGAGAGGCAGTGCAGTAGCTCATTTTTCATTTGTTAATTTAAATCTCTATTCACTCTTTTGTGATCTGTAGTTCTCAATAATACACTGAGCATGTTATTACATTCGGAAAGAGAGTACAAATTACCTGAGAGCCCAGACCCTAAGATCATTGCTGAAGTCTTTCTTCCTTAGCATTGTGCTAACACACGCCCGGATGCTCCACACTGCTAAAACAGGCGCTCGCACGTGCTGATGATCAATTAATCAGGTGGATTTCTTTAGCAGGGCCTGGCTGCTACTTATACTCCTAATTCAGTAACGATGGACATAAAACTGCTTCTGCATTTTGACTTAGTTATGCTAAATATTCTCAAGGTATAACATGTCATGAACTGTTGCTCAGCTGAGTTTGCTTTGACCTGATTTTGAGACCTGGAAAGGACAACATGATTTTTTGTTATGTCCTGATACATAAAACCGAAGAACTGAAAGAGGGTCTTCTTTCTTTTCACATAGCAGCGCATGCTTTGGAAATTGTGTCACCTTGTTGGTACATTTACATTTATATTAGGTGTTTGTGTTAACTGTAAAGTGTGTTCCCCACCTGCTGAGTGATGGCAAAGCCAATGACGGGGTCTCCCTCTGGGATGTCCCATGACACCACAGCAGAGTTTGCTTTCACCTCTTTGATGGTCACATTGATGGGAGGCGACAAGCTATCTGCAAACACAGAGACAGAAACAAAGGGGTTTAGTTTCCTCTGTGGTATGAAGCAAAGGAGGGGCTCTGTTTCTGCGGTCTGCCGAAATGTCCGGCAGCTTGACAGGAAGTCTAATTCAGTGGTGTGAATAAACGGCTCAGCTGAATCATCTGTGAGGTGGAATTCATGGTGGAGTATAACTTTCTTTCATATCATTTAGACAACTCAACAAGTATTCGATGCGTTGATAAACATTTGGTGTACATATATCCACAGAATGTATCCAACTGACAAGAATGTGCACAAAATTGTCTTATGGCTGGTGACTGTACGGACATTCACTGAGGATGATTTTGATAGATGTACTCCACATTCATAGAAAGACACTAAGCTAATGCCTTGTCCACAGAAAAACACAGGTTTTATGCATTTTAGCTTTTACTAGATTCACATGCAATGCTGCATCTCCATCCAGGGTGAGGATATTTACAACAACTGCAGTCTAACGTCACTAAGGAAAGGAGTAGATGACTGCGTTGGTATTGGGATTCCGCTGGTCCCAATGGTTTTAATGTTGCCACATGAGGCAGCAGGCAGTTGGAATATTAACTTCATGTCCTGCAGAACATAACAGTACGCAGCTAGATTTAATAGCAGTGTTGGAATGAACAAATTAATTTGAGAGGAAGAGTAAAGCAGGACTTTGCAGTGAAGGGGCAAAGCAAGCTGAGTGTCAGGAGGACTGAGGGTGTTTGTTTACATCTTTTCATTTAAGTGTTACACACTTTCTTCTTCTTTTTCAGTGGTGGGTTAGGGTTGCTCATATTTTCCCAAATATAATTTCAAATTGTGATTATTCTGACCACAGAACCCTTTTCTACCTTGCCTTGGCCTATTGCTGCTGCCCTTTGTTGTTTTAGGCAGCACCATGTTTGTTAGATGATTCACACCGGGGGGCTGAATTGGGTTAAACTTTGCATTGAGGGGGCTATTATGGTCAGAAACCCAGTGGAAACAGGATTAAAAGAGCAGTCTTGCAGAGGGCTCTGCTACATAATCCAAAACGATTATGACTCAGAACTTCATCCAAATTTAGACCAGACCCCATTAGATCTGTAGGAGGGCTTATGGCTGCAGAATTGTGAGAAACCTTTCTGTTTTTGTTTTGTTTTGAGTGAGCTGCTTTGACTGCACGGTGGAGGACAGCTGTAATACGATCATCTGCCAGTGCTGTCAGAAAAGTTGCATGAACTCTGAATTACTTTGCAGATGAGAGGAGATCACGCATGAGAGAGAATTGCTTAGGACTGTCAAATGGTTTGGAAAATCAGGCAAGAAAGAACTAGCCTTTGATATATATAGAGAAAGGCAAGTATGTAGCACTTGTTTCCTGTTTCTATACAGTTAGCTGTCACTGAGGAACTGGTCATGGATCATAGTTGACATTGTGAACACATTAAAATGTTAAGTTTAGCAGTTAAAGCTTGAGTTTTCTGACATTAAACGCATGCTTCTTGGACTTTCAAGGATTTTCTTTTCAGCGTTAAATGCATGGATCATTTTAAAGATGAAAAACAGTGAAAGTTCTGAAATGGCTCCGAAAACCCGAAACTGAACTAAGAAAAAGTTTCGGTATTAATCCCTGGATTAATTAACTATCAAATTTAGATGTTCTATCATTTCTGTCTCCCAAAACACAAAATCAAATCAAATGCAACATATTTCAGAAATAACAAATATTGTTGCGTTATTTAAAAACTGAATAACAGTCTCATAGTCTCTTGCACTTTTTTAATGTGTAGAACACAACAAAACTTTTATTATTGAAATTTTAGTTTGATCGTTACATTTTCTGTCTGTGAAAAGTAAGTTTTTCTTTCATCAGAACAGTGTGAGTTAGGTTAAAAGATTAAAGAGCTGACTGTTTCAGAGACCCTGCGTCAAGTTAACCAACGATGAGCTGCAAACATGACAGTACACATAGTCCGACTGGAGCTTATTATTCAGATGTAAAAACAATCTGCATCAACTGTTCAGCTGGGAATTACCTTCAGGATAATCTGTGGATGTTCAGCACAAATTTCAGCCCCGGCCAGTGAATAATAAGTGACTGATGAGGTCCAGAATGAATCAATAGAAATTATGAAATTTGCTAAACTTTTTCAAATTTGATGTGTTGGCATTGAATGACCCAGATGGTTATAGTTCTGAAGCTTTAAATGTGAGCAGAAGTAGTGATTGAGCTGCTTCGTGCTATCAGGGTCAGATTGGACTGAAAAAATGACCATTGCTGGGATTCTCAGGGTGCTTCTTTCTTTCTTTCTTTCTTTCTTTCTTTCTTTCTTTCTTTCTTTCTTTCTTTCTTTCTTTCTTTCTTTCTTTCTTTCTTTCTTTCTTTCTTTCTTTCTTTCTTTCTTTCTTTCTTTCTTTCTTTCTTTCTTTCTTTCTTTCTTTCTTTCTTTCTTTCTTTCTTTCTTTCTTTCTTTCTTTCTTTCTTTCTTTCTTTCTTTCTTTCTTTCTTTCTTTCTTTCTTTCTTTCTTTCTTTCTTTCTTTCTTTCTTTCTTTGGTAGCAGAACATAATGGATGCCTTACTTCTTACAACTGTAAGTATTCATTAACCTTAACTGCTCACCTTTACTGTCTCTTTTTCAGAATTTGAATACACAGGTGTGATAAAATGATCCGACCGTAACACATGCACTAATGACTAATGACTCTGGACTCATTATAAAAAAAACATTGCCATCTACAACAATTGTGTGTTTGAGTAGCGCTTTTCAGCTTGGTATCATGTTCTAAACACACCTCCAATTTAATTAGGGTCACACACTACAAGAACTGATAATAATAGATTGCTTTCATTACATAATTAAGTGTGACACTGTGTGTGTGTGTGTGTCTCCACGTGCATTTTTGTGGCCTCAGCTGCGGTTGAGTAAGAGTCTATGATTACAGTTTGTTGCTCAGGGCTGCACAGCACAACCACACACGTCTGATAATCACATACAGTTCAGAAGAAGAAGGACCTGCAGCTTGATGGCTACATGAACGACTGTGTCCAGGCTACATCCCGTGTGTGCATTTTATATTTCTTTTTATTTAAGCCCTCCTCTAGTTGCTTAATTTTTATTCAGAAATACATTGTTTACACCATCTCAGAATATTCTAAACTCAAGAATTCTGATTAACTTATTTGTGGATAACAAAGAAGATTTCTCACTGAGAACAATCAGATCGCAGCCCGGCTCAATCTAAGTGAACCCTTTTGTGATTGTTGATGTTTGTATTGATGTGCAGAGCGTGAACAAAGATGAATAGAGGGGTTCACTTTAAGTAAGGCCACTCGAAGGCATTTAATTGGACAATAAATCTAATTAAACCAATCTCATGCAGTCAGTAAGTTATTGAATAGGTTAATTCTAGCTTGCCCTTTGATGGCACAAACCTCACAGTTGGTAATTACAGGACAATGGGCTGTTGTAGCTCTTGTATACACACTCTGCATATTCAGAAACTGTGAACAAAATCCAAAACAGCGTTCTGTGCTTCCATTTAGCCTGCTGCTGACGTTTTGATAGATGACCTAAATAACGGTAGATGACAGGATGGAGATCCTCTGCATCTCTTCATCAGTGGTGGGGACTCAGATTTACTTTTGTTTATTGTCCGCTGTTTACCTGTTTAGCTCGAAGGAAAGGCATCAGGGGCTGTTTGATCTGATGGACCTGACAGAGTCACAAATGAAGCTCATTATCTCTTGGTTAGAGCTCACCTACTCTCTTTGTTTAGCTTCAGGGAATACATTCATTTCTTTGACTCGGACATAGATCATTGCTTTGTTTACACGTACAAAAACATTCTTGAAAATTGTCACATTCAAGAAGGACTTACTTCTACTCTCTTTCTTATTGATATGTGATATCATGGTTGCCAGCTTATTAGCATATGTAAGCTGCCCATATGGATCACTTAATCACTCCCTTGACACATTAATCAACAGATGGATCCGTTCACACGTCAAACAAACTGCGCCAGAGCTCGCCTAGAATCTGGTAAAGCTGATTATGTCATTTTGACATAATTTGACATCTCTGTGACATTTCACTTGATAATGCCCCCTCAGAGAATATTAAAGTCAGACTAAAGCACAAACAACAATGTGTTCTGACTTGGTCACATCACAGAAAAATGTGTAAACACCCAGCCAAACATGAACGACTAAAACAATTTCAAAGTATAAACAAAAACCCTGACAGGAAAAACACTGATTGACAGATCACAGATCAGCTCCAATTAAGCACATTAACTGGCAAACAGAGCTAGAGGATGTGTCTTGCCATTGCAACACAAAGACACTAAGAAGGAAGGGAAAGTACCACTCCATCCGCCCATTATCTTCTGCTTATATGACGTTGGTTTGGGGGGGCAACAGATCCAGAGGGAAAGACAGATTTCCCTCTCCCTAGTGACACTCTCCACCTCCTCCTGAGGGATCCCGAGATGTTTCCAGTTCAGAAAGGACATATAATCCCTCTAGCGAGTTCTGGGTCTTCCCCGCGGTCTCCTCCCAGTGGGATGTGCCTGAACAACCTCCAAAGGTGAGGCGACCAGGACGCATCCTAATTAAATATCTGGACCACCTCCGAGTTAATCCAGCTATGTTAACTGTTACAGTGGTGTGTCTAGTAATCCCAACTGTCTCTAGTGAAAGTTTGTTAAATTACAAGGAGAAAAACAAAGTTGGGTGTTGGTGGTGATCCTCAGCTGTCACCATCGCTCTGCTCAAAATCCACCTACTCCTTTAATTCCACTCTCAGAGCTGGTTGGCAGCCCTCTAAGGATGTAATTCTGCGCCTCTAGAGGGCTTACCAAAGTGAATCCACAGAGTATTACTAATGTGGTAAGTATGTGCAAATACAATCCTCTAACAACCATGGCTTGAGATCGTTAACTCAGCCCTTCAGTACACTCAGCATTAATCTGATTCTCCACAACTAGTTGTAGCTGAAATATGCTTCACTCTTCACAAAATGAATCCAGTTCATTTTAATATTCCTCAGTGCTGTAAGTAGGCTAACTAGATGTCAGATACACTGCTAAATGTCATGGTTGGTTTTGCTTGCATTTAATACTGCTCTGCTTTCTGTGTCATGGAACCCTGTGTTTAATTCAGTTTGATTATTTATTCATTTGGTTCATTTTCCTCTATGACTTTTACTGAAACACAATAATTTCCCTTTGGGAATTAATAAAGCATCATTCAATTTGAGTTAGTTTGATTCAGTTCAACTCGACAGTTCAGTTCAGCATAGTTTTAACCTTCTTTTAAACCATTGTCTAACACACAACATTTGCTTTACTCTGACTGTAACAGCTGTTGTCTCAGGCTGAGTGGTCCCCTAATTACAAGTGAGTCGTTCCTAATCTGAAACTGCTGGATTTCAAAGGGCGAAAGTCGAAGCAGTGAAAACGGAAAAAGTTAAGCACACAAATACGATACGTTTTTAACTTAGAGACATAATATCAGCATCAGTCTGGAGTCACCTGCCTGAACAACAAGGCTCTGAACCTCACATCTCATGTAGTTCAAATCCTGAAATTGTACACTTAGCTTGTTAGCTTTAAATAAATCTACTTTGTCTTTTCTCCTTAAAGGGAAGAATTCTTTGAAATCTAAAACTATTCCTGCTGTATGATACGGTTTAACGATAGCTCATATTTCATTGATGTCTGTCACTTTCTTGCAGTGTGCATTACTCTTGTTTCTGTCTTTTATGGCTTATGGTGCCGTCTTCATGTCGCATTCCATAAATTAATTACAGTGCTTTTACGTCTCTCCTTGAAAACAAACCTTGATCGATCTGAGACTCCTGCGTTAAATAAAAGGTAAACGTGGAGCAATAGAATAAAGCATTACATGGAGATGTTAGGACATCGCTACAAGGCGGACCTTTTAAAAGACATAAATGCCATTATTCTTTTTGAAAAACAAAGTGAAAGTATTTGAGTGTCCTCACACCTTGTAGATGCTGGTTGCTTTTCTTTTTTTCTGACCGTCTCCTCTCCATATGAGTGTGTAACACCGAGGGACGAAGAGGCCGTGATCGCGGTCCTTAAATATCCACATGACACAAGAGTCAGCGCTAATGAAACACCAGACAGATGTCTTCATAAACTCTCTGCAGCACACAGTCTGCCTCACCCTGAGAGATGGGGGTGACTTTGAACCATGACGGATGTCCCTGGTGTGTGTGTGTGTGTGTCTTTGTTAACCCGATGATGATCAGAGTGACAGCAAATAGTCTGTCCCACGCTGAGCAGAGTGGAGGGTGACAGCTCTTTAACGTCCCCCTTCATTAGGGAATTCACTGAGAAAGTGGCCTCATGTTGACAGTTCTGTTCTGGACCATTCTCACAGCTTAGACTTATTTAAACACACACACAGTGCCTATCATTGCCTTATCAGTGCTCCTCATCTCTCTGACATCTTCGGATGTAGAGGATTCTTCTGCACACATTGAAAAGTGTAGCATGTGTACTACAGGGTGCTTTCGGTATCAAATGATTTTTCTTCTGAGTAGTTCTACTTTCCTGAGTGATCTCTGTGCAAGCATTTTTCTTACCTCGTATCATTTTGTGTCGACAATCTCTTTCACACATTGTATTAAATTGCAGCCATGGCTGATGTTTTATCTGTATAACAAAAAGATGTATTCCAACAGAGAGCTATCAGTTCAGTCCCAACAAATCTGCAGCCAGGCTGGCTCACTCTGCAATCTAATCTCAGTCTGGTGTAGAATAAGTATTCCTTGGGTAAAAGAAAACTACATTATTACACTTATAAACCAACCAATGCGCAGGAGACTCAGCTGCTTCCATGGAGCTGAGAGGTCTATCCGTTATTTAAGTTGTGTAATAGCACATCATTTCTATTGGAGGAAATTTCATCATACAGATCTGGAGTTCCATTAGTGTTGTATCACTGAAAGTAAACGTAGTTGAGTTGTAAATTAAGATAAAATGAACAACCAGTGCAAAAAAGCAGAGGGTCACCCTCCTCACCAGTCTACCATTCTACCAGTCACCAGTCTACATGGAAAAAAAAACATGGAAAAAAAATCAAACACTGGGTCTGGAGCGGTACTTTTACAGCTTATGCAGCCATCACTGTTTTGGGATTAAATTGGATGTAATTCACAAATTGTGCATCTAGATGTCACTACATCCTAAACAGTGTGTGTAGTAAAACCATCATAACTTGCTGTATTTTTAGCCAGTTTTAAGAAATTTGGTGAGTTAAATTTGTTGCATGTATATTTGTGATACAATTGGATAAAACAGTTGGATAGAGCTTTGTACCACCTTATTACAGCTCTGTAATCATCAGAAAAGTGTTTTTCAGAGTCAGGCCCCTGGGCTGGCTCTGGATGTTAATGGACTGGTCTGTATGCTTGTGAACGAAAGTGAAAACTTCATGTTCTCCTGTCATCTGGCATTATAAAGGCAGACATGGGCCTCAGGTGTTCGTTCTCTTGTTTGAATCACTCTTCTTGGTCTAATTTATGTTCAGCAACCTAAACCTCTTTCATTAATTTTACAGCTAATAGTGCATAAACATGTTCATTCTGTATGGAAGCTGCAATAAGCAGCAGGTGGGAGAGAATATCAAAGCAGCGTGTATTTGAAGAAACACTTTAGTAGTGGGATGAAGTAAAACTGTGTCAGAGGATATCAACCCACAGGGGAATTAGCAGCTACAAATGAGCACTTGTTGGTTAACACGGTGCTGTCTTAAGGCAAAGCTAACAGACACGCTTTGGGCTTTGCAGTGGCTTGCATCTTATTTCACCCGCTAACATGTTATCAATCCTCAGAGCTGTGCGAGGTGCGGTTAGCATGCACACAGTTGGCAGGGGCACCAACTTCCTCCCCTTCAGAGTTAATGTGCCATGATAGAACTATCAGGAGTTTGTGCTGAGATGGAGTTTCCCCCTGCATGTGTCAGAGGAGACCTTGGCTTGTGGTCTTGTGCTTGTGGATGCACAAACAAACATTTAAAGAAGCACTATCATTGGAGAGATGGAGATGTTTAAGTCTCATTTAAAGGCTGAAGCATCTGGTGAATAATTTAGAGGTGTTAACATACGGGTGCGCTCCCACTCTTACACATGTCATTTTTTTATAATTCATTGTCCACAATTCCTGTTTCATTGGAGTCTGCCAGCTGTTTGCCACATCTTTTCCACATGACTGCTAAAACTGTAACATAAACCACAGGAAGCTCCCCTATGGTCTTCCTCTTTTCTTTGTTCTGTCATTTGTTTCAAACATCTGTCAGAGTTTTTGGATCTTTAGCTGCCACCTCCTCGTCAGAGAAAATCCACCTCGTACATTTCTTGTATTTCTTTGTTTTCAACACCTATTTTTCTGACTGTTATGGACACTTGGTGGTAAACCTCCCTCTCACACATGCAATGTCTATCTGATTTTGTTTCTCCTCTTTTTCATCTCTGTCTGTCTCTCCAGCGCTCCTCGCTGTATTTCTGCACTATGCTGGGGATTTTTTGGCAGCTCCTCCACGGCCTGGTGTGTAAAGCTGACACTTCAATGGGGAATCTTGGTGCAGTGAGGAGATGGAGGTTGAAAAGGAGAGACGGTAACCTAGCTGTGACTCATTCACACACTATTCCGCTATTGATTAGCTCATGCCTCTCACGCACTGGCTGCTGGTCAGCTGGTTTACAGTGTAGGCAGATGAGATACTTTTAGTGTAGAATATAGGTTTGTTTTTCAGTTATTTTGGGATGCCGCCTTAAACAGTCTATTTTTGTGTATTTGTGAAGCTGTGTTTTGTGTGTTTCCTCCACAGAGAAACGTCCAAAATACATGATTCCAGGGCTTCTGAAGGCTTTCAGCAGGCGTCTTCAGAGGAGCCAAAATCTAACTTTTTATGTCTTTCCCTGGATACTAAATAGATGTCAGTTAAAAAACATGACAAAGACAGAATATTAAATTCACCCATTCACACACTGACTTATACAGTGCATCTTACTATATGCATTGCACCTTATTTGTTCAGTGCTTTTGTCTCTGCAGTCACTCTAATAAGCACATTGTCTTTGAGTGTCGCTTTGATGGGCCACAGATGAAACCACTGACCTGCTGGTTGGGGGATAACTGTTCAATCCAATGAGCCACGGCTGCCCCAGCTGTTGTTAAAACTTTTCTGGAAGTCAGTTTTCTGACCCTTTATGCACTCAAATCCTGTGTCAAAAGCCGCATTTCCAAGGATCAATCCTTAAATCAAGTTTGCAGCTCCTACATACTGTACAAATGAATTTAAATAGTGTTTTATATGGAAAAGACTATAAATGAAAGAAGTAAAAAATGAATAATTAGAAGATCTGAATTAGTAAAAAACTTATAGTTAGATGCTTTATTGTCACCTCGAGCTATGGTTCTCATATGTTATGGACCCGTAGATATAAACTCCACACACACCCACACACACACACCCGCACACGCACACCCGCACACGCACACACGCACACGCACACGCACACGCACACGCACACGCACACGCACACGCACACGCACACGCACAAGCACACGCACACACACACACACACACACACACACACACACACACACACACACACACACACACACACACTCACTCACTCAGGGCTACTGACCAATAAGAGTTATCTCCAGTATAGGTTTTATATTTTGGAAAAAATATTATAGTGACAAACTGCTCTGCTGCAAATCTCCAGAGACCACTTAAAGATTCTTGGCGTTCCTACTCTTCACTGTAATAACCACTGAATAAATATATCTATTAAATAAGTAGCTTTTTAAAACCTTCAGTCCTATAAGCCAGTGTTTCTCAATCCTGGTCCTCAAGACACCCCGCCCTGCCTGTTTCCCATGTTTCCCTGCTCCAGCACACCTGATTCAAATGAATGGGTCGTCCTCAGCCTTCTGCAGAGCTTAAAGACCTGACCCATTCACTTAAAATCAGGTGTGCTGGAGCTGCGAAACATGGAAAATATGCAGGGCGGGGTGTCTTGAGGACCAGGATTGAGAAACACTGCTGAACACTGCAGAAAGTCTGATCGGAGCAAATTAGATTGTGGGGAGAACAGTCAACATGTAAAAGTATGCTCCAGTTACAGCATCTGAAATGCACTGACATCAATGACTTTTCAACACTTACAGTCTATACTCCACACACACCACATGTCAACAACATATGAAAATTACACCTATGACACATGAAACATGATTTAATTAAATGTATCTAACTTATAATCATCTTTAACCTTGACCTAAAGCAGCTTGGTCTCACGGCAAAATGAGAAATATTCACATCAGAGAAAAAATCTAAGCTTATTTTTTTTACTATTTTTGTGTCCCATTTTTTTGCACAACTTTCAAAGTAATGTATGGGACATCTAGTTTGAGTGTTCAACACTTCTTGTGTATTTAACCAAGGGGGAGGGACTATGCAGGTAGCAATCTAGGAAAAGGATGTTTTGATGTTCTTCCAGGGTAAATTCTAATGTAAACCATCATGTTTTTCTAACCTTTAACCACCTTAATTTAAAGCGGTACTAGAGACACTTGGCTAATTTCATGCTGTTTGGCTCCTGCTACCATTGTAGGATGTAACTTCACCATCATAAAAACTAAATATTTGAGCCCTTCAAATGTACAGCCATACATAAGAATGTTCTGTCATGTTGAAGAGGACACGAAGTGGTTAATCAAAAGCTCACAAAGCAAAACAGAGTGGTACAGGGCAGGAAACCAATGTCATGAACTGCTGTATCTCAGCCTCCAGGCACTCAAGGGCAGTTTCAAGTTAGGGGATGTGCATAACAAAAGCCAGTGTACTATAAAACGAATCAGAAGCACGTAGCCTAATACCTAACCTTAACTATGCAATTTGTAAAATGCAAAACAACGATGAAACAGTCAACATGTGAGTATTTATCAAAATGCAGCGACACTGTGTCTGTGGACAAGAATCATTAGATCAAATTTACGTGACTGTCTTACTTTTTGTCATGAGACTGGGTTGCATAAACATATAAATAGTGTACAAGAATGAAAGGTTCATAAGTCGGCCTCTCTGAAAGCCTTCTCTTATGTAATATTTTTACTAATTCTGGCTGCCAATAGATGTTCAGAGGTATTGTTTGGATCAACGAACATGGTATCAACCATTCCTGTACGTCTATAGACATTGTCGATATGCCTTCTCTGTGGTCCTGTCTGTCTCTGTTCACAGCAGCTCGGCTCTGTCATATAATCACACCTAAGGGTCTTTTTGTCCCTTTGAAGAAAAATGATTTACTCGTGGGAAATGAATTTTCCAATCCTGCCAGCCACAAGTGCACTGAGGTGGAGAGGATGGGGTTGCAAAATGGCATCTCCCCAGTAAATGACACACACACACACTCGCATTTCTCTAATTAAATGTCAAAAAACAGGGTATAAAAATCAATGAAACATTGTGTACAGAAAGAATTGCAAGCCATCTAATTCAAAAAGGCAAAGAAGCGCCGTGAGGCTGATTATTTGACAAGCCCACTGCTAATGAAATCCACTCTCAAATCAGGAACAAACCGAGCCACCCACCTCCTCCCCACCCCAGGCAGGGTAGTAATAGAAGAAGGAAATTATAACTCTAAAGGAGCTAACAGCTTGATATAGGGTTATGAATATGATATTAGCACTTTATAATACACTTTCCTCCTCTCTCTGTATTTCACTTCACACTTTCTGTAGCTTCCCTCTCTCTGCGGATTTCTTCCAGCCCGCGGATGATGAGGCACAGCTGGGATAGTAACGCTTACAGGATTGGTGTCACAGGCAGGTGGAGGGGGGAGTACATGAAAAATACTTGTGCTCTGACTCCTCTATGTTTCACTGCCTATTTTTGCCACTGGCATTCTCTGGATTTCTCTTTCATGCTTCTCACTCAAGCATTACCTCTCCATCTTTATGCCATTACTGCATATCATTAACTTTATGTCTTCGTTCTCTTGGGGTTTGTACATTCCTCTCTGTGTTTCTTTCTGGATGCATAGTTGCATGTTTTTGATCTGTGGTTGCTGCCCAGTGTTTTGTTTGTAGTTTCTCTTTTCCTTTTTCCCTCCATGCATCGCTCATCCCAAGTGGTAACAGCACACGGCTGCCATCCCAGAGGTTTCTTCCTGCTGAAAGGAAGTTTTCCTTCCCACTGTCACCAAGTGCTCACTTAAAGGGGGTTACATTCACATTTACACAAACGTAAAGAGAAGGGCTCCTGACTTTTCTATGTCAGTGGATGTCTATATGAAGGTACTATAGTGCAGGTAACTCCCAAAGGGTCCACCTGCATAGCAGACTGCTCAAATGTAAACCACACCACCTGGGCCACCACACATACCACCACCACCCATCTCCTTGAGGATGCACATATTTAGAACAGCAGTTTTAAAATGACTGATTACAGACACACAAACCAAGAGCACATGCAACCAAACATATTCATTATTGAGAGTGTGCTCCTCCATTTTCTTTTTGGTACAAGTAATGAATTATTTAGTGTTACATTAAAGTCTCTTTGTAGAAAAAAGTGTTTAAAATACAAGAAAATAAACCACAGTTATCAACAGAATTGGAAAAAAAAAAAACAATACATACAGTGTTAGTTGAAAAATTCCTCTATACTTTGCTAATGAAACTCAGATCCTTTAGGGATAGACCACATTTTACTGCATTACCTCTGTGTGCCTCGAGTCTACGTAGTGTCTAGTCTGCCCTGGAGCCAACAGAGGACGAAGAGGAAGCAGCAGCCGGTGCTGGCACTAGCATGAGAACCAACTGGCAGCAAACAGAACCTGGAGAAGAGGAGAGGTTTGTGCTCCTCTACCTCTTCCCCATTTAAAGTTGACATGCTCACCCACCCATCACGTCAGTCTAAGTCGGGCACTAGTTTCACTTTTAAAATTGATAAAATTGAAAGGCTTCACTGTGGGTTTTACGTTGGTCTGGAGAGTCAGTGGATGGGGAGATTCAATCTAACAAGAGTTATGGCGTGGATTACCCCGGATCAGAGCATTTTGTTGTGGGATCTCTTCCTGAATTATCAGCTCTGTTGGAGCTGATATCCACCTCTAACATCTAACACCTCTAACATCACGCCCGCCTTTCAGACTTTTAAATGACTGGCAAGTTGCTTAAGAATTCCACGTGGTATACATTGTGAGATTATCTGAGAGGATATTGTCCCCATGTAAAACCTAGACTGGATTTTGAGCTGACTTTCTTTTCCTGCTGTTCATTGACTGGAATGGAAATTGGAAATCGAACTGAACATGAGAACTGAACTATACATTGTATCATACACTCAGTTACACACTCAGACAAAATGCCTGCTGATGCTGTGCTTTGCGCCTCTGAATCGCCCCTATGAGGAGCAGCAGTGGGTTAAGAGGGACATTAAGAGGGGTATATATACTGTATATAGTACTACAATATTGATATGTTTTCTCCCATGTTTGTGCTAAAAATTTAGCTAATAGTACAATGTAAACTGTGCACCTAAATGTTAAATGCACTGTGTAATATCGAGCTTTTCTAGTTTAGCTGATTATTCAAAACACTTACACTACAAGCCACATTCATCTATTCACACACACACTTCTTTCACACAGGCCTTTTCAAGTCAGGACTAATGCGCTTTCATAATGCAACGTGTCATGTGAGAAAGTACAGAGGCGGAACAGATTGTTAGAGTTGATCCGCCCCCTATACACCTCTGATCCAGAGATGGTAACAGAGGTGAAACGAGTTTGCCTTGTGTGTGTGTGCTTACACACGACTGTTTCTCATCTGTCGTCACTCAGCTGATTTGACAACTTGGATGTTGTTAAATCAGCTCAGAACATACTGGCCACTGGTCATTTAAAAAAAATATCATTGAGAACTCACATAACAACAACAACAACATAGTTAAACAACATACTGGCAGAGCATTATTATCTTATTTATTTCTATTTCTTATCAATTTCTCTTCAGTTAAGTGAACCATTGAACTAATATTTGATGTTAACAGCAAAGCAAAAAGCAAGAGAAAAAGAGTTTCAACTTCCCACTTACAGCAAATGCAGCGTCAACTGAAGTTGACGGTTGGCAGAAATAATGACAAAGGGGATCGATAACCTTGAAAAGTGACATATATTTCCTCTACAGGTTTGAACGGCCCACTGAATGTCACTTTTTCAGATATTTGGGGTCTTTACCAGTGATGTTATGAGTCTTGGAATAGATTTTATTTGTGAAGGTCAAAGTGTGCGTGCACACGTCTCTAACTGGACCTAAAACACAAACAAAAAATTCCCTCAGGGTGTAATATATGACCTTTGACAAGTACTGGACATCACAATGTCCAAGACAAATACAGCCAAAGCCAAAAGCGCAATCTAACTTGAAGCTCTTCATCAGCTTGTAGATCTGCCAAACACAACTGGAGGAAGTTATAGTTTTTCTGCTTTGTATGTAGTATCTTGTAATATTGCATCTTAAACCTTCAACCACTTATAATTGTAAGCAATCTCCATTGACAGTTAATTATATAATTAAAAAAGAATAAATTAACCAACAGCCAAAACATTTGAGTCAAACCAACATCCTCGCGTTTCGCCGGCCTTTAATATCCTAAATCATATGTCATGTAACTACATTTATTATGATAACTGGTTGTATAAGAATAAATAAATCTCTGAGAAGTGGAAAATCTAAGTTACACAACATATAATACAAAAGAAAAACCCAGAATCAAATGCATGTGATTCTGAATGTATATGACAGATAGGAAACTGGCTGTTGTTTGTTGCTTTAAAGTGTAAGTACACACCATTACATTTATGCCACTGACTTCCTCTTCAGGGCAGTTCGGACCCTTCTCCAGCTGCACGCAGTCAGACACGATACCGGACAGACGACTGACTGCGTCAGAGAGCTGTTGCTGCCATTTCAGTCTTTTGGCATCACAACCTCTTTCTCCCACAGGCCCAATGTCCACATCATGGTGCCAATTTGTCCTCTAATTCACACCATCTTCACCAAAAAAGGCAAACTGGCACAAAAAACCCACACAAACCTGTTTTTAAAAAAAAAAAAAAAAACTTTAAAAAACATTTCTGATGAAATGAGATTAAAATATAAATTATCTTCTTTGTAATTCTTGGCTTAATTCTGGCTATCATAAATTTGAGCCCTTACTATTAACCACAAGGCCATCGCCCCATTCATCCGCTTCTTGCTAAGCCACTGGCAAGATCTCAAAGAAGCTTCTTAAGATGAAGCAGAGAGTTGGATAGTGCCAGAGGAAAGAGAAGCGGCATGTTCATACAAACGCTCAGCTGTGCTGCCACTGTGAATGGACTGTGTGAAAATGGTTTCTCTTCACGTTTCTGTCATTTTAGTTGTCAGGTGGCGATTAAAATATGGCAGGGTGTGAGGAAGGAAATGCGATGCCCAGCCCCAATCCTGTATTGTGGAGAGCCACAGCTCTGTCAAACTTGGATTATACATTAACCCTTCATCTTTATAGTTTAAAGCCTTGTATACATGACTCTTCTATTCTTTAAAATCACTGCTTTTTCTGTGTCTTTCTTCCTCACACAAATGCCGTTTGTGTCCTGCAAGTCCTGCAAGTTGAAGCTGTTTGGAAAATCTGCAAATTTCACCAGTAGACAGAAACAACACAAACCATTCCTGCATTATCAAAAATGCAAGTATTGGGTGGTATGTTTTTAAAAACCTGGGGAAAAATGTGCTGTGAAACACTTAACATCTACTGGTGAATTGTGAAAAGCAAAATATGCTAAAAAGAAAGGTAATAATTACTAACCAAAATGAACTGATAATCACACACACATGAAAAATTATACATCCTGGATTACTCTTGCATACAGTCTAACACAGCCCCCGCCCGCCTTTCCATGCCCTGTTAAAAAGCCTGTTCACAATGAACAGTGATGATTCAGCCCTCCAATCAGGAGGCTGCCCCAGATAGTCAGCAGGACTGAAGAACACAGATTTGAATAGATTCAAGCTGCAGGGTTTCATTTTGACGACTCTAAATGCACCAGAAAACACTCGGCTGTTGTTTCTCATTAGCGACTGAACACGTAGGTGCTGCCCGTCCTCTGCCACTCACAGTGGACTTTGTGTCAGCTCAGCAACCAGCACTCATTTAATACTCAGCAATATGACTCAACTGCAAAAATCACAACTCAAAAAGCTTGTTTTATTCTAAATTCTTTAAATAAGTAATGCAGTGTGATGTGTCTGCATAACAACCCTTAAAGCATAAACAACTAATAATCTATGTTTGACTGTGCCACGAAACTCCCAAAATCACATCAGTCTTTTTCTGCATAAACATCCACATGCAACAAAGTAATTTAGTGTGAGAGGTAGAAGATGGATAGCATTTACAGACTTTGGCTGATGGTGCTGCAGCCTTTAACTCCTCTCTATGGATGCTAGATGGCCAAGCACTTGACACATAATATACTTCAATCATAGAGAATTTATCACCTGGCAGGTGGCTGCCAGATTCCTTTTGTTTTTGTTGCCACACAAAAAACTCTCTCCTATCCGAGAGGCTGTTGTCTTCACTCATTATAAAAAACGTCTCTCAAACAAAGAGACAAGCCTTGAGTATTTCCACCGCTTGCATCAGAGTTCAATTTGTTGATTGATTCATTGATTTTTTTTTTCTTTGTTTTGTTTCTCCAAACTCAAATCCATTAAACAGCTTGGAAAATTACCTCCGGAGATTTATGGCCTCATTAAAATGAATGTGTTAGAAAGCAGATTTAAATTTTACATGAAAACATTATCTTTTCTTTCCTGGGATCAACCTGCGCTTTATGAGGCACTTTAAACACAGACACTGTAAAGACGTCACCGCTGTGTAAATTTATGATGCGTGCACCCACTCTCTCTGGCCAGTCCACCTCTCCACCTCATCGATTTGGCCTGGTTTTCCAAGTGCAGGTGTCTAAGTCTCAAAATAAACCGGGTGGAGAAAAAAAACTTGGATCAGTTGAATAGTGAATCTAGAAATTGAGCTAACGATTTGGTAATGTCCTCTCAATATTTAGTTTCAGAATTGATTTGTTGCCCTGAACAATGGCCGCTGACCTCTGCAGTCTCACCTCATGAAGCTCCCAGGAGAGAAGTCCTTTATTTCTTTTAAAGGATGTTTTGACAGGTTTTTATTAGATACAGGTAAGAGGTGAAAGGAAATGAGGGAGCAAGTGATTCAACAGTACTACCAGGGCCAGATAAACTAATATCTATTAAAGAAGAATGTGTGGAGAGACTGTGTGCTGCTGCAGATAAAGCAGAAGTTGCTCATCCTCCTCCTGTAGCCCAGATGCTGTCTTTGTGTGACCGTTTATTTTTAACCTCTACAGGGTCCTTTGCGCTGAACTTACAGAACTAATCCCCTCAGTTGCTTTTAAACATTCAGCAGCTTTTCTTTTGGCCATGCTTTCAGAACCGACACCCCAAAAACATATTTTTTGTTCCTCTACTTCTCCAAAAAGTGAACTACATTCAAATGTTTTAATCCAGGCTTGTTCTTGTCCATAAAATTTCACTATGACTGAAATCACAAGAGAACCATTCATAATATGGCTCAATAAATCTGGTGTAAAGAATGCAAATGCATATTTATACCTTTGTATGTACAGGTGCTTTTATCTGTGAACATTTGCTTAATTGATTTATTTTTTCTTCTTTTTCTTTTCTTTTCTTCTTTTCCTTTAAAACAAGTTCACTGCAGAAATGGCGAAGACTATATGTACTTAAGCAGAGTGTAACAATACAGATATAATAGCATTTAAGAATTATTTATCAGTTTTGAGTCTAATTTGTTGTCAAAATTGTCGTATTTGATCAGATTCCTTAAAAGAAACAACACCAAAAACATTATATCAGCATTATATATCACCCCGTGGCCACAGAAAAACCTTTACTGGTTGACTCCTATTGCTGAAGGAGACTATATGTCACATATAAAGCTCCAGCATATCCAAAACATGGGTTGTATAATGATATTTATTTTATTAGTTTAGTTTTGTTTACTTTAGTCTTTGTTTCCTTGTACTTCTCAATTTTGTTCATCTCCTGCTTTGTGTTCAGTTGGCCTTCAGTTTTACTTTGTGTTCAGTTGGCCTTCAGTTTTACACCTGGATTCAGTTCTGATTGCTTCTCATCTGCCTTCTGTTAGTCATCACTACCGAATTAGTGCCAGTTCATTCTTGTTCCTCCAGTGTGTGTGTTCAAGTTATGTCAGAACTTCTTCCTGCCTTAAAGCATTTATGTTTTTTGTTTCTTAAATTTATTTCAGCACTACTAGCCACGCCTGTACCTCCTGCTCTCTGTGTGGAAGTAAAGAACATAGTTTATTTGCTTCTGTCTTCCATAGTCCATTTGGGTCAGCTTCATCTCTTCATTTAAGTAAGCATGAACACAAGTTTTCTTGTTCAATCCTTAACTAACATTTTATAAGTCCCAAAAGACAACTAACAAACTTGAAAGTGTGTATAATAAAGGAACAAAGCCTATAGTCGGAGTATAATCATCCATTAAGGAATGATGTACTGCCTCTAAATGGAATTAAAGCAGCGGAATTAAAGCGCTACCACTGAAAAACTGAAGGTTGTAAATTATATATGTGCAAAGATACATATTCTAAAAAGTTATTTATCACAGCGGAGCTCATGCAGTTCAAACACAGCATGCCACAGGAAACTGTGCCTGCTTTTGTTGTACCAGTAAAAAATAATTATTTACTTTAGTGGGAGAGAGACAGAATAGGGTGAAAGCGAGTGTGCAATTAAATTATTTGTGTTGCTATACTGCACACGTGTGTGCATGTGAGGGGAAAGCAGCAGCACGGCGATCCATCATCAGTGGAAAGGCTGTGAAGTGGGAGGATGAGGAGCGAGGCAGAGGTGCGTGCTGATGGCAGGAGTGTGTCAGGAGTGAAGCGTGGCACTTCATGGCTGTGAGCAGTCCAGCGTGTGTAGTTTCGGGCTCTAAAAAGCATGTTTTATAGATGCGCTCATACAGTGCATGTTGGGAAAACCAACACTCACAGTGGAGCAGCATGCATCAGTGGCGTTTCCATGGATCTGGTGTGAGAGGGGGCTGCTGTCACTCCTCAGCACTCTAATCATGTGTTTCCAGTGGCCAGTGGCAGTTCATTAGAGTTCCACTTTGACTGACAATGTCTGGTAATGATCAGCAGTCAACAAATTTCCCTTCAGTATTCTCAGCCTTCAAGATACAGCGGGGTCAACAGTGAGCTTTGATGGCATTTTAAGCTTGATGTTAGTCTGTGTGAGAGTGTGTGCAGCAGTTTGCTTTGCTGAAATGAGATTCAAAGGTCAGTTTGGCTCACATCAAACACACACACATATACAGGCAAACAGTAAAAGAGTGTCACAGGTCAGTTTAGTCTCACATTTATCCACATGTCTGGTTGTTTTTCTGTGTGGCTGCCTCCTGTGTGAACAGTTCATTTCACCAGCTGCAGCCCTCCATGTTTCTTTCATTAGCTGCATATTGTATCTTGCAAACAGGCTCTTTCCACACACATATACACAACAGGCAAAGCAACGTCTCACAACAATACTAGCTCAGATCTAAAGGCTACACCTTTCAGCTTCATTTCATGCAGCAGCATTAACCCACATGCCGATGGAAACCCCTGCACGGTGTGTTTAATTGGGCAGCAAATTATCACCCGGGCTATGAGCTGCTGAGCTCAAATTCGGGAAGGCATCCCAGTATTTACTCATAATCACAAACTTACCTGCTGTGACTCGAGACACGCCGAAACAGCTGAGGACGAGCAGGAAAATTCTCTCCATGTTTCAAACGCTCGGACGACATGCGGTCCTATTTACTCAGGCCGGGGGTGCTGCGTTTACCGCCGAACCGGTGTGATGTGTTGTGCTGCTCGGCATTCACGTCAGTTCATGCGTTATCGTCTCGACTGGAAAAAGGAGGGGAACGGCGGCTCTGTCAGCACCTCGGACAGCGCTTCAGCAGCACCTCCGCTAATTAACAGCCAGGACTGACTCTAGATCAGCCGGCAAGCAGCAAGCAGCCAGCGAGCATCATCATCATCTTCGACTGGTCTCGAGTCCTGCGCCGTTCACATGCGTCGTGGGTCCTCCAAATGGGCTCCACAACCCTCCCCAATCTGCCCTTGCTGGTGCTCAGCACCGATCGGCTGCTGCGGACGGAGTGAAACGTGCTGGCTCTGTTTGTGAGCGCCTGTTACTGCCTGCTTCACTGACTCCTGAAGGCTTAACCGTTACAGTCAAAAAAACATTAACAGAACATAAATCATTCAATACCAAAACTTCAGGATTTCCTATAATGAGACAGATATATAAACACATGGTTTATCTTAATCCCTGCATCTCCCGTTCCACCTGTTTCATATTAAAAAGAAAGGTCAGATATCAAACAACTCTGCCTACATGCAGACTTCCTCGAGGCCTTCAGAAGCACAACAGCGCGGGACGGAACAGCTGATCAAGTACAAACTTGTCACCAGAATCCTCCTCATCCTCCTGCTTTGCTTGCCCACTCGGTGAGCCAGCGCTCAGGATTATCGCTTCCCACTCGTTGATTAAATATGCATGCGCTGTCCCACGCAAAAGTCGCCCGTGCAAAGACAAACCCTCTGTGGAGCAGCTTTCAACGGTTATCTTTTCTTCAAAAACAAACACGTGTCTCTTGACTTTAACACTGAGCCGACACCCTCCCCCCTCCAAACCCTCCTTCAGCTCACAGGCGTTTCAGAAGCATCGAAAGCGCAAAATGAAGCGGATGGAGAAGTGGGAAAAGTCAGCTTACAGTACCTGACGGGTTCCCTGCAGCGCGCCGTGGGTTTGAAGCTCTCCAGGATGTTTGCGTGTGTACGTGTGCGTGTCAGAAGACAAAGCACTGTCCCCTCGCTATAAGGAAAAAATGTTTTCTTCTCCCCGCTGTGCACCTCCACTCACAGCCCGCTGCCTCCGACGTGCTTCAGGGGAACACTGTAGGTGGTGGAGGGGTTATTGTGCTGTTTTTTACACGCTTCCCTCCCGTGTAGGCTACTGCTCTCTCCTCTGATCTGCGCACACTTGTGTGCGTGTGTGTGTGTGTGTGTGTGTGCGTGCGCGCTTCAGAGTGAGAGAGTTTGTTAGGACACTGGAAGAAAAAAGCTTCTGTCGTCAGCACCATAATGTATGCATACTTTATATTAATATACCTAACATATGCCCATACTGTGAACCCTGGTATCATTTTCGCTATACCAGGAGTTGTCTTTTAAAGCACAAATTAAAGTGTATTTCTTTTATTACACATCATTACAAAACCAGAAGCATCCCATCTCACAGTGATGCTGAGAAACTGGTCCATACATTATCAAAGCTGGACCACTGCAATGCCATTTTAGGAAATAAATCCCTGAAAATCTTTTAGCTGATCCAAAAGGCTGCAGCTAAAGTACTGACTGGTGCCTTTAGTAGAGATCCCATTTCCCCAATTTTGACCTCTTGTGCGCGCCCCCCCCACCTCATGTAAAGCCCTTAATGGCTTTGCTCCATCTTACATTGAAGATCTTATCCTACAACCCCACACGAACTCTTGACTTCACAACTTCTGACTTACTTGTGCTTCCTAGAAATTCCAGGTCAAAAACTGGAGGCAGAGTTTTAAGTTTTCAGGCCCCTCTCCCGTGGAACCAGCTGCCTGCATGAGTATACAACGCTTCTCTGTTTTTAAGGCCAAGGTTAAAACTTAGCTTTTCGAAAAAGCTTTTGTTTAATTCACTCAACTCTATGGTTATTTTGGGGGGTATTTGACATTATCTTTTATGATTTTATTGCTGCTATTTACTTTTGATTGATTTGATCAGAGTGGATATTCTGTAAAAAAAAAAAAGCATTATGTTTAGTTTATATTCCTTTATTTGTGTTTTTTTTTTAAAATTTTGCTTTATTAAGCACTCAAAAAGTGCATACTAAATATTGAAATGGTGGGAATACTCATTTACAGGTGAAAGCCCTTCATTAATAACCCTACTTGATATTCCATACTAACAAAATTAAACAACATGAAAACTTGCTTGTTTAAGATAAGCAAAATAGAAATATTATCCAAACAGCTTACTCTGCTAAACTGAAGTTACGCTGTCCTGCTTCACTGCTCACAATATTCATTTTATTGCCACAGACTTTGATCCTGTGTTGACTTTGTGGGTGCAGAAAAAAAAAACACAGCCATGACAAAATACCATCAAACAGAAGCAGCTGGAGAGTTTGGATGAAAAAATAAAGCCACATGAGCCTTCTAATAACATCAGCAGTGTACTAGAGTGTGTAATAGGCCTAAGTGTCACTCCGTATAGGCTTCGGAGTGCAAACTGCACCAACCAGATCAGGTGGGGCATGTGACCCTTGTTTTCTACTGTCACTTGTTGCAGCTGCTTTCAGAGAAGGTGTGCTCTGAATCAACTGCTCAGAAGCAAACAGTAGACAGAAGCAGATAACCAGCTGGTGAACATGTTGGAGCATTTTTCCTCAATTTGGTAGTTATATTGATAGTTTTATTCTCTAATTTAAGTCAGTCTATTTTGTACGGGATTTTGTTTTTTGCTCATTTCTGTCTGCAAGCACCTGCTCTACACCTGTTTTGAGTTCTGATGATTGCACTGCTGCTCTGTTCCCACCACACACCTGTTTGCCATTAGTCACTGCCTCCCTCTGTGCATATATACTCCTTAGGTTGTTTGTTCCTATTCATCAGGTTGTCATTGTTAACCTGATATTTTCCAGTCAGCCTCTTTAGTATATATTTTTTATTTCTTTTGTTCTGTTTGTTGTTTAGTATGTTCATAAAGTGTCTTTTAGTTCTCATTGGTCTACATTTGGGTCCATGTTGTATAACAAACTGTGACAATTGGTTTGGAAAAAATACATCTTGCCCATAGTTTTTAGTGTGTGGTGTAACACTGTGAATGATGCATAAAAAGTTTAAAATGCAGAAAGGACAATTGTCTCTCAATTCACTTGAGAAGTAGAGTCATTCACCCAATGCAACTAAGTTAAGTTACCAGATTTCTTCTGCAGATGCAGCACATGCTCTTCAGTGTGATGCTGACGATGATCTATTTGTAATGCTTCAGGGTTAGGCAGTTTAATCTTTTGCATCATGTATTGTGTACTGGTGATATGCTGAAATGAGTAAGAAAAGCAGATTAACAAATCTGGATACAAAGTTTAGCCTTTCCCTTTGCAATGAAAAAGCTGCAATAAGTAGAACAACTGAAGTAAAGTTTAAACTCCTCCAGAATTTGGTTCTATTGGTAATTTGATGTTTGCTTTGTCTTCATTGTGTTTTGCAGGGGTAAAAAGCTGAGGAGCTTTAAGGACTTTGGGGAAAACCAGACAGCCAGGGCACTTTGCTGGAAATAAATTCCTTTTATATTTTCTACTGTAAATATCTTCCCATTAAATTCACTCAGCCAACATGTTCTGCGGAATGGAAATTAACTGAGCAACATTTTGATCCAACAGAGATTTTAAAGACTTTTTTGTTATTTTTCCTCAATTTTTAGAAAATTGTCTTTTTCAAGGGTAAAGATTTATTCTAGTGCGTGTGTGGGGGAAATATTTATAGAGAGCAAATGTTCCAGGGGACACTGTTGCTGCCAGTAGGGTAAACATCATTCACTGTGCTGTCATTCATTTGAAGGTTTTCTCCCTGATTTGGATCCTTCAGTAATAGATATTGGAATAGTAAATGTTTTCCATACTAATACCTACCAGACTCATTATTCAGTACAACACCAAGGCTACTGTCTTGACATTTTTCACCATTCTAAATGTGAACATACTCAATATTTCATAACACTGATAAAAGGTCAACAAACTTACCTGAGCCTCTCCGCCTCTCTCTCGCTGCCCCTGTCTTACTCCAGCTCTGATCCATGTGTTTCATGTAGCTGACAGTTTACTTACTTGGTGCTTTTGTGCTCTGAAAAATGATTTTATCTGCAACGTCAACTGACCTGGCAGCCTCAAATATAAACAGTGGCAGGAGGTAGAAAACTTCTTAATATTGGCTGATATTGTTGTCACAGGTTGTTCATGTCCACCCTCCTGTCCACATAATTATCCACTCAAGTTTCAGTTTGTACAGCTGCATAGATATAATGGCCGTTGCTGTGAAAGTTGCAGCCACAAGGAATTGTGGGACCGAACTATCTAATTTTCTTTGAAAAAGGATGGTCCAGTGTATCCTAAAGGAGATAATGAAGGAATTATTGAAGCTTATTAATTTTGGTCAATCAAACAACTCTTATCATGGATGACACTGAGATACTTATTTATTTTAAAAAAATCCTTTGACTAATTGATGTCTCTTCAATTTTGGTCTTTAAACCCTTGCTTACTATTGCTTGCTTAGATTTGATTTCTTTTCATAAAGCCCGCTGACACTATCTCCTGAGTCAGGATTAAGGGAAATCTACAACAGAATGAAAGCGTTCACACTGCTTAGGAAAATATACATAAATCTTTTATGAATTTGAAGCCCAAGCAGAGCAGAGCGCACTGAAATGTCACCAGTTTCTACACTCGGGGAGCAAGTGGTGGCTATTGGAGATCTATCTCTCAAAGTCCTGGGCCAACAGAATGTTAATGGTCTTTAAATTCAGCACTCAGCAAACACATAAAGGACTCAGCCCAAGCGAATAATTTGCTCCTCGAAATTGGCCTCTCTGATACTCTACATTCTTTGCCATTAAGCGCAGATCAAGCAGAAAATCAGCAATAAATCTGATGTCTTTATGGACATTCTCATTCATCTATGTTCCCATGAGCTTCACCTCAGCGATGGGAGGAGTTGTTTATCTCACTGTCTACGTGTGTGCGGTAGTGTTTCTGCCGGATAAGGGAGAAATATTTGTATGCTGTAATGAAAGGGAGAGCAGGGGGCCATGAAGTGGCGCATTATAGAGGTTACACTCAGCTCTTACAGCTCTTTAAAGTGTCCCATGTGTTCACACTGATTTCCAGACTTTCAAACTGTGTGACCGACTGCTGCCTCCCTGTTTATATAATTAAAGAAATGTAGGTCCTGTTGTTGATTGTTAGGAGGATCAGGAAAGTGGTTTGGAGATGCAATTGTAGTAATTAGATGCATCCATCTATCTGTTTTCAAGCTTTTAGCATGCTCATCAGCTTGGAAAGCATTTTCATTCCTCTGTAAAAATTATGGAATATCTTTATGTGGCTAGACTTGGTTCATTTTCAACTTAGAGCACTGTCATCTATAGAAATCTCAGATGACTCTGCAGTTCTTGGGAGTATCAGTGATGGACATAAGGCTGAGTACAGGAATCAGGTTGACCACTTTGTGGTATAGTGTGGGAACAATCAACTCATCTTGAAACAAATTAGAGAGATGATTGTGGTTTTTAGGAGGACTAGAAATAATCAACACACTGTCTCCATCCTGGGAGGAGAGGTGAGGTTGGTTAAAGAATACAGATACCCGGGAGTTTACCTGGACAATATATTGGAAATAAAACACTGAGACTGTCTGAAAGAAGGGACATAACAGACTGTACGTCTTAAGGACGCTAAGGTCCCTCAGTGTCTGCACCAAGATGTTGTATCAGAGCCAGAGACTGATAAAAACTGATAAAGAAGGCTGGCTCTGAGCTTTGGATTCCCTGGAAGTGTATGTGCAAAGAAGAATGTTTTACAAGTTAATGAACATAATGGACAATACTGCCTCCCTCTACATAACATAGTATTGACAGTGTGTTCAGTCGGAGGCTTCTTCAGCTCTGCTACAGCACAGGTTGATACAGGAGGTCATTCCTGCCAGCAGCAGTGAGCAGATGCAATGACACCTTATGATGATTAATGGAAAAAAACAAAAACTGCAATATTACAATTTCGCTTTGGGACTGTTAATGTATTCTGAATCAATCTAATTTAATTTCAAAATGTTTTTCTCAAAACATACTATGCTGGATTTTTCATGGATTGATGGTAAAAAGATATATTTTTTTCCATTTAGATTTACACTGACAACAGTTTAAAGAGGATACTTGGTATCTGTAGCCTGTAATGTACCAGATATATCTTCAAATATTAAAATATTATCTTTGCATGTAGCTAAATACCAAGAAAAAATCAGGAGAACATTACCTCTGTGTCTTGTGTGGTAGTTAAAGCCACGTCTACCACAAAGAAACTGAAGCACTTTTAGTTTTGAGTTGGTTTTTAAACCAAAGTTTAGAGCCCTCGGAGCCCGCTCAGAGCATAAAAGCATTGTACATATTTTTTTTTTTGTCTTATGAGCAAATCATCTTAATTCTGAGCCCCAATTATAGTCCATGTATTCATTCTTTAGTTCATGCTAAAAAATTAATCATATGTATATTGCTGACTGGGACAACAAGTCCATAGTTGTGAGACAATTCATAAATTTAGCTATGCATTTAATTTAAAACTGCTTATGTATGAAGCACAGTCATTATCTCTCAGACTCACAAAGTAGGAGCTCCACCTGATTAAGCAATAGAGCCACAGTGGATTTTTAAAAAGTTGAGGCTCCAAAACAGCTGATAAATTCTGCAACCTGAATTGGCATTTATTTTCTTAAACACAGAATAATCCAGTAAGTAGGACACCACGCCATGAATATTTTACACACATCAATATTTCCTGACGTGACACTGGAGCTCACTAAGACCTTTCTTCCTTTAAAAATGATTTTGGGTTATGAGCACTGGCAGGTCGCTCAGAGGTGAGAACCAGCACCGAGAGGGGTGGAGGCAAAGATGGAGGGAGGTGAGGGACAACAGCCTTTGTTCCGGTTTCAGCCTGATAGGATTGAGACTCTGGAGAGAGCTGTGACAGCAGGGGGGAGTAAGATTAGACACGGCAAACGGAGAGAAAATTTTTAATTTATACATGTTTAAAAAAACTTCACCGTGTTATTTCCCACTCTTTAGTTTTATTTTGAAAAGATTGATTGGCACCTATACTGTAAACATGTTGGAGGCTTGAATCTATTGGTTCTGCTGACATGCAGAGCAACTGTGGCTGTAGATGATTGAGTTCCTGCTCATAATCCCATTACAGCGCAGCAGATTCAGAGTTCATTTGCAGCTTTGTGTGAAGATGTGCTTCCTTCTGAAAGTGGGGCAAATCTGAATTGGCAGCAGCTCACTGACTCAAAGCTTCTTATGGTGGAACACGGCAGATGAGGCTTTTAAACTGACCGAAAATTAAACTAAATTGATTTTAAGAGTTTCTGAAATTAAAGCCTCATCTGAAGGGCAGAACATAAAGTCTCACAAAAAAACAATTTAACCATCAATGTGCTCAGCTGATATGTGGAAAAGCACATGTCTGTTGGATAAAACTAAAGTTAATGTTGACGTGCAGACATTTTATGCAGACAGTTTTTCTAATTCTTAACCCTGTGAGGTTGCGCTTATGACAAATTATCAAGGAGTTTGGCTGCATACATCCATATATATATATATATATATATATGGATGTATATATATATATATATACTAGACTTTCACAGTTGCAAGGTGCAGATCTGCAAATTTTCCTGCAAACATCTTGAAGCGTTAAATTATGGTATTTGAGTTTGACACCAAATTGTTCCAGCTCTTTCTTCAGCCTCTGTTTTTCACCTTTAATTTAACAAGTTTACTATTGGTTTCACTTAATTCTTGGTTAAGTTTAGGCAAAAGGGTTAGGGTTAAACACAAAAAATGATTGCTTAGGTTTAGGAAATATCATAGTTGGGTTTGAAACACACTGCTTCTTAATATGGATTCAGTACAATTGATAAAGACATGAAAGAAGACCATTTGCATCACATTCTGTGGGTTTGGGTTCCTTTCTCTTTTGGTATTTGGAAATTTTCATGTTCTGTGTTGCAGTTCGCTCCTCACTCCTTTTTATTTGAGACTATTTTTACTGTTTTTTCCAGTGAGTTTTGATTCCTGTCTTGTTTGAGCCTCAACTGTTTTCAGTTAGCTGATTGCCCCTTACCTCTTGTTCGTTTGTGTTTGTAACCGCTCAGTTTCCTTTGCTGTGCCAGATCCTTTCCTTTAACCACTTTTGTTTCTGGTACTTTCTTTTGTCCACTTCCTACCTAGCTTTAGAGTTGGACTTTTCTGTAGATTTTATACCCTGTAAGTTTATTGGTTTTTGTTGTGCTTGCGAAAGTTTACTTCTGTTCTTTAACACTGTCTGAACCCATTTAGACAAGCTTCTTTGGTCTTGGTCAGGTCCTGTGTTTTCCATGCTTTCTTGTTTTTACCACTCCATGTTTGAGTTCAGTTTTAATCTTTCTCAGTGCTGAACACAGTATAAGTTCTCTACTACTATGTGTGGATTTCATTGTTTCAAGCAACAAGGATTTTGATAAAAGTGCTAGTCTGTTCAGTTCTTGTTTCTGCTATTTTTCCTGCTTCCATCACCAGAACTTCAAGAACTGACCGCTCCTCTGCTGCCAAATACATCCCAACTCTTGACAGGTTGCATTGTGATGGAATAATCGATGTTATTCACTTCGCCTGTCAGTGGGTTTAATGTTGATGCTGACTGACATACATGCTATTGTCAGTTTGCAGTGCTTTCATTAGACTCTCATTATGGTTTTCAAAGTGTGCCTGCACTTGGTTTGAAGTAAGTTTATGTAGTGTATGAACATAATTGTGTGCTTTTATGCTCTACCTACTGGGTGAACAATGGTAAAGGTCAGAAGACTGTGAAAAACTGAAAGCAGGAGGCAGAATTGACTCCTCTCCGAAGCAAGAGGACCATATCTATCTCTCTCTGGGAGAGATTAAAGAAGTCAGGTCAGGATACAGTTATAGCCATCTGCCGCCTCCCCTCCTGCCTCTGTTTCTACCTCGACTTCCTCTGTGTTTGACTGAATCTAAAACTGATTAAATTCAGTCTCTCCTCCTGACCATAAGAATATCTTATCTTTCTTCCTTTTGTTTTGGTTTGGCCTTCTATTTGTTTGTGTTCTTTCATTCATCATCTTATAATTATAGTGCTGCTTCACTTCCAGTCTGTCATCCCTTTGACTCAGTAATTGTTTTAAAATAGCTTTTTCTGATACCATTCTGCAATCTTTAAGTATTTGGCTACAAGAGAGGGTGATATTTTGATTTTGGTTTAGGACTGTTCAGTCTGTTCAAGTGAGAAATCAACCATTCCACCCCATGAATTAAACAACAGAAGAGACAGTTGCTGGATTCAGCTCCACAGTCAGCACCTGTTCTTTCAACAAACCCAACAGGCAGGAGTGGACAGTAAAACAGCACTGTATTGAAATGAGTTTCACAGGTCAGTCAGACTTGAGTGATTTGGTTTTGTGGAGTAGTTACAGTAGTGTGGGAGCATCCCTTCCCTTGGTGAAGTCAGTTTAATTGGACACGTTTTGCATCACAGAGCACAACTGCATGCTATTTTTTATGGGAAGCTTTTACAGGCCTCATTGGAATAACACTGTCTGACTCTGCTGCAGCACCTATTCATCAAGAATGTTATCTTTACTTAAATGTAGAAGAGTTAATCTCCACTTTGTAAAGTGTAAGACATTATCTGCTTGTTGGGCATTAAAAATAAATAAATACCACCCCAAATAAGTTGGGATGCTGTGCAAAATTTAGATTAAAAACAGAATGCAATGATCTGCAAATCCCCTAATCCAATATTTAATTCACAATAGATCATAAACAACATATCAGATGTTGAAAGTGAGACCTTTTCTGAAAAATCTTAGTTAATCTTGAATATGATGGCATGTGTAGCATGTCTCAACATTGGAACAAGGGCAACAAAATGCTGAAAAAGTAGGTGGTACTAAAAATGAAACAGCTGGAGAAACATGTTGCAACTAGATAGGTTAAAAGGGTCATTAACATGACTGGATAGAAAAAGAGCACCTTAGAAAGGCAGAGTCTTTCAGAGGTAAAGCCAGGCAGAGGTTTAGCAATGTTAAATAAAAAACAAAGGTAATTCAAGAAAAATGTTCTTCAATGTAAACTTGTGAACATTTTTTATATTCCATTATCTACAGTACATAATATAATGAAAAGATTTTTTTAAATCTGGAGATGTTTAGATCTGAGTGCAATATTGGATGCATCCAATACAATCCAATGCCATACAATTTAAAAATGGTCTAATATTTTTTCTTAGAAGTAGGGTGTCTTACATTCAATATCTGATGGTTTCCATATTCTGTTGTGAATAAAATGTTGGTTTATAAGATTTGCAAATTATTGCATTCTATTTTTTTATGTACAATTTATACGACGTCCCAACTTGTACTTGGAATTGAGGTTTTCATAAGCTTTCCCTGTTTGTTTGAAGATTTTAGACCTACTTTGAACTCTTTGATTTAACTGCACCGGAAGCCCAGATGAGATGAAAGTACTGACTTAGTAGATGACTTTGTTCATTTTCTCTTTGTTTTTCCTGCTCATTTTTAGTGCAGTTATACATGCTTCGTTAAATGATTATTTAAAGATCAGACAAAATTTGAGCAGCTTAGGTAATTCTCTGTGGGAGTGCTGAACTCTCTGATTTGTAGCCAAATAAGTAAAACCTCTGAGTTTCTTTGCTGCTCTGTCAGTCAAACAATGCTCTGCTTATGCCCAGAGCTGCTGCTGATCTAACATCCAAACAAAATTGGCATTTGCGAATTCCACTCAAAGTTTTCATCAAAGCCGCATCGAACTCCACCTCTTGAAAAAACTCGAAGTGAGCACAGATAAGGTGTGATGAAACAGCAGAGATTGATTGAGAGAAACCCCCTAAGCTGCTTCTGCATCTGGTTCCTGCCACTCTGACTTTTGATGTGCAATGTCAGTGAATCCAGCGCTCCAGGAAAGCACTCAGGAAAACAACTGCAGATGCAAAAAAGGAAGAAAAATCAAAAGGCTGACATCATCTTCCACCGTCTGATGAATATTCATAAAGCAGCAGGAGGAGGAGCGATCAGGATGGTTGTGACTGCGTTGTTGGACATTGTTGTGTAGAATTTAGTAGCTAGATAGGGGTTGTTTATTCATGAAAGTGAACACAAAAAGGAAATGACATGATGAAAGAGCCCATTTCACAAGTGTCTCTTTGGTTGGCGACAGCAGAGAGGTCACAGTGTTCTGCCTAGGACTTAATTTGCTGTCACATCTACTACGAATGAATGAATTAAAAACCCAGTCATGTATTTATAAAGAAAAATTGTCTGCACAATGTAATGCGTAAGTATAGCAAACCTTTAGACCTGGTTGACAAACTTATTGTCAACCAGGTCCGTATCAGAATTACAGAATGATGCATCAAGTCTGGAGAGATCTTTCAAGTCCGAATGTCCGTAGATTCTCTGACTCACTGTGGGTGTGCTTTTCATGAAGTAGAATCTTCATGTGTTATGGTGACCTTGAAGATGCTGCATGTTCCCATCAACAGGCACAAAGCTTGGATATGGTGTGTGCGTATCTATTTAGCCTCTTCTGGACACACTAACAGGGGAGTGTGTTATTCTCAAGATGTCCTATATTAGGTGGAAACTTCCCAACACAACTGGTAGTTATTGGACACTATATTTTTCTTATCGCTTCCCAAAACTCCTTTACACAGTTGGTAAATATCAGACACTTCATCTGTGCAGTAATTAATGTATGCATTTATTTAACTAGGTGTAGAAGTTTGTATTCCCAGGCCTGGAACAGGGTGCCTGAGGGCTAAGACACATAGTTCACAGTGTTGCACATTTTCTGGTGAGTTGGATGCCCACGAAGTTTCAATGTGTAGGAGTTTCCCCAGCCTTTCCTGTCCAAACAGGCACGTATTGTAAGATGCTGAGAGGAGATGGTCATTCTATTGTCATTCTTAAATAGAAGTCTACATAAGAAGGTCGGGGCAGTCAGATGGGGTGGAGTGCAGACTAGGTGGCACTTATTTTGCTTCTGTTTTCAGTTTTCTTTTCACTCTGTGTTAGGATGGGTTAATGCAAAACACTCAGCAGTACGAAGCCTTGGGTAGGAGACTGGTCTGAAATGATGACTGATGTGAAATGTCTCGTCTTTTGTGTTCTCAGGGATGCTGCACTTTTACTGGATTTTTCAGGATGTCTTTATTTTCGCAGTAGTGTTGATCCTGGGACCTGTAACATTATTGTTATACATTTGCCATAAGTCACTTTGCAACAAAAACAACCTCTGTTGTTCTTTTTTAGAGCTCAGTGTGAGCTTCTAATGCTCATACTGCTTGTACTTTTTCTCCCCCTTTGAATAACTAATTCACTATAAATAATATACAAGACAGAAATGATGTTTAAAACTATGGCAATAAGACCTGGTTCTAATAAAGTGCAATTTGCCTTTAATGCTCCCTCTAGCACTATAAGTGCCCATGTGCACACCCACACCTGCACATTCACAACATGTACACATATATTAGAAGCTGAAGATTAGCAGAGGAGACGGTGGGAGCTCACACAGGAGGAATAAACTCAAATTATAGCAACAGGAGGATAGAACTGAACTCTATGTTGCATTGTATGCAGTCACTGAGCTCGCGGGGGTGGACTCACTGGCTTGAGGAACGCAATTACTGACACACCACAGCGCTCATTTTCCTACTTAAACAGCACATTGGTTGCTGTATTATATAGTTCCTCTTTCAAAATCATGCTTTGTCCTCCTGCTGAGTTGATGTGCAGCCCTAAAAAACTCCATGCTTTGTGTAGGTGTTATTAGACACTGCAGGGATGCTGCTGCAGCTGTGCTCTGCTGGTTGCCCTTGTCACTTCATCTCATATTTTCCATCAGACGCATTGATACACTGAGTGGTAGCATTGTTTTGGCTCCACACAAAAATGCACACACAGACAATATACAAGCGTCTTACTGGCCAGCTTCTTATGTTGCCCCTGCTGGTTCATTGTGTGACCACAAAAACTTGAGAAACAAAGATTCAAAATGATTCATCAGGCCTTGAGTTTATGTCCAATGTAATTTTTAACTGATTCCTTAGCTATTTCCTGCTATGAAAATCAGATGAAAATCAGCATCCTTTGCGAGAGATGCACATTACGCGGATCAAAAATTCACTCTGGACAGAAGCTGGAGAAGCAAACTGTAACTATCCTGCGTTGCAGCTGTGGTAGGTTGGTAAATTGAGAGTATGAACATCCCAAACACATCCCACCTTACTCTGGCAACAGCCTCCCCATCTTCCTCTTTGCCTGTCACGCAGTACCTCTCTCAATTAAAATGGACCAGTGAGCGCCAGTTTGTCTGAGACTGAATCCACCAGGCTGCAACACACGTATTTTATTTTCTTTGGGCTGTTTTCCTCATATGTCTGTGTTTTTCTAAAACTGTCATGTTAGATCATTATATCTGACTTGAACATCTTAGTGACACTGAGGTTTTCCCGACTGTCTAAATGTGAAATACTATCAACCTGATGTTGGCAGAACTAGGAGCTGTTTAGGTTGTTGGCTTGTAGAGAAATTTGATTTGTGCCATTGGCTTTAATTTCATGACTTTGAGCCTGTGTGAAAGGGACCAAACAACTGATCTGAAGTGCAGTGTTTGAAGCAGAAATGAAGCTTGCACCTAATAACATGCCGTGGTTTCTTCAGAGTGACTAAACATGATTTATCTGATGATTTTAGCAATGGTGTCTTTCATTCTTTTTTTTTTCTGTTGCATCAGCTTACATTGACCAGCATCCGTGCGCTTGTGTGCGTGTATTGCAGAGAGTTAAAAGCATTTAGGTATGCATAAAGGTCAGCCCACTGGAGAGCTTCGACAGATAAACCAGCAGTGCTCTCGAAGACTGGCCTCAAATCAAAAGGCTCCTTTTCTGCAGACACCCCCTCAGTCCACCTACTGATGCAACAGGTCACTTTCACACACCTACACTCTTTAACTTTCTCTCATCTTTCATTGAACTTGTGTTGGTCACAGCTGCAGAATAGTACTAGTCAAGTAGTTTGTGCTAAAAATATAGAGAATTTTTGGCAACAGTCTGAAAGGGGGTGTACTTTATAATATTTTGATCTCGAGTAGATTTTATAGCTTGAAAATTGTACAATGATGACATCAATTCTCAACACAGATGCGGCTTCAATATTTCTCCATGACAAAGACGATATTCAAAATTCAGCATCTCACTGTGGGACAATGTACAAGGTTTTTAATAATATTAAAATGCAGATGCAGACAAACCTATTACACTGTGGGCTTGAACATGGATCTGCAACAACTCTCTGTTGGTGCTTTGCAAACACATATTAAAACATTAAAACAACCACGCATGGGTTGACTGCACAAGAGCCACATATAGGTTGAATGCTGATTGGTTAAAAGTTAGCTTAAGTCAAGAGAGGTTGACTACACTTTATCCTGGCACTTCATCCTTTTTATCGCTGTCTGTTTTGACCTCTATAGTTGTGTGCCTGGTCCTGTGATGGACTGGTGATCTGTCCAGGGTGTACCCTGCCTCTCACCCAATGACAGCTAGGATAGGCCCCAGCCCCCTGCGCCCTTGAGTTGGATTAAGTGGGAATAGAAAATGGATGGAAGGATAGATAGTTGTGTGCCTTCTCAGAGGCAAATGTGACCACATGCAGCTCTGCAGTCTGAGTGACCAGATTGTGTACACTCAGTTAGTTAAGTATGAAAACAATGCATTCTTCCTACCCTCAAAAACCACGATCTGTGCAACATAGCAGAAGAGCTGTGACCACCAACCCATTTTCAGCCACGTGGAAGGAAGGCGTATTCTTAGTGCTTGTGTTAATTCTGATACAGTCTAACTGAGAGTGAAGGATTTTTATGGGCGTTAACATAAAATATGCTGAAGTGTTTGTTATTTATGGGTATCAAATAATCACTTCCGTGTTAAATATGTGGTCATAGGTTTAAGTAGAAAAATACAAAATAATTCTGGGTGCAGCAGTTTAACAGCAAAAATACACAATTTTTGCCAGTTTTTTTATGCTACCAGGCATAAAAATAACTGCATAGAGGAAAATGGTGTCATCGCATTTATTAAAGTCATCAAACGATTGTTACATCATATTTATCAAGTGACAAAGTTTAGGCACTGAGCTACACAATTTAATTGTCCAAAGTCAAATTTAGACAGCTACCGTTCAACTCCCGTCCCAAACACAGATATTTAACGTAACATAACGTATTGCAACAAAAATATCCTTTAACCAGACAGCCTGCCAAAATACAACCTACATTACTTGTTTCCATCGGGACAATGTTTTCTGTTTTGTGACTATTTTCCGATGAGACACGCCTGGAAAATTGTGGTTCGCTTATGTTAGCGTAAGGGCACAACTTGCATTGTTAATTTTGAGGAGCTGATCGGAAAAACAGCAAGAAAACTAAACTCAATGACACTCCATTACTTACTGGAAGTCCAACACTTCCAGGGCCAATTACTGACATGCAATCAAAGAATAATAAGTCATTGTGTCACATCTTGACAGGTGACTGATTCAGCTTTACCCCATTTTTATTTATTTATTTCTCCACCTTCACAACATCATTTATTAAAAAAATAATATTAAGATTCAATTGTAAACATCTGCAACTCACACTATACGCTTACGCTAAATACATAAACAAACTTCTCTCCTGCCTCATTGTTAACCTAAATGATCTTCTCTTTATATATCTGTCTTTGTCCATCGCTTTGCTTGTTTTTCTTTCTCCTCCATTGTCCCTGTGTCCCCCCAGTTATTCCTATTAGACATCCTTCAGCATGGGGCTGACAAAACCCTGCCTGCTTCTTGCTGATACAACCACAGAACACTGCTCCAGCTTCTCGGCTCTGAAGTGACGCCATGCGCTTGCACATACACACTCACACATTAAATTCTCTTTATATTCAGTAGTGTGACGTGTGTGTTCAGAGGTTCAGAGAAGAAGAAAGAATAGAAGCGTCACTAACTAAATAATTTTCTTTGCTAGGCCAGAGAACAAAGAAATGAAAGCTTTTCCACTGACAATGGCGCAAGTACAGACTTTGATTGGCCAAAAACAGGGAGGCAACAGATTCAGAGAGTGTTGACGGGCTGAGACAATGACGGATGCACACAGATGGAGGATGACAGTGAGAAATGAGAGGATGGCAACTGTTCTTGAGGTGACACATGCTGATGATGACGTTCACAAATGAGGAATGGACAAACAGAAGGATAGAAAGGGGTGAAAGATATGAACCTGAGCAGTCACAGCTGTAGAAGTTAGATCCACGCCATATGGTTATGACATATGTGATCACTTGGCTTCTGTCAGAGCAGAGAGCATGCATTCATGCAGTATAATAGAATGCATGCTAGGTAATCGGATCTAGTTTATTACAATGCCAAAAAAGCCTACATGGATATTTGAAGGCAGTGCAATTCAGGCATAAGAGAATATGTGGAACTGAAAGCTGCAGTATATTTCATAGCAGATGAAAATAGCACATTTTACAGATGTGCTCGATGTGCTCAGCTGAGCAGCTTGATGCATGTTTCCAAAGAGGAGAAATAAAAAATATCAAAAAATAATCTTGAATTAGCAGCAACGCGTCTGAAAAAAGTTGGGGCAGGACAACAAAAGGGTAGAAAAGTAAGTGATGCAGCAACAACATGTTGGAACATATTAGGTTAATTGGCAGTAATTGGTCAGTAACATGATTGAGTAAAAAGGAGCACCTTCAAGAGACAGAGTCTCTCAGAAGTAAAGATGGGCAGAGGTTTAGTAATCTGCAAAAAAATCATTCACAAATTGTGGAGCAGTTTCAGAATAAATTTATTCAGTGTGAAATTGTGAAAACTTGAAATATTCCATCATCTACACAATTTGAGAATCTGTATACAAGAAACATGGCTGAGCATCAATACTGGATGCCTGTGATCTTCGGGTCACTGCATGGGCTCAGGAACACTTCCAGAAATCATCATCTAGAGAAGCAAATGCTCCCATCCAGACAATGTATTTTTAAAGGAGGGCCAATGTCAAACACTGCTCTATTCTATTACAACAGAAGAAGAGTGCAGGTGCTGGACTGACCTGCCTGAAGTCCAGACATTTCACCGACTGAAAACTGCTGGTGTGCTTGTCAAAAGAGGGAAGGGATGCTGCACAGAGAAATATGGCCTGTCAGTGTGTGCCATCAAATTCAAGCTGTCTGAGCTAATATTTTTCATCAAATAGTAAAATGTCTCACTTTTTAACATTTGATATGTTTTCTGTTCTGTTGGTGTTTGAGATTTATAAATTATTACATTTTACACTATCTCCAAACTTTTGGAATTGAGGTTGAACATTTTTTAATAAAATCATAAATATATTCCCATATGAGATGAGTATAAATATCCAAAGATATTAAGTACATCAATAGATGTGAACCACACGTGCACATGCAATGACTTTCATGAATTTGGTATATGCATGTGTTTGTTTATACTGCATGTACATACATTTTCATACACAATCCATATTTATTTTTTCATTTGCAAACATTTATGCTAAAATAGTAAAGAAATGGCTACACAAAGCGCCACCGCCAACCTGCAACACATGAATATTCACAGGCCGAACTGTGTGACGCAGGCTGTGGTATTTGGGTCCAGCAGCAGCTGTTGTGTACCAACCTGCTCCTCACAGAGAAGCGTCACATGGAGTCCAACCTCCTGTAAAGAGACGGGATGAAAAAAAGACTCAGTTCTACTCTTAAACAGTGTGACAGAAAGAGACCACTCCCACATGGATTTAACTAATTATATTTTGGCAGTCGGGCTTTAGTGTAAATGCATCTCCAATATACTTACACAGTGATAATGCTAGAAACATACATCACTCGATATGTTTACATTAGGTGAATAAATGTGCTCGGAAATACGCAGATAGAAACAAGAAGTGCTGACGTAATTAAGAAAGTGAAGTATCTCAGTTCGATCGGTTTGCACAGATGAAGCACATTTTATTTAGAGTGTCTAAGCTCAATAAAGCACTCATTAGTAGGTGATGGATAACAAAGTCTTTTCAACCAACAGAAGTACGTCTTTGTCTTTTTATGAGTCATAAACCATGTTCATCACAGATATGACGTTCATCAGGCAACGATCAATCTTTCACTCATTCCAACCCACTGAGGAGGACTAAAAGGTTTCGCTGCTGAAATAGTCTGCCGGGCTGTCAACTTGTCAACGTCACTGGTAGAATATACTGTGCTGCTCTCTGACTACTGTGTGAATGATGAGGAACACAATTGCAGAGTAGAACTTGGCAGCTGAATGAGGTTAGCCCTGAGTGACCCCCAGCACTGCCGGCCACTGAGAGGAACTCTACTGTAATTGAACCAAGCGTGGCTGCATCCTAGAAGAGTCCCTGAGGCTTGGTGACCATGAAAAAGGAATGACGTCAGAACCAGTTTAGATGCACTGAGTATCTGTGTTGACTTTAAAGTATTAGAAAGCCAAACTTCAAGAGAATGGTGTTGTCATGTGGCTGAGTGACTCACACAGTTTAATGAGAGTGTCTGTCAAAACAAAGACCTTATCTTCTGATGTGTCGAGGTTCTGACAGTAACATCAAAGCTGGAATGAGTTTATTGTGTTGTGGTAAATTGGGAGTTGTTTGACTTTTTTTTTTCTAAAGGGATTAATCCTTGGATTAAAGGCAGGCATCAAATTTGAATTGGGCTGTAATCTTAAATGCTACTGATTTTTGACAAACTAGTCTGAAACATGCTTGTTCACTACAGGCTGATTGAAAATTTCCACAGTGAAGGGTACAATGATAACGATGTATGACTCACTGTACGGAAGATGGATCATTATCTGTTCACCAACATCTTGCTTGACTTGCTGCACTCACTCCGTGAAGCAAAATTTTACATAAAAACACAAAAGTTGCTGAGCTAGCCTTGTGTAATTTGTGTGTGTGTGTAGTTATATGATATAATCTCGAATTCATGTGTGAGTGGTTGAAATTATTTGTAGCTCGAGGAATGGCATTATGTGTTGTGTTAGCAAACACACAGCTGATCCACTCTGTCAACATTTAGCAGCACTAAGTCAAGAACATTAGTCTTTGACTACAGTAACCCTAACCCATAATATGCAACATTATCTACAGTTATTTAAGCATAAACTAGCATTTAACATGACTTCACAGAATTTGCCTTGTTTGTATGTTGCTTTGGTAGATTGATTACACGTAGAATTATAACCAGAGGCTCAAAGCTAACACATTTGGAATGAAAGGAAAACTTTGGTCACAAATTAAAAGAATTTGGTATAAATAGTTTCTTTACATTTTCTTTTTTTCTTTTTCAAAACCCAAATATAGGGCATCTGACATTAGTCTGCATGATTGTTTATTGTGAAAAATACAAAGGTTTTTATGAGACATGTTGAATTGTAAAGTTGCAGTTGGATGCTGAGGCATAGCTACATCTTCCCTTTTTGTGACCGTTACTCTGACAACATGGGCTTATTTACTGCTAATTCCTAAATACATCGAATGTGTAGAGTTTGTGAAAATTGCAGCCTTTTCTGTTTTTAACAGAGGAAAACCTGACCTTGTGTGCATAGTAATGTATTTCAGTTCAGTTTTATTTATACACCATCAAAAGTCATCTTAAGGCACTTTAAAGATACAGTCCAATTCAGTCAAGTTATAATCCAGTTCATTCAATCAATGATTTTACTTATATTTCAAATATCAAAATTAGTTTTCTGTTCTCTATTCAGCAGGACACATTCATACAGAGCACATTTCCTTATCACTGAGGACATTTTTGTTTGTGTTCTGGCTTCAACTGACTTTTCAGGAACCAGTTCTGGTGAAGTAAAGGTTGTCAGATTGGCAGATTTGGGGTTTGGGCCAGTTTAGCCTGGATATAATCGGATTTTTGTTATTCTTTCACATGTTATTGTAACAGTGAGACCCAGCAAAGCATGAAGGTGTGCTGAAAGTACAGCTGGCTGTAAATTCACTGAGATCAAACGTATATAACAGTGAATGAGAGCTGAAAGAGGAAAAAAGTGAGTGAGTTAGAGGACAGATGAATGACAGCAAACTAGCTGTTCCACTTGCAGCCATAAAGATGGCTCAGTGAACAGTGTTTGGTATGAACACACTGTTACTGCCCCTGACAACAATGGGAAAACATACTGTTGTAAAAGCTCAACAGAAAACAACCTTTAGCTATAATATATAGATTTCTCATCCAAGCGACTGTTCCATGGGAGGTTTGGATTTGCCTGTGATTGGTCATTTCAATCCCTGACTGGCCAGCCTGTCGTCCAACTGCCATCTGCTTCTTATCTCCTGATGAAGCACATCTGTCTCCGGGATCCTGGGAGATGTTCCATTCACACTGCCCATAACAGCCTCCAAAAGTTTCAGCCACTCTTCCAGCATCTGGTTTGGGCTGGCTCAGGTCGGTAATTTAATTAACACTCGCTGCCTAATGACAAAAAGCACAGAGGATGGTGAGAGTAGAGAATGGAGGGAAATGAGGGAACACAACAAGTGTAGGCCGTTTTTACTAATAAAGCACTCGTTTCATGATGAAAGTGGATCTTTTGTTCCATATTGGGCACACTAAGAGGAAGGGACTTTGCGGTCGAGGCGATCTGACCACTTTAACATTCAGGTCTGTGATAAATGGTCGAGTGATGAATTATTTCTCCCTTTTGGGAATGCTTTCTTCTCTACTGCCAGCAGTGTATTAAGCTTTCGTTTTAACTGATTGGTCCCTTTGTGCTTGAAGGCCCATGCACTGCACTCGCAATCTCTCATCCCACGTATGCAAAATGTATATTTTAATTTGCAGAGGCAGCTCTTTCTTTGCTCTGACTCAACTAGGAAAGTTACACACAGTGACTATTAACCCCTGAATTGTGGAAGACATTCATAAAATATAGTTTTTATATTTATTCCACTTCGAAAGATCCAAATAGTCTCATGAAAATGAATGCATGCAGCTGATGAGTTACTAAGAAACCTCCTCAACACAGAAGAAGGGAAATAATCACAGCAACAAGGCCTTGAAGAATATTACTTACAGCACTTTCAATGTTATAATTTACTATGTCAATCATTTATATTCATATTACCCTCATCCACCACACAACCTGCTCCACCTCATACCCAGATTGTAGGTCTATATTTAGTCCCTCTGTTCTTCCTTTCACTCTCACACACACAGTGACATTCTCAGACTTGTAAGACTCTCCCTGTGGTCATGTGTTGTCTCTCTGATTGAGCTCCCAGTAGATAACACATTTTTGCATAGACATATACCAGAGGGATGCCAGCCACGTTAAAACGGGAAAACTGGCTGTCTCTTTCCATGTGTGCAACAGTGTACACTCCTGATCATCTGCAGGCCGCAGGACTTTACGCCAGGTTGTGACGTTGTGTTTTTCAAACAAATTTGATTTATGTGGTTATTCTTATAAAGTCAGCCCCAGTGACAATGGCGGTGAATTTCCATTTAGAGGAGTTTTATTGAGGCTGGAGAAATGATAAAGCAAATGATTTATGAGCAGGATCGACATGCCGGCCTAAATCTAATCCCGCTCCACCAATTCCACTCTGAGGAAGGGGAGAGGCCAGTTTGGCAAATTGAAGATTGTACAAAGAGATGAGAACAGTATGTGATGAAAAGATATACAGATTTTGTATGCTGAATATTAACACTTTAACATGACAGTGAGATGCATCACAGATCAGAATCTACACTATCTGATCCTCCTCCCTGCCACATAAACTTCTCTGAATACATTTCTTATCACTCTGAAAAAACCTTGCTGTTCCCATTAGATGCTATCTATGAGTGTAACGGTGTTGTGCGGCCATGTGTGGAGGTTGAAATGAAGTGTATGCCCAAAACTGCTTTTTCAGAATTGCCCTGTCAATGTAGCATCTGCCAGTGTCTTCTGGCTACTCGGCACTCATTAGCAGGCAGACTGGTACAGAACTTTCTCCATCTGGTAGCCCCAAGCAGAACACAGTGTACCTCTCCCAGAACAAGACGGACCTCATACAAAATATTGATCGAGTGCAGAACATGCAGCTTCACACGCACAATGTGTGTGCAGACTAATGGTTAGCTCACAAAGTCTGACTAATTTACAGCTCTGTATGAGCATGACTGACATGTTCTTTGTATTAAATCTGTTCCCTGATATTATGTTATGCTGGTAAAGGAGACAAAAACCCCCCATCTTTTATGTACTTTAAAGCATATATCTGGATGTCTGAAGATACTGCCAACTCAAAATTTTCAAATAAGTTACCAGTTTAGATGTGTGCAGGATTTCTGCATCTCATTCTCCTCAACTTTATCTCCACCCAACTTCAGGTTCAAATCATGCTGCATTCGCTATACCTTGGAAGTGGAAAGTGAAGTGCTCTTCAGCAAATTCTAATTAGTAGTTATATAGTTTACTTAAGAAAGAAATTGGATAACAATGCTATACTGTGTCTTTGATGTTTTACAATCTGACTTCTGAGGGGTATTCTTTCTCCCAATTGGTTGTTGGTTTCTCACTTGTTATTGAATGCACTAAAATAAACTTTGGTGACATTTTGGTGAAAAGTCGCCCATATAAGCAGTTCTTAAAGTTAGCTTATAAAAAGACAAACATTTGCAGCAACGGTGATGCCCAGGGTGACGGAGGAATTACTACATGAGTTTTAACCCAAATATAATCCTGCTGTTATGTCATTCCTGTGAATGTTTTAAGAATGGGGCAGGTGGGGCAACACATGTCTTGCAATGATATTGCAATCATATTGTGCCTAAAGGAGGAAACAGCACCTACTGTCCATGTCTGAACTAGAGACGAGAGAAAAATCAACAGATCAGTGTGGATAGATGTGCAAACTGTGAGGTGTAAACTCATGGTGAAAAAAGGAGCTGTACCGTCTTTCTGTGGCGTTTTGACCAAAGCATCTCACAGACACTTCAGAACCTCAGAAAATTGTGTCAAAATGAGCATATAGGCAGAATATTTCTCCTTTAATCTGAAGTAGAGTTAGATATGATAATCATAAGCATTAAATTCAAGCTTTTGCACAAGTTCAGTAAGGTAGATCTGTTTCCTGGTGTTCAGTCCTCATCAATTAAATTTTCCTACGCTGTCAAACTCCACTCAATCTGAATTCTGTCATCAGCATTTTGATCCAATTGTCCTCCTGTCTGCTACTTTTTTGAGCCAATCTGTCTGATCTGTGTTCTTTAAAACTTTTTTCTGTGGAGGCTTCAAAAACCCACATCCACATGTTACAGCGTTCTGCTGCCACTCTGGAGCAGTCTTAGAAATAAGTGGAACCATCTGAGCCGTGGGCTGCTCTCGGTTGCATCGGTGCTGTTGTTTGTCTGTTAACTAAACTTTTTTGTGGAAAAGACAGAAGTAAATTGAACAAATATCTGCTTTGTGGTGGAGTAAAACTAAGTGTTGAATAATGAAGACTGTCCTATCCACCTGTTGTCTGTGCTTTTAACCTGTACTTCTTTGCTTTTTGGTGCATTAACACAAAGTCTCATTCCCAAAGCATTTCGACGCAGATGGATGCCATTGTGCATGTCTAAACAGACCCAAATGCTACTCATTCAGCTGCAAAAACAAGATTTAGGGGATACTATATTATCCCCATGATCCATTTTAGCCTGTTTGCCACATGAATATATTCCAAAATCATCTCTTGTCCAAGATTTATTTTCCAGGATTCTACTTATTGAACTAAAATCATAAACAGATGCCTGAACTACCTTTTTATCCAAATCTCAGATTTAAGAAAAGCTAAGTGATTTTGCTGCACTCATTTTAAGAAGCATGTGTTTTATTTGTTATCTTTTTTCATTTTTGAGAAAGTCATAGCATAAAGTTTTTCAATGTGGATGATTCTTTATTTGGCATTTTAGGCAGTAAAAAATATAAAGTGGAAAGTGATATGTCAGCACAACAAAAGCATCTTTAAGTGAGTTGGGTCCCTGTCAAAAAGTATTAAATCTACCAAGGAGTCCTATTTGGCAGGAAGACTAAGCGAGTAACCACATCGTCATTTATTAATGCTACATTTTAGTCAAAACCAGCTGCATTTGGACATTTACCAAAACGTCAGTGCAAATGCAGAGAGAAACATCCATTTTCTGTGGTTGCTATTCATTCTGGTGAGCTACTTTTTGATATTGTGTGATTATAATGTGGCTTTCAGTAAGGCATTGCACAACCCATAAAGCAAGCTTTTTTTTCTTTCTATGACTGCTCCTAGTGAGAGGGGAGCCACTCACCCAGTGCAATTAATGACAAAAACTTGCTTCCTAAAGTGTTTTTTACTTGCAAATGAACTCTTTTGGAAGATGGGAAAATATGATGGACTGTAGGCAGGAATGCTCAACAGAATGAACCCTTTTCCAGCTTGTATAGAACAATGCCACTCTCCATCATTCTGAATGCCATATTCAGGGACACTGACAATGGTCCTGTTTTCTCCCACAAGATAAAAAAATAGAAATCATGGCATGGAGAACAAATTAGCTGGTGTCCTTCATTTACCAACCCTCAGTTATGCATTTATTCACAGTGTGTTTGAAGAGATTGATGCAAAAAACAGATTTTTACTTTGAATGCATCATTCAGTTTAGGCAGTTGAATCTACAGTGTCTGTGTAATTTAGATGCATTTAGTACAGATATATTTATATAATGTGCACAACATGGTTTGACCCAAAAGTAATGATATGACAAAGAACACAGGGCCACACGTGTGACGGCGTGGACAATTTCCTGTGCAATTCATCTGACACAATAGCAGGATTAGCGCCTTTACATTCACTGGGGGGATTACATGATGGAGGCGGCGAAGACTATATCCGTCTGGAGTGCAGATTAGACTTTCTCACTACTAGAATGATATATTGAATAGAAAATGCTTGAACATAGTGAGCTAGGCAAAGGAGGAGATGTGCGAGTGAATTGGGAATGAGAGGGAAGCTGGAAATTAGGTTTGCTTGAGTGACGTGTGGTTGCAATGTCTTTGGAGAAAGGATGAGGTCAGAACAATCCAATATGAATGAATGTGTGGAGTTCCGCTGCAATTATATTCCGACAAGTAAACTTCTTTCTGAAATATTAGAATTCAAGAAGACCTTTTACAATTCTCCCATGTTCATAGTCAATTACCTCCGGTAGGTGTCCAGACAGCAGGAGATTTTAGGAGTCGAAATTATGATTTTCTGCAACAGAAAATTATACAGTGCATCTAGTTTCATAAACTTTGGAGTCAATTGAGGGCTGTGCAACACAACAACAACAAATCTTGAATTAAAACTAAAGGTTTGAGGTGCAAGGGCAGGTAGACCTATGACGTCATGAATAAAAGATAAACAAGGGAACCAAAAACACAAGGAAACGAAGAGGAAAAGCAGGAAAAAAGAAGATGACTGATAAGAAAAAAGGTAGCTTTTAATAAAAGCGAAAACATAGACCAACCAAATCTCAAACACTTAACGTAAAGCTGGCATGCTGACAGTTTCCTCCATGAAGGAAAGCATACTTAAGATTGACATTCATTTTCACATCAAACCAAATTTTTTTTTTTAAATACAATGTAGTAGTATTATTAGGGATGGCAGCCTAATTTGTTCAAGGTTTGTTAAAGGTACAATTGTTTGGCACCTAGAATAGCAAAGTTTTATACGTTATAACACAAAATGTTTTGCTGCAACACAAAACCACCTTTTAGAAAAGTGCCAGCAGAACATTAAAACTTGAGATAGTTATGTTCACTATAAAGTTACATCACTCTTCCTTTTAATCACATTTTCTAATTGTTTAGGGTCTGAGGATATCAATTGTTGCAGTTTTTCAGCAAAATCTGTGTCCATTCTGGCTGAATACAAGATTTAAGCTGCTCAACAATCTGCTTGTTGTTAAATTTTCCTCTTCATGTTGCACCGTATATTTTCAATTGGAAACAGATCTGGTCCACAGACAGGCCAGTCAAGCATACACACTGTGCGCCAATTAAGCTATACCATTGGAAGTCATGCAGAATGAGGCCTGATATTGTCCTGCTGAAGTAACCACTTACCTCCAGGGAAAAGATGTAACCATGCTGGTAGCATATGTTTTCAGTTCTATCCTCACATATATGCAAGTCAGTCCTGCCATGGACACTGATGCATCCCCATAACATCACAAATGCTGTTTTTTACACTTTTCTTCGATAACAACTTGCCTGATCTTCCTCATCTTTAGCAAGAGCCAGACATCTATCAAGATATCACTGTAGTAAAGACTGATAAGTAAATAATAGACTGGAAGTTGGAACAGTAGCAGAAAGCCGTGGTTGAAATCTCCAGAGAACACCATGAGTACATGGGGATTTTGTTTTTATAGCTTACTGAGCTGATGATGTCACGTGCAGAGTCTGAATTTAATAGGTGAAATCTCTAAAAAATCCAGGGTGCAGAGAGGCACCTGAATTCCCGCTATGTCCTCCAAGCTTCTTGATTATATTTGCCAGTGATCTCACATTCCCCATTATTATCAAGGGAAGAAATTATTTGCACTTTCTTCTCCTTTCCCTAGGTTTAGGGTTAGGGTTAGGGTTAGGGTTAGGGTTAGGGTTAGCAGTCCAGTCACACCAGATTTAGTAAAACGTAAACATTTGTTGACACACTCATTCAATACACGGTAGTTTCATAATCAAGGCTTCAAAACTGTGAGTTGACTTTTTTAAAAGAACCTGTGTGGTGGCAGGTAGCATCATAGCAACCGACAGAACACCGTTACCAATTAACCAAAACTTTAAGATTTTCTAACTCTAACCATGTTTATGAACATGTGAAATTTACCATATACATTAATTCTAACCCGAACCACATATTTTTAATTAGCGAGAAGCATTAACACAGGTGCGAAGCAGAATAATAGGTAATCAATGAAGTGGATGGGGAAGGGGATGAAAGTGGATTTAAATCAGCAAACTCTTACTTGAAGGTTGGAGACTACCGGTAATACTTCTCACAACCACAACCTTCCCCCAACTAAGGCTTTTTTTTCCTTGTCCTCAATAAGAGTTGCAACTGTGGACATCATCAGGTTGAGTGCGTGAAGTTGTGGAAATGCCATCAGAAGTGTGAGGGGAGCTGTATCACAGAAGAGAACAGTGGACGCAAAACTTGGCTATTGTACAACTATTGAGCCTTTATTTGGAATTTGTTTCCTACATTTCTGTAAACCAGTTTAACTATTTTATAATCTGTCATGAGATCATATTTCTCTCTACTTTGCTTTTGCCCAACATTCGCAGCGTCTCCTCTTTACGTGAACTTTGGAAAGTACAATCAACTGCTCCCACATCAACAACCTTCCAGCTTGCATGTTTATCATCATAAAAGATGTTAAAAAGTGCCGGAATTACCAGCAGAAATAATTTTTTTTTTTTTTTTTTTCAAATGAAAAGGATCAGTAGAAAATACAAGAACGAGATACAAAAAAGGTATGACTGGAGCTACTGCAACAGGCTGCCACTGATTCTAGGAATGAGCCCACAGTTGATATGCGACTTCCTTCTTGATAAATACAGTTACAGTTTACATTTCTGGATAGAGTGACGGACTCATATTGAGTGAAAATGGATTTCGAAGGTACTCTATTGATCACGGTAGCATGACTGTTTCTCATGCAGTACTGTCTGAGGGCTTGAAGGTCTGCTCTTGGCCTTTACATACAGAGAATTCCCCAGACTCCTCTGTAGATAAATCTGTAGATATTGAGACACCAAAGTTCTTTGGACTCTTGCACTGACAAATTGTTTTATTTTCTTTATTTTTGGAACGTGTTGATGATTTTCTGTATGAGTTGGGCCAAACTTGGTGAGCCCAGACCCATCTTTAATGGATGTACCTTTTATATCCAATTCTGACACCTTCACCTGTCACTAATGAATCTGCTGATTGTAGAATCTTCAAGTAGAGTAGATTGTTGATTACATATTCAATAAAGCTTTCCTGTCTTTCTTTGCCTTGATCATAACTTTTCTGTGGGTATATTTTCAATGGTTCAAATTAACAAATTTTGAACAAAGGAACAAACAGATTTGAGCTTTTGTTGTGTTTTAGAAAACATCCCAACTTTTCTTTTTCTTAATAAACATGACTGAAAGCTACAGAGAATTTAGTGAGATCAGATAAAAAGTTTTAATCTGCCGAGGGTCTGTTAGGTTGTGCCTTTATCTACTAAAGTTTTGGTGCCTTGATGATGAACAGAACTTTTGACTTCTTTTTCTTAGTCTCACTTTTAAACATATAAGGACACCGAAAAAAGCAAAAAAAAAAATGAAACAAGACACAACAGATAAGTATAGATCAGAAACAAAAACTGTGCTTTAACTATAAATGATATAGCTGACATTAGAATTTGCAGTAGAAAGCACCCACTCAGCTAAAGAACGGCAGGTGGCAGTGAGACTTTTGTCACTGATGGATGAACTTCCTCCTAACCAATTCAAAAGGCCACTGGGCCAGATGGAGACCTGATGGGTGGTACAATATTGACTCCACACTTCAGTGAATGGATCGATCGAGAGGAAAAATGGTTTCACTCTTGAATTTGGAATGACTGCCTACAAATCAAACAGAATCTACAGGACTGGCCATTATGTACTTTATCTGGATAAATATCAGCTGCCATGAGTAAGTGAATGAGTGACTGTAAATCTTAACTTTCAGCATACTCTCAGGGCTGCACCTAACTGTCGCCTGCATCATTTAGATGGACAAGCCCAATGACATATTGGCAATTAGAGAAGAGCGGGATTAATGATTTCATCAAGCCTGCGGCTCTGCCCAGCTTTATTTAATTGCTATCTAGAGGGTGGTTGTAGTGTGGTCGCTTAATGCAAATAGGCCACTGCCAGATGAAAAAATCTGCTGCTGATGGAAGAAATACACAGAGATGCAAGCATAACTCAAAGGAATATCATTTGCATTTGTTCACGGTGAAATCAATAAATAGAAGTTGTGTCACTGGGCTGGATCCATGTTATATTTGTCTTTTAAATAAAGGCTTTTGATGGAGGACAAATCTTTGTAAATTATTCTAAAATTAAAACCATAAAACTTGTTTCTGAATCAAAAGCACAGATGTAACACAGTCTATTTCTGAAATGATTGATGAAACACAAGATATTTCTTGCAGTTGCAATTTTTAGGTGTAAAATAATGAGCAGGCCAGTTTCCACAATAGTTGAAATGCTGTGTAAAAGGTAACTTAAAACCTGATTCAATGATTTGCAAATTATTTGATCGTTGACAAATTGCAGCAAATCCTAAATAATTTGGAAAGAAAGAACTGAAAATTTAGTGTGATGGTGAAAAGGAACACCTGGTGGAACTTCACACAGCTAATTAGGTTAATTGGAAACAGGTACCAGTACCGTGATTGGTTATAAGAGGAGTGTCTAGGAGAGACTGACTCTTCCACTTCATGAAACGCTATCAGAGCCAACAGCTCGTGTTAGGCAAACTTAAAAGTAAAAAGAATTTAAGGATCATCTATGATACAAAATGTCATTAAAACAGTCAGAGCCTCCAGAGAAATATTTTTAATGTAAGAGACAGGACTGAAAACCCGTAATAAAAGGCTGCAATCTTTCATCCCTGAGGCAGCACTGCATTAACAATAGATGTGATACTGTCATGGAAATGATTACATGGGCCTGGGAACACTACTGAAAACCATTTCCTGTGGACACAGTTAGTCCGTTAAAACTCCTCCATGCAAATAAAAAAAGCCTCTTCTCACTTCGACACAGTAACATTAACAAATAAGAGGTAGACTAAAAAAGACATTTTTCAAAGAAAAAGAACACCACAGAAAAGCTATGTTAAGAGGCATGTTTAATATGCTTAAAATGATTCACTAAGACATTAAACTGTGCCAGAATCTTGGTACCTGACAGGATTTTGAACATGATTTACTCAACATTAGCTGTGATCACTGGTGTAATGTCATGAACCAGTGAAGTAGTGTTTCAGGTGGATGAAATGAGCTATGTTTGATGTATAAAAAAAAGGTTGTACAGCGGTGGAGAGATGCCTTTAACGACGTTTCAGTAAGTTATGTTTTTGTCATCTGTTTGTATGTGCATTTCAGAGTTTCTGTGTAAATCGTCTGTGTGCACATGGGGTTCTTCATGGAAAAGTTTTGACAGTGTTGACATTCGCTATGCAAATAAACTGGAAAAATATGTGCTTTCTTTAACTGAGTTGTGAATTCACACCCAAATGTTCTGCTGTAATACCATTCAAGCAGGCTCCAGGTCATCATAATGAAGTGCTAACAAACAAAATAAAAACTCCTTATTGTGGAATACACAAGTATGTCTATTATATACAACTATATATTATTAATATAATTATTTGAACTATAGGTCTAGTTAAGCCTTGTTTTATAATTACAACAGAAATAGTAACATTAAATACTTCACACTGAAGCTAAAGGATTGAAATTTAAAAAAGATACAAACATTTCAGTGAAATAGTTGTTTATCCACATAGCATGATTTTCTGGAGGGGATGTTGGGGATTATTACTGCAGCAAACATCCCACAAATAGAATTATGTTGAGGGTGAACTCAACATAACCCTCACCAGAGTCCTTTTCTTTGACGCAAAGGAGCTTTAAATGTATTAATTAATGCATTAACTGTTGGGGGCATGGGAAACAGACTGTTACCTCAAAACTAACAATATTTTAAGCGAAAACAGACATGTGTTGAGACAACCATGGTTTCTGATCACCTGATGAATGGAACTTTACTGTAAAATACGATTTTGAGCATTTTCTGCTTCTCCAACCACTGTGGGGATTATCCAAATCTACAGAAGCTAATACTCCACCACACTGCTCACTTTGTTTTTCTTCTGTTTAGCAATGGTAAAGTAGCTATAAAGAGCTGCTGCTGCTAAAAAAAAAACAGGAGCTGAAATACTGCTGCAATGGTTGATCATCTTTATCTTTCTCTCTTGTGTGTGATTATGTTGGTGTTGCAGTTGGGAAAAGATTAGATTGCAATCTGCTTTTCCTTAGAGCTATCTGCCAATAACATAACATCTTAATCCAGAGATTGTATTGATTCTGATCAGATTTTTCCACCCATGTGGGAACTGTTATTCAAGCCAGATATCTTCTGAATATTCTGACTCTAAAAGAATATTTTTCAGGCCAAGGAATTAAAAGAAAATGCACTTTATCTGTGTCTCAGCAGCACTCTCTGGTGAGATCAAACAACACGGACATCTCCTGACAAATAATAATATAAATGTGTAACAGCCAGGTTTCACTGTATAATACGAAATAGTCATAAAACAGAAGACTTTAATCAAGGGGACTGCCGGTAAATTGTTGATTGCCAAAAAAGATTAAATTCAAGCAGTGATTTATTTCTCCTAATCTTTACCAAAGTGCAAGAAACAGCCAGTGAATTTTGAAGTTATTTTTTAGGGAGAAGCTGCTTTAAAATACAAGTGTTTGGGAGGGGAATTGATATCAGTTGTTCGGATTGACAGTCGGCTAGGATGCTTCACCATCCAGCCCTTCTAACCTGCAAATGTGGACTTTACCGCCTGGTAATTGTGACACAGAGGTCATGTTGTGACTATGTAAGAAAATGTGCTGATGTGTTCCTCTATGCTGTTATTTTCACATTCATGTCTGTAGACTTCAATCAATAAGTTCTTGGGACTGTTTCACTTTTTCTGTAAGACTGGGGTGGATTTTAATTCGAGACATTTAACTATCAGAATTTCGCCATCAGCCATTTACATATACTGATCTACTGGCCCATTTACGAGACCAGAAGCCTGTGTTGATTTGTACAATTAGGACGGCTTGTTATTTATCTTCTCATTGTTGTAGAAAATCTTTGAAACAGTAAAGCCGCTGAAGATGAATGTGTTTACCATAGTGGTTGTAGATTTCAGGTTTGCACCCTACATATAGAAACTTCTCCAGGTTTTCTGATCTTTAAATTATATTTCACGTCTTCACGTCGGAAAAACTGCTCGATTTAAAAACCCATTTGTTCATTCTCTAGAGATTTCCTTTACATAATTCCACAATGTGGAAAGTGAGACTTGTATGGATCCATATTTAAAACTTCTTTATTTCCACTTTGACAACATCAATTATGGCAGTGGCACTGTACAACGTTGGACCCACATACTGTCCTGGTGGTGGTGTTGCAGCAGTCATTTAATTCACCAGAGTGCAAATGGCACTTGTTCATCTTTTAGTGTTGACATTTCATATTTCAAAGAAAACAGATTGAGCTAAGTGTCTAGACAAAATGAATCAAAACAAATTGACTTGAGGAATGTGGAATAAAACAAACAACAGATATAATCTTTAAAAATGAAAAACTGGTTCTTATTTATTCATGTCCTGAGAATTGCTCATACCCAGAAAAGAACTTCTAGCAACAAAAATCTTTGCAGTCTTAGCAGTTAAACCATTGATTGTCTGCATAAAAGATCAAAACTGGTGTTGGTCTGACTTGTCTGCAAAAATAGATTGATAGGTGGTTAAAAGTTGTTGTTGCATTGTGTTCTTTATTGTAACCAACTTTACCTACAAGAATAAAGTTAGCATTTTCAAACTGCAGACAACTTCCCCAGATTAACCCGCACTGGTCCTGTGCTGCCGTAAAAGCCACTTGTGGAGGTCATCTGATTGAGTTAGCCTCTGTCTCAGACTATCTGTCTGCTAATGTGGTGTTCCTTCATCACTGGCAGTAAGTCGGCAGTGATTACCTTTCCTAGCAGCCTCTCCATTTTTCCCCACATTCTTTTCCCACCTTTAATCTCTGCATCAGCACAGGGGGGCTAAGGCTGTCCTGTGATGGGAGGACTCCGAGCTGACTGCTGCCCCAAATTATAAGACACTCCCACGTATCCTGGGAGCAACAAGTGTGTTCCAACCACAATCATTACTCCCAGTGTAAACTCATTACGCAAGCAGTAATAAAGGTGATTTAGCAACAATATGACAGTAATGGTGAGAAGGAGGTATTTGTGTTGATGAGTTCATCATCTTGGTCATTAACCCTCAAGACAAAACTATCAGCCACTCCTGTACTCTACACAAACAATGAGCACTACATTATGTATGGAGCTCTTTGTCATTTTTTATTGCAATTTATCCAAACACATATCACTATGTTCCTGCGTTGCAGGCCCAGATGGAGAAGCTCTGCATGCTGGAACTAAAGCATATCTGCGAAAAGGAATCCCAAATAAAAGCAAAATAACAGAAATCCAAAAGAGTAAAGGATTTATTTTGCCATCAGCACTTTATTGATCACTAATGTTTTGGACTTTTAAGTCCAGGTTGTGCCGAATGAGGAAGGAAGTCTGTAAGACAGCAAGTTTGAAAATGGATGCTGGCATTACAGAGTTGAGATAAGATTGGACATGCGAGTTGGAATGGGAAAATGAATCCTGTTTCTTTCATTTCTCTTTCTTGCCAGAGTTGTTAATGTCTGGGCTTTAATTACTTTGTGGACCTTGGTGAGTCAATGCTTTTATCCTGAGAAGGACTTTTTCTTTTTTTTTTTCTTGAACATGAAGAAGCTCTTCACACAAGCTTGTTTTGAGAAGTGCTCTGGAACATAATTAATGGATGGAGCAAAACCCATGAATAGCAATGCAGCAGATATTTCATTTTTCCAACGCCCTCCACTTCGCTTCCTCCTTCATCTTTCTTAAGGGAGCGCTTACACTGTTTGACAGTTGGTGTAATTCATTTGTACGGAGGCTGTTAAAAAAAAAAAAAAAAAGGACCTGTGTTTAATGGAGTTTGTGCTCTGGAGGACAGCTCCTCAGGGAATGTTCAGACACAGCCTGATTTAAAAAAAAAAAAACAAAAAAAAAAACATCCTGTAGCAAATGTTGCTGGTTAGCAACAATAACTTTTTGGGGAGTGTTTTTAGAGGTGAGAAGCACCCACTCTTAATTGTGTTACTGAAACTTGAACTTAAAAGCATGTATGCAACACATTTTGCCAATGACAGATTCAAAACATTGATTAAAAGGAAGGTTACTACCTTACAATTGCTTAACCTACAATAACACCCCTAACTATAAACTTAAAATCATAGATTGGTTTAAAACTTGTGGGAAAATTTCAGGGTTTTTCATCATTGTCAATCATTTTCACTTGCATTTTGGTGTAAAATCTTTGCTATCTCACCCACACAAAGAAAGAGTCCCATGGCTGACAAGTGCTGAAAAATATTTGCATGCATTTATATTTGCAACTGACTTGCTGAAGAATAAGTCTTACTCTGTAATCTTTTAAAGGAACTAAGTCACTGAAGGAAGACATGTGAGTGAAATCAGAGGCAGCTCACACAAAAAGACTGGAGTTCTGTCACGCAGTTGGAGTACAGAAGGTTTAGCTTTCTAAGAATGGTGGTTTAGGATTTAACTTTCTTAAAATATGACAACTAAATGTTGAACCACACCCTGGAAATCGTTCAGACATTTAGGGGACTGGGTCACGCTAAAGTTGTGGCTAGTTTAGCTTCAAATTGATGCATACACTACTATATTTGCACTGGATCTTGCAGATCATCGTGTTTACAACAAACATTTTCACAGGCATGACTACTGCCAGGGGGCTGCACGGTGGTGTGGTGGATTGCTGGGATATGCTCCAGCCCCCCCGTGACCAGACCGACGTATTAAGCGGGTACAGAAAATGGATGGATGGACTACTACCAGTCAAACAAGACAAGAGATGCTAGATTGAGGCACATATTCTGGAATAAAAATAAAAACACATGGCAAATTGTGACTGAAACACCACTACACACAACCCAATTGAAATGAGATCGAACACTCAATTTACCTATTCACAGCATTCTCAAAGTGACTTAAACCACACAATAGAGCACACATGCAAAATGGCCCCACTGCTACTCAGTCTCCCCCCTTGGAGGATGGCAGAAAACTCCCCAAAAAATAGCCTGCCCAAACGATAAATTAAGAACAAACTCAAATCAAATAAATCTCGGAAAAACAGTGGTTGGCTTTTTTTTGGCTTAAGTATCTCCGTTGAAACTTTTCACACTGGAACATAATCCCTCATGCCAGTTGGGCATGCAGGTGACTGGAGGCTCCTCCTTGGCTGAAGTCTTCAAACGAAGCCTTGACTCAGCTGCTCCCAGGTGTGTCAGTGCAGGAAGAAAGGCCCAAATTAGCCTTCCTGCCCCTTTTAAAAACTCCACCCCATTTGCCTGCGCTTAGTGCTAGACTTCCCGTTCCTCCCTTCCACATCAGTAGAATCCCCAAACATCTGCATTTGCAAACATCAGGTAAATGCTTTCCCCTCCTGACTCAAATAACATTCACTGCAATGGATTACACATCTGAAAAATAGCAAAACATGAATAAAAAGAACAAACTCTCAGTTGCACAGATAAAGTAAATTCACATTCCAGCCAGTTACTGGTCATGAAGATTTTGCTCAGTAAGGCTCAGATCAAACATGAGGGAAATGGAAGAATAGGTTCATTTAAAAAAAAAAAAAAAAAGAATCTCAGAGTCATCACCCTATTTGTGTGTGCAAAACACTGTGCCAGTGCTGACAAAGATTGCCACACTTTATTTTTTCCTGGTGTTGCCCCCTACAATTGCATTGATGATTTTTCCCCACTGGGGGATGAATAAAGTATTTTTCTATTTTCTATGCACGTGTGTTTTCTTGTTTAGTCACATGACATGTTCATGTTAGGTTACATTTCCAGCCATTTCATTAGTATGAATGGCCGTCATTACTGAGGCAAGGTCTAAATCATTCGACCTGAATAGTACAAGCTTTGACGGCTTCGCCTATTGCATTACCACACAGCAGCAAACCCTGTAATCATCACTATTCCTCGATCGATGAGGCGTCCATTCAGTGCTCCGATTGACAAATCGACTCCTTAGCCTCCAGCTTGCCTGTTCCAGCCTCTCTTTCTGGCTTGAGATGAAAGTAGAGGAGACTCTGACTCTCTTTGTATATAATCCTCTAATTTCCATAGCTTTGGGGTTTTCAGCCTTTGGAGAGAAAACGGCAACAGATTGCTCAACCAAAACATTGATAATGTGACTGTTGGCTGCTCTTGGAGAGTGGGGAGCACAATAATTCCACTCTGATCATTCAGCTCTGAATGAACAAAGTGGCCGACATTTGCTTCCACAGCCTTGGTTTACTTCTCCCTGTGAAAATATACTTATTTCTGCCTCTGCAGATGCACAGCAAGGATGGCCAATAACCATGTTTCCATGAAAGTGGAGATGACACAGTTGATATTTAAGGAGAAGCATCGTTGGATCCTCCTCAGCTGAAAATGGCTACATGAAAAGCTGAAATGACATGTCTGTCATTTGTTTTATTTAATTTAAATAAAGCTGTACGGAAGGGATCAAACAATAGACCTTTCTTGGCATTTACTATCACATTGGACCAATTAGAGTTAACCTTCTGTCCCTCACCCACATGGACTTAGTGACCTTCATGTACATCAGTCAGGAAGGTGTGCTCATGCTGCTATGGCTGATCAGAAATCTCTCAGAACCCCTTAAGTGTATTGAAAACCAATTGTCTTTCTGTTATGTTCTGCCATTTCAATACTCCAGAGTGTGACTATGAAGACATTAATGTATGGATAAATAATTTTTCAGCTGTGAGTTGTAAGTGTGCATCACTTAAACGGATTGATCTCAAGCTCGATGTGGGAGAGGTGGACATTATAAATGATGTAAGTAATTTAAGAAAAATGGCCAATTAAGACTGAAAAGGGAGGCCCAATGTCTGTAGCAAGAAACATTTCTATCACTTTATCTTTACAATAGCCTGTTGCCACCTCACTGATATAAATGAGTGCATTATCCTAATTATGACAACTAACGATGGCAGGAGGGTTGCTCTCGATGACAAGAAATCAATAAATCTACATGTGACAGAATGCTTTATGCCATCACTGTCACCTAAAGCACATTTTTATGCAGTCTCTTTGCATAACTCATGAGTAAAGTGTTCATACATGGGTGTTTCGTCAAACATTTCTAGATAAGTTATGTTTTATGGCAACAACTCTTGAGATGTTAATTAAAATTCAAGCCAAGTCTTTCTTGCCATTTGACAACCACATTTGAATGCCAAAACTCCAATAGCAAAATGTGCCAACACATTTATTTTAAAGTAAAATTGTCTAAAATGGGTAAAGCAGTTAAGAGACATTTAGGAATGATTCTTTAACACATTGTCGCAATTTGTCATTAGTTGTGTAGTTTTTGATGAAAGAAGCCAGAACGCTGGACTCAGGAAAAGAAAAGAGAAATAGATAAATAAAAGATGAATTTGGATAAATGCCAGTACAAAGCCAAGAGAACACAAATATGCAATTAAGAAACAAGAATCCAAAATGACCAAATAGACCATTACTAAGGACATCTGTTTTTAACTACAGAGCATTGCCCTCGGCCTCAGAATGGTGAAGTCAGACAGCCTGAATGCTCTACTTTGAATATTTGGAGGAACCAGCACTAACCAATCCTGACTATTTGCTGGGTGGGGTTCCTGAAACTAAGAAAAACAGATGGAGAAACAAGTTGGTGTGCTTTGTTCTGGTTTCTAACATCATTGTGATAGTATGAAATCAGGTTATTATTTATCTAAAGATGTGAAGCTACAGCAGAAGTGGATTCAGTTTATTCGGCGACATTTCAGTGTCCCATCAAAAATACCGAAAGACACTACAAGTACGAGCAGGCATGTCAATTAAGTCCATTTCTTTCATGCGTTTTCTCATAAGATGTAAGGGCAGGTAGCCCCCCCACCAGCCGAGGTTCCTTGCTGTAGCCTCCGGTTCTAGCTGACCAAGGCTAAGTGAGGCAGAGCAGTGTCTTCTCCTGGGAGAGATGGTTCTTGAACAGACAGTGACTCCTCTCTCACCCCAGCAGGGTTTGTCACAAAATGTATTTTGAAGACTTTTCCAGCCATTTATCAGGGAGATGCCACATGTTGCTAAGTTTATTTTCTTTAATGTGTTTTCTCTCTGACCTGTTTGCAATTCATGTTGCTGAGGAAAAAGCCACAAGCAGTGCCTGCAGACGTCCAGCTGCAAACAGGCTCTATTTCCAAGCTACGTCGGCCATTTCGCTGGGAAGATTTGTGGCACAGTTGAATAAGCCCACAGGGAAGCAAGCTTTTCCTGGGGAGGCAGCTGCACACCATGCCAGATCTCTGTCACAGCCACCTATCAAGCGGTGATTCCAAACCATATCGGTGTGTTGCTGAAAATAAACTAAGAGCAAACAGTTCTGCGGCTTCTGTGAAAATCCCATCATTTGGAGTGAAATTTGGCAATCCTGATCATTATTTTAATGCTGTTTGTTGTTTTACAATATGAGTGTAGCAGAGTGAGTTTTGCAGAGGTGGAGAAGACTGAGGAAGTACTGAGATATGTGGGTGGAGCTCATTAGCATATTCAGAACAGGAGGAAGTCAAGATGTCAAGCTCAAAACAATATTCATATAATCATTTTTTTTCATGGCAAAAACTTAATAGTATACTATTTTAAATGATAATTACATTTGTCCTTCCAGCAGTGTAACACTTTGTAATAAATAAACACATTTCTGTCACCCATCATTAACAAATAATAGTCATGAGTTTGAGATGAGTTCACTCTCTTCATACATGATAGATGAACTGATATGCAAGAAAGTTACTGCAGATAGAGCAGATTTGACAGAAAATTTAACACACTCGTTAACAGCCATGGTTTTAACGATGTATTACGTTTTCATCCTCCCGAAAGACAAAATGTGCTTCTTTAAGATATTTCTTCAAAGCTTCTGCACAGATATTTCAGTGGCCACTAAGATTGATGTTGTACGACATAAACGGCACGGTAGAACTGACATTAGCTGGTTTTATTGTGTGTACTGTACTAAAACATTATTGATTGAATTAAAGTACAACACCACGTAGTAACTCAAACAATGTGGTGGTGTGTGGGTGTCTTCTTGTGCATGGTAGCTAACCATTTTTTTAAGTTAGCAGGTCAGAGTGCCCTCCACAAGGCTGCTACTACAGATGGCTCATTAGACTAGTATTTGATCCACACACACACACACGCACACACACACACACCCATACATGGCATCCACTTTGCTTCCATCTCCCATCCCTCCATCCTGCTGTCACTCCTCTTTCATCAGTCTAACACCATACCAGCTGCTCACTACAGCCACAAAAGTTCACAGAAATACAGAGCTTTGAAACATATTGTAGCATGGGAGCTGCGAATAAACAGTTGATATCAGGCCTGTCTTACAAGCACTTTTACAAACAAACTGGGACGGTCACCCTAGATATTTCATTGAAAATGTTCCAAAGATAAAGTCTTAAGTGTTAACTGATAATTTGTATTGGTTTCACTAGAAAAACACATTCTACAGCTGATTGGATAACTGGCAACATGACATCATTCAACATGAGTCATTGAACAGTAAGGGTGAAGAGGGATTCATCCCCACGTAACATTAGAAAACATTAGAATAACATTTGTCATCAGAAAATTGGCTGTGACTTCCGGCCAGCAGAGGATCATATGCAGCCATTCAGATTTTTTCTTGTTCCCACAGAATGTTTTGCTTGTTTTAATTACACATTTCCAATATCTATCCTGCAGATCTCTTTTTCAAATAAAAAATTTCAGCTTCAACGTTTGACACGTTGTCTTTGTAGTATTTTAGTTAAACATGGAGTTTGGATTATGACCAAGCAGAGATTCTGGTACATTCACCTGTAGTTTGTTTGTTAAGTACAAGCTTTTTAAAGGATTTACCATAATGCTGTAGTTGTTGGTGAACAGAGTGGGACAGGTTATTCTATAAGTACTGAATTTGCACAGTATGTTTTACTTGGTAATTTATCACAGTAAGAGTGCAAGCCTACTCTTTTGTCTTTGCACAAGCAATTTAAAGAATGAATGCATATGCTCAGGGTGACCTACAGTAAATACAGCTCAACAACTTACAGTAAGACACTTTATCATAGAAACATGGTACATGGACCCTATAGCTGTGTGCTTCAATCCCATTATTGCTGAAAGCAGTGCCTCATATAGCAAACATGCATTGTTCTTCAGTTTGGCAGCTGAATGGGTGGGTTTTCTGACATTTTCATCATTGTGTGCATGTCGCAGAAGTTTAATAGACATTGCTGAAGGGAAAGTTGCATGCCTGGCATTTGTCAGGGTTATTGATGTGTGTGTGTGCAGAGTGTCTGTGTGCAACTGTCTGGTCTGTGATGGTCGGGGTAGATGGAGTCCTTGCTTTAGAATGGTTCACTGATTAAATTGGCTTGACCCATAAGGGGCAAGCAGGGCCGCACTGCCTCAGTGCTTCCATAACAACCACCATAAATTAAGACATAACCTCTCTACACACACAGACACATGGTGCATCAGCTGAATATAAGATAGTAAATTGGTGAATGTCAGCTTAGCTTCTCATATACGAGTTAAATCACCTTTAAATATGCTGAGCTCCTTACAGAATTTGAGGGAAAACACCAGCAAAAACAAATTAACTAAAGATCAATGAGTTTGTAAAAGAGGAAATCACCAGAACATTCTATCAGTTGTTAAATATTATTCCCTGGCTGAGACTGAAAGTTACTAGCATGAGGCAGAATAGTAAAGAGACTCTCTGTGTGGTTTCAGCCTTTTTTATAATATGCTGAATATTTCATAACAGCAATTAAACAGTTATGATCTCCCTTCCCTGAAATACAGGGTCATCTTGTCTCCTCTTGTTTCTGGAGAAGATCAAAGACTCAAACTGGATTTTTAGAGATGAGCTTTTCCTCCCATGTCTTACAGAGTGCCACCCAATATTTCATTCACCTTGAACATGCTGTACTCTTACGGATTTCAGTCACATACCGATTGGGACTCGACTCAAGAAAATGCAATTAAGTGTAATTTATGAAGGGTTAGGCAGCAGTTAAAAATGACCGCAAACTGTGCACAGACTGAAAAGAAAGAAACATGTTAGCCAGAAACTGAGCTGGAAAAACAACTCTACAGATATGGAGGAGCCAGCAGACAGAAGGTGAACTTTTTCTGTAATATCAGTGTGAATATCCCTAAATTATACAGAGAATATTAATCACCAGGCTCAGACTTTTATAGCAAGTGGTGTTTGGATGGTAACGCCTCCTTTCCTGTTTGAGTAATTGTGTTCTCATCTAGTTAAAGCAACACTAGAAAAGCTTGTTAACCTTGAAACTAAGTGCTTCTGACTCATTTTGATGTACACTGACCTTTGTTGTGGATCTCCTTGAGGCTGAAACTGTCCTGGAGCACCTGGGGGCTGAGCTACAACAGTTTATGAGCCCTATTCCACGCTGTTTTGCTGATTGCTTGTAATTTTTCTGGGCTTTTCATCATGGCTGTACATGTGCAGGGCTCACAGGGAGATGTTTTCATGAGAGAGGTGTTACATCCCACAACTGCAGGGAGAGCCAAAGAGCAAAAAAAATTGCCAAATTATCTTCTGCTAAAATAGGCACAGGAAAGGATATTGATGCTTATCTCAGAGCAGTAACCAGTGAGCAGCTACTGAAGCTTAAACATTGCTCTTCCTTTCTCTCACTCAGACAGCCCTAGAAATTGACTCAAGGTTCAGTGTGTGAAAGTGCAGAGGTGACTGCAAGAGAACAACACATTGTTTCCATCTAAAAGATGCTACTGTTTGGGTGCAGGTAATGTGCCTGAGTGTTGGGAGAGGGACTCAGGAGATGACTCACAACTGCTTGGTTACACAATGTAATGAAAGCTTAATTTTCTCTGCTTTTGGATTGACCTCGGCTCATCCATCACCAGAAGCCCATCAGAAGGAGGCAGTGGAGAAAGTGTGGAGCCTCTGAGACTCCTTCCACTGCATCCCCATCTCTGAAAATGAGAAAAGTAATAACAAGACATGGCTGGGCAGTATCGCAGGGGGGCATCATTTACTGCTTTTAGTTGGAGGAAGAAGATTACGATAACCCTGACTCTCCCCTGTTGGAGCAAGATACCTCATGTTAAAGAGATCAGATGTGGTTTAATGAGGTGGGTTATAGATCAGGATCCCAAAATCTCAGTGTAACTACCTCTTCTTGCAAATCTTTTTTAGAATGCAATCAGAGATGTACAATAAACATATTTACATTTTGATATGTTGCTTTATGTGAATGCAAGTTGCAGGTCAACATGAATTCCACTGAGTAAATGACGTCTTAAATGGTCAATGGCAGAGGAACATGCCTCAAGGAATAGGGCTCTAGCTCTGCGGCACTAATGAACCCTGACTTAGCTGACCTCTTGGGGCTCCGTGGGGTGTTAGCAGCCACACACACTGCAGCCAATTATACAGAACCCAGAACCAGAGAGGATTACAAAGGAGAGTACAGCACAGTTACTGATGAGTGTGTGCAATGGGGAGGGATGGTTTGTTTTTTGACTTGGAGGCTAGATAAAGTGCCAAGTAGAGCACAAATAAAACTCGGCAGTGTCTTATATCTTACCTGCAATTCTACCGTTTTAGTTCACTTTCATTGCTCTAATGAAGAGGTTCTGTTTTAATTTTTCTTATCTAATTATTTTTTATGTTGAACCGACAATTCATTCCCTGCCCAGAGCCAAACTGCTTGAGATTGGGAGGCAAGGCTCAGATAATGGGGGCACACATTACCAATGTGTCATATTAGAACAACACAGACGGCTCCCCACCCAAGTGGCAAGACACTGAAAAATATCAAGAAAATATAGATCGAGACTTGTCAGGCTTGTAGAATGTAAAAATAGAGCTGGTAATGTCACATCACACAACAGATGGGTATGAAGAGGCGTGTTGTGAGACGATTGTCCTTTGTTGTGGTGACCTCAGCATTGTTACACTAGCTTAAATTTCTACTATACATAAACCCTAAAGTCTGGAAAACAGAAATAAATCTATATTCTAAGTTTGTCACAGACAGCCAAACAAGAATCACTAAAAAAATCAAGTAAATTAAATAAGGTCTCAAAATAAAGACAATAAGCTGCAGTGTGTGTCAGCACAAACCCTCTGACTGACTAATCTCAGATCAGCTCAAAAGTATCACACTAACAGTTGAACAGAGCTTCATCTATTAGAAGCAAATGGAGGAAATCACCACACATACTGAATATTACGGTCACCTTCCAGCTTTCGAATATGTTACCAACAAGCTGTGCAACTTCCATTCTCATGGAGGGGGGTGTCCTGCCAACGATTCAATAGAGATTTAAGCACAGCATGAGCACACAGGCAGGGGAGAGACTCAGCCCAGCTGTGACAGAGGTGCATGACTGTATCTTTTAAAATCTGTTCAGGCCCATCTGTCTATGGTAAAAGTTTGTAAAACTACCAGGTGAATAAATCAGGTGGGTGTTGCTGATAATAAAATTGATCTATAGTGCGTTGTAACTCCAGTGAGTAGGTGCACAGAGTCCTGTGACAGCGCTGTGCAACGTTAACTTGACCTTTCATTCAAGCCGATCAGATTCACTGAGCTGGTGTTTTGCCAGATCTGCAGTGGTGCTGCATTTCAGCTTTGCTCTTCAGAGCTCCAGTTTTTCTTGTTTTCGTTATTCCCTTGCAATTCAAGGAGACTGCCCATGTTCTGCGAATTCTGTTATTGAAGGAAGTCCAACACCACAATCCAGAAAAAAAAATACAGTTCTTGACCTTTTAACATGGTCTAAGCAACTGTTGTCCCACACATATAACATGTTTCCATGCAAATATATAAATTAGTTCTACTTTGACTTTAAAGTTGCCATGACAAAGCTAATTGGTTACCAGTGAGTGTGCGTATTTTGCCTAAAGTGAGTCTGTGAAAGCAGAGACACGCACATCATTTTACTTTGAGAGGAGGTAACTGAAGTTGACTGTGATTGACTGGGGAGTTATTCTGGTCCTTTCATGCTCTCTGCTCCTGGTCCAGTCTCTCTTCTGTCCTTCTGCTTCTTGCTCCTTCTCATTCATCCAGTCACTGCATGTGTTCAGCTCTTTCATTATGTGTCCTCTCATTAGAAAATGGTGCTTTGCCTCATTGTCCCTATTGCTGGTTATCTTGCAGGAATCGGCCGCCAGTCCGACTCCACCTTACATCAGAGGACTCAGAACTTTTGCTGGGGCAGACTTGGCCCTGCAGAACGCTCTGCTCCAGCCTAAATCTTGAAAAAGACCCTGTTCGTGTTTTTCAATAAACTGTTCCACCTCACTTTAATCTTGAAGTGTGGATTCACCTAGGTTTGTGATGATGGGAGCTCTTATCCAAGCATGTTATCTGGGACGATAAGCACATTGGTCAGAATCAGGCTGCATATGTAGAGCAGACAGATGAAACGAGGGGCTATTTCTTCACTGCTCTGTGTATGTTATTAGTTCTAAATTTGTTTAAACAGAATATTAACCACACTAAATTGTGGTTCGGGGACACTGACATTTCCTTCAGACATAACAGTCACTAACCCACTCATATTTACTTCACAGTAACTTACATGTGCAGCACATTATGCTGCTTTAACTATTGATTGAGCTGTTTTACTCCTTTATTTACTGATTTGACAAGTTTGACATCTGTAATGCATATGCTGCATGTTTTATGTTGCAATTCAAGCAGGACAAAAGAAAACTATTCAAAAGAATTATTTTGATACAACAGAAAAATCCGACTGTGATTCTCTGGAGAACACAAAGGACCTTTTTGGAAGCTTCTTTGTTGAATATTAAATACTTTTGGATTTATTCTGAAATGACTGATTTGTTTGAAATGTAAAAACTAAAGTTGTGCACAACAGCTCAGCTGTTTGCTTGTAGGAAAGCATTTAATAACATCATGGTGACATGATGACACGTAAATAATAAATGAGGCTACTCTCCTCTCAGTGTGGAGACATTATGCTGCAGCTGTTCAGTGCAGGAAGAGGAGGGAATTATTCTATATTCAGTCCTAAAAACTATGAAAACAGTTTCATCAGTTCAGATGGTGTGTTATGATCTCAGAATTAATCTCTGACACTAAAAGGCTCAAAGTGACTCTGAGGAATACAGCTAATACACACAAACACACCAAAACAGCCAAATCATTGTCATACATTTTGTCAGCTAGTGAATATTCCTAAAAACAGTGCTGGGATATGTTTTAGAATGAACAGTTTTTAAAGATGCATTCTTGCATTTTTACACCTTGTCACCCCCCCATTTGGATTAAGTTAATTACCCAACACCACATTCAAGGTGTTATGAAAATGAAAAATAAAGTCAGAGCAGACTGTGATTTCTGGTATGAGACAAAAACATTCTTTAGGTTCGAATAGCTGTAAATTGCAGGAAATCTCAAACAAGGAAGACATTTTGTTTATTCAAGCAATGGCCTGCTTTGTTGGGTTTATTGCTTAAAGTGGCGCTATGGACAGATGCTGCAGTCTCAACTGAGGAGCTTCCTCTTCAGGGTTTTGACATCTTTGTTCCCTTTCTGATTAATATGTCATAATCTGTGGTTTTCTTTGTATTTTTGTTTTTCTTTTCTTTTGAATTTCTTGTGTTTTTCGTGATCTGGTCATTTAATTTTTTTGTGTTCTTTTGTTCCATGCTTTCAGTCCTGTGTCTAGATTCTGGTCATTATTCTTATCTTCCTCAGTTCCCTTATGTTCTGGTTCTCAGCTGCATTTCCACACCTGTTTCCTTGTCAATTAGTCTCAGCTGCTGTCCCTTCCTCATTTGTTTCTCTCAGTATATTCCCTTCGGTTACTGCTAGATCCTCATTATGTCATCTCATGTCACCTCAGCCGGTCATGTTCTTGTTTCCATTCTCGGTCTGAATATCCTGTTCATTCTTGAGATTTAGTTTTTCACAATTAGGTTTTTTTGTGTTCTGGCTTGTCCGCACATTTTGTTCAGTTTTTAAAGTAAATCAGCTCAGTTTTCTCTCAACCTCCTACCTCATCTGAGTCTGCATTGTGGGTCCTTGACATTTCAACCATCTATGACATAATGCCCTTCTTGCCTGGTTTCAAAGTTTTTGATGTCATATATAAATACATGTTTCTGGGGGACATTCAATTACCTTGCTTTGTAATACCTCTTCCTTAGTGTTGTTGCCTGCAGCAGTACTCTCTGTAGAGCACTTTTGCGTGACACCAGAAAAACAATATAGTGTTAGTCCAACCAAAATCATGCACAAATAGGCTTCTCAGTTCTGGGCTATATGTCTGTTGAATGCATTGGGGAATTAATCAGGCCTGCATGTATACACTCAAACGGGCACTCCCACTCATGCTTTAGTAAAAGTGTATATTTAAACAGCTGAAATCCCAATAAAGTTGCTCTCATTCACATATTTTTCTATTGGATAATTTTGACTTAGATAATCAAAATGGATAGAGCATCTCTAGAACTTTTTCGGTGGGCAAAATAAGCAAATTCGATTTAATTTAGGATACTACATTTTGCTATTATTGCTGAAAATATTAAATTGATCTGTGCCCAATTATGCCTAAATATAATCCCACAATTAAGGATTTGGGGTAGAACATCTGTAACTTTTCTTCTTTTAACTGAATGGTGGGGATGTATTTGTTCTTCTTGCTCATATATATGTACCCTGTTTTATCACTGTGTAGTTGTCATATAACAGTAAGTTAACAGTTAACATGAGTAAAACTTTATGTATATCTCCGTTGGAGGTGATGGCAAAACTGTCACATTCTTACTAATTTTAATGGCTGTTTGAGTGAGTTTAATTTAGATTTAAATGATAGTTTAGGTCAAAGATTTGCCTTTAAATGGATAAAGAAAAAGTGTTGTGATGAGTGATGTATTTCTCCCCCTCATTCTTCTTCTCCCCTGGTTTTTTTAATCTTATTTCTTCTTTTTTAAGTGGATACGTTAAGCTATCCTTCACCTCCTCCACCATTTTCCCAGGGGATCCCATCATACCCACCGTCTCCCATGGATACCTCAGCTCTTCCTCCCATCACCGTGGAGACCCAGCAAGCTCCCAGCAGGCAGTAGTCCACTGAATGTCTTCACCAATAACATGCTGTTATCAGCTGCCCTAATAGAGCCATTTACTGGCTCACATTCCTTAAATTCCTCATAAGTTCCTGCACTGATAGACTTCAGCTCATGGTTAATTTTCTTTTAAGTGTAGTCCATTTGTTGTGCAAACCTTATTAGATCATCATATCATTGAAGATTAACAAGCTTACACTTCTACAGACCTTCTTAAGAATCCTCGATTCTTTTGTGATTTCTCAGCTTCTCCTACTATTCTATTCCTCTGCTTATGAATTGCCCTAAGTGATGCCATTGTGGCTTATGTTCAACAAAAATATGTATACATAAATGGAAGGTTTTGTCTTGTGGCTATAATTCATAAGAACCTATTTAGACCCTGAAATGAGAACATCCTTGGTCAATAAAGAACACACAGGGTTAGTACTCTTCTCTGGTGAGTACAACAGCAAACCCCCGACACATTCAAGCATCCTTCTCCTCCTTGAGAGCTGCTGCCCTACTTTACTGAACCTTTACAGAGGACTCACTTCTGGAGCACCTTCTGTAGCAGACACTCAACAGTGATTACCTATTATTTTATTTTTATTAGAGCTGAAAACCTAAACAAACAAAAAATACTCCTTTGAGAATCATCTCATCACATATTGTTTGTTGCTTAAAATTCAAGGTGGAAAAGCATCCACATCTGGATGATGGCAATGTACACATGATTGCTAAGTGGAAAAGCTGAAATCAAGGTCAATGCTGACTGCAAGGTCAAGTAATTACTTCTGCATGTTATTTTTTCAATCAGTCACTGTGGATTGCCACTTACACTCGCTGTTCTTAACATTACAAACTACCTGGTTAGGTATTAAGAACATGCTGGTTAAAGTTAGGTATTTGAAATGATGTTGGCAAGATCACATCGAGGTATAATTTCCCCAGATTAAAACCTCTTGGACGTATGAACCCCACTTCCCATTGGACTGATTTTACAGTCAGACTGGGATGGAACTTTATGAGCTCAGGTTTAGAGAATGCAACAGATTTTTTTTCTGAATTGCAGCACAACTGCAGATCTGGCAACACACCAGCTCAGTGAATCAGATCGGCTCAATGATTTTCATGATGAAACCGTGCCTGGGAGGAAAAAACCACCAACAACAAAAACATCACAACACTTTGTGTTACGTATATGGTCTGATTGCAATCAATCAGTTCTTGAAAGTGCTAACAAGGTTTTTCTTCCCTGGGATTTGAGAAAACACCAAAAGCTCCTTAGCAATTATGAAAACTGTCAGACTGCTGTTGTGGCAAATAACTCTCTTGTTTATATCATTTCCAGCCGGAAGAAAGGGGTGAATAAATGTTCACTATAGATCAAAGCTGGCAGCATTTTCAGTATGAAGTGTTCCTTCATAACTCAACATGATTTCCTTTCATTTTCATACTTAGCTTATACTGTAATTTATACAGCGTTTTTTTTATACTGTAGTTTTATTTGACTAATTTCTGTACAGGTCATTTGATTGGTTTATTTGTGATATTGTAACTCTTACATTGTACATTGATTCATTTTAATTTGCTTTAAAGTGTTTTATGTTTATTGTGTAACTGTTTAAAATCAATCAGGAAGTCAACATTAGTGGTTAATATTGTGAGCTTTTTCTGTCTCTGCTACCAAAAAAATCAATCATCTTTATGCACATGCACGTTCATTTGGTTATGTTCATCTCACAAGAATGTCTTTTACACGCACTTTGATGCCTTTACCAGTATAGCTTACAGCTGTCTGAGACTGACATTTTTAGGTCTTCCATTACACTGATCCACTCACATGGCAGCAAAGCAAAGTTTTGATATGAGGAAGAAAAAACCTTTTCTTTAATTGTTGCAAATAGATGTACACGGTTTGTAGTTTATGGCTTCAACAGTCACATATGGAGCATATTTTGTAAAATTTTCAAACAACTCAAAACAAATTTGATTGTAGCAAAATTAGTCTTACAAAACTTTTCATGTTTTAGCGTTTTATTTTCCTTTGGAGCTCTCTGGGTTTAGTTGTGTTCGTTTTGGCATGAGTCTCTGAATTCATGGATTTCCATGTTTGGTTTTCCTTCTGTTCCCTATGGGCGGCAACACACTGTGCGGCACTCATCTGATGAATTGGGTTATGACATCATGATTGATGTGTGCAGACTGTACAATGATGATGATATCTGCTGAATTGTTGCGCACTATAACAACAATTCTGAGCATCATATTAAAGCGGAGAAGATTTTATGGCTGACAGACTGAAGAATGACTACTCTGTTTACTACTGTGTGTCTATTTGTTGGGATGCAATGTGCAAGTTCTGCGAATCTTCACCATTACAGAATGAAGCCACAGCAAACACATACAGAGACTTTCCATCATTCAGTTTACATGTGTGACAGGCAAAAAGCTGATGTATGATAGTCTGTACATGTTATTCTGAGAATGATGCAAGCACATTGGAATTTAGCCCACACTATTCTATAAGGGGGTCAGCTCATAAAGTAAGGAACAAACTTTAACCATTTACAAAAACCTTGTGGCTCACTGTCAACCTTTTATAACTGCTGGGATTGTGAGTGTCTAATAAGGATCAGAACTTTTCTTTTCTAAAGAAAGCATAATTTTATACAATAATCTATTTGTATGTTCACTGGTTTATTACTCAGCAGTTGCAATATATCTGCCATTTTCCTCCACATCTTTCTTTGATCCTGGTCTAAGGTGGACAGCACACAAATCAACCAGATTTCCTCTGTTTGAATGTTTTGCTCTGTTTGGCTTTCATCTACACTGTTCAAGTCTGCTGTGGTTTCCAAGTGACGACCCCAGCATCACTTGGGTGTTCTGGTCTTCCTGTCACTGGCTTCTTGTGCAAACTTGAGATCTGCTTTTACCAAGTAAAAGAGATTCATATGCTAGACAGAAGTTCTTTTCACTGCTGGAAATGAATCACTATTTTCATTCTGAAATTAGCAGTCAAGTTTTATGAAGCCTGTCTCGCAGCACCTCTGTAGTATTGCTCCTTTTTTAAAGAGTTCACTTAATCTTTTTTGGGTTCCCATCCTTTTACAGTGTTAGTTTTTTTTTTTGTGTATGATTAAGATCTGCCAAGTCACAGAGCCCGAAGTGACTTATTGTCTCCTACAGACGACACTTCTAAACTGTCTAATATGCTTAACCTTACACTTTTCTTCCTGGTCTTGATGACCTCATGAAAGACATTTTCATTTTGCCTGAGTAGTAGCTTGTCTGGCACACCTCCAATGAAGACTGAGTATCTACCCCATATGCTGACATTTTTGACCAATCAGAGAACACTGGGCCTTTTTTAGGAAAGATTCAAATTATTAATCAGCAATTTTCCTTTTGTGTCTACATCTTTGTTTGGGTGTCATAGAGCTTGGCACTGAAATAAAGGGTTTTAGACGGAGGTCGACAAGAGGTGCTGCAGCAGTCTAGTATATAAAAGAAAATCTATCTTGAAGAATAAAGGCTGTAAGTTTGTTCTAGTGGACCTCCACATAGATTTATGTACCACTTAATGAGCATAAGATAAGTTCTATAAGGGAATTCCATATTAGCTTCACTTCTCATACCCGGTGGGTTTGTCCGTCTTTCATAAAGTCTATTTATACTTTCATATAACATGAATACTGAGGCATGTCTGTGCTTCTCATGGGTATACTGACAACTCTTCTCTCCTCGCTCTTCCACTTTACACACACTGCAAGTAAAACAGTCTCCAAGGACACCCCACAGTTTTCTGGCTCTGCTAGATGTTTCAGGAGATTTAAAAGCCCTCACAGGGAGATGCTTGATATCAGCACTCTGCTGCTTCCTCCCTATCACTCTTTGCTTATTTATTCATCTGTCTCTCTGCTAATTAACACGATGAGCAGCAATTATCCAAGCTGCAATCAAATTTGATTCTGCCACGAATCTTGATTCCGCTGCGAAGGATATAACACGGTATGGTGGCTGCTGATGTGTGATTTTTGTTTGTGAGAACATACCAGGTCTGTTGGGAGATCCACAGCTCCCCCTGTCAGTAACTGGGTACAACACAAGGAAGAGATTTCAAAGTGACACTCTGTTTTATCGCACTGCAAAAGCCTCGAACAGGGCTGCATGTTAACTGCACATGCATATCTGCAAAAGACAATTTCTCTTACGAAGTCCAATAAATTTTCTCCAGCAAAGCACCTCACATCATAGCTCTGTCTCTCTCTGATATCCCCAGCTCTGCCTGTGTCCTCCAAGACCACCGGAATGGTGCAAAGTGTTCTTTTGCCTGTAAAGACACCATAAAATAGATGGTCTTGAAGTGGGGAAAGGTTCTACAAAGTCACAGTGACATTGTGGAGCTAGGATGAGAGTGCTGATGGAGGCAAGAGAGTGTACACAGATGAATATTCCACCGCCGGTCAGAAATATCATTAATCAGGACTCTACCTTTTCTGTCAGGCTGTGGTAAGACCGCCCCGGACAGACACTGGCTGAGGTCAGGTTGTGATGACTGATACTAGATGTGGAATAGTCCCACTTTTACTGCCACCGCCCTTGTTTAAACCTTGTTTCCGTCTTTGTTTGGTGTCCTTTTAAGGATATTTAAAAAATGCATGAGATACGTTACATTTTCCACTCACCGCTGCAATGCTTTTATTTTATGTAAAGCATTTTGAATTGTTTTGTACATGAAATGTGCTATACAAATACATTTGACTTTACATTTGGATGTTTAAGGTCACAAAGAATGCAGGTTTTGTTATGAACTGAGATCACAATACCTAATTTTTTTTCAAGAATCAAAATTTAAAAAAGGGAGTAAAACAAAGAAGAACTAACAAAACTGAGCCCCCTTGATCGCTACCTTTCCTCCTCTTCATCTCTTTATTCACAGGATAAACTGGCAGCAGCCCTAAATCACTTTTCAGAGGAATAGGCTTCCTCTGCCCAAAGATATCACCACGGTCCCCTTTCTTCAAAGTTGAGGAGCTTTAGTGCAGCTATAGATATAGGGAGAACTGGGAGGCAATAATATGACAATTCTTCTGTGAAAAATGAGTGGGATTCCATAATCCACTTTCACTTCTCAGTGATGTGCTGTCAGAAAAGGCGTCATTGAGGCAGCATGAGAAAACTGAAAGGTGTTAAATAAGCTGACGTTAAGTGAATGGTCTCTGTGTTCTGTCTGAAGGACATTTTGAAATCCAGTTTGCTTTTTTCACAATTCTTTTGTGTCTTGCAGATAAGAAGAAGCAACAGAAAGTTGCACAACACTCAGTTTGAGGCAGGCCAAATGACCTCAAGAGAGTTGGGTTGTTTTTGCAGAGCTTCCCTTCGGTGTTCTTTAGTCAGAAATGTAAGTGATTAACACCTGAAAAGCCTGCCGCGGGCCTGTTAGTGCACAAACAGCAGCTCAGTCTTCCAGTGTTTATCAGCATTACTCAAGCATACAATATGCTTAAAGTAGACTGTACGTCAATGAGGTCCACAACTCTTCTTCTGTGGCAGCATGGTTTATATGTGCTGCTGATTTGTAATTTCAATGTGCCCGGACGTCTCTCTCAGGAGCAGATTTTTGCTGCATACCCTCACACTGCATTAACTCATGAATGATTGAGGAGGCACTTGTTGACCACAGTCTGGGCCACTTTTTAAGACACTCAGATGTCATCAAATATAAAAAAGGCACATATCAACTGTAAAGATACAAGAAGAGGCAGGTGAATGGAAAAAACAGAAATTCAAGATATGATTACCAAAGGAAGAAGAAACTTTATTCTTGACACTTTGCACAAAAGCTAAAACCATTAGAAAACCTGCCACAATAATACAATGAAATGCTTCAACCTTCTTAGTAACATTATGGGACAATTAAGCCCAAAGGAATATTTAAATAGCTTTTTTTCTTGCACTCCACTTCATAGCCAGACCCAGCCAAGGTGGTGACTTCAAGCCCTCGCAGGATAGTGATTAATCCCAGCAGGAGGGGAAGGTGGTGGTGTGCTGCTTAGTTCAAAGACGGGGCTGTCAGGCAACCTCATCCACAGCGCTTATGTGTGCCTGCCTCTCAACTTGACAACCAAATGTGCCTTATCAGCTGCCTTCACTGCATTATTCATGGAGAGAGTGGAAATGAGTGACTCAAACACTCCATCTATCTTAAAATGAATGTCTTAGCCATTGGCAGAGCACAGAGAAGTCAGGGCTAAGAGCTTGTCTGTGTGTGTGTTTGGGTGTTTGGACACATGAGGAACGAAGCAGTCACTTGCATTCAAAGGACTGTATGTTACTGTATGATGCAAATCTGTCCAATGATGCATAAAAAAAATAAGATATTTTAAGGGCCTCCAAAGAATCTCATCCAGTGAGTGGAATAAATGTCAGAATGTGTTCAACTTCACAACACTGAAGATCTGGTGCTCCATGCCCTGAAGTGTGCTGTGATCCAACAGTAATGACTTGTATGAATGATGCCACTAGAGGGCGCTAGATGGAGTCTATCGTGGCTGCCATTAGGTGAGAGGCAGGGTACACCCTGGATGGATCACCAGCCCATCACAGAGCCACACACAATCAATCATGCACACTTTAATCCTTCGGAATTTGAACATTTATTCAACCTAATACACCACAAATGAATAAATTAACTAAAAATATTCATACTGAACTTTCTCCTTATTTGAATATATACATTTAGTTTTCATTAGAGCTACAAACTCATAATGAAGGACACTTGGCATCAAACGACAGATCACAGGAATTTGGCAATAATTAATGAATCTGTTCTCAAGTATTTGACCATCCACTGCAGCACTATACATTTCTTTGGGATTTAGTACTGCTCTTGTGATGCTTTGTAACAAAGCTGTCAATCCTAACAGACTTCTGCCTGAAACAACCCTTTTAGAGGCTAAAGCACGCATTAGTCAATGGACATAAACACATCTCATAATTCATGGTTAACTAAACACTAGATGGGCCTCAGCTGGGAGAATGGACACTTTATTTATGGTCCTACTTAAGTTTTTCTGAAAATACCCTCTTTAGTTTAAGTCCAAAAACGACTACAAATTCTGTTGTTCCTGTACTTTGTTTACCTTAAAACGAAAAAGTTTAAAAAATCACAGTATATTTAGTACCACATTGTGAAAATGCTTGTTTAGGTATTGTTTAGGTAAGTTTGAAAATATAATATATAATTTAAGTATGGAAACATTATCGAGAATAGTTTTAGAGACAAACGAAGCAAAATTCTACAAATTATAGTGTGAACCTGTTCAGTCTCTAACCATTGTTCTTTTAAACGCTGATTCAAAGCTTCCAGAACCGGTGCAAATAGCCTTGATCCATTTTGAAACTGATAAATGACATTTACCAACTGTATGACTGTATGATCTGAATTATATCGAGCGAGATGATGGACTGAATGATTCTCAGTGCTGCAGATGTAGTAGACTGAGCATTACACTATAGACAACCAAGTCTTTGGTGTAATCATACATCTCATAACAATGAAATGATTTCCACAATTTCATAAATAATCTGTGTGGTAAATTATTTGTTTGATAGTGTATGTGATGCCGAAGAAGTTGATTCTATTTTGATAGATTGCCACATGAGAACTAAATAACAGCACTTTCAGTTTCATGTAAGGGTTTAGCACTGGGTGATAACACAATAACATCAAGGAGGTTTATAGTTTTGTCTATTTCTTTTCAATCAGAATTAAAGCTTCCCCTCTGCCCTACTTTTATTTCACTTTGGGGTAGAAATTAAGAAAACTATCTAGGGAATGTTATCCTGCTTAAGAACTTCTGCTGCTGCCTGTAGACATATTACTGTGTTGCATCTGGAATTTTAATGCTAAATCAGCTGTTTAGGCAAGATAAATTCCATGAATTATCTGAAAATCTTTTCAGTTCATTTTGATCTCACTCATCTCTCCTCACGCTCCTTGTATGTGACCCTTTCCTCGAGCCCCACCCAAAGCCATGTAGATTTTCTTTGGGGACAAAAGCACCTTCCAGAATCCCGCTGACTCCGTGGCAGTGAACCGGTCCCATGGCCGCGCCACACTGAGTCTCCTTGGGGGCTCACGTCCCAAAGACTACAGCATAAAAGAGATCTCAGGTCAGGGGGCTGAGTAGAACCTAGTTTAACCCTCCCTTGCCCTTTGAATTACAATGTGCGTATACGTTCCCAGTCTTTAATCCTCACTTTCCCCACAATATGCGTATATGAATGTAACACTTGGATCTTAACAACTTCTAGTGTCCCACCCACTGTTGTTTGACATACAGTTCACATGGATATTTTGGCTTGAAAATTTGACCTTACTCTTAATTAATGAAAGTCAGGGCAATAACTACCTAATTTGCTTTTGATTACTATTAATATCATGTAAAAACAATTTGTCTGGAGACTGGTCCTGACATGAAAGATCCATCCTGCGGATCATTGATTTAAAATATCCTTCTTGAGAACTTTTTTCTTTTAATATGAAAACAGACAACTATCCATTTGGTTAAAAGCATAAAAAACTTCACGGCTGACCTGTCCAGGGTGTACCCCGTCTCTCGCCCGATGACCGCTGGAATAGGCTTCAGCCCCCCCGCGATCCGACCGACAGATTAAGCGGGTATAGAAGATGGATGGATGGAAGGAAGTTCATGGCTTACAATTAACTTCTTTTGTCAGCCATCACTCGCCCCAAATGGCATTTTGAGTCAGAAGACGTGGACAGGCCGAACTTTGCGGGAAGAACTGATGGTCCCACAAACTGTATTAATCCATCCATAAAGATGTCAAGGAATTCCAAATCCCTTTATCTCTCTGCCATTTTCACTGAGATAGTGATTATCCATGCCGAGTGAGACACATTATGCAATAGAGTAACAGACTTGCCATTCAGAGTTAATGGGATTATATTTCAGCCTGTGCTGCTCTGAACAGGGTTTTGCTGAGGGGGAAACTTTTTCCGGCCAATATGTTCCAAAACACAAAGGCATTACATTCAGTGTGGTTAATCTAGTTAGAGACATTTTCAGTAACTTACTGTAGCACCCTTGAGTATTTACATAATTAAGTCAGGGTTTATAGGGGAACAAAATGCTGATACTAAAAATAAAAAAACTTCTACACACAAATACAGAAAAAATTCCAACTGGCCACTAACATTTCAAAATTCGATGTATTGTCGTTAGTTGGCTTTTCAGTGGGGTGCAGTTGTTTCAAAGGGACTTGGTTAACTACATTGGGAGGAGGAGAAGTGGAGGGCAAAGGGCACAATCCTACATGAGTTTCCTCTTTCTCTGATGCCCAATAAATTTGTGAAAGGGCTAAAAGTGAATGGCAGGGATGGGGTCACTGAGAGGCACAATAGTAAATGAGAGGAGAGGAAATCTAATCAGCTTGGAGATGCTAATTTTATAGAGCACCAATTAAGGAGAGTTTTTTATGGCACTTTTTCAGCAAACAAAACAGCAGAGCTGGCCCCTCTTGGTTGGGGGGCTCCAAGCCGAGTGTCCCTCTGCACCGTTAAACGCCCCCGCCCCAACAACCTCGCTAAGCAGCAATGAACCTAGTCTCTAATGGGATGGCACCTTCTTTCTGCCTGTCCTCGCCCACATTGGGGAAATGAGGCAGTGTCTGTTTGTTGTTCTGGATGACTGTGTGTCCCGTTTATCACTGTCAAATCACAGAAACACACAAAAAAGAGGAGTGGGGTGCCTTTGCTGTCCAATCTGTCCTGCTTTGGGCTTTATGACCACAGGCCCCACGTGGCGAGTCCCTCACTCTGGACCCATACATCTCTATATCTGCCTTTCGGGCATCGACGGCCTTTGTATCGGCTCACTCCAGCTGCCAAGATGTGTGTCTGCACTGCTAGTGGGGGCCTGGGTAAAGCTCCCAAGGAGACAATGTTGGAAGATCCAAGACTGCCAATATTTAACCAGCAAGCTGCCCACTCACGCCCCTGCTAGGCCACACAGCCCCATGTGCCTTTGTGGACTTTGGGTTAATCTTTTAAAGGCCAGAGCTGGGACACTACCCCTCCTACCCACTGTCCTCTAAATATACTGTTCCACAGTCCACTACAGCTATTCTTTCAAGGGCCCTTTTTTGTTCTGTTTGTACCACTTGTACTCTGCCTACCCGGGGTTTAATAATTCCATGATCCTTAAATCTTTTTAGGAGTTAACACATCATGAATAATAGATTACACAGAAAATTAAGTAGAGTGCAGTGCTTTTGCTTGGTAAACATAAATGAAATGCTTAATTAAAGCCACCAAAAATGAAAGCAAGCACTGCAGAATAGATTCTGAAAACTAACATGGGTTGTAAAAACACAACGAACAACAGCTGCAACAGGTGGCCAGTAATCTGATTCCCTGCAGTGCTCTTTTCATATTCTTATAGATTTATGTTCTCCACTTCTTCCTCTTCCTCCCCACTTTTCAACTTCATGCACCTGGGCGAAACACTCAGTCCTCTCTTTAATTGCGTCTTCCCCGTAACAAGAATTTACGGGCCCTCATAAACACATATTGATATTTAATGCCATACTCAGTAGGGCATAATCTTTAGGGCCAAATGCAAAAGCCTGTTTTTCTCCTAGAAGGGAAAAGTGAGACAAAGAATGATATTAATAACAAAGGTGCTATAAATCTACACTCAGCAGTCATGTCTTTTACGAGCCACAAAGCCATATGAGAGTGACCTGTTGTGGCAGCTGAGAAACAGTTGTTTTTAAAGTTGTTGGGGGAGAAATCTCAGAGGATGTTTTCTCTTTCACAGAAAATAACGAGTCATAAAATGGCAACATGCTTTTTCATAATAAACATATTTGCATATATAAATTAATAGAGATGGTCTACTAGCTCAGTTAGATCTTTTGTTGCATCATGATCATTATATAAAGCAAAGAAGTAAAACCATATGTTAATTCATTGTAAGGATCTGTGAGGTTTTGGGTCTATGACTGCAATATTTATTTAAAATTTCTTAATGTGTTTTCATATACAGCAAGCACACGTACTTCATCATGATTTTTATGTATGTATGTGTTCCATCTCTAAACCACATTGTTATACATTTTCCATGCCTCCAATATACATTGTGTAAAGGGTGAGCATGTGATCGGAAGAGAGTAAAGCCTAATGATTAGGTGTGCATAACTATCAGACAGCTATATTGATGGCCCAGTATAAGAACAACATTTGATACTTGTATTTGTACTCTTTTGAAGTGGTTGCTTTCCACAAAATGCAAATAGTCAGAAGGGTTGTAAAAAACATGGCCAGCACAAGGTGAAGATGGAATCAAGCAGCCGTGGGACATATATGCACATTTCAGAGCTGCAGTCTATCTCAGGTGTTCAGAAGTACAGCTTGTCCAGAAAAGGAAATGGGAAACCACCACTCAATAAAAGTCACAAGCTAAATTGTCATGATTGGACCAAAAAAATGTTTACAGTTGAATTTTTACGGACAGAGAAGAAAATAACTCATGATTGTGCAGACTGATGGTTTGATTCTGGACCGCTAAAGATTGTAGACTACTTTGCTGTCCTGAGGCCTGAGGGGAAGTGAAGGTTTGGGCTGCTAAAACAAAATGTAACAAAACACGGAGTAATGGACCTGCAGGGAAGCCAGGGGTTTATTTAGTCTGTGTGTAACAGAGAAATTAAATTTTAATTTTGTAATTTGAACTCTTCAACTGTTTTCCATTGGGGAGCTCATCAGTTCATCATTACCCTTACTGACCTCCTAAAGTGCCCATCAGCTGTTTGGATCCCTTCAGCGTAAAGGCTAAGATCCTACTCCTTAACCTCCTGCCAGTTTCTGGAAGATATTTTTCTTCTCAGGGTACAGGAAGAAGTCTTTAGATTACAGTATTCAGAAATATCATGGACCTAATGCAGAGCAGCGCTCCATCGCATACACCCAAGTATAGTTTAGCCAGCCACCAAAGGCATCAAATATGGACAGATATTGACTTGCCCTCTTCCTCAATTAAATCCAACTGAGAATTTTTGCACCTTTTAACAAATGTAACATTGACAGCAAGGAAGAAAATTTCTTCACTTCTCTCAGCTACATTTTGGAGGCTGTGGTTGCTGCTTTAGTGAAAATTGAAGACTCACTCGATGGAAGGTAGGAATTTAAAAGAAGAGTGACAACCTTAGTCACTGAAGAGTTTTGAAAAGCCAAAAGTATTATTTTACAATCCTCCTTTTTAATACTTTTTTGTGTGTCACCTTGTGAAGTTATTTTTGTAACATAATTGTGCACTTGTTTGTTTTTTCTTATGAGAAAGACTAATCTCATGTTTCAATTGTAAACCATGTTTGAGATTCGATAATGCAACAAATCATTGTATTTGCTCAACAATCAGATATATCCAGACAAAAGCTACTCATTTTATAATTATGCACATGCTATACCCTCTTATTGCTTTTCTTCTTCTCCTATAAAGCACTTTAAATTGCCTCTGCAAAGTGATATGAAAATAAACCTGCTGACGGATAGGATGAGCCATGCTGATGTAAAAATTTCTAATTTATTCCCTTAGTGAACAACACCTTTTATTAATGTGTTGCCTGGAAATTACACCACAGCAGTTCAGCGCTTAATGATGGAATTGGAGATAAGGGTAATGATTGCATGTAATAATCATACAAAATTATAGAGCTATGCAGCTCTTAAATTGGTTGCAAAGAGCACCACATAGAGACTCAGAAAACAAATAATAGATTTAAAAGAAAAAACTAAAGGAAATATGAAGCAACAGCAATGACACAAAATTCCAAGAAGATGAAATGTATTAAATGGAACAAGAGGTATTTTACTGTGCTGACTTACTGGTTGTGAAGAGATCCCCTGTGAACCCAATTTCATTGTAAAGAGAAAATGCATTCCACAATTACGTCAAAAGTAACAATAAAATAACCAAACCCAACTGAAGTTAACTGATTAATTTTGAATGAGTAGGTGGGTCAAAATGCCTGACTGGTACTATATATGTTTTGACATTACAAAAAGCAAAACCATATTTTACAACTAAAGAGCATTTATAAAGGGACTTTTCTGCCAGCATGAACAAGGGAATTGAAGTATTTAGGACCAGGGGTTTGTCAGTTTGATCCCCAGTGTGACGACATGTCCAAAGTATCCTTGATTAAGACCCACATTGTCCCTGACGTGTTCAGTGGCACGTGACTTTAAAGATGCATTTATACATGATAAGAAGAGCTGTCTGAATGGGTAAATAAGTCAATATTCAAGTGCTTTGTAGAACCTAGATAAGGTTAAATAAGTAAGTGTGGACCTTTTTATTGTTTGTCATGTTCTGTGTTTTTGTGTGGTCTTTAGTTTTACCATTTCTCCACTTTTGCCTCAGTCTTTCTCCTGCCCTGCCATCAGCTTCACTTCCTTCATCTGTGTTCATTATCATCAGCTGCACTTATTCACCAATAACCCTCCACAGTATTTAATCTCCAGGTTTGTTCAGATCCTTCTGTCAAGGAATGTGGTGTAGACGTGGAGATGAAGGCCTGAATGCAGATATTTAAAATATAAAAAACTTGATTCATTTTGATAACTTAAACAAAAGGCGCAGCAAAGCTGGAATTACAAAAACAAGATCTGGTGTTGAACTGCTTCTACCTATCACAAATGCTCCTCTGTATACCTTAGCTGAAATGAGTAGAGCAAATCACTGCTGCCTTACTAGCAGCTGAAACCTGTCTGGCCATTACTCTTCATTAGTGCCCAGAGAACTTTTCTCTGTAACCTTTGAAATATTCAAGAACAACCTTTAGAGTATCAGCTGTTTCTGAAATACTCAACAACAGCTATGCCATCTTGATTTGAATTTCACACTTGCCTACCTGATGGGTCAGATGGTTTCATCAGTCAGGTCCTCCTTTTAACACATTTACACTTAGCAGCTGATTGGATGAAGCATCTGTCTATCAAAGTCATGAGAGAACTTCAAGCGACCAAATGAAATAAGCAAAATCCTACTGAAGCTGTCAGTGAAAGAAAGTACCAACTAATGACTGCTGTCACACCTGAAACCTACCCGAAGTTACCTGTATGACAGTGATTGGTCCAAACGTTTGCGTTTCTGGCACTTAGTGAGAGCTTGGAGCTTTTGCAGATGGATTCTGTTGTCATCAAGGCCTCTTTCACCTGGGAGGAGCTTAGCTGCTACTCCTCCACATAGAAATGAATCAGCTGAACTGAGCTGTGACTGGGAAATGGGGTAAATTCAAAGACTGGTGAAACTGACAGCTGGAGGAGTGTCAGTCCACCTCCTTGTCACGACCGAGGTGCCCTTGAGCAAGGCACCATATCCCAAGCTCCCCTGGGCGCTGTGACTGGCTGCCCACTGCTCCAGTGTATGGCAACTGTCTCTATGAGTGTGTGGCCCTGTGCATGTGTGTTCAACAGGTACCAACCTGGATGGGTTAAAAGCAGAGGACAAATTTAGTGTATTCCCTGTACATGACAATAATCATAATCAAGTGATCCTTCTACAATTCAACAACTCCAGGTCTAAAACCACAGGATAATTCAGTTTGATTCAAGAATACTTTATTATTCCCCAAAGGGAAATTATAGTGGTGCATTATAAGTTTTCATTAAAGATATACCATTGTTAGTGGTAGATAACAAAAAAAATATAGAATTAAGATCAGTTGAGAAACATTTTGAAAGTTGAAGTATAGCAAAAAGAAAAGTCGTAGCAGACTCCGGTTATTGCCATGAATTGATTGAGGTGCTGTTTTTGTTGCTTGGCAACAACTTAAATGATGAGTAGGTGGCGAACACTGAGTAGACAACATGGACTGGCTCTCACAGCCAACAGCTCAACATCTGGAGTGTAGAAACGCTCCTTCTCAATGACTCCACCATCTGTTGTTCACAAGCACTTCAATCCCTCCTTCACGGCTGCCTCTCTCTGCAATCTATCTGTATAATCTTAAAGCTGGGCAGACAAGTGTTAGAGTTGTTCCTACAGCCATGTCACAATGAAAAAAGTGTTATTGCTATCCTGATGTAGCTGCTTCATCCTCATCAGGGCTCCAAGCTTGTCCATTTCTTCTGTTGGTGAACTCATACTTCCTAAGATGATCAAGCTCAACATCTCCACTTCAAATGAATTCCAGCCATCAGCTGATCCCACATGCAAACAACTTTTCCGCTGCCATGGTTATACATCATAACAGATGTTTAAAAAAGTGCCAGAATTACCAGCAGAAATCTCTCCAGGACCACAGTATCTAAACCATTGTAGAAAGACCTTTTAAAAAAAAAAAATTATTTTCACAAAAGAAGCTCATTTGAAAATCCTAAAAAGCTGCGAAAAGACAAATATTCAGAGCTGCTGCAGCAGGCAGACACTAGTGCAGCGCCAGTCTAGAATGGCTGGAAGGTAATTCGGTAAAATTGAAAAGAACAGCACAACCACTGTTTGTGCTTAATGTTTTCGAAAGTTTGTGTGTGATTTTTCTGTATTCATCTTTCACAAAAGGCAGATACATGTCAGACTCTTCAGCAGGAAGTGTCCATGTTGTAATCATGTTGGAAACTGAATGACAATGTGCCATAGGATCAGATCTCATCAGTATTCAGATCCAGCCATATGTGAATTAAGGTTTAATGTGTGCCCGTAATCACCCACCTGAGCCTCTTGCATGGCTTGCATTTGGAATGTGTGTACGTGGTGACATAAAGAATATCAAAGAAATGACCTGAATACAAAGATACACAAGATATAAAGCTGAACAGCTCTATTTGGCTCACTTATGCAGTTTTCTAGTGTCCAAACTCAGCATGTGCCCATCAAGCTAAATTACAGTTGGTAATTTCACTACATCAAGCTAAAAGTTAATTGTGTGTCACTAACTAGTCTGATGTCTTCAACAACAAATGTTAACAAAACAGACTCGCTTGACTCAACGGGTCTGCAGAAGCTGAATACCCACTAAACACATGTAGGCGCACTCACACTCAAACCATTGATTAGCTCGTCAATCATTGGCCAATGAGGATAGCCAGTGGCCACCAACACTCAGGTTATTGTGCGCGGTGACCCCGGGGTCAGCGGTAAGTAGCCGAGTACTGAGCCTTACACAAAAGAACTGCATCATGTACTTTCCACATACAGTGGCGTTGCCGTCGGCACCCTTATGAATAGACACATGGCAGGCCTACCCACAGATGGGACAGGGAAGGGGGGGCTGTTGCCGTGGTGAAGGAGCACAAGTGGAGGTAACAGACTGAAACAATGGTGCTGATGAAAGGCAGGAGTCGTGCCTGGGCTTCAGGGAGGAGGATTATTGGGCTAGAAGTTCCCCAGTTCTATCAGACAGGATAACATGGAGACAAGGGGGAGTGGAGTAGACGGGGGTGGGGCAGAGCAGCAGAAGTCTGCAGATCGCTGACACAAAGCCACCCCCGTGCACCAGTGAGCAGCCAACTGTTCAAAAGTGTGACTGACACAAAGCCAAACAGATACACTTACTGTGTAAGTGTGCGCATTTGTATGGGCTTGTAGTAATTTGTGTTTTCTCACTGGAATGTATCGACAGTGTTTTAGTCCCATTCTCCAACAATTTATCGTCATAGACACTTATATGTAACACTATATTATAATCAATCGATGCTCTTTACTTTCAAGGCAAGATAAGTGATTATCACAATCTTCCGGTTCTTCATTATTGCCTAACAATAGACAAAAAAATAAAATGTAGGTTTAGGGACTGAAGAGGCAGGATATCCCTAAACTGTATTTTGGGAGTCTGAGAGCATTAAAAAAATATTCAGCTGTACAGACCTCTCTTTTAACATGTCTAGGGTAAATATAGCAGAAAGTCTCTACAAAAAATTTTGAGAGTGCGCTTTGGAGAATCCTGAGAAACAGCGGCTGTTATTTTAACCACATTTCTAAATGTCTTCTTTTTTTCAAGGCCATGTGTAAGACAAGTACAATTTAATTCATCTTCAAAATGTCAGTATCAGATTTCACAGGACAAATAAAACCAATATGTACAAGCATGGATGGATGCTGATCTTTGAATGGTGAACATGTCATTTAGTTAAAAGTGCAAGTAGTAGATGCATCATATGATGTAACCACATGCCATTTGATATTCAAAAAGTTTGTATATCATTAACAAGACATGGGTCTTTCTGTAATCTGATTTTGTGTGGGTGTTCTCTTGTTGCTTCAGCTTCCTCCCACAGCCCAAAAACATGCATGATTCTTTTTTTGGGGGGCACTAGAGGCCTTTATTTGATAATGGGTAGATGGGGAAAGGGGAGAGAGAGAGAGTGGGAGAAGACTTGCAGTAAAGGGCCCTTGGCCAGGACTACAACTGCATCAGGGACCTACAGCCTCTGTGCACGGGACACCTGCTCAACCAGTTGAATTCTAGAGTGCCCCAGGTTAATTGATGATACTTACTTGACCATAGGAGTGAGTAAGTGCATGGTTGTCCTGATTCTCTTGGTTGGTCCTAACTTACGACCTGTCCAGGATGTACCATGTCTCTTTCCTCATGGCAGCTGAGATAGTCTCCAGCCCCCCTGTGACCCTGAATAGGATGAAGTGGTTATCAATAATGGATGGATAGATTGATACAACACAACTGTGACCAGCAATATCCAAAGGAAAACGGAGTCTGAAATGTGATCTATTGACTTATATCCTTGAACACAAGTCCCATTTTTTCTATGTGTGTGTGTTGTGTAAGGAATTGCAGAACTGAGTCTTTCCACTTTTAAAGAAGCTGCAAAGCTAGTTTTAAGAGGCTGGACGGGTCTGTCATTCAGGATACCAGAGTTATTTTCATGCCCAGAATCTTCACTTTCCCACATTTTTTTTTCTTATGCACTTTGGTTTTGTTTACACTTGCTCTTTACTTTATGCAGTAAACATGACTTTAGCATGGTTAGCATTTGTCATTCAAATCTGCACTGTTAGAGACAGAAAAACTTCATACTCTAAATCAGGATGCAACTCTGTTGTTATATTGAATCCTTTGGTTTCAACAACGATCTAACCTGGCGTGACTGTGAAACATCCTCCTGTCTAACTCTGTTGCACAGACAGAAAAGTTCATTAAAGTTCACTGTCCAAGTCAAATAAAATAAGGGCTAATGTGGTAAAAATATCAGGCTGATGTTTGTTTTTAAATAATGCTATTTTTCCCATTTTATCGATCCGGACTTTCTTTTTTCTCAACTCTAAATGTTACTGATGATGCACTTTGATGTCAAAGTGTCCAAAATGTCAATTACAGCAAACTATTTGATGATTACTGAGTATCCATTTCACAGACCGCAATAGATAAGTGAGCAAGGGAGTGATTTGGGGGTTTGTTAACTGAAGACCCTGCTCATAAAGTGAAACTATGTAGTTTTTCCTAAACACAAATGATTATGGGATGATATCAAAAACCTCTAATGTTACAGTACTGCACTGTGTTGTAGTGAAGTACAGTAATTATGTACATTTTATGGCAATATCTTCTTTAAATTTGCCCAAACTTTTGTCTGAGCCTTCAGACTCATGTACTGAACAATACAGTTTAATTTAATTACATATAAATTCAAGATTTTATTCATCAGAAAGATAATTTGTTTCTTCCAGCAAAAGTTGTATAGTATTGCTTTAAAGATTTTTCATGAAATAGTGACAGTCCTCTGGAGGCTGCCTTCATTTGGGTCCCAGCAACCTGAAGGCCAACATCTGGACCTGGTCCCTCCACCTCCTGATCACGGTCTGCTTGGCAACCGGTTCTGCACTGTCCCCTTTCACTCTCTCCCCCTCTGGCCTGTCTGTCCTCCCTTAGTGTTTCCCCCCAGGGTAATTGTCGGGTAATTTATGAAGTTCTAGCAGCATGGAGCAGGCTAGTGTATGGGACAGCATGCTGACCGAGCCCTATTCAGCTCCAGAGGAGAGGGCCTGGGTTCCTTTCATCCCGCCCATTATCAGCCTCTCTCCCTGGGCCTGGACACCTCCTCCTGCCTCTACTCGCCCTGCAGCCTTCCACAGCATGCAATCCTCTGTGGCCCCTTAGAGATGAAGGGGAAAGTTATTGGAGTCTTTAGTGACTCATAAACATCCCAGGGGATTTTCATACTGGCTTTGTGTCTTTTTGTTGTGGCCAAGATAATGCAATTGTTTCAGGCAGTGTAAATGAATAAATCACTGAGGAGTTTGTCCAAGCAGTGATAATAAAGGGCAGCACTCCGTGTTCTCAGAAACATTTGTCAGCCTGTTCAGACGCTTTGTGAAACAATTTTATATCTCTTACCCCAGACATTGGTTCTTAGAGGGAAATGTATAGATCCACTGATAAAGCAAACCAATTCCACACATGAGCTTCTAATATTATTTAAAAGCCTTGATATACAAGCAACACTTTATAAAGACAGTGTGAAAACCAGAGACTGTTGTTTGTCTGCTACAGACTTTGCTCTCTGGGCCACATGCCCAGATTGAAGCCCAGTTTGTGTGTGTGTGTGTGTGTGTGTGTGTGTACAGAAGATCAAGCCAATGATCCCATTAGACAATGACGAGCAGAGAGTGAAGGAGGCCTGATGGTACACAGCACAGGTTTGCTTATCAACTTAGCACTTTATTGAGCCATGATAGGCCTTAATCTTGCCTGATCCTCTGTCACTACAAGCATATGCCTGTGATAATGCCCTCATTTTCTGGTCACCTGAGCACTTTCATTGGGATGAACCCCATGAGGCGGCAGAAGCGGGTCTCTAAAGCCCAAAAACAGTCTGTCTCAGAGCTCAGAAATGGATTGGTGCTGAAAGGTGACATCTAGAGAAGAAAGTTAAACACTCTAATGCAGGGTTAAAGATTGAAGGATTATGTGGAAACATAGAGGGTGGCTATGCTTTCATTTGTAAAATGCAAAGCTCAGAGATCCTTGTGTCTCTCTGTGTGGCCCATCGCCTCTGTAAACACATGAATAAGAATAAGAATGACGAGGAGAATGGGATTTATGTGGCTCATGCATATAATAGCGGAGTAAGAGGAGGACTGATTACGATCCAGTAGAACTAGAGTCCCAAACAATAACCCCTGTATATGCACTCAGTGATTGTCCTTTCACTGCACAACACTTCTTGGCTGTTTTCTCATTGATGTGGTTTAAATCCTCATTCATTTCATATAAGGGATAATCTAACTAATCCAGAATTATGTACTGTTAATCTGCAGCCTCATACATTTTCTTCAATTTATAGATGATATATTAAAGATACATTTGGATTTTTTTTCATTCCCTCAGAGTATGAAAACTGTGGCAGAGAACCAACCATTAAAAGGTCTGAAAAACTGGAAAAGAATGAGATCTGGACCATTGTGTCCAACATTGTTAATTAGGACCTGACCCAATTAGCAGAGGAAAGTCCTGCAGCCATGTTGGCTCGGAGCCTAACGATGGGAAAATCCATATGCTTCAAATAAATGGCTCATGTTGGCTCTCAAGTTTCCCCCAATTATAAAATTACTGAATATTGGCTGAGCGAAAGCACCCTGCGGGGCCCCACGATGGAGCTGTGGTGGGGGGTCCTGAGGGCCCTCTTGATTCCCTCTCCTAACTTTTCTTTTCTGTGAGTGGAATCGATTGAGGTGCTTTGAGATCACACACAGAGTGACATGCGGACCAGTGTGAGACTCATCAATATTTAAAACATAGAACAGGATTTCACGCAACGTAACGGATGTCCAGTGTTTACACTTCTTTGCAGCAAAAGGAAAGAATATCGGTACATATAGAAAACACAGATGCTATGTCAGTGGCATCAGTGCTGACTGGTGTCAGAGCCAATAAATACCTGCTACAATTCCAGGGTCACTTCACCTGGGACTGAATACAGATTTTCTCATTACACTCAAATCCAGATGTTGACAGGCTTCTCAAAATATGTTATATAAAGTATAAAAAACTTTTATTGAAACAAAATATACTAAATGACATCAAACAAAAAGAGATACTGGTGAAATTACCTGTTAAGAAAGATTCAGTATGTATTTCTAAAAAGAGTACCTTACAGTTCGATTTGGTGTAAGCTCTGAAACTTTTTTTTGTTTGTTTACTTTATTATAATCACCATCATTATCTGAGAATGGGTAACATTTCAGTTTGGTTGATATTTATGCTCAATCAAACTAACTCATACGATGAAATAGATTTTTTGCTGTGGTCCTGAGGTGCAAAGCACAGCCTAACAAAGAAAAGAAAAGCATGACAAAATTACAGAAAACACAGCAACGAAACAGAAAACATGTTATCATCGACATTTATTTACACATAAAAGGTTGAAAATGGCAAAATCAAAAAAGTCTGAATATGCATGATAGGAGATGAACAGCTTTTGTTTGATTTGGAAAAAGCAAACATAAATAGCATATTCAGTAGTAAAATAAACATGGTCAATATTCACGAATAAGAAAAGTAATCAAGACATACTGAAAGCAATTCCTGAAGCCTTCTCTCCATTTCTAAGTAACATATGGCCAAAATAACTTGCTTTGTTTGATTTTTTTTCCCCTTAAGGTTTTTGCTTATGTTTGGCAATCACAACTGCATTACTTGAAAAATGCTTTGAAGTTGTGTTTTGCATATCATGAAGATGCACAAAGACGCCCACAGCTGGAGAACAAAATCTACCAGTGTTGGGTAAATATAAACCAGGGTGTCCTACTGTGTTCCATACAGAGAAAAGCAAACAGTTTTTTCGATGAGCTGGCGGATAAACTCAAGACATTCCAGCCATGATTGTGTAAAGTTTTTCTTCCATTTGAGTGGAATCAAATAGTGATGGAAAGCTTAGCCGTGGCTGCTCTCAGAATCCCTGCAATCAATCTGTCTCAATCCAAAATTCACAAGTTTTTCTTTTTGTACTTCTCTGTTACTGTTCTGGAAGGTTCAGTGCATACGTGTGTTATATGCATGTTCTAAACCTCCAGTTCTCTGGTACAGCATCACCAGAGGATTTGTTAAGAAATCCCTGAGCTCAGTGTTGAAATCCACTCTTTCCATATGACAGAGATGCTGAGTATTTGTGCCAAGATTTATCAGCAGATACATGAGGAACATAAAGCCTGAAAACAAATAAATCTTCATTAAGAGAAGATGATATTGGGTACATTTTCTGAAGTATACCTCGACTACAATAAAAAAAACATTGTAAAAATGAGAAAGTGTTAGCTTTATGGTTAAAGCAAGGAAGAACAAACTCATTTAGGTTCTTTTAAATGACCTTCTCCCCAACTGAGGGACCCCTTTTGCGTGATAGAGATGTGATTTCACAGACTGTTTCAGGAGCCAAGTCAAATTTATCTGACCCCTTTTGTCTTAAGCTTCTGGTTGAATTGTACCTAGTCTGCCATTAACGCTGCTCTTTACATGTTTAAGCACCTCATATGGTGCCTCATACCTTTCTCCAAAGTGTCTCATGGATACCATATGTAAATAAGGCCTTGAAGGCATCATCTATCTGGTGTCATTGAAGAAGGCAATAAAACCGTGGCCTGTTGAACTTAGTGGTGAAACTCCCACTTTCACTTAATTTCAAAATGACTATACAATAAAAAACTTAGTTTGGATCTAATTTTAATGTCAACCACATACCAACAGTCTACAATGAAAGTTTCAACACAATCATTGTGAAATCCTGCACGTAGAGCTTAACACAACATGTGAACATGCCCCTGTTTTGGTTAATGTGTAAGGGGATTCATCAGCTTTGGGGGAGTTAAAGGGGGTGTGGGAAGGTGAAGTGGGGATTGCAGGAAGGAGGTGTGAGAGGGGGAGAAAGTGTGTCCCTTCTGTCATTGGCTGCAGCCCTAAGTGTCTCATTATGCAGCTTATTGTTCCTTTGTTGTGTTGGCAATATATATACACCCCAGTGGGCCCTTAGGGTGACAGTTGAGACACTCTCACTCCAGTGGACTGATCATCAGACTGAACAGCACAGACTGTGTGGCTCTGTGGAAAGCTAAAAAAACTTGGAGGGCATCTGTAGCATTTAAGCTCCCAGCATTTAAGAGTTTTTTTTTAAAGACATAATAATTTTTTTTCTTCAATTCCTCTTGACTTTCAAACTAAAATGGATTCCGATGCCAGCTCCACCTGCAGCCGCTCCTCATCCCCAGACCTGGTGGTGGATGATTCTACTGGGAGTTTCTTCTCCAATAAGATGTTCCAGAAATTCTGCCAAGAGAACCGAGCAGACAGCGAGGCCAGCCATGACAGAGGGGAGCACTGCAGCAGGGATGGGAAAACCAAAACTAGGTCTGAACTCAGCAAGGATGAGGTGCAAGACCTGAGGCTGAAGGTCAACAGTCGAGAGAGGAAAAGGATGCACGACCTGAACCAGGCAATGGACGGCCTGAGGGAAGTTATGCCATATGCTCATGGACCTTCTGTCCGCAAGCTTTCAAAAATTTCCACCTTGTTGTTAGCTCGCAACTACATCCTGATGCTGTCCAGCTCCTTGGAGGAAATGAAGAAACTGGTTGGAGATGTTTATGGTGGCAGTGCTGCTGCCCAGAGCCGCTCTGTTCCCCATCCCACAATTGCCTCAGCAGCCACGTCTGCCCACCTCCCACTACATCCTTTGGCCCAGTCCCTGCACTCTCTGGTGGGAAGCACGCCTACAGCTCTGCAGCATCACTCCTCTACTCCCTCTTCAGCTCCAACTCCACACTCCCCACCATCAGCCAGCTTTCTGGGATTTCATGCTCCGGTCCAGGGCCTACTGAAGGACCCACTCCATCTGAGCAGCTCCTACAGGCACTTCCCTGGCATGCCATGCCCGTGTACACTGTGCCAGCCTCTGCCCACCGCTACCTCCACATTGCACAGCCTGTCTATGAACAAGTGAGCAGGACTCTCTTAAAACTGACCCTTACTGCTTGGATCAATGCAATGAACCAAACAGCTTACTAAGAACTGATAACATGCTGGCTGGTGTCAGAACTTGTATATATTGTACATACAAACTGCTGCTATTTGTTATCAATTGTCTCTTCTGCTTTGTTTATGTAGCAATAATGTAAATGTACTGGGGATTTTATGAGAGTAGCAAAGTCTGTAATTTATCTGCTGTCAATGGTGATCAAACATTGTTAAAATTGTAATAGTTGTATGTGAATGTACAGCTTTCTATTTTCTTAAATTAAAATTCTGTTTTGAAAAATATTCCAGTTTGCTTTCTTCATTTTATAAATTTGAAAATGTCCTAAGTTTTCCTGACTGCACTTGAACAAATGTGAAGAAGCCAGTTTGTAATATTTCTTTAATTAGGCAAATATTTTTCGGCAAGAACAAATAGTAGTAGTATAAGATCAACAACGTAACATCTTTGATAACAGAAGGACTTTTATTGGTGCTTGGACAAGCTGAGAGAGCAGCACAAAAATGGATGTTTAGGAAAGGGTGTCATTCGTTGCTAACCAGCTTTGGACAGACTAGCCACTAAAGAGCTAAAGAGGGACAGCAGGGAGAAACAATACAACAGCACAGAAGTTGAATGCGGTGTTCTTGAGCCAGGGGACCATCCATCTTCACCTCAACAGGGTGTAGGAGATGAAAGGACAACACAGGCGCCAGGAAGGCGCGTCACTTTTGTCTGACGCAGGCGAGGGACACAGCCATGTCCTCAGCTCCAGGCCAGCCATTTGTCACTGTCTCGTAGGATTATGAATATAGACACACAAAGGGCAAAATTAAAGCAGAGGATATAATGCGGTCATCTTAAAAACACTTGATATATTACACACAGGGTCACACTTTTGTTTCATATGAAAATTTCCACATAACATCACAACAACGATGCAGTCAGCATTTGATTGCAATAGTGATATTCAAATTTAAGCTGAGTCACAAAAAATGTTGCTCAAATAAACCTCATACTTATCTATATGTACACAATACAATAGTGCCATGAACATGATTTCTCAGCCATGGCTGGCCTTCACTTAGCAACAAATCAAGCGTGTAAAATACATGCTTATCCTCCCACGGCTGACAGATGAGTTGGAGATCAGGGGAGAAATGAAGAGATGTAACTCATTCTCACCCACCTCCCTCTGAGACCACTGAAAAGATCTGAACAATAGCCATGCGTGGGACACAAAGGCAGGGGGAGTCCACACTCTCGTGCCTGGGACACAGACCCCCCCTCCATTCAATCTACATTTCATCATGGTAACAAGCGCTGTCGGGCCAAAAGGCCTGACACCCTCGGCCACCACAAAGGCGGTTAGCTCTAATATATGAGGCTATTGACACTGTAAAGAGCTCCTGTCAGTGCTGGGGGATTGTCAGCTGTGGGATGTCTCAGTGGGGGGAAGCAGCTGCCAGCCAAACCAAGCGGCGGAGCTTCTGTCGTGGGGACCAGCTCTGCAGCGTCACCTGGTCCCTGGTCCCCCAACACAGAGACCCCAGCCCTCCCATAACCCCCCCTCACTTACTTTATCGGGGCACAGGTGGGAATGGGAAGCAGAACACATTGTGGAGATTAGTGGGGATCGGCCTCCCTTTGCTCTAGGTAGATAATTAGAGACACTGACTTGTGCAAAGCTGGTGTTTCCTGATCGGCACCAGATGGTGTTAACCCACAATGTGCCATCAGTGGTCTGGAGAGTGTGTGTGGGTGTGATGACTGCGGTGTGTAATGGATATGCTTCTTAAATCATACAATATGGGCATGTCCTCTGTGTACCATTATGGTCAGCCTCTGCTGTCATTACGGTGGTGTTTAGCATACGCTAACCAGCAGTGACAGCACTGCTTTTAGTCATGATGTTGTGCACAATAATCTCTGGAAATGAAACAATGGGACAATTTAAAATTGATGTTGGAACAAGTATTCAGATACTATATTTGTAAAAGTAAAAGTGTTTTAGTTTTAAAATGATACAATAGTAAAGTTTTAGATTCAAAATCTCATCTAAGCAAATATACTTGTTTGATCAAGTAGCTGTTTTCATCATGTCATATGCTGCAAGACATATGGCAGTGCAGTCTCACGTTAGCATGTATAATAGCTATGTTGGTCCACAGCACAAAATGTAGCAGTATTGGGATATGTCTGTCTTTTAAAACTGTAACATACCAACATCTTATATTACATTAAACTATTTCACAGTTCTAAAATGTTCAAAAAACTGTTATAAAATTGTCGATGGGGGTGCAGAACCATGAACTGTCATGTTAGAGAGCCTAGTTTGTGTCATATTGGACCTATTATTATCATTATTGAGGGGGAGGGCATACAAAATATGCATTATTAGTTTTTATATCAATTCAAATCTGAAAGCTGCTCTGCTACATAAAATGCTACCATCAAATCATTTCTCTTTATTTTGACACTACTATGTTTTATACATGTGGACAAATGTGCCTATTATACCATTATTTTGGAGATCAAGCTGTATATGACCAGTAAACCTGGTTTAGTTGTAATAGGTGGAGGTTTTGACAAATGTAAGCCTGCATACCTGCAAAAATAACATTTTGAAAGATTCTCTTTGATCTCTTGATAAAGAATTGTACTAATAATATTTCAATCTGTTTCTAATTCAGTTAGAAATATCAGTCTCATAAAAAAGTTAGTGTCTATAGTTTTAGTGTCTATAGTATAGTTTTAGTTATAGTAGAATTAGTGTCTATATTTCAATTATTGAAACCAGATAATTCTATTGCAAGCTAGATATATTCTGACAGTATAATCAGTACATTTATTTACTTCTCATTTCTTATGAGTAACATGCGTTTTTAAGGTCTCAGTTCTAGACATAGAAAGCACAAGACAGATTTTTTTCACATCAAGCACAAGAAGATGCGGATATAGTTTGTATTTTCATTCACCTTGAAATGTATCAAGTGCAGCAGTGACATAGAAGGGGAAACTGTCTGAGGATAGGTCTTTCGCAAATGCACTTTGTAACTTCCAATATCTGGATTTGAGTTTTTTTTTCATATTAATCCTGATGAATATGGTCAGCGCTAACAGGGGAAATGGCTTAAATTAGAGATAGTTCTATTTTTTCATCCAACTTCAAACTGAGTCAAAAAATTTACTTTACTTTTCTGTTCAGCTGATATGCAAGAATTACACAATTCAAAGGTAGAAATGCCAGTAATTACAAAGGATGAAACTACATTGTAACACATTCCCCCTTTGTTAAATTAATGCCCATGTAGACAGATGGATAAGTTAACTGCTTCAGATACTGATCAATAAAGAAGTGCTTATCCCAACTTGGCTCAGCCCAACCTGCACTGACAGAGTTAATTAGGGGACTGAAAGGCCCAATTAAGTGGATTGAGGGGCTGCTCCCGCAGACATATTGGAGGACATACTCGCATATTGTGCAGCTTCTGGAGAAAGGGGAACTTCAATTAAGAGAGAACACACGTCCAGAGGCTTGTTGCCTGTTCCTTTTCATTTTATGCTCTGTAAAGCCTTGAGCCCCCACACCCCTTCTTTTTCCACCCAGAATACTGATGAGGGGAAAGCACAGCTGCTTGGGGTCAACACGCATATGCAATAGGGTGTGCACTTACGCTCACATGCACATCCACAGATGTACAGAGAGAAAGACTGATGGGGGGTCTCAGGCAGGAATTGCTAAATGCTGATTAGTCAACATAATGGCTCAAGACGGAAAGCTTTAGTCTTCATACATTTGTTTGGTTTTATGTACAGCTTATTGGTTTTTAGATTGAATTAAAAGGAAACAATTTGCATACGTTTAAACTGTTATTGTCTATCGTGGTAGCTTTGTACTAAAGTTTGTTCTCATTTGATGGACTTCCATCAACTGTGCTCTAAAGCTGCACTAATGGTAACTTCAAATGTATTTATGAAACTTCTCATTCAAAACAAGTAAATCTAGAAAATGTACACACTCAAATATCTTGACCGGGTGATGTCCATAAGACATTGGACTTGTGATCCCACGGCCGCTACGGAAAGTTATATACTCTTGATGCTCAGATTTCGTAAACGCAGTTTCATATAATCCCGTTACTATCCATCACAGCTCATTTTGTTACTTTGCGGCTCTGTTTGGGTCTCTTCAGCCACCGTAGGGATTGCAAGAAAGAAGAGGACAAATTTTCTGTTTGTGAAGTAAAGAAGAGTGCTAAAGTAGTTTCGTCTGAGTGTAAATAAATACCTTATGTGTGTACATAAGGCAGAAAGGAAGTCAAACTACATCACGTGAGGTTTTTTTTTCAAAGCTGTGCAGCGAGGTTAGAGTTCAGTAAATACTGATGATGTCATCGTCTGAAGATGGCTGAAGGGTGAGACTGAAATCGCAAAATTATTTCTGTTTATCAGTTTATTATTACAGAGAACTGTGATTTCCTATAGATATCGTGTTCCTCGTTGTGTTGTGTGTCTAATGAGAATTTTTGTAATTACTTTGTTGTAACTGCTGAGTTCTACTACCTGCGGAATCAGTTCAGGAAGTGTATTTGTTTACAAAAACATAGCATTGCTAGCGTTAGCTTGGCCTGTTTAGCTTTAGCATAGAGCCATTTAAATCCCACAGAGGCAGCTATCGGGCTGTATACATTAATATTTTCAGATGCAGTATTTTATATTCAGGCTTACAGTGTCTTTCATTACTTTTTTGTCGATAAATTGTCTTCTGTTGCTCCGCCAGCTGGCATTAGCTAACTCGTTATCTTGCTAGGCTGTGTGATAGCTAAAAACCTTGAGAACGTCAGCAACTCAGAGTTGATGAGTTTCGCTAAATGTCCAGTTGCGGTGTTCTGTTTTTTTTAAATTTTTTTTATAATGCCTGTGCTGTTTTGGCTGTGAAGAACGGATAACCTTTTGCTATCTGTTGATCACAGAGAAGGCTGGTGGGGAGGCTGGCTTCAGCAGAGCTTCCAGACCGTCAAAGACAAAGTAATCAACACACAAGAAATTCTTATTTTTAAAAGATAGTATTCCTGCTTTTATGTTACGTTTGGATTGCGATGTGCTAGAGTGTTGATATCTTTACAGACAGTCATTGTCTTTGTCACATTACACTGTGTGTTCTGCATAATTTAGATGGCTGCAGATAGGCAGCAGATGGTGAAAAAAAAAAACTGTCATACATAGAAATCTGAGCTGTTCTCTGAGAGGAAATTTCAGAAAAAATGGGTGTGTAAGAGAAATGTCCATCTCATGTGTATTATGTTGCAATGTAAAACAGATGTCCCAATACCATGTACACAGTTCACGATACCAAGCTGATGCCATCTGACTTTATGAGCTATATCACTATATTAGGGAACATGGCATACGAGGCAGTTCCACAATAGAAGCATCTGTTTCAAATCACAAATAGTAATGAGTAATTGCATTTCCACACAACCATTTTGGCAACATATTGTTAACATAAAGTTACGAACTTGGATATCTTGAAGTCTGTTTACTGGTCCACATGCTTGTCTCACACTACATGATGTTATTATGATATTCATAGTGTAAAACAACTACTTCCTTATTGAGATGATAAGCCTTTATCTGGATTTTGATGTTGTTCTTCTGATTTTTCTCCATTGCAGTCATCTGAAGCCTTAGAATTCATTAAGCGAGACCTGACAGAGTTCTCCACTGTAGTGCAGCATGACACAGCCTGCTCAATTGTGGCTACGGCCACAGCTGTCAAAAACAAACTTGCTGTAAGTGGCAGTCTGTAGCCATGTCATTTATTTTATTAATATGTCATGAAAACTTGGTCAAAATCTGATTGAGTTAATTTGCTAATTGTGCACATGTATGCTGTTTTCCAGGTGGAAGGGTCTTCAGAGACGACAGAAAAGGTGAAGAAGAGCCTGTCTAGCTTCTTAGGGGTGATAACAGACACACTTGCTCCACCCCCTGATAAAACCATTGATTGTGATGTGATCACATTGGTGGCAACACCAGCAGGAACCACAGAAGTCTATGACAGCTCTAAGGTGGGTACTAAATGACTGAAATATACATGATCTTTAGAGAAACTGGCAGTTACAATTGGTGAAAACATTACTTTGCCATTGTTGACAGCTAATCTGTATCATTAAAGAAGGAAAGAAAAGACCACATCCAAAATGATGCCTACACTCGCATACATGTCGTCATGTGTGTTTGTATAAATCCAAGTTGGTATGATTTATGAAAACATTGAGTGTCACTTTCAAGATACTTAAAGTTGTGAAAGAATCGTTGGTCATCATTATGTCCTTTGCTTTCTGAAAGAATGGTACAATGTATCTTATGCTAAAGGAGAAAATAAATAACAAACTGATGCTCCTTTCCTTACCATTTAAACCCTTTTGATACATGATATTCAGTGGCTTCCTCAGCCTGTTAAAGCAATGTCATCCAGTCGTTCAGACATCTGTCACTTTGATGTTAGTGCTCCTCACAGCTTCATGCGGACATGCCTACACCAGTGATGGAGAATGCTACGCAGTGTGGATGGTAGTTGCCGTTCACATGAGATTGGGTAGTACATTAATTCAGGTACAGCCCAGCACAAAAGTCTTTTAGAGTCATTGTTTTTTCCAAAACATTAACTCATCTTGTCACAAGAATTTATGTTAGCGTAACAAGAGTGCAGTCACGGTGTGAAACATACCAGATGTGTATGGGAGAGTCGGTGTTAGATTTGTAGGAGTTTATTAGCACTACTTTAACAAGCATAGCTGTTATCAACTTGAGAAAAATATGACCTTTTATTTCACTTGAGGGCACGCTTTCCAACGCCACAGCTTTACATTTGATGAGAAACCACAGAACCTCTCAAAGTGCTGGAAGTCCTTGTAGAGTAACTGCTTTCTCATAACAGCATGTTATTTTTTAAATTCATATCGGCCTTATGAGAACACTGCTTTATGTGAAACTAAACGGTGGTGGATGGGAGCAGTTAAAGATATTGATATATAGTCGGAGAGCAGAGCTCAAGTGTTTAAGCTACAGCCAAAATGCTTTTAATCACATTCTCCTCTCATTTATTTATTACAGTCAGTAAAATTCCTCTGAGCAGCTTATTATAAGCCAATAAAATTGGTGCATTAAATTGACTACAGCAGTTCAGACTTGTGCCGTATTGCAATTATATACATATGTTACAGAGTCAGATCCAGTCAGATTGCTGTAGCAAATTATTATGAAAAAAGGCACCAGGGGGTATTTCACACATGACACAAACATGTTCAGTTGCAGTTGGATTAATCAAAGTTGTGCATGAGTGAAAGGGTTTTAGAGAATTTGATTACCTCTGGTCATGTCTACAGCTTGGATACCTTAATTTATCTCATTTTGGGCCCCATCTAAGTAAAGATGACTGTTGGATAGGATCCTGTGTCTTGGTATTATGTCAGTATTATCTATTGTCAAATATGTCCAAATCTGAGCCATAGTAACTGAATGACAAAATAAATCAGGACCTCTGCTACAATCTCCCCTCTTTTGAAACATTTGTAGCTGCACTAACACAAGTCACACGATTTGTCTGTATTTAGACTCATTTCAGTCACGAGGCGTGTTCAGCTTCATGCATGGCGGTCTTGAATCAGTGCAAGATTGTGAGAAATCTTGTCATACATCACAATGTCTGATGGCATTAACCTTTAGAGGAAGTAAGGTAGCTGTGGTCAGGACAGGTCGGGTGCTGCTGCTCTCTTATGGCTGCACAGATTTTTTTGAACCACGTTTGTGATAACACAGTTATGTCTACATTGACTCACATACTGCGTGATGCCTCTTCTTTGTCTTAGAACTTCAGCTCCATTATCTCCTGTGGTTATCTCTCACGAGGGTGGATGTAATTTCCTCTCTCTGGCAGCTCTGTACATGGAATCCACAAATGCTCCAGTTTTCAGTTACAGCAAGAAAGCTGTTAAAACAACTTAGTTCAAGAGTTGCCGTGCTGGTATATGCAAGCGAGTAACGCCCTTGAGTCTCGTATTTTCTTATTTTTTAGGTGTGTTTTTTAAAACTCCTGGCAACATGAGTTAATGGTATCCTCAAGTATATGGTTCAATAAAACAGAAAAGTAGTAAAAGATCATGAACTATCTTTAAGTGTTGCTCCAGCAGGTATGCCTGTGAGATCAGCCATTAATCTGACTGCACTCCATTATAGTCCACTTCTGACATTGGTGGCAGTTTTTGGTTGATCATCAAATTAGCCACAGTTGTATTTGAGTGCACCTATTGGATCAGATCTATGACGATGGTGTCATGTGCAAAGCTCAGAAACAGAGGAGTGCTCTTGAGCAGGATTGGAATCAGCTTGTTGAGATCGACAGGTCAGTGTGCTTGTTCAGGGTATATCTGGTTTTGATTTATTTGTGAATAGATGCAAGATTGTAAGTGAGCACATGATGTGCATGTGGATTGAAACAAGCACTGCTAAGCTTTTCTTTTCCCTGCAGGCACGTCTCTACAGTTTGCAAGCTGACCCTGCTACATACTGCAATGAGCCTGATGGTAAGACAGAACACCGTGAAGTAGCTTCCTATAAAGACCAGAAATGTGGTTTGGAAGTTGGAAGGTTTGTTTGATTTGTGAACAGAAGCGCTGTTGTATTTCATTATCTTAGCATGCATCTGTCTTTTAAGTTCTCTTTAGCCTCTGTGACCAGTGTGGAATAAATGTGTTTTTCTTTGGTTTTGTTCACTTGTTCCAAGAGCATTACCAACATTGTAATGCCATGTGTTGTAATTGCATCTCAACCATAATAAGTGAGATTTTTATCCACAGCATAAAGGGAAGGGTGTGGAGATGAGCAAGTGGGTTTCAGGAAGGCTTTCTAAGTGTTTTTTGTCATGTTTTGTAGGTCCACCTGAGCAGTTTGACAACTGGCTTTCCAGCTTCAGTCTGGAAGATAAGAAAGGAGAAATCTCTGAGCTCCTGGTCAACAGTCCTTCAATAAGAGCGCTTTACACCAAAATGGTACCCGTTTTTTCCTGCCAACACTCAATCTTCAGGAGCTCAGGCAATTTTTTTTTTTTAATTTGAACAAATTTATCAAATAAAGAGTTTCTCTTATTCTGCTGTGCAGGTGCCTGCTGCTGTAGCCCACTCAGAATTCTGGCAGAGGTATTTCTACAAAGTCTTCCAGCTGGAACAGGTACATGTGCCACATTACCTCAGCTGTGCTTGTCAGTGCAATGCCTTGTCTTTGGTGCCATCTGCTGGCCAGTTTTTGCCTCATTTAGGACATTTGAGCTCTGTCAAAACAAGTCAAGGTGGAGCTTGAACGATGAGTTTTGTTCAATGTTTTATATCTGAAATGTTAAAGTTGTATCATATTTATAATGTAAGTTTGGAAGCATTATTAATTTGTGTATAATATACGTTCATTTCTTCTTACAGTATGAAGATGTGCACATGTTTAAAATCATTAAACCTCAGTTTCACTGTGGTATCTAGGAGGAGGCGAGGAGAGTGGCACTGAAGCAGAGGGCGGAGCAGAGTGCCCACACAGAGACCCTGGGCTGGGAAGAGGAAGAGGAGGGTAAGCTAGCGATAGTTTGAAATTGGTCAGCTTTACTTTAAAACCTGTCACTTACTCTGCCCCTTTGGCATCTCTGCTGTTGCACTCAGACGACTTCCTCGGCTCCACGTCATCATCTCAACTAAACTTCACACCCTCGTTGGACAGCAGATCTACCCTACAGCCCAGCACCTTGACAGCTCCCACAGGGGCGACTCTGCTGAGCCCCGTCCTCTCTCCAAGCGAAGAGCGGGAAGCCACCCTCTCAGTTAGCAGCGACAGTGTCAGCCTGCCAACACAGGTGGAAGTGCAGCCAGCGCCCGTTGCCACGGAGCTAACCGAGAAATTGGCAGAAGCGACATTGAAGGATGTTGTCGAGACAAAAGATGAGCAGAGACCTAAAAAGAGTGACTTGGAGCATGAGGCTGCAGCAGAGGCTGTAACACAGCCAGAGGTCCCTGCTGATGGGGTGTCAGTTCGAGCCCCCGCTTCTAAACAACCAGAAAACGCAAAGGAAGAGGGGCCACAAGACCTGAGAGTGTTTGAGCTTAACTCTGACAGCGGGAAGTCAACACCCTCTAACAACGGCAAGAAAGGTACAAAGTCATGAGCTTTGTTAGCTGGCGGTGGGAATCTCACCGTTCCAGAAAGTTATTGAAATGAGATTAAGTTAAATGTGGAGGTTGAGTTTCCTACTTACCGTAATAGGATTTGAAGAAGTAGCAGAGCCCATGTCACAGAGAGTCCCAGATTGTGACGTCTTTTTTCCCCCAGGGTCCAGCACCGATGTGAGCGAGGACTGGGAGAAAGACTTTGACCTGGACATGACAGAAGAAGAGGTCCAGATGGCTCTCTCTAAAATAGAAGATTCTGGAGAGGTTAGTGTTTTTATTAGTTGGATGACTGTTCATGTGTGGAGTTGGAGTTGTTTTACTAACTCTTTCCTCCCCATTTTCCATCAGCTGGATGAAGACTGGGAGAACTGGGACTGAGGGCCTCCGAGACAGTGACTGTGTCCCGCTATTAAAGCTAGTTCTCGGCAGATGAACCGTGCTTATTGTGTTTTAACTCTTTGTCCACACTGTCACCATGTCATGATTGTCGGTTGGGGATTTTCTGGCTGGTTTGGACCATATTGGTAAACTGTTCAATACAGCAACTGGAAGACCAAGGCAATAAGAATTAGACTGCTTAGCTGTCAGATTAGTGCAGATAGGACTCTAAAGAGGGCAACGGCTCAGGTCTTTGAGTAACTTCTCACTTAGAGAGTATATGACAGGTTTCAGTCATTCTGACCTTAAAGCTGAGGAACATGCAGTGACAAGTAAGAATGGTAAGGTTTCCCTGCAGAAGCAGCAGAGGAGGAGCTGTTTTTTCTTTTTTTTTCTTTATGCCATTAAATACATCTTGTATGTTGCAAGTGTATTTCAAGTTGACAATTTAAATGTGGGCTGCAAAATAGCCATAAACTGTAATGCTGCTTGTCACCTCTCTAGAAATACTTTGAAAGTGATTTATGAATGATCAAATCTACCTGCGTCCCTGTCTTTCACCCCCCCCCCCCTTTTTCTCATCTTTATTATGCAAGTGGATCTTCAAACTGGAAAAAAATATATAAATTTTGGCCTTGTTTCTCAAAGCACTTTTCATTTTGGATTCACTCCTAACTCTAGATATATGGCCTTTTAAAACACACCGCTGGGTGATAAAGTTATCCAAATGTTTTTGTTGCATTCTGTGAAACGTGACCAGCTGGCGTGTCATTAGTAGTTCTTCTTCCTCCATCTCTTTGTCATATAATTTTCATATGAGCTTGTTGCGAGTTAGTTTTCGGTCACTTTTAACTTGTGTCACTTCCTTGAGTCATGATGTCTTATTTGGGTAGAGGGAACTTGTTTAATCAACTTTCATGGCTAAGGGGTCACCTTCAAACTCATCCTGGTGTCATAATACAGAATCCTTTGGTCTGAATTTAAGGGTAGCATCTCTTGACCTGTGTCATTTTAAGTTTCTCTGTTGGTCAGATTAGCCAAGCAGAATGTGCCAAGTAGACCAAGAAGCAGTGTGAGCACGCTCCATGCTTTTCTGATTTCCTTTTCCATCATCTGTAATGTAATTGAAAAAAGTGAGTCTAGGAGCATAATATTTATACTAAAATAATTGCTTAATTATTGTAATTATGTGCTTTCAATTGCATGTCTGTACAATAACATTATGCAAAGCATTGTGCAGATGGTTACTGTTGAGTTGTATGTTTTTGGCTGTTCTTCAGGTTTTTGTGTTCAGACGATGTGTTGCATGTCTGTATTTCTCGGCTGTGTATTCCCCTCAGATTCACACGTTGAACTAATCGGAGCTGTTCTACACACGTCTGTTTTCAGAGCTGTCAGATCTTTTGTTTTCTTCGTTTGTTTTTGTTTCCAAGTCGAGTATTTCACTATATTTTTCAAATTGTCATAGTCATTAAAAGATTCATGGCTAATCGGATTTGTGTCTTTGATTAATCCAGTCTGTTTAGACCAAACTACAGAGCCAAACATTGCAACCAGTCAGCATTTTTATTAGTAAGTTTTGTGCTTACTTTGTAAATTCCACTTTCTTACAATAAATAAGAAAGTCATAGGAAGAAGTACACCAGAAGGGTGGTGGCTATAAATACAGTTTGCAGAAACAATGCAGATGACAACATTCTGTGTAAAACCTAATTTCCCCTGCTGTATATTTAATGTTAAGATTAATTTTAGAAAAAAATCTGATTCTTTAAGGGTAGTGCCTTTTTTGTATGGTTAAAAAACAAACGGATACCTTAGATTTTACTCTTCAAAATGACAAATAATTTAAGTTTTTATTTGTTTTGGCCAGCTCAGCCAGCAGATGGCGCTTTTGCTCTGTTGAGACATTCCCAGTCACAACATGCCACTCCTTTTCTTTCAGCTGCAGCATCCATCTCACAGACATGGATTAGCCACATGTTTCTCTCACACAACAATGTTTCTCCCCCCTTTGCATTGATATTCTAATTCTTGCTATTATTATTTTCCACAACACATTTAATTTGCTTTTCTATGGTTTTCTTGAGGAGTGAGTCACTGTGTGTGTGTGTGTGTGGGGGGGGTGGTGTTTGTGGTGGCATCAGATGGGCAAATGTAGGTCACGGTGGAGGGACACCTGTACAGCGGACTGCCTCTGCAACATGGATGCTGCTTGTAAAGATGGCTACTGGCTGGGGCTTTCTGCTACTCACACAATAGTGTGTATGGTGGGTGTGTTTTTTTGGGGGAGGGGCGGATGATGAGAGTGTGGATGATAAGACAGACATGGAGATGCATAATCATCATCCTTTTTAACCAATGCCAAGCTTAATACAGAAAGTGGTAAATCTCCCTTTTGAATTTCATGAATTTAAGGATGAATGAACAGAATGTTTAACCTTTCTCGTGTGAGTATGATTAGGCAAAAAAAAAATTACTTGTCTCAACACTAGAGACCATAAGTACTTTGACACTTGAGATGTGTTTTTATGACTGCAATGGTTGACACTTATTTGTTCAATAATAATACTGCTCTTCCATCCATATTCCCCATTGGTAATGGATTGTGCATATGTTGCCCCAACTGGACCCCAAAAAACATAGACACCATATACATTACATTCCTTCTTTCCCTGTTCCCACTCTGACGCCTTAGTCAGCAGAAAGGCTGTAAAGGAATTTCCTGTTGTAGCCCACCGCTCCCTGCGCCTGCTGTTGCTTGTGTGTGTGCTTTACATTACGACTGGCTCTCACCAATGTCATGTAAAGAACATTTCAACGTGGACAGACAATGAAGAGGGGGAGGCCAATCATACTGTGGAGAGAAATACCTCTCTCCGGAGGATCTCCGCAGCGCTTCCCTCTTCCACCTCATAATCCATCCTTGACGGATCCCTTCCTGCTTTCTGCCTCTTTGACTTTCTCCGTCCTGGTCCACATACTGTCAAAGATGCAAACAGTCACAAACACACACCTTTAGACCCTCTCAAGCAGACACAAAAAAATGTGTGCACACAGAGAGTCAGGATGAGGTCATTGTCTTGAGAGCGACTATTATTCTCGACACCCTAAAGGGAGAAACCCTGTCACCCCTCTGCCTTTCAGTGAGCACAAAAGACTCCCTTTGCGGGAGGAGGCAGCTATGGAATGTGTTACCAGGGTTTTCTATACCAGCTGCCCTCCAAATTCACACTCATTTCAAGTGTCTATGTGTGTGTTTCCTCGCAGCTATGTGCATTAATGTGTGTGTGGTTTGGTGGCTGAATTATACAAACCGACATCTGTGTGTGAACTACAAATCCAACATAGTTTCGTTCCTGCCACAAAGACAGAAAATGCTGCCACCAGGCTAAGTGTTGATGCATCTCTGAGCTTTGTGGGGAAAGAAAAAAAAAAACTTCTAAGGACTCTTGAGATGCCTCAGGATTTTTCCATGACAAACCATCGCCTTTCCCAATGCTGAGTGGTGGGAACTGGCCACTTTGTTTGTATGAAGCAGTGTCTGTGAAGAATGCAGGGTTTAGTCCGGGAGGGGATGACTGGGGGAAGCATGATAACTCCCACTCCATTCAGATTTATGGTGAAGACAGAGGGGCTCCTCTAGATGCATGTCAAGGGACTAGAAGAGCGCCGCCCCTCTATTCCAAGCCAGCCAAAGCAAATGTTTAGTCGAACAACCCCTGGCTTTTCTTTACATCCTGCTCTGTCTTTCTCTTCTGCTCGTCTCTTCTATCATATGGGAAAGTTAGCAGCAGTCCTCCTGTAAAGCTTTTAACAAACACTGTGCGTTCATATTTCAATCTGCACTTTGTGTGAACAGCAGTTTTTGTGGTATGTGGTGAGCAGTTTGAAAGTTTATTATAAACCAGAGTTTGCCTGTGGAGGTTTAAACAGATCACGTAATATGAGAAGGTTCAAGTTTTAAAAGTTTTGCCTTTAAAAGGGCTCATTTCCTTTTAATCACCTGCATTAGGAGTTTGACATCTGGTGGAAAAGACTCTTTAGGATTCTTACAGAGAGTTAGATAATACGATAACACTTTGCTTGCGTGTCTATACTAAATGTGAAGCTATAACCAATTAGATTTGAAAGTAAAGTTTAAACATAAATCTGTTAGATTTTGCACGTTTGCAACTGCACAAGACTCCAGAGGGGTGTATGTGATCTAAAGATGATCATCACAGAGGGTACTCGTGTCTCTCTACAGACAACAGTTTATCATGGCTCTGCGTCCCTAATTCAATATACACATGTGCAGCAGACCTCCTTCTGTAGATGTCCATGTACTGGAAAATCAGGCTTTTTGCAGGAACTGTAACAAGAACAGGTATGTTTCCACCAGGGATAAAAGTTTTTCATGTGCACTTCCAACTAAATATTATTAGCATCTAAGACTGCTGGATGTCTCTCACATTGTGAGGTTGCTAAGTGACCAGTTAAGATTTCACTAAAGAAACAGTCTTCTATTCAAAGAGGACATATTAAACTTTCTGGGCATCTTCTTTTTGCATCAGTGTGTTACATAGTGATCGTGAATACAAAAGGTCTGCATTGTTGCAAAACCCAAAGTCCACACAAAGAGTTTAATTATCTCCCATAGACTGGCCTAACTTGTAAATCAAGCTTTTTTAACTTTATTTTCCTGCATCACTGTGTAGTACATTAGCTTAAAGCCTCTCTAGTTTGACATTCCTTAAACTAAGAATGAGCTGCTGCCTTGAGCTTCACCATTTTTTTTACCAGAAATCTGGCAAATCAGAGCCGCTAAAACACAGTTTTTGACAGTAAGAACTGTTATAGCAAAGTACAGTTTGAAAACAATTGTGTGTTTAAGAACACTATAAAACGTAAGCCCAGATCGTAAAAATTTTTGATTAATAAATGAGAAGAATATGGGTTCAAATAGATAAATATGTATGAAAAAAACAATCTATTGGTGAGAGACTAGATTTTTTTGGTACTGGAAACGCTTTGGTTTTCACTCGTAGTGCAGGAAATGTAGGAGAATTAAACTTTTTTAGTCATATAAAAAAGACAAAAAATTACTTGAACTGTCAGCTATCATCTGACAATTCAGTTGTGTTCAAACAATGCCAGGTGCACAGATGAGGATGTTGTGGCGTAGAAAGCTGTTGTCAGTTTTCTAGTTATTGGTGACAATGAAAGTCTAGAAATATCAGCTGTTACGTCATTACAGTATAGCAAGAGCGCTTCAGACAAACATAAAAAACGCTATGGTATAATGTCAAGTATCTTTTACTGTCGGGCAGAGGAAAGCTTGCCATACTTGGACTTTCTGCTCAGCCATCTCACTGCTATGCTACCGTCGCTTCATGTTTACATGTCAGGTAATATTGTAGGCAATGAAGCTACTACAAAATGTCCAACTATAGAAACCATTAAGATGAGACTTTCCTGTTTATAACCAGGAATCCAAGTTTTTCTTTTAGGGATAAAACTTTTAGAAAAGTTTTTCACTATTCTTCAAAAGCCATCTGTTCCCTTGATGAGCCCAACAGACACAATAGCACACAGGCCTCATTCTCAGGCTGTGCTCATTTCATCCTCCTCTTCTTTTAACAACCGGACCAACCACTCTGAATGTCCTGTCGCTCCTCCACTCCACCTCCTCCGTTTTTCATTTCTGTCCCATTCAGTCATTTATTCATTCATTTATTCTCAGTTTTCTTCACTGCTTCGGGACACCCTCGGCCCCATTCATCTTCACCTCTCTGTGCTCCTCCTTCCCTTGCTCGTCTGATTAGATGACCACACTCTTCTCTTCCGGTGCCTGGTAATTGAAGGTGAAATTGTTTTAGCAGTGAAAGAGAGTCCAGGCCAAGCTGCCTTTCTGTCCATGCAAATTAGACTGTCAAAACTTCCCTGTAGTCTCCATTATTTTATGAACAAAAGCCAACACAAGATAGCCTGTTACATAAATCTGCCTTGTTAATTGCAGCATCCAAGAGGGAAACTGCTGCTGAATGTTTCTTTGAGACAAGCAAAGAGTCTATTTGAGGACAACTGCTTAGCTAAAGCTTCAGTTCACCAGCCTCTAATGGACTAGGCAAGTGACGGGACTCTTTTTCTGGCCAAACTAGACACTATTTTTTGGTTTTTAATTGAATCTACAGCTTTTTGCATCCTCTTGCGTTTCCTTTTTTTTTATCTAACCTTCAACTCTCAGGATTTTGTTTATTTCCATTTTGTCAACGCAGGTAGTGTCTTTAAAATACATAAAGCCAACGCTTGCTTATAACCAATTTGAATAATACTGTATTATACTACTTAGAGTACTATATTACAGTACTACTATATTATTACTATACCATAATTCTCTACCACACAGTTTAGTTATGTTTAACAACAAAAACTAGTTTGACTCTTATGAGTATGGATGCATGCCTTAGCTGCAATAAAAACTGTGACAAAAATAGGAACCACTTATCCCTGAGATCAATGTACCTCTATAAGCTTTATAAGAATTGAAACTATTTAACACCAAGCCCCTTTTTGCTCAAAGCAAACTATTGTTTATGACAGAAAACACACACACACAAAAAGTTATGCATGTGTGTGTCTAACTGACATTTCCTTTAGGCAAATATGTGCTCTGAAACACCTCTCTTAGAACAAAGAGTGTTCAGATACTTCTATGGTTTAACATGCAAAGCAGAAGCATGAATGTGTTGAAGACCAAGTCCAAAGGCTGTGTGTGTTTTTCTATAAAGTACGAAGGAACAAGACAGGCTAATCCTAATCCTAGTCTGTTGCTGTGTCCAAAGTCAACCGCTGTGCTTAAAGTCATTTCTAGGTCTGGGCTTTGCTTTGAAAAAAAAAAAAAATGGTGATGGAACTGTCTGCTTCCAGACTGCTGATGTTGTCTCTGGCCCACCAAAACCTGTAGATCCTGGCACGGAGGCTGACAGTCCCCTGAATACTCTCCTCCTCCGCTGTCCCAATCCAAGGGATCTGATTGACACTGTGGGAGTGCCATCTGCCCCTGGACAAGATTACAAGTGCACTGGGCCAAGAAATCCTCAAGCATGGCAGATTAAATATGAAATATAGGGCAGCAATTGTGCCATGTTGCCTTTTCTATGTATGTGGATCTAAAAGAGTTTTTCCTATTTGGAAATTTCTTTACTTGTCTGACACAGTCATTCTGTCTTTTCATTATTTGTGTGCATTTGTGTGGATCACAGTGCAACACACTTGAATCTCTTATTGTTTTGTTTTTCAGACGTAATTAATGCAATCCACCTTTGTTTATTTACTAAACTTGTTGGTGGCTGATTTACTAAAAATTGGAAACTGTGAGAGAAACTGAGAAAAAGAGAGCAAATCGAAGAAAGCTGAGAGCGAGCAAAGACAACCACTTTGTCTGAAAGTGGTTACTATAGAAACTGTGCTTTTCTTTCCTCCTCTTGTCGATTTGGAGTTGCACATTTTTGTCTAACAGCGGGAACAAATTAGCAGCACCCACCCCTGTAGTCTTTGAACTTGCAAGTAGCTTTAAAGTTCTGTCAGTGTCAGGATCTCTCCTTTAACAAATCTTATTCTTGTTTATGCGTCAGTGCTAAAACACTTATAAAGGTCCATTTAAACCTTTAATGTCTTCAGTGAGAAAAATGGAAGTGGTAGAAATAATTTAGCTGAGTTAGTTTCCACAAATGTTAAAGAAATTGTTCTACCAAATGGTAGAGCTGGACAATAAATGGTTAAACATGTCAAAGGGGCCATTAACAACCCAGTTTTGTGTTTCTCCTGCTTATTGAATGAATGAAAGTCCTCGTCAGGCTCTGAAAGGAGAGTAGTGCCATCTCTTGGCTACCTCAGAAAGAGATTTCTCCACTACGCTTGAAACAATCCAGATTTTGTTCAGCCATAACTCTCCCAGTCCAAGCTGGTCTCATGGCAAAAAGTGATAAAGTCATATAAATTTAATCTCTTGATTTTTGTTCAGACACAGTATTTTTTTGAGAATAATCCCACAGAGTAACACAGCATCACATGAATGCATACTTATTTCCATGAGACTAGACTGTGCAGTCAGGGCTCTACAACTCTGCACATGGCTGCGGTTAAAGCTCTGATAGTGTGTAAGTGACTTTTCACCAGTTCATGTTTTGTGCCTGGTAACTGAGCTTGACTTTTGTGCTCTGGTTCTCAGTGCCAATTTATTGCATCATTCTCTCAAAACCAAGGTTTTATCATGCAAGTTTTTTTTTATTTGAGAAGCTTTATGTGCTGGCTTCTGATGTGGTTCGTTCCATATTTACGTGGATCATCTGGTTTTTGCATTTTTTTTCTCCTCTACTACTTCTGCTGCATCGTATTGTTACTCTCTTTCCCCTGATCCACTCCTTCTTTTCGACACATTCTTCCTCCCCACCCTGCTACCTTGGGCTCATCAAGCCTGGATGCCAAGCTGTTTTCACTGAGTGCCCATTTGTAGATTACTCACTGAGAAATCATGTGGCACAATTGAATTATCAGGGCTTACAGAGACTTCCCTTATTGCTGTGGCATCTGGAGAATGCTCTTTTTAACCAACAAATTTCAACTAAAACATCCGTGATCCCAGCACACAAAGAGACCCTTCTCCATTGCCCTTGTTGCCCCTGAGGCGCTTTTGTAAATGCTGGCTTTTTATCTATATGATATTCTCCACACACAGGAAACTTTTATGCATACAGGGATAGCCCAGAAAATATGTTTCAACTGGTATGAATTCTTTTAAGATAATGCATCTTTGCTTCTGCTCATCCATTTTGAATCTGAGAAGTGTTTTATAAAGCTGTTCTTTCCCTCCCTCTGTTTTTCCCAATTGTTCCCCCTTCTTAACAGTACAGGGTGCAGTGATTTCTGACTGCTGCAGATGTTCTGTCTATTAAGGAGTCCACCATAAAGATTTCATATGCACCTCTAACATTGCTGTCCTCACTGAAAAGGCATCTGTATCAGCCCATGTGTCTGAATGGTAAGTGTGTTTTATCATTCAGAGGATTGCTATTTGTAACATATTTGATTGAAGACTGTTTAATATACTTAAAGAGCCTTATTATGCTAATTTACAAATTTTTTTTTTGGAACTCTACTAAAATAGAATTTATACACTTTACTGTTAAATACTATTTTTTCTAATACTGTGCACTGTGGCAGTGACTCCTGTCACCTTCTGTCTCAAATACTCTGTTTAAGCTCCTGTCTCTTTAAGTCTATGCACTAAAAACAACTAGTCTGCAGGCTGATTGTGATCAGCGTGAGGCAGCAGTTCATTCAGTGTGTGAGAGGCATCGAAGAAGCCACGAAGTGAGTGTCATACAGCTCTGTTACATGATCATGTAGATATGTTTCAGGCAGTGTCTTCTGAAGTGCCAAAAAAACAGTCTTTGGCTTTGTAATTACTCTCATCTTTTAAATCTCGTCCATACCTGTTCTATCCAATCGCAAGGGGACAGGAGCATATCCCAGCTCCCACTGGACGAGAGACACACCCTGGACGGGCATCAGTCCACCACAGAGCCAACACAGAGACAAAGGAGACTACCATACACACTAATGCTCACTCCTACGTTCAATTTAGAATCACAATGTTTGGACTGTGGGAGAAAGCCGGAGTACCAGAAGAGAACCCACGCATGCACGGGGAGAACTTGCAAACTCCACAAAGAACAACCGGAATTCGAACTAGAAACCTGCTTGCTGAGATGGTGTTTACCACCACACCACTAATGAGCCCCTGTTAGTCTGTTCAATACTTCATTATCCAACTTCCTGGCAAGCTTTCATTCTTTGCAATTCACTGCAAAAGTTCAATCTTTTCAATATACATGAGGCAAATTTCAGAGTGGAAAACAAAAAGCTGCGTTTTGCACACCTATTGAAGATTACAGGAATTCCTGCAGGAATGTATATGTATGTCATGTGCAAATTACCCATGTCATTCACGCTATTCCATCCCCATGCCATCATGAATGCAAGACTTTGGAAGTACGTGTTGATAACAAACCTGATGATCCCTCCTCTCTTTAGCTGTGTGGTATAGCGCCCATGACTTCCATAAAGAGTTTCGAGCCTCATTAATGCTGTGTGTTCATTCAGAAGGGAACATGGATGTTTGTGCCTTTTGTCATGTCATGCTAATAGAATATCTCTAACAAATAATACCTATAGAAATGTAACAATTAATTTTCAAGATATTGAAATATTTCAGAGTTACATGGAAATCTGACCCCTTCCTGGCACATCATGAAAATTTAGTGGCTTACTAAAGTTAACATCTATTACTCTGCGTACCACGATTGGACATTTCAGAATTTAATGACCATCCATATAAAAGTTGATTTGATTTAGTTACGTCTGGACTAAAGTGGTGGACGGATAACAAGTCAAACATTCATATTTCCACATAGTAATGCAGCTAAGAGCTGGTGGAGAATGAAAGAGAGAAAAAAAATTAAAAGGCAAAGGAAATTATGTGTGTGTGCGTGTGTGTGTGTTGGATGTGTGGTGAGTTTGTACCTCAGCAAGGTCCTCAGACGTTTTATTACCTGGTCATTTCCCTTTTCAGAATGACAAATTTATATTCATAGTGCTGCTATTGAAATAAATACCAAGTCCTTTAAAGGTTAATGAAATAGCTCAGGCGCTCTCCCACCACCATCAACAGTAGCCAGTCTACTGCAGGCTGCCTTGGCAACACACTCTCTGTTGATTTATGCTGCAGATAATTAGGAGCAAAGATGACAGAGCCCAAAGGTGTAAACACAAGCACTCACACATACATTCATTCATACATGCACTCAGACACACACTCTGCCACAAAAACTCATTCCCAAGTGGTTTTCCTTCCTGAAATTAATGCCCCCTCCAAATTTGGCAAGTCCTATCATTATCCTTCATTCCCATTCAGACTGGCATCTTGGCCGACTCCCGGTGCAGATACAGTTTCTCATCTTACATGCACACATTTGTAACTTGCCAACATGCAGCCACACCTCTATTAGTGTGCAGAAACCAGCAGCATCCCTTTGTGGGAAGAGGCGGAGCCAGTAAACAGAGGTTTTTCTTCCTCTTCATCACCCATCTGTCTGCAGCTCACTAATCCTGATTGGAGGCTCCCTTCACCTCGGGGTCCATTGAGAGTACGAAACTAATCCAGCCAAATGGGTTTCATTAAGTGAAATGGAAAGGTAATGATACCTCTGTCACTTTGGGCCCCTAAATGTCGCCCTCACTATTTTTCTTCTTATCTTCGCTTTTCCTCGTGCCATGTTTTGAGAGGTTTTAGATTTCTGCTCAACATAGGTGGGGCCTTTCTTGGATAATGGCTTTGTACTACTACACTTTCATTCTTACAGTGTGCACGTACGAACATTCACGCCCTCACACAAATGGGTCTGGAGCCGAGGAGAGCTGAGAAGGATCATCCTTCCACCTGACAACCCGTATCCTCCCTCGTCACTCCCCAAAGGCCTTGCTGCAGGGTCACTCAATAGACTGAATTTCTACACTCGTAGGTGACATCACCAGATGGATGATGGGGGCCGCTGCAAGGCTGATGGCTCCTCTTTCATCAAACCAGTTTTTCTTAAATGTGAACACTCCTCCAGTGCACGCTCTCACACACGCTCGACTGGCACATCTCCCTCCCCTTTACCACCCGCTCCAGACTGCTAAAATGTGCAAAACCAAAGTTTGCTACCTCAACTGTAAAAATGATGGATGGTGGTGTGAAATTTGACCTTTCATTTAGCATTTTTTGCCACTCTCTCTTTCTCCCCCCTCTTGCAGTACTCCTGCATGTCTGATTTGATTTCACTTGGTGGAAATGGTTGACCAAGAAGTAAAAGGTTCACAGGGATCTGTGCATAATATGGACGCAACAGAGGGAAAGGTTTCTGGAATCTCATACCGTACTGTTAGCATTTTGAAACAGAATATCTTTATATTTTTAGAATATCTGAACATTTGAATCATTTATCAAAAGTATAAAGATTAATTGATACTAACTGGAACCTATTTTCAACATTAGACATGTATTTACATTGGTAAGCTGATTGAATAAAATTAAGCTGGATTGAATGAAAAGAACCATAGCCCAATTCTACATTTTGGTTGTCTAAGGTTTTGCCTCAGATCCTATACAGGGTAATTGCAAGATTTAAGGTCAGGATAAAACATAGAGTGGGTCTGCTTGATGGCACAGAGTGAGCGGAGTCTACTTACCATTTAAACAGTGTTTTTGCCAGCCGCCCAACGGGATCAGAATTTTTGATGATGTTTAGCTCAGGAGATGTGGGGGGCTGTTTGAAGAGGGATTTCAAATTCTACTCTGGATTTCAGAGGCAGCCAGTGAAAAGGTGCTAAAATTATATAAATACGATTTATTTTATAAATGAATCTCTGAACACTTCCTACACCATTTTTGATCAGCTGGAGGCTTTTCAGAGAATTACTGGGACGTCATGATGATAAGAAAATGCAAGAAATGCAAATGGTAGTTTTTCAGAATCACTTTTAGATGTACCAAATTTAGGCAGCGTTGAGCAGCACTCAACACTTGGTTTTACTGAGTTAAGACATAATTCAGTTTGATGTTTCTATTCACAACTTTTCAACTATTCTGGTGTTCTTAGTAAACCGGATGATATTTTCAGTTTTTTTCATATTAAATAGCTTTAATTCCTTAGCTTTATCGCTACTTGCTTGTCTGTGTAACCCCTGGAAACAAATTAAGTTTCATGGTTTGGGTTTTGGTTTCGTTTGGAATTGTCTGTTTTCTCTAATTTCTGTAAACTCACTATTCACCTCAGATTGTGTGTGCTCATGATGACTGGCCCTTCAGTATTCTTTGCCCACATTATTTTTTCTTCTAGGTTCAGACCCTTTCTCCGCCAATAAACTCACTTTATAATTTTATCCCATTCGTGTCCTGCATCTCTGACCTCCATCCCTCAACCACCACATGAAGCACCTCTCAATCTCTCATTGTGAATCAGTGACTGCTGAAACTGAAACTACATTGGGGTTGGACTACTCTGTTTTACTCTTGTACTTCATTACTTATACTTTTTTTTAAATCCACTTACTCCACAAGGCAGTGAGTTTTCACAGAAACCATTTAAAAATTTGGAGAAAGACAAAAAGTGAGGGGAGCCAAGGGTGTGCAAATTCTCCACCCTACAAAGAAAACCCCCTACATACCAAACTATGACACACACACACAGTGCTCCATGAAGGCGTTCACCCAAAAACACATGTTTACATGCAAAACACAGACCAAACCATTAATCTTTAGCTGTACAGTGGCATTCTGACTTGTGAGGTGTATGCTCATTCCGCCTGTGGCCTGGATTCATGAGCTTTTTACTGGCGAGTTCAGTCATTGGTAAACTTGTGAACACCAAACTGCTGCCAGCTGAAAGTTCTTTGAGGAGCAGATGACTCCCCATCTGATTATTGTTGTCTGGTTTTCATAACTTACAAGTATGACACCAAGTGACACACGCATATCTGATATGGTCTTTTATTCCTTTTTGAATCATCATTAAGCTCCACGGAAATAAGAAAAGCTGAAACATGGATTACAAATGTTAGGGCTTTCTGGTTTGTTTGTATATATCTGTTATTTGTATGGACGGCTATAAGTGTGATCTGATTCTGCAGGAAACCCTATAGTCCTATTGCATTTAGCATGCACACAAAGTGTTAATTTGCATTTGTTCTCGGACACACATCTGTAACAATACCAAGAACTGGGAAGCAAACTATTTAGCAACATCCAGGAATGTTTTCCTGTTTGAAAAACAGACTATATCTGCTTAGGGAATTTGGAAAGGTGGTGGATGGTGTAAATCACAGAATTTTTACTCTGGGGAATGAAGTTTGGCTCGCAGCTGAGATTACAGATTTTCTCATTTTCTTTTGTTTTGTGTCTTTTAGGGTTCAGCCTGGGCTACAAAACTACTTGGACAGAGTCATTAAAAGATCATAAATAGTGCCCCAGCCCCTACTGAGGGGCAGCAGAAACCCTTAATCCCTCAGGATGTCTTTTGAAATATTGCGTGGCTTCCCAAACAGTGAGACTTTGCAAGATGTATTTCTTATGCAAATAAATATATCAAGCTGCTTTTCTATAAAACTAATGTACGAAGTTAAATTCCTATTCAAACATGTTTACCCTCCCAACAGGTATTAAACCTCCATGTTAAAAATGAAGGTTGCTCGTGATTTTAGTGTGAGGCCTTTGGGTCATGACAGTTTATTTTCAACCTAGATTCTCAAAAAGTTGTTCTAACAACAGTCACTAAATGTCTGGGAACTGAGGAGACCAGTTGATGAACCTTTGGAACAGGAATGTTGTCCCATTCTTGTCTTATTCAATTCCAGCTGCTCAACAGTCCTGGGTCTTCTTTGTCATATTTTGTGGATCTAGATGCTCCAAATGTTTTCAGTTGATGAAAGGTCTGGACTGCAGGCACCACTGCCCGGACCTTTTTAAATGAGCTTTGGTCCAGATTATGGACGGATTAAGTTCATGTATGGCTTTTGCTTTGCATGATAGAGCTTTAACCTGCATTTGTGGATGACAGTAACATTTTTGTATTCATTGTGTCATCGTATTCTGTTTTTATTCAAAACTCCTTACATCCCTGAACGCTTGATGTTCCAGAATAAAAAGAGAGGGCTGGAGCGCCAAAGCAGAATATCACAATAAACCTCCCCACCCCAAATTCTGGTTCCTCGCCAAGCCTCAGATATTTCACTTTTGTCGACAAGACACTTTTCATTCCAGCACTTCCCCCTTTACTGCACCCCTCTCTATCTCCTCACTTACAAACTATCCATCCCCATGTGTACAGCGCTGCATGCACAATGAAGAATCAGAATATGAATCATCACAGATGTTTTGTTAGATGTCCACGCAGTAGAGAATTGCGGTCGTGCATAAAGTCCACTCTTTTACACGCTCTACTCACATATGGAAGAGTTTACATCAGGCGAAACAAAAACTGTTTTGGGGTCGGAGCCACTCAAGTCCACAGGATCCAATGTGGGGAAAAAAAGCTGCACTTTTTTCACATTGACACCAGAAATTATGGAACGACCATCAAGGCAGCGTTCCCCTCTGACCGCATCTCTGACTCGCATGTGTTCTGCATTACATCCCCCTACTTAATTTTTGTCCTCCCCTGTTTCCACTTGCATTGCTTGCCACCTGGTATGCACTCACGCATGACCATCTGTGACAAACCTGAGAAATATTTATGCATTTTGCCTTACTCATGTAATTTCTGCAGTAATTCTTTCTCTTTCTAGCCCTCCTCATTCATTGTCTCTCCATACTTTAGCCCCACACCATTTAACAATAATAAGTGATGGAAAAAGGATGCTTATCTTCTGTCCTCCTCCCTGTATCCAAATTAAATGAGCTGTCTTCACAGAGAGCAACACTGGCCCTATCTCTCCTATTGGGATCGCTGGTGAAGCAAAGAGCACAAACTTTCAATTAAAGTCAGCTGCAGTTACATTAGTCAGTTGTCCACATGTTTCTTGTTGGTCCTGTGCTTCTTCGCTTGAAGAGAAACATTCAGGCAGTGTCAGCCTTGACTGTGCTTGGCCTTTTTTCCCAGGAATCTCCATGGTCTCATCACTGAACCGAGGTGGCTGTAATGTGCGACTGCTTTGCTGACCTTTTGTTTGCTTATCAGTGCTGGAGAGCAGCTCTGGATAGTGTGTGAAATCCTCCTCTAATAATCAAAGCTCTGAAGCACTCTCGATACGCAAAATTGCTTTACATATTGACCCTGCGCTTCCTCAGACAAAGAACATTTATTTTACAGTGTTTTACTCCAGATTGTTTTAATGAGACAGAAAGAGAAATAATGTGTTGGGAAACTCGAGCCAAGCTGTCTCATAATGTTAGTGTATTCTCAAAAGGCTCTTCACACCCCGGCCCTTCCTTGGCTCGTGGGCTGTTGATTATGGCTGAGATGAGTGGGTGGGACAGTCTATGGGGAGTGCAGAAGGTGAGTAATGAATCCTCATCTCTATGCACAGGAGGACTGCCTCACAGCAGATCAACATCACCTTCAATTGCTCCATCGTACATCCTTCTCCAAAAATCCCTCAGCTCCTGCTCTCTGGACAGTTACAGAATATCTAATATCAGCAGCGAGGCACATCTGGACCAACTGTCACACCCATGTACAATGCATATGGAAAGTTTTCAAACCCTTTCGTTGTGTATGGGTTATGTTCCATCTTATATGGAATTTAATAAATTTTTTCAGCATCCCTTCATCTAGCTGCTTCATTTAGAACTTGGGAAGAGTACATCTGCCACAGATGGCAGCCTCAGATCCTCTTCCACAACTCTGGCAAACTTTAAGTTCTCTCCTAATTTTGACAGAAACACTGAAGTTCAACCTGGCTGGATAGAAAAAGTCAGTGAATGGCCATTTTCAAGTTCAGTTTTTTTAAAATGCTTGACTGAGTTCAGGTCTGGTCTTTGACAGTTTTCCTTAAGCACTCCCTGTGGATTCTTGGTGGGTTGTTGAAGTGTAAACCTTGTCCCAGCTCCCGAGCACTCCAGAAAAGGTTTTCATTCAGAGTTTGCTCTACATTTTTCTGCATTCATCTTTCCTTGTATTCTGACAAGTTTTTCAGTCTTTGTGACAGAGAAAACATCCCCCAGAAATATACTGCCATCACTATGTTTGCCTGTTGGGATGGTAGTTATCAGGTGAATGTCAGTATGTGGTTTTCTCCTCACACACCACTGGGGAAATGTGGTGACCAAGACCCTCCATCACTTAGTACAGTTATAGGAAATTGGTTAGTGGTTCAAACCTTTTTCCCATGTCAGAATCATTGAAGCGACTGTGTTTGAGAGCCATACATGCTAAAAACCTTTTCTGGCATCCTTTCTTTGGTATGTGTTTTGACACAATATTGTCTCACATGACCTCATGGTTTGGCTTTCACACTGACAAACATCATCAACTGTGAAAGTTTATATAGACATTCTACCAATGAACTAGTGCATTTGTTCACCTCTTTTGGGAGGAGGAAGGCAATTGTAATTGTATAATACAATGAGAAAACAAATAACACTTGGTTCTAGCTGTTTAGTGGGTTAGCTCGTGGGTGTGTGGCAGGAACAACTCTTTGAGTATTTGTTAGGAAATTTCTGGCCCGTTTTGCCTGCCAGAGGAGAGGAAATACCATCTGTACCTTTTACAGAGCTCCCCTGGTGATCTGTCTCTGATGTGGGGCATAAGCTTTAAATCACCTTCCAGCTATGAAATGGACTCATGTGAAATGTTATGTTTTCAAAAACTGAAGCAGCTGTAAAACATATATTCAGAGTTGATCAATTTACTTAAATTAAATTTAGTCTGACCCTGATTGGAATGCAAAAAGTGGGTGTTCTTTGGTGTAGGGATCATTAACTACAACCATATGGGACAATCTCTGAGTCACACCCATGTTCAGTATACATGAAGCAGTGCAGCCTTTATTACAAGGTAGAAAATAAATCCTAAAGTCCAGCACAGACATCTTTATGCTCTTTTTTTTTTTCTGACATCAACAAATGGCAACCCTGGTATGAAGCCCATCCCAGGATGTTGTCACTTTTCCTCACCCTTAATTTTGCTATTCAATTCCATAAAGATTGGGAAAGTTTACATCCCCCAGGCTCTTGGATGCTGTTAATGCAGGATGTCTACACATCTGTGGATGAATCAGGCTGCAAACGGATCCTTTCTGTAAGGCAAGAGAGGACATTATGTGTTATATGGATGGGAAGTCCACTTTACATAATTGATGGGGACTTAGAAAACACAGCAAAAGTTGGACAAGACTGAATAGTGCTGCTGTTTTACGATGTATTCTATTCTATATGAAGCATTATTGGAATTATGTCTTGGAGTAATGTAAAAACATAAAGCCTGGTGAGGTTTTTTTTTAATCTTACATAAATTATGTTTTACAATCCAAGTAGTACACAGATATGACTTATGTTTGTTGCAAATTAATTCAGATTTTTACATATAAATGATGAATGAAGCTACTTCAAAGATGATATGAGCTGTATGAAATCCAATATTGAGGAAATGTCTAATGCTCACAATGCTCTTTGTCACAGCATCCATATGGCAGAAGATAAGCAGTAAGTGGTTGTGATGTAGTTAAAGAGCCACAAAAGTTAAGGGTGGATGGATCCACAATCATTAATCACCTATTTTAAAGTTAACATTTCGGTTGTGATTTAATAAAGGAACTATATGTCCAGTCATGAACCAAGGCACATGTAGACGATCCACACTCCAAACATGTCATTGCACATATGGCCCTCTGCTCTGTGCAGCAGCGTAAAAAACACGAGCATACTACATATTATTGTAAAGTGCCAAAGTCTGTGCAGTAGTTTGAAACAATTTGCACCCCATTGCAGACCTGCAGTTTTTAGCAAGAATTTTTGTTGGTTAAGTGGAGCTACACCTACACTATAATTTATAATGAGAGCCTTTTCATGATGCCACCTGTTCAAGAATATGTCCAATGCAGATTTTTCCTATGCAAACTACTGTTAATGTTTTCATCTTTGAGGGATACATGAGTCTGAAGTTCTATTTACACATATCGCTTAATGTGTGTCACTGGTAAATATTATGCAAAACACATGCACTGAACCCAAAATACTAATTTGTATTTTTAAAGAAACTGCCAGCAGACTAACATGAGGCAGTCACTGCAATGACTGCAAAGGTCCATTACGGCCCTCATTTTTGTTTAAAACCACAATCTCTGTGTTTACACTGCCTGAAGATAAAACTGCTCAGATGACGTTGGTCGGGTCACCTCCAGAGTGCAAAAACAGGTTTTTTTGACTTGTGTCCAAATCTGACAAACATACTGACCACTTTATCAGGTTTTAGTTTGGTCTTGACTGTATTTATGACAAACAGGAACCATATCAGGTTTTTTTCTTGGAATACGATTTGTCCAGTGCTACACATGGCAAAGAATGTTTTGTACTGTCAGTTGCAAGTTAAATATATCTGTGTGTGGTATTTGAAAAATTCATGTGCATGTATGGCAGAGACAGCCTGAGAAACTGAAAAAAAGCGGCACACTTTTTGCTGTCTTTGGTGAGAGGATGGGCAATTTAATCCTCCATTAATTTGGAATTAATTTGGTTTTCCTTCACTCCCTGGCCCAGAGTGTAAAGCCATATGGCACGGCTGGCCACCGTTTGCCACTGGAAAATGTAGCTTTGAGCCAGAGGTGAACCAAAGCACGAACATTTCTGTTAACACCCTGAATCAGGTCAGTTCAGAAGCCCTGAAAGCAGGAGTGACACTTTGCATGTCACTGAGGAATATCCTGGCTGGCTATCCTGCCACACTGTGACATCTCTGATTGACATATTTCAGTCCTGCCACTTACATCGTGTCAGACCTGTTGTACTTGTTGCATATTACAGAGTCATGGAGAGATGTTTTTAGCAACAGTGCTTTGTTATAACAATTCCTGCTTCTCTTTAACACACTGTGCCTCTCACGTAGTTGGCAGACATTTGACAACTGACCCCAAAGATGAAGATAGTGACACGGCAGCAAGGGCAGTAAACTGTTAGCTCCTATACTGGTACTGCCGAAAAACCCAGATGTCAAAGCTTTTAGACTGACACTACTGGACTTTACTGAACAGTAAAGCTGTTTGTTACTATGACGACTTACTGAGTGCTTGTAGATTCTACCATCACTCTCTAATGTACTGAGGAGTTTTATAAATATAGACACGTTTCATTCTGGGAAAGCAAAATACGTCAGAACATCGCCACAACACGGCCATCCCACCATCCTCATGTAGTTGCTAGTGGCAACAGAATCTTCCTGAATGTCAGGGGAGTGAGAGATGGTGCCAGGTGTCTGATTATGACAGAGCGAACAGACTACATGCCGAGAAACAATGCAATTATCTCCTGCGTCATCGCTCCGGGAGAGAAGCTGTGAGGATGGGATGTGGAGTGTATTAGTCGTATGTCATCTCTCATGCATTCATCAGTTTGATAATAGTTGCTTTTCTCAAGTGGCTGTCAGGTTTGAACATAAATAGAAAGCTGAAATACGATATCTTCTGTCATTGCATTTATCACTCTCTATCTTCCTCTTTCTCTTGGGCCACTTGATAATTTGTTGTATTTTATTCCCCTGCCTTGAGGATCAATAGGCTCCTTTTTATTCCTCTGTACTACATAAATCATCTCATTAAGACATCTTTTGTTGCAAATGGCATCTCCTTCTACAATCTGCAACCCATTCTCTCAATTTCTCCCTCTTTATCCCATTCTCCAGAAGCAATCTAAAGAGCTCCTCCGAGACGCTGGCTTTGCTGTAATTCAGGAGTAGATTAAGAGAAGATACGGTATCTGAAGGCAGCAGGCCCGAGAGAGACAGCACTTGAGAGACAAAGAGCAGGAGAGAATGAAAGAGAAGAAAGACAAAGACAGAAACAGAGAGTGGCAGAGATTGATGGCCGCAGAACTCCTGGTATAGTAAGCAAAAGTGGATCAGATAACGAAGAGAGAGGGCTACCGAGAGAAGAGATACAGTTTGATAGATTCAGACAGACAGACAGCGTTATTGGTCCACGGGGACAAAGTTAGACCACAGCCATTCAATTCCTCTTAGTCTTAAAGACTACTTTTTTAATCAGACAACATCATAGAGCTTCTCCTGGTGAAGCTTTCAGAAGATCGGTCCAAGACGCACATCACAAGCTCATAAAAAAGCACCAAACATCATGATAACATCTACAGGCTGCCTGAAACAATTTACATATTCTCAAATAAACTGCAAGTTACTTTAAGCTTTATCTAACAAAGTCTGATGGCAGCAAGGTGGTGAGGATGAAGCTGCATTGGTGGGCTTATAGTGGTACACGGTAGCCATCTTAGACATATCTTCATACAGTTATTTTGACTTAATAAGACCAGGGGCCAGATGCATAAATGATGTGAACACAAAAATCATGCCTTTTCCTATACACAAACTGGCATTTATATGTGCAGTGAGAATGTTAGCATCTTACATAGACTTTAGATAATGTTTTCACACATTTAGAGCAATCTAACCCTGACATGGGGGAAAAACGTACATGATTTAACATAAAACTAAATAATTTCACTGGAATGTGGGGGACTTACCTCTGATCATGTTAAATTGATCTGTCCTGTTATTTTTTTCCCACTCAGCAGTTTTCGTTGTTTTAGAGGCCACCTAATAAACCAGATTTCTCCTCAAGAATTCAATTTTTTTTCCTCCCTTATTGCATCTATGGCTATATAAGATAAGACTTTAGCTCCCAGCTGTTTGGAGGGCTTTTGGTTTTATTTCCATCTCTAAACAAAAAACAACATCAAACACCAAATTATACTATCTGTGGAAAAAGCACAAAATATGTAGGCAGGTCCCCATTTTATTTACAGTCGATGACTTTGGTTGATTACCTTGTGTTGTCTTGAAAGATAATGGCTAGAGCAATAAAGACCTTACTTTGAATAAGGCTTTGCAATGTAAATAGCCTTTTCTGATCACCTTAACCATAATAAGGTCATATTTTGTGTGCATGATAATCAAATTAAGATCTGTGGATAAATCTAATCTTTGCCACGTTATGATGACACGTATACTCTATAATTACACTATTGTGGCCTGCTGCACTTTCACAGCATCTTGCAAGACTGCTGCTTTAACCTCGTATGCTTTAGCCTCCAGACTTGCCAGGTCAGACTTGATTTTAATAACACTGTTAACCCTCATCCCTCATGTTGCTTGTCTCTGTCACAAGATCTGGCAACACCAGCTCTGGCAGATTTTAGTGTTAAACAGGAGTCCTGCAGTTAAAAGAACACAAATATTGGGCCAGATGAAGCCCAAGTAAACTAATGTTTTGTGTTTTTAGGGAGATTAAATATTATCTATATTTTGGAAGTACTCAAATATGGCAGTTGAGTTGGATATAATGTGGGTGTCTATTACAGACTTTGTAAGATGTCAACGGGAATGTAAACTGGAAATCAAACCTGTAACCCATGCACACATCACAATTGGAAAATTGTCATATTTAGATAAAGCTCAATAGTTGGAATGTTGCTTTGCATGTAGTCCTTTTTTAAAAAAATTTTTTTAAGTTAAGCAACAGGATTGTTCCAGGATTGTTCACAAGGGAGTTCTGTCTAATTTCTAATTTAACAAGTTTTGGTTTTGGGTGCTTCGAGTGGCAGGGTTTGGGTTTTGCTCATCTGCAGGGTCGGAGCGGCAGTTTAGGGGACAGTGGCAGGTGATGTTGATTAGCGCAGCTGTGATGCATCACTAATCAGTCTCCCAGTCTTTGTCTGCAGCAGTGTGCTGCTCAGCCAAGTCAGACAGACGGCGCGTTGCTTTATACCGGCCGGTGTGACTTCTTTGTGTTGTATTTTTGTAAGTGTTTGTTTTTTGAACTGTGCACCAGGGAAACATGTGGCCAATAGGAACGCTGGATTAATCAGTGAAAGAAGTCATCTTCTTGTGCATGTTACTCAAAAGAGCCCATCGAGTAATTTAAGGGTGTGACTAGAAGGGATAACAAGCACACATAAGTGTTATTCATACGCTTGCTATGAAAATAAGATTTCTGTAATTATCTCCGTCGTTCAAACCAAGTCTCCCAGCTTCTGTTTCACCTTCACTGCAGACTTTTTTCAACTGAATGGCAAATTTTAAAATGACAACACAACTTGAACCAACTGATTTCTCCAACTGGCTGATGATTGGTTATGGTCATATGCATGTCAGATTCGATAATGAAGTGAAGCAAAATGGAAATTGAGTCGAATTATCAGACCACGGTGAGGATTGATATTAAATCAGCCCAAAGCACTCATTGGGTTTGTTCGGGTTCATTATTTTTGCCAGCAGGACCCAACTCTTCTACCTGCAGCCCCATGAGACAAACGTGATCCTTTAACCTGCACTCGCTCTGTGTCCCCCCCCCCCCCCTCCAGCTGAGCACGCCCGTCACGTCCGTTAAAGAATGGGTTCTCTGGCCATGTCCAAGCTCAACACAGACAAGATGCTGTTAGTCTAGCAAACCTCACAGCATCAGCAGTCTGTCTGCTGTGGTTGGGATTATATCAGAAGGAAAGCATGTTGTGATGATGGGGCTCTGGTGAAGACAAAAGCAGAAAAAAATTACTCCTTTTTTACACGTTTAATTCATCGAGATAAAGCTGACTTGAAGGTGCATGGTGGGTACATCCAGTCTCTGGTACTAGAAGCACAAAGATGCACCCTCATTATAAAAGCAATATTCAATATAAATTCAGGTAATGCAATGCACTGCTGTGCACTGCGCTGTCCAAACAACACCATAACATGATGATACAGTCTGCCCCAACAGGCGGCACCCTCCGTCTTCCACTTTCTCTTTTCCTGCCTTTCCCAGAGGGGGGGCCCCCACACCCCAGTAACAGGTTTGATTGGAAAGCATCTAGCCCCCGGCAACCAATCCCCCAGCAGTACCACACACACTCATATACACGCACACATAGGGTTTCCGTGGCAACTGTGGCGCAGGGGGTAGACGGAATTATTCGGTCTATGGAGCGAGCCAGACTATGGCGATAAAGGGACGAGGCCTCTGCCAGAGAGTGGGGGGAGGGCACACACCACTGGTTGAGAGAAATCAGACAGAAAGGAGGTTTAATCAGGGAATGATTTCTGAACAATATAAATGTAAGAATGTGCACTCATAACACCTATTCAAATAATTTAGGCTCACAAGATATAAAATATGGATGCCAGTCTAAAAGCACTTTTTAAAGAGACAAAGGTGTCTGCAAAGTTTTTAACCCACTTGGTCAAAATGTGCATTGCAGCAACTCCTCCTGTTTGCTTGTGGGATAATTTTGGAAATATGTTGCTACTTAAAAAAATGTGTCCTGTTTTTGAACATTTGAAAAAATAGGGCTGTAATGGCTGATGAGTTGGCTGTCTGGCTTGTAACACTTGGAACCGGACATCATACCGCTTCCAAAAACCAAGCTTTTTGGAGATTACTGACTCTGAACCAGTTCTCTCTGGTTACTGGAATGGGATTAAATACTGCTGCTGTGTGTGTGTGTATGTATGTTTTTGTGTGCTTGCACACACATAATGTGTGTGCATGTGTGAAAACGTGCTAGATCCAAGAGACAAGTCTTGTGTGTTTGTGCTCTCCCTGCATCCTTTGTTGTCTGGCCTGATAAATGTGGCTTAGCCCTCAATCGTCTGTTTAATCTTGCCGCCATTTTGTTGTCTGCTGGTGTCTATGGCTCCTCTCTATCTCTCTCATGGCAGTCTCACAAGTCATGGCAGGTTTTAACTTCCCAGAGTGGTTACTATAGCAACACTGGTGAACGTTTATCAGTGGCCATGGCGACGGCTGATGCACTGAGATGTGGCTTGCTGGGTTTTTGGGATGCATTGGAGAAGGGGGAGAGAAAGGGGATGGCAGCCACACCTTGGTGAAGGAGATAGGAGGGTGGTGAAATCAGAGATCCAAATTGTAGACTTAAAAGACTCTTTTTTTTTTTCTCCAATTACGCCACTTTCATTCAGCAACCCGCCAGCCTGTGTCTGGTCTACTTGTGGTTTATTTCTAAATAGAGTTGGAGACATGCATGCATGAGTAAAGAGGATATTTTTTTCCTTTTTTGTCTTTTTCTAGGTATGTCACGGACTCATTCCTCTGTGAGTCTGTGTGCGAGACAGCCTGACTGGGCAGCAATCAGTGCTGTCTGGTCTTAAGAGACTCAAATCTTGCCTCTCCACTGAGGTGAGAATTCTCAAATCAATTTCTCTGCCACTCTCCCTCAACATGGAATGGATTTTTTTTCCTCTTCTCAGCCGCAGCTGAATCGTAATTTAAAAAGCGTTTGGTGTAAATACTGCTATTGTTGGAGGCGTAATCAAACATTCATGAGGGAGGGATCCAGGGAGAGGCAGAGAATCTAGGTCACGGATGCACTGGCAAGTCTCTGAGACGGCTGTTTCATTGAGTCTTTCTTTCTAAACCTCTCTTTATCTCTCCTCTTTGTCCTCTCAGCTAGCTCTGCTGTCCTTCTCTTCTCCCTTCATCTCTTTCTATCATTTCCCTGATCTTCTCTTCACCCTCCCATCTTTCTCATTAGTATTCCTTCTGCCAATCATCTTCCCCCTTTGCTACTTCCACACCTTTCTTTTTTCCTTCCTACAACGACATTTTCTCTCTTTTTGCCATGCAACTATAAGAAACTAATTTTAAAAAATACATTTCTGCCATCAACTTTGGAGATCTAACAGCACACCCGCAAACGTGTATAAACACATCGTAACGTCTACACACAGACTAGCCAGTAGCTCAAAGTAATAGCCCTCTTGACCATCATCTGTCAAGGAGAAGGTCATCTTGTCAGTGCTTTTACAACCATCTCCAAGCCAACTGTGGTGCACTGAGCAACACATTAGCAGAGGCTGACCTTGTGACTGTGTCCACATCATCAGCGAGGTCGAGACAGAGGCCACCAGAGAAACACCAGGAGCAGAGAGATGCCAATAGGAGACATTCAGTTCCTCGGTAGCCTTTTCTTAAAGGATAATCCTGGTTTATTGCAACTTGAGTCTGATTTTGTTATCATAAAGTGTTTGCAAAAACTATGATTTTTTTTTTAGAAAGCAGATGGATGCCAAGCGAGAGGTAGACTTTGTAGTATTTGTTTTTAAAAATACTACAAAAATGTGGATCATTTGTAATATGGCTCCCAAAGAGGAGCAACACTTAAATCCAGCTTTGATACATTTCTCTGTAGTAAATACATGCATTTACAAAATGAGTTCAGACTAATACAGGGGTAATATACTAACTAAATTATGCTGCTTTTAATGTTAAAGTATTGTTAGTGAACCATTTCACATAAACTCCATATTATTGCAGATTTATTGTGACAAAATTAAGTTTGCTAACTTAATAACTGCAGAGCATTTCTGTTCTGATATCACTCCAGACATATGATTTATAGGTTGGGTATATGAAGGCGGTGACAGTTTATCAATTATGGTTTTATTTATCTTGGTGTGGCTCAGTCAATGAGTTAAATAGCTGCAGACAATTCAGACAAAACAGTAATAATTGTAAGATAAAGATGACTGAAAAAAAACCCTGCAGAATAAGAGGCATTTTGTGGGGAAAGAAAAACGTAGCCAGAGAAACAGGTAATTCTCCAAATTATCTGCAAGTAAAACACAAAGTTGAAGGAAAACTTTTTCAATCCTGGAAATGAGAGTATAATTACACAAAACTGTTGATGGATGCTTTTGTTGTTTGTCCTTAAAACAATTTACTTTCTTTTTAGACTGTGATTCTTCAGAGGAAAATCCCTGACTGTAAATAAATATAAAAGCCAAATAAACTAGAATTTGAACCATTTGAACCAAATTTGATCTTTGAGGTAGATTTGATTTCAGAAAGGCTTCTAGCATGCTGATCTCATCAGAAGGAGTGAATTTGGCAAATGAGACCACAGTGACCATAGAACTTGGCTGAGATTTAGGTTAATGTTTTTTGAATAAGTGTAATTTAGACCCAGAGATTTAGAGCCAGCTCCTTGTGGCTGGTAGTGGACTATTGAAAAGCTGGAAGATGACTGAAATATTCAATATGTGCTTTTGGGATTTCATATCAAAGCAGTTTGCTTTGGTTGAACTGACCTCTGCTCTGTTTTCCCCAGTGTGTTTCACCTGAGATTATCAGAGACCTGTCAATCAGGGTGCTGTACAAACACAAACCCAGCATCTCAGAGCAGAAATCACTGTTTGCTTTCTTGTGAATTACAGGTCAATCTTTATTTGCTTGACAATTGCTGTGATCATTCATGTTTGGCTGGATGATTAACAACACATTTATCTGTGATGTGATAAACTCAGGATGTAAATTTATTTCTGTTTACTTAACTATAGGTTTTGTATTCCTATCACTTTCAATGAGTATGAAAGTGAAAATTATTCTGTTATGATAAAGTGTTTGCAGAAGCTTTTGTTGTTTTTTAGAAAACAGATGAATGCCAAGCTGGAGGGAAACTGCGGGCTTTGGGGAAGTACTGAACTATTCAGTTTCATTTACCATTCCAAATAACTTTGAAAAACCTGAAGCTTTTTCTGATCGTTTGTGTGAACAATATTCAAAGACTGCAAGGCACAATGGTACTATAAAGTACATTGAGAATTAATTATCATATCTAATGGTAAGAAGGTGGCAGAGCTTGCATACTTTCAGTTATTTAGCTTCCCTACAAACGGGTGCAGTAATTGTATCCACCTCCACCTTTGCATGTTCTCATCTGAGCGCTTTGTAATTTTTAATACTGGTCATGTTATGCTCCAGCTGATCAAGAAGCTAAATTTGTTCCACTGCCTCTTCCTTCTCTCCCTCATCTGCACTATTAGTCTGAGTCTGAGTCCACTGGCCACTGCAAGCCAACAGGCTGACTCGTGTTGAACTCTCTCCAGCTAATCCATTTGTATGTTTTCAATTACATATCGGGGGCAAGGGAGCAAGTGGTCAGTAATCTCCTGGCCCCTGTCATGAAAACGTAGTCCTCTCATGACCTAAATATCAGGCTAAAGAATAGGGTTGGGGTGGGGGTTAAAACAAAACAAAACAAAAATAGGTCATATATTCCCCAGTTCCATGCCACAGAATTGGAATGAGCTGAAGAGAAATAATCACTGTCATGTTTGAAATTGACAGGCAAATTGCTGGACCGCTGGCCCCCAAAAGTCATCAAGGACAAACCGACTGGCTGGAAGAATGACTCAGTTTTTTGTGGCGAGCAGTTCATTGCTGTAACCCCAACTAAAATTCAAAAATGTAGCTCCTTTTGTTTTCTGTTTGTGTAATTGCGGGTTTGTGGGGAAAGTAAAAACTCAGAGAAATTAGTTTACAAATCTAAACCATAATATTCCTCTACATATCACACAGTTGAGATGTTCAGGCATAAAAACTGGCTGAACCACATTAAAGAACATGACCAGGAGCTATTTTAAAATCCCCAGACTCTATTACCATTTTAAATTCCTTCCTCCTTCTCCTCCATCTCTCCCCTATCTCTGGTTTTCTGTCCAGCTACCACTCCTCTGTCGTTTTTCCTTCTCCTTTCTGTCTCTCCCCATCATTCACCGCTATCGGTACAACCACTTTTAGGCTCAGCAGACCTCCAAGTGAACCCGTCCACTCACCCCAGCACTCGTTCTTTCTGTCTCCATCTTTTTCTCCCTTTGACTAACTCCACCCCACACACATAACACACCCCTGCTTTCTACAACCTGATGAAGAGCAGCCTTGACAGTCTCATCAATAACTCAAGTAGGCTTTAACACACCTCCTGCTCCAACTGGGAGCTTTTTATATTTGAGAATTAGATGCTTTCGTCTTTCCTTTTCCTCCTCCTCCAGTTTACAAAACTTAAAGCCATCATTCTTTTCATTTCTGTCTTTGTTTTTGTTGGCGAACTCATATTCGACCCAAAGTGCTGCTCGTTTTTCCATCATCATGTCTTCCCCTTTGTAATCCTTCCTTTGGTCTTCCTTGCTGAAGTCCTGAAGGCTGGACTTTAATAAATGTCACATCTCATCAAGCAATCTGTGAACAGACAGATGCAAAAGAAAAATGAGAAAGAGAAATGAAAAGCAACAGGGGAAGACATGTCACTGCCATTCTTAGCCTCCCAACCTATAAACTTTGAAATAAAGCCTCATCAAAGGAGTTTGGAGGCAGGGGAGGGCAGGATGACAGTGCATACTAGTTTCCTTCCTCCGCCTTCCACAATTGCATAATTTTGTCTCCATAAATGTGTGTGCGGGGTGATTATTTAGCCTTAAAACACAAATAAATTGACAAGCTTTTATGTCTGCCTCTTCTTCTTCACCTTCTTTAATAATGGCAAATAATGATGCATGGAACTATGGAGGACGTGAGACCTTGAATGTCCCCATGATGCTGCAGAGTGATGTTTTTTTTCCCCTATGAAGGTTGTTGTAAAAGCCTAATGAGCGAATGAGGATGACGAAATAATGACAAAATGATATTTATGTATATTTATTTATGCATTATTTCACCCTGGAATGCTTTATACACATCAGAATAATATGTATGTTTTCATTCTTTTCAGGGGTGGAATGTAAGTTTGACTGACGGCATGTAAACACATGTTGCAGCGTTAACTTAAACCTGACTTGGTGTCAGAGCCAGCAGGCTCTTATGTATACTTCCTGTGTCTCACACAGCAAACCCAAAATTCAGTGCACAGTTTACCCCTGCATGCATCACTGAGTCTGTATCGAGTTCGCTCCACTGAGCAGGGGAAAGTTTTTCATGTTTGGCATTATTTCAAAGTGCTTCTTTAGAAATGACTCATGCATCAGTAATCACCCCTTTGACTGTGGCTCTACTACAGTAGCTAGTTTGACCCTCTGTGCCCCATATAATGTAACATCTGCCATCAGGGAATCAAAGCTTGCTGCCATTCAGGCTTTTATTAAACAATGCTCAGCTGCACAATAGATGTGTCTGCTGCCTCACCACCATGTCTGAGCATCATGTTCAGAGCCAGACAGCAAATGTCCTGCTATCATAGCAGTCTTCTGCTCTTAATTTCACAGGAGAGAATGAATAAAGCACTGTGTTATCCTTTTTTTCCTTTAGTTTTTGGCTTTGGAACTGAACCATGAGACCTGCTTTTTTCTTTTTCATAAATACATTCCAATCCTGAGTACAGCTGCATATGGGAACATTAATGTCTACATCAAACAGACTGGACATAAAGGTCCAGGTAGCATCTAAATGAACCCCTGCATGAATAAAGCAGGTAACTGACATAAGATTTAATGTTAAGCGAGTGTACACACTGCTGATGACTGCTGCTTCTTTGTCTTTGCTGCTTGAATGTTTCATATTAGCACTCCTGTCTATATTTTGGATATTTGCATTAGTGATGCCAGCGCTAAATCGGTCATTTCTTTAGGTTAACCAGCACCATCATTCATCCGCAGTCCTCGTTATGCTTTATTAAAACACACACTTTGATTTCTTCAGAAAACTAAATGCTTAATGTCCTGCAGACAGTGCCATCTGTGGAGACACTGCACACCACTGACAGGGCTGATTATCATTATTGATTGATTGGCCTTCTAGTTTCTCAACTGATTAATTGATGAACAATCATAAACATATAAAATATTCACAGAGAGACCTTTAAATCTCCGAATTTGCTAAATTCATGATGACATAATATAGAGAAATGACACATTAAAGAGGCAGGAACCTGTGAGCATTAATTATTTTTTTCTTGAAACTGTTAAATCCCTCATCAAGATGTTTACTCATGAAATATTCAAATAATTTAAAATATTAGTAAGTAAAAGGATCATTGGTTTCTTATATCCACATAAGCAAATATGATAAATGAAATCGTAGCCTAACGTTTCTCATCTCAAAAGTGTATGACACTGAAGATAACATTAAGTCATAGTAAAGCATGACTCAAAAGTGCTGAATGTCAAGACTCAGAACGAGCACATCAAGCAGAATGAATCTCAACGAGACAGAGTGAGAGACAGAAGATTCCTGTAGGAACTGTTCATTCTTGAGGATGCGTCCACAGGGAAGACATGGGTCTGAGCTCTGCTTTTCAGGTGGTGTCAGGGGGGTCAGGCGCTGGGCGGCTGCTTCTAATTAGGCTGTCTAAATGACAAGTGTATTTGCAGCTTTTCCAGGCTACGCCACGCAACTGAGCGAGTAATGGGCACCCAGAGAGAGAAGTGTGCCCTCACAGGTCCTTCCTTCAATAATGGCAGTGGGACCATTTTATTTCTCTTCGAGTAATAGATGGAGCTCTTACATTCATATCTTTGTGTGCCTTTATGAATGCATGTATGAGAATGTGGTATATGTTAACTCTGATGGACACCAACCCCTCACCGTCTACTCAGGAAACATTTTAAGGGCATCATGTGTCAAATGGACATTAGTGCTTCTAATAGACCATTGGTACTCTATAGTAGAGTCAGCCTAAGGCCTGATGTGGAGTGTGTGAGCCAGCTTTGTCAGCTAAATCAAATTTGTCATGCTTTGTGAATCTTCTATTAGAACAGGATGCTTCTATAACATAAGAATTCCTTCCAATTAGACCATTTGGGAAACATCAATGCTTAAATTTAATGCAAATAGGTTGCATATACTAGTGAGTTTGTTTATGGGTGGGATTCCAGTGAAACATATACACACCCACAGACACACATACATCCACACACAAAGACAACCCTCTCCAGCTAAATAGCTAAGCAGGACGTTTAGTAGAACCAACAGTCGGGGAAGGGAAAACAAATACAGGGGCCACCAGTAAATCACCTACATCCACAGCAGCTCACCAGAGATTGGATGGCACCAGGAGGCCCTGTGAGAAACAACGACCAGAAAGAGGAGGATTAATATGACCAGGGAGTTAACGGAGGCCACAGTGCTGGTGATCAGAAATCTTAATGAGGGATGGATGTAGCTGTGAGATGAAGGACATACTCACAATGCCCTAAACCCTTTTTCTCACTCCATTTTTTTTCCAAGATGAAGAAAAGAAAAACAGAATGTGCGAAGAACCCTGAAAGAGAAAGGCATGGTCAGTTACACCAACATCCCTCCCTATCTCCCCTTCACACTCCCAATCCCATCATTCCAAGTAGCAGGAAGTGCGGAGGTTGCCCTTTGACCTGTCTGGAATGTTTTCCTCCCCTGTCCTAGCAGCAGCTCCCTGCCCCATCACCAGCTGATAGAATGGAGCCCGTGAAATAACACTATGACCTCCTGCATCGCCCATCCATCTACATACGAATCCATACATGTGGTGGATGCCCCGCATATACACACAGCCTCATTTTTAGACCCAACTGTTCAAAATGTATGATATCATCAGATAACTCTGAGTCTGTCATTTCACAAAGTGTGAATAAATGTCAGAGAGATGATGCCCGTGATATGATGTGACAGGTAGCCTGGCAGGCTTGGAGAGCAGCTTATCTCTCCCTGTGGCACGCAGCCAGCCACACAGTGAGGTATTGCTCCGCAGCCCTGGGTGAGCTGCCTTTGGTAATGACTGTGAATGGGCTGTATCTATGGCCCATTACTCCATGGACTCAGCTGAGGCAGCATAGTAATGCTGACTAATGGAGATGAACTTTCCAGCTGATAAATAGTACACCCCGCTGATGAGGCTCAACAACGGCTACTGTCCCCGTTTCCTGATGCTTATTTGTTCGCTTCCAAACAATTAAAAAGGAAATTTAGTTGGCACAGAGCTGTAGATAGCTTGTTGTCGAAAGGGGGAGGGGATTGTTTATTCTGGCTGGCTATTTGACTGCGAATCTATTAGAGTGTATGAACCAGACAGCAAATTAATTTGGGCATGTATTTACTTTATTGCAGCAGTGATATTGTTTTTCCCGCAAGTAAGCTCTTTCTTAATGAGATGTGCAAAAACCAATATTGCACACACAAACAAAAGTCTCCTTCTTTATAAGTTGATGGTACAGTGTGATAGTTGCTGTGTTGCAGATTATAAAGAAGAATTTCCTTCTTTTTAATAAGTCATTCATAGGTCAGTTTAATGAAACTGACTGTTTTTCTCCTTCCACCCTTCATTGACCATTTCTGGCATGTCACCCTCAGGCGCTTCTCAGGATGGCTCAGTTTCCTCTTATCACCTATTAGATCCAGATGAGACCCAGGCCTCCTCCTCCTCCTCGTGACCGCCCTGTCTCAACTGATCGCAATTCAAAACAGATGGCGGTTAACACGGGCCAAAGCCGCCTGCTGAAGCTGCTACGGTTGTGCGCCAGGAAAGGATGGGGCCATGTCAGCCGACTGAAAAATATTCTTCCATTAAAAGGAGTGTGATTCAATGTCAGCATCTGTTAAGCTGAACTTAAGCTTGTATACTGGAATAACAGTGTGATTTAAAAACATGGATTTAAAATGCTGTTTTCCTTCTTGTGCAACAAAAGCAGTCTTTTATGATTATATCTACAATGGGGCTGATGCATGATCTCATGAAGGTCTGAGGGTAATATAAAACAGAAGACTGAGGAGACCCCTCCCTAACACACAAATCATCACACCCACACAACCCAGAGATATGGAGCGCATCATGTAGAAGGTGTGTGATACTGTCACACAACCATGAAAAGTTTGTTTATGTGTATAATGTTTGCTTTCAAGCTGCCCTGAATCCTCTTTCTTAACGATTTGACACAGCTATCATCATTGAACAATAAATGTACACATGATGTAGAGCCAAAACATTCCTTGAATGGATTCATTCTTCACAGGTTTGGGACATTTATTTGTAAAGATCCATCCTAAAACACTGAAACTCATCTTAATACAATAGTTGGGTTTGGTTTTACCAGCGTTCCTTTTTTATACTTGGCAGGATGTAAAAGCTGTTTATTGAACTCCTGGTGGCTAATATTTGTTTTGCCATCTGATTTTGACTGCATTTTGATCTTATTGTACTATTGATTTAACCTTAGTTAAGAAAAGATATAGTGTTGATGAAGAAAAGGATTATCTAAAGTTGTCTAAATTTCCTCCTTTCACAGTTAAATGATCCTATATTAACTTCAGACTTCAGATCGGAAACTCCTGTAATACCAATTAATTTGGAGAAGATTAACTCTGTTCTTGGCCTATCTGTGTCTCAGCAGCTCACTTGTGACTTCCTGCAACATGATTATTTCTTAAAGCAGTTTAAATATGAACCAAATGTAACCAAGAAGCACAATGATTCTAATATTTACACACTAGCTACCTATACAAAATAAAAACATGCAATGGACCTCCAAATTCACTCTTATCTGTACACTCAATGCTAGCACTTTAACCATGCTGACAGAAGGTATGGGGCATGTTAGAGTCAAGGATATTTTGTAATGTGAAACTAAATCAATAAAATTTCCCCCAATTCATTTGTGTTTGCTAAATGAACTCCTCCTGATTGACATGTTGGTGGATCTTCAGTAAATGATTTCATAATGTTGATATGAAGTGTCACAAATGATTGACATGCCTGAGAGCCAATTAGAGTGACTGATAAACCGACAGGGAGATGGATCAGGAAGTTCTTTCATTGCTGGAGACGAGACATTTTCCTCATTCCTTTTTGATTCTCTGCTGTTATTTTACCTTAATTTATCGATGAAGCGGACAACAAACTTTTACCAGCAGCTTTCAAGGGGTTCATATTGATTTTGGTTAGTTCTTTGGTTAATTGGACTCTCAGAGGACTAATGTCCATATTTTTTTTAGGTAAATGCCTTTTTTCTTAATAGTTTCTTGTTTTAAAATGCTTTCATGTATTATTTTGTATTTTTTATGCATACATTAAATGTTCATGCATTTTTTTTATTTTTCATGTAAAAATCAACATCCTACCTTCGTATTAATGTTAAGATGAATTATTGGGACATCTTGGTAACAAAGCCGGTGCAAGCATTAACTGCTCAGAGCACCAAAACAACAACAGCTAAATGCTAAACTTGAAGCTTGAAAACATAAATCAACTCATTTATAAAATGTATACCAGAGGCGAATATAATGGTGTGCTAGTAAAACTGTAGGAATTTTAGACTAAAGTTTTGTGATGTGTGTGTGTGTGTATACATGGTTGCGAATTTTCTGCTTCTTCTATTTTTTATCATTTATATAATGCCATTTGGTCTGAAATACCACTCCAAATAGCATCAATTAGTAATTTAAAGTGCATAATTTGTCATAGAAAGTCATATATACGGTGAAATAAAAACCATATGTAAAAGTATTATGTTAAAACAGAGAATCGTGATAATGTATTGAACTAGCAGTGTATCGCACTTGTGCATAAGGTTTGTATGTACATCTTTAATGATTTTGAAAGTGAGTCCACAGCTCTTGGAAAGAAGCTGTTTTTCAGTCTTTTCGTTCTGTCTCAGATGGCTCTCAGCTTGCCTGATGGTAAAGCGGTGAACAGGGAGCCTCCAGTGTGTGAGAGCTACTTAAAAATATTTGCGGCCTGCTTGATCAGACAGCCATGGTGGATGTCACTCAGATGTGGTTGTGGGGAGCCATCAATCCACTAAGATGTTTTACCACCAACTGTAAGTCTTTCCTTTCCACTGTAGTTCAACGAGACCAGTTGAAAGAGACAATTCTGGTCTTTCTTGATCAGGCATGAGGTGTTAGGACCCCAAGTGAGGTCCTCAGATATATGGACTACCAGAAGGTTGTAACCTGGGACCCCCTCGACCTTCTCTCTAGTAATGCACAACTCAGTCTGAAATGCTTTCTCTTTCCTGAAGTTATATACTCAAATGTAAAATGCAACCTTATCTGTAATGTAAAGCATAATTACTGAAATAAAATCAATGAAGCAGCTACATTTACCTCTACAAGGGAGTTTATGGTTGAGAGAGGGTTCTAACTGCTCAGTGAAGAGTCTACAATGTGAAGTGATGTCAATGCTGCTATAATTGTAATATAATCAAATTCATTAAGTTAATTCAGTACTTATAGTATCAGCCTCATATCTTATCATGAAAATAAGGTTATCAACAAATATTTTCAAAGCTCACGAGGATTAGTGAGAGATGACATCAAGAGTCAAATTCCAGATATAGATAAAAGACCAGTAGCAGCCCAAATCAAAGCAATGGCAGACATTCCAGGTCTCAATATCGTCATACTGTGTGTGGCTGCTTCCCTTTGGTCCGCTGCTGATATGGTGGGGTTCTCTTTCCTCCCTGTTTAATCTCTGTTTTCGTTACTGTCTGTCCCAATTTGCCCTGGTTCCATCTAACATCGTGTCATTAAACAGGGTTTCCTCTCTAACCCTCGGCGCCTGGTTGACCTTTGACATTGCTCTTTCATATCTGCATTCACACTCGTACACTACCAGGCCTCCACCTAAAACCTGCAGTCCAGGACGCAGCTGCAACCATGCTGAAGAAGAGGGAAAGAATAGAGAACAGAAAGAGTTGGGGGATGAGGGATTCTCACTTCAGATATATTGTGCTGTCATCTCTCTCTGTCTGTATGTTTTTCTTTCTGTTCCTCATCTCTTGCCCTACTTCACTCATTTTCCAATCTCCCTAACAGCAGTTTCCAATTAAGATTGGGCCCCTACATGGAGGAAGGCCAAAGCTTTTACTTTGTGGTGAAATTAGATGCGATAAACGAATGGAAATTAATAGAATGTAATAAATTAATAGTAATGACGCCAATAAAGATGCTATCAAAGGTTTCCAAACAGACTTCTTGATCTCATCCAATATGAAACTACATATTGGGTCTTGAATAACTCAATTTAACCAATAACTTTGTAATTCTTTTGGAAACAATTAGCTTCCATATCATACAAAATGCCTTTACCTTCTTTGTATAATAGATTGTTTTACAGGTCCATACATGTATAGTTTGAAATAAATATGTGTGCTGTTTTATAAAAGTTCACACTTCTGAAGAAGTGAAAGCATTTCAAAGAAATATAATTTACTTTCTGAAAGAAAAGATTACTCTGTTAGATGTAGCTATTGGCCCACATATTTTTTCCCATTCCTTGCCCATTTAACGTCTCTGCTCAGAAATGTGTATGAGTTAAACAAATGAAGTGCATCGTGTCACTGTCACCGTAATTGGAGCCAAATGAGCAGTTTACCCCTGTTTAATGTCTTAAGGTGTGTTTTGACCAACAGCACCCAGAACCTAAATTTTCCAGGGCTTTTTTTCCCAGGAGGTAAGAGGTTCAGGGTAAACTGAGCAAACCAAGTTTGCGAGTGTGGCGCTCGACCCTGTCAATGCTCAGAGTCCCTACAGCTAAAACCAGAAAGATCTTTTAATGCAAAATCTGTTCAGGGTACATTTTTACGGGACTTTGAGTGTTTTTATTTGTGCCTAAGAGAAAAACCACTGTGAAACAATCAGAGAACAACATTTTATTTCTCTAAATCCCATATTTGCTGGTTCTGTTGTTTGCTGTGGAGGTGGCTGTGCCCCGTGGATCAGAGCCCCCTACAAACAAGGAAGTCCACTTTAGCTGTAAAAATGTGTCCATGTTACACATTTCTATGAGGTTTGGTATGTCTTTGTGTCAGAGCATGACCACTATGAAAAAGTGGAGATTACCATGTCACTGCTTTCTTGTCACAGTCAGAGCAACCTCTCATTCTGCAGCTGTTCATCCACTGCAGCTTGTGGGTGCGCCGTGTCTTTTCAGCAGACTCTCAGTTGTAGACAAACAAAGAAAGTCCTCAGCTCCATTGCCTTAAAATCTGCTAATCAACCACTTTTCTACAGGGTTTTGGGTGTTTTTATTTATACCTTAGAGACATAATCGCTTTCAAACTCAGACAAATGTTTTATTGCTCTGATTTAACTTTTTGTCACAATCTGTAACAACTATTCCTGCAATACAACTTATACAACTTATAGCTTTTATAAGCTATTTTGGATATTAAACATGAGATGAGTGACAGAGGGGTAGAAATAAACTGCTGGGAATATTTGAGCAATCGGAAATGTCCAGTTCTGAAAGCCCTGCCCCAAAGTTTAGTACCACTTCCCTACTAAAATATCTCAAGCAAAATAGTTTTTGTTTCCTGTGTTCAAAATAGAAGGGAAAAGATCGCCCAAAGCCATAGGATAATTAACATTACCTGCACAAATTGCATATTTACGTTCTGCTAATCTATCCTGTAGACTTATTTTAGTCCTACCAATGTAAAAAACTTCTTGCATCATTGACGTTATAGACTATAGACGACAAAAGAAGTTTTGCAAATTATGAAATGATTGAAAGTTAATGTGATTGAAATGCAGATTTACTGACTTCTTGCTGTAGGCTCATGACACATCTTTGAGGAATTAAGATTGGATTTACATTTCAGTGAATAATAAACACCAAAGTGGCTCTCAGAGTTTTGATACTTTTGAACTGATGACATTTTGAGTTTGCTTTTGTCAGATGCAGTTAATTTACAGAACCTTTTAAGTTTAATTTCTTCACTCACAGACTGAACCAAAGAGGTTTTACAAGCTGCAGACTGTTACCAGCTATAGTCTTCATGACAAACTAAGTGAAAGCCCAGTCCCATGAACATTTTGTTTTTTTATCAAAAAAGAGTGTTATCACATACCGATACATCATAAGTTTTCAAATAGAAGGGGCATAGCTGTCTTTAGTTATGCATATGTGTGTTTTTCCCTCTGTTCAGACCGTTTTGACTATTCCTATAAAATCAATGTGGATTCATGGACCTCCCTCCCCCTTTCTTGCGGTGCTATTAATCTCACATCATGACGCCACCAAACGTCTTCCTTGACGTTTTGCCCTCAGAGAGTTTAGCCTCTGTGAGTGGATATATTCAGAAGATGCCTCCTCTCTACAAATTGGAAAACATTTTTGAGAAGTTATGCTTTCTTTTCCAGACGGTGACAGTAGATGTTTAGGTTTCTTATTAAAACAGATTATCTTTAATTCATTCGAGTGTTAACAGACCTAGTCATTACATCACACACAGACATAGTCTGGTCAGCATCCACTGTATGATCGGCAGAGAAGCAGCAGAGGCTGTAAGAGGTATGGCTCCTCCAGAGAGGGATTAGGCGCATCTTTGCTTCATTTACGTGTGAACAGTTTGATTCACAAGTGTTTTATTAGATTATGTTGAGACAATAATTAGGTGGTCTGAGAAGTGTTTAGTCCCTGTGTCTAGATCCATGTGTGTGCATGTGTGCTGTTCATTGACTGAGCTCTAATCCCAGAAGTAGACGACAAGGTAATGGATGATGCTGCTAGGTGCTATCTGAACCTCCCTGACTGTTGGATTTACTGACAGAGCAGGGAGAGGATCAGAGCACAGATAGAGATTTAGCTACATACCATACATCCCAAAGACAGAAAAGGGCATCTTAGAGCTTAGAGACCAGAGCCACCAATTTAATTCGATTGGTCTCCAAAGGGTCCTAAAGACAGCAACTTGTCTGGGAGGGGTTTAGAGTAGGATGAAGGGATGAGAAGCAGAAAGATTGAGGATGGCTGATTGAAATTAAAGCATAAGGAAGATAAAAAAAAGAAATAAGAAAAGGGTCTGTTGAGAGGAAGCTGGGATTTGCTCTTGTAGGTCAAAATGTTTCCTCAGTTGACTGATCTTTCATATATGGATTTCAATCATATTACCCCCACAGAACCAGAGCTATGCAATGAAATATGTTTTTTCATAATACAGAGTGCCAGTTATGTTGAAATCCTGTGTGAGTGCTGTTTGGAACAGAGTCTGGCGGCAGAGCCGTCACCCTGTAAGATGTGGCAGACCACAGAGACAGCCCCATGGTGGCCTTTGTCCAACACTCCACCATCATGCATTCCACAGTAGAGCAAAATGGGGACATTGAGGAGTCACAATCTCTGAGCATCAGTGCTCTTATCCCACTCTCCTGTGAGAAAAACGTCCCATGCAACCCTGTGTAAATCTCTCTTGGCATTCTGTTTTGTCATTGCTCCACCGCCACGTGGAGCCCTGTGCAATCTCAATGCTCAGGTTTCCAGGATTTATAGTCACGCACTATGGCTATGTGTTATGCATCTCCACATCTCACAGGGATGACTTCCCACAATGCCATTCGATTGTCCTTGTTAGCAGACATGCATACCACAGAAGGATTAAAGTATGTCAAGAGTGTTGGAAATAAATCTACAGCCAAAAAAAAACATGCAATGTTGACTAGTTATAAATAAGTTGTAAATCAAAGCTATTCTTTTGGATGTTTTTTTTTTTTAAAGCATGCACTTAATGTCTGAACACCAGCACTGTTGTAATTTTTTTTTTTACCATCAAGGCCAGCTCTTGCAGTCCAGTTCCAGTAGTACAGCCAATGTTGAAGGAAATGAGAGCACCACATTTAGTTTTTGCTGAGCTCAAGATTTTCCTACATTTCTAAAGAAAGAAACAGCATCCCAAGACAAGGGGGAAGTGATGACGGTGAACTTGCTCCAGGGTAAACTTTTTTTTGCTTCAGTTAGCCCTGTAGTATCATTTGAGTGGATTTCTACTTGCGTCAACCATTTAGACTGTCCGCAGTTGACCTGCTTCGCTGTGGTAAATAGGGTTGCAGTAAGGGAGTGGAGAACAACACATTTATCCTCTATCGATCTACCGATTGCTATCATGTAGAGTTAGTCTGTCAACTCTAGCAGAGATGGGCTTCACATGTGGCTGTGAAACTGCTATTTTCTTTTCTCGAGTGAGTTTGTATTGCCAAGGAATTTATAATTCCCACATTTTATGTAAGAGCAACTAGGTACAGTGACACTACAGTGTCCTGTAACTGGCTATTTCAAGAAATCATTTGAAAGTGTGTTGTGATGGAAAATGAGCAAGAGGCTTGTGTTTCTTTCTGTGTTTTTCTGCTGAATGTTTTTGAACCATCATTGCATTTTTTCATGATCTCAAGTCAAGAACAGAGCACCATGAGGCAGCAATTTCCTGGATACATAGTCATGAAAAAATCTGTACACCATACTTTTAGTGTAAAGTTTAATGTACCAAGGCATAATTAAAATCATCTGGTCTTAACATTACATCAAACAATCTCAGATGAACAACAACACATGATACACCATGTGATTATTTAACATTAACTAGGCCCGAATGAAGAAGCAGAGTGTGGAAAAACTAAGTCCACCCCATGATTCAACAGCTTGTAGAACCACCTTTAGCCGCATTATCTTGAAGTAAACGTTTTCTGTGTGATGTTATCAGTCTCTCACATGGTTGTGGAGGAATTCTAGTCCACTCTTTTTTACAATGATGCTTCAGTTCATTGAGGTTTGCAGCATTTATTTATGCACAGCTGTCTTAAGGTCCCACCACAGCATTTCAATAAGATTGAGGTCTGAATTTTAACTGGACCACTGATTCTTCACCTTGATTCTTTTCTTTCTCAGACAGACATTCTGTTGTAGATTTGCTGATGTGTTTGGGATCTTTGTCCTGTTGATGACCCAGTTTCAGTCAAGCTTTAGCCGTCGGACAGATGGCCTCACATTTGACTCTTGAATACTTTGGTATACAGAGGAATTCATGGTGGACTCAGAGACTCAAGTCCAAATCATCAGCCCCCTCCACCACAGTTGTTATTTGGTTTTAGCCCTGTTCATCACAGCCAAATATCTCTGCTTTTGTTTTGTCTGTTCAAAGGACATGGTTCAGAACTCCTGTGGTCTGTTGCTGGGATGTCCACTCCTGGGAAGATTGACAGCTGTCTTAACTGTTTTCCACTTGTAAATATTATTTTTCATTGTAGTATAATGGAGTCCAAATAGTTTGGAAACAGTATTAAAACCCTCCCCAGATTACTGAGCAGCAACAGTTGCTTCTCTAAGATCACTGCTGATATCTCCCCCCTTAGCATTGTGCCAACGCACATCTAGATGCTCCAGACCAGCAAACTGACAAAACTGCTTGTATAGAGGTGCTCACACAAGCTGACGATCATTTATGTACATTTGATTAGCAGCACCTGGCTTTTACTTATTTAATTCCTATGGAAGCAGTACAGATGTACTTAGTTCTTCACACATATATATATATATTTTTTTGTTGAATTAGTAATGACCTGGTGTGTCCAAGAATAGATCCCTGGCTGGTTGTCAAGATGGAAACCACATTTTCAACTATTTTTACTGCCTGCGTAGGCTCTATCTAACAATGACAAAGTTTCATCTCCTAAAGCACCATAAAATAGGCCAATATCAAGGTTCAAACATACTCGTCTCTTCTTTTAACTCTTAACCAAAACAAACGCTGGGATCTTCACAGCAGAAATTAATTTTCCTCTGTCAGTTTGCCATGCTCTCCCAAATGTAATATAACAAAGAAAACTGGAAGCAAAGCTTTATCAATAACCACTATTTTGTTTATTTTTTATACTGTGGCCATTAAAACTTTATATCCATGGGAAACAGAGGGATAGACATTGGTATGTCAACACTTGCCAGGAATATCGTTTCAACTATTTCCTGCAGCTTATTTACACTCAGTCTGGTGTTGAACTAGAACAAAAGTTGGAAGTTTTCAACAGCTGTAATAAAGACCTCCTGAAATTATTTGGAGAGGCTCATGTGTGGTATTATCAATCACCATTCAGCGCAGTGAATTACAAAGAATATGGTCAAATGACAACATGCAACAAGTGTCATTTTCTGCTCAAAAAACTGTTTGTGTAAGAGCGCTTCTTGGATCCATCCTGATATTCATCCTGATATTCATTTGAGGTAGCATAAACTTGAATGTAAGAAAACCCCTCCAAGATTGCTCTCTTTTTAAAGTTGATTTAAAATGCCTTTATTTTCATGACATGAACACCATAACACACCAACGTGTGATTAAACGCGATTGAACATCTGATTACAAGAAATGTATAAATGTATAAATTTGTAAACAAAAAAACAATACCAACAAGTATCAAGAATTTTGTGACCAGGATAAGAGATTTGAGGGAAGATCTGAAGAAATAGCATCAAGTTTTGAGAAACGAGGATACAGAAACAATATTGTTTGGGCAGCCAAACATCTGAACAGACAAACTTCACTAAAAGAAAGAAATACTTCTAAACAGACAAAAGACAGAGTTGTATTTGTGACAATATACAGTATAGAGGCAAAAAAAGATTATGACAGATAATAGCAAGAACTGGCATATTCTTCAGCGTGACACAACATGGAAGCAGATTTTTTTTCAGATCAAACGTTAAAGATGCTCTACTCAAAGAGATAAATTAGTCCATAGACACCAACCGCCAAATAACCAACATACATGGCTTGAAACCAGAACAATCCTACAAAAGTAATCGTTGCACTCACTACATAAATGTAGTGTAAAGCTAAACATTTTTGGTTTTCATACTTTCAATCGTTTCATAAATTGCAAAACTTCTTGGTAAGACTAAAAGAAGATTGGCAGAACATAAATATGCAAGTCATGCAGGTATTCTTCATTATTCTATGGCCAGACACTTCTTGGATCACCATAATAGTGATCCATCTTCATTACAAGTCTTTGGAATTAATCATATTCCCCTTATTAGAAAAGGTGATAGGCAAAGGAAACTCAACCAAAGAGAGACTTTATGGATATTCAAGTTACAGTTCATAAAATATCCAGGCCTGAATGAGGAGTTTGATTTTACTGTCTTTTCGTAAACAGTTATCACATTAGTTTAGTATCATATTGCTATTTTGTTGACAAATTTCTACATTTCTTGTAATCAGATGTTCAGTCTTTTTTTGACATATTTTATGGACCAAATGACGCCATCTTCTGTTGCATTAAAGCATTCGTTTTTTTTAAGTTACCCCTGGGAGGAGTCCTACTGATGGAAAATTCCATCACTGGTGGAGAATTCCTACTGGTTGAATTCCACTAGAAAAGGGGCTTGGATTCCAATCAATCTGTTTGACTCCCTGAAGAAAGCTAGCAAGCTAAAATGTATTGGTGTTTTAGAAGTTGCCATAACTATGTCGTGAAAAAAAGGCATTTAAGTGCCTTTGACACTTTTTTACATCCATGTGTCATTTTACGTCTGCAGTCAGCTATGATCATAGTTTTGAGTTGGTTTTAAAAGTAGCGTGGGGCAAGCTAATGGTCCTTTGTGCAGCACGGTGGTGGCTTTTGCCTGCATGTCTCCTTCCCTTTTTTGTGTGACAGTGAGAGGTGTCCTCTGTGTTTACAGCAACAGAGCGGATAAGAGGCAGCAGAGGTGTCACTACCTGCATTGAGATCAAACACATGCACAAATAAAGTCACAACCCTCTTACAGCTGCAGAAATGTTGCACATAGTTTTAACACAACTCGGCACAGAGTTTATTGGATATTTACAGAATTTAACTCTGGTGGAAACAAAACTTTGGACATTTCTGGTTAACTGACAGGATAAAGTACACAAGTATACACAGGACATATACTCACAAACATTCAGTTTTTGTGGCACATGGGATGAGGCCCTATAAACAAATGCTCAGGTCATGTGAGGATATATAACTACAACACAATGTCAAATTCATATTGATTACAGTCTGTGCAAACACAATCTGGTACCCCATCGGCCAGTCTAATAATACACATCCAGACATCCAGGCCAAGACTTGCTCTCCTGCACACCAGTCATTGTTTGAATTCAGAAAATGACATTAAAACGATTCATTGTTGTCAGGCAAGAACAAATTAAATCAAGGTTCTGTTTGCCAGTGTGTCCACTGCCTTTTCACTTCACACAATATTTACACACAGTCAAGCCAAACTTGCTTGTAACTAAATTAAACCTGAGTTGTACTTTCAGTTTGATGTTAGCTTGCAAATGTTCTCATACTAACATATTAACATTAATAATCGATATATAGGGAACATTGCACCTGCTTAATACTAACATGTCAGCATGTTCACTGTGAGCATATTAGCGTTTAGTTCAAAGCAGCAATATCTAGCTAGCTGCCACTGGGTTTCACACTCTTGAACAGACTAACATGTCAGCACACTAAACTAAGCTGCACATTCACTCTCGCTAATGGTTGTATTTTTAGAGAAATTATGTTTAAAGGAGTCATGGAGTGCCAGTAACTGTTGGTTCATAACACATTTCCTCTTTGGTTTTATTTACACCTAAATTAGTTAAAAAAGATTAAGAGTGCTGACTTTAATTAGCATGCTCATGTATAACTGTCTGTAATAGTCATGGGTAAGATCCTCTGAATAGGTCATTGATGTGCAACCAGGGCGCTTTTTATGTAATCATGTGTTCCATACAAAGCTCCTTTCATCGACAGCTTACATGTCTATTGAGAACACCACAGCATGTATAATAGATTTATCACTTGTGTTAGATGTTTCTGAAATAGACATTTGAAACAAGGGAACAGATAGTGTGTCATTCAGCTCTTAACCCAGCTGACACGTTGATGCGCCTAGCGATGGAAAAGATGATCATAAAGCATTTTACGTAAGAAGGAGATTGAACGGGATTATGACTGCGGCAAATGTACACAGACTTGCACATAAACACAGTGTTAGTGGTTCAGGGCAACAATGCCACAAGGTCACACAAACACTGATGTGATTTGGGTCAACCAGTAGTGGACCATGGTTTTAATTCTGCTAATGACTAAAACCTGTCTGTCTCCGCTGAGGCCTTTTTGAAGGGTGGGTTCTGCCAGAGGTTACAATCTGAGGACACACTGATCAGTTGGCTGCTAGTTTTTGCTTTAGCTTTGGCTCTGATGGAAAAAAAAGAGATGAAAGTGGAGAGGGAAGCAGAGACTGAGTGTCTTGTTCCCTCTCCCCAAGTAGAGGAAATACTGATTGAGCTAGGGTGTGGGAACACCAAAGCCAGCAGCTAAGGGCTCAGCAGGGCACCGACAGGCTCCTTGGCAGGATGCAAGCAAAAGGGATTGTGGGAAATTACACGGGATTAGAGCGGGCGTCTAATGCCCTCATCCAGCGGGACATTTCCATCAAGAAACAGGGGCTATTGGACAGGGACAAAGCGAGAAGGAGAGAAAAACTTCAGATGACCCTTTTCTCCTGCTCCCCAGGACTAGACCTTATAGAAACCTACTTTCTTCTCCTTTGTGGTGCTTCTTTGAGAAACTGTCCCTGCAAAGACTGTGGAGACAATAACAAGGAGATAGACAGCAATAAGCATGCTAGCGGTGAAAGTCCTGCAGTTTGAATTGTGACTGGGTTTGTGAGCCTCAACTACAATACTTTATTTATGTCTCTACACTCCATGGGGTTTATACCATGATAGCTTCTGGTCTCTGCACAGAACCCAGTGCCTAACAAAATCTAATTTATCTTCGGACCAGAACCTGCGGGACATCTGAATGTATGATGAGACCAAGCACACTACTTATATATCAGAACAAAAGCAGCATTATTTGTCAAAGCTTTTCCAGGGTGTTGGCAGCACTTGTTTCAAAATATATCAGAAATACTAGACCTTCAAATAAAATCCTTTGCTCATACACATTGGTACAATTTCTCTGGTGCAGTTAGATTTCATCCTGCTAAAAATTACATTGTTGGGATGGAAAATACCAGAAGAAAATATAGGCTTTTAAATGCCTGAAACTAGGTCCACTGACCTGTATTCACATGAAGTTTGATCTAAATTGTTTGTAGAAAAAAGTCATTCTGAGGTGCTTTAGGTCACTGTGTTCAGATTTTAACTACGTAACCAAAGACTATCTTTAGAGAAAGAAATACCCCAGTAACATTTTTGTCAAAAAACTGTATCTTACCAGGAAAAAGGCTATCCTTTCTGAAAATACATCTGTGTTTCTTCTTCTTTGTGGTTTACTGTGCTTACAGTGGTGAGTGGGTATAGCCTAATGGAAACATTTTTTATTTAAATCTTATAATGCAATAACAGTGCTTGGAGCTAAGATTTTGTGCTTTGTGTGGCCAAAAATGTAAACATACAATTGCTTTAACAATTTAAAAAACAAAACATTCCCATAATTACAATATATGTATACTTTAGAACTTTTTGAATCATCATGACAGCAGCAAATATTCTTCCTCACACATTGTGTGTGTCTCTATAAAGAGGGCAAAATATTCATATGTCCTCATCAGAGAGGAAAACTGTTCTTTGCTTTATATTTTCTTTGAATTGTTTGAAGGTCACTGCAAACAAAAACCTAAAAAAAGTCCCATGGGATACGTGGTAAATGGGGAGAACATTTTTTTTTCTCAGCCATATCTTTGTCAATAGGCTGCAATGGTGCTGGAAACTGAGAGCAGTGGTATGAAATTACTGTGTTTACCCCACAACCCTCTGGATCTCAACTGGTCATTAGCATGCTGTGTCAGATAACATTAGCACACCGAGGATGGCACCCCGCTGGACAAAACAGCCACCTCTCAATTTGAAGAGTTCACGCATTCTTTTAACGACAAATGCATCAAATTTGACGTAATAATGTATAGAGTTAGCAAGTAAATTTTGTCATTTCCACTACTCTACATTGACATTTGCTGTGGTATGAAAGAAGATATTTTTGTCTTTCTTCAGACTAAAAGCTTAATTTAGCCAAAGTAAACCATGTAATTGTGTCTGACATGGCCAACCGTCTGATTATTCACACACGACTTTTAGCATTTTTTGAAAAAATATAGTGATATTCACATTAATATTCACAAAATTCTACACTCTCCATAATAAAGAGCAGGTACATTTCACTATAGAGTTGCAAACTGCAGGTAACTTAATTCATACTGAGGGGTCATTGTTTAGTCGCCAGTTATCAGTCAGCTTAATGGACAGATCAGTAGCTGGCTTCAGTGAGGATATATTACCAACAGGGTAAAGAACTCAGAACTGTGTTTATAAGCTGCCTGTAAAGAGACAGAAGTGGATACAGATGTGAGGCATCAGCAGGATGAAAATGAGAAAGCTGTGATCCTCACACTCAGTGTACCACATGTGGAGCACGAGTTCTTCCATAGTAAGTCAAATATTCCAATCACTTGGAGACTACTTGCAACATTTTTCAAGTTTGTGTGTGCTTTTTAAAGTATGCAACATGTGGTATAGAGGAAGAAGGATAAATCAGAAAACAGCAGTAAGATGAATATATTGTACATGTGCTGTAGCCAACAACAATAGTTTGCTAACCATAAGTATGCAACATATTCTTGTGAAGTTATTAGTTTTAACTGGCGCGCATTCTGTGACACATTTTGTTTTCCCTCTCTGTTATCATGGTTTTAAAGTCTGACATTTTGGTCTGTATCTGACTACCAAATCTAACAATAGAACCTGGTCAGCTGTATCGAGGTTAAACTGTATGCAGGACTGGAACTTTCTCCTAAAACTCTCTTTATAGTTGTTAAAGGTTCTCCATCTTTATTTATATTTGAGGTAATGTTTTAACTCAGTTAATTTTTCACAAGCCCCATCATTTTATGGCAGTTACTTTTAGCTTAAATTTTGCTTGTCTGTAGAGAATTTTTGTGTTAGGGGAACAACCTCGATTCCAGAAAAGTTGGGATGCTGTGTGGCATGGTGAAATGTGTTCATAGACTGTGTTCACCTGAGGGCCCAAAGATCTCAGGCATCCAGAACAGATTTTCACCAGTGTCCCTTGTGGACAAAGTTGTCTCCGTACTCCTTGAAACTTTTGATGATATTATGCACTTACTTTACTTTTAAGACTATTGTTGAAACTCCCAATATTACTGACCTGTTACCAATTATTCTAATTCATTGCAACATTTCCATCCAGTTGTTAATTTTTAGTATCACTTACTTTTTCCAGTCTTTTATTTTCCCTGTTCTAACTTTTTTGAGACTTGTCGCTGCAATCAAGCTCAACCTGAGCTGATATTCATCATTAAAAATGTACTACGTTCTGTTGTGAATAAATTATTGGTTTATAAGATTTGAGAAACATTGCATTCAGTTTTATTTACATTTTACATAGCGCCCCAGCTCTTTTTAGAATTAGGGTTGTAGACAGAGTCGTAATTGCTTGTTGTGTTTAGGATATTTGTCATCTCGTAAGTATTCATTATGAAATCCCCATGAACTGCTGTCAAAATGTGCCACTAGTCAGTGCTTTGCCCTCAGCTGAACTGCTTGGTGCTTGAAGTCCATAAAAGTGACAAAAAGAGCTTGATCCCTGCTGCTTTTAATGACAGGCTGTAAAAGAAGATGCCTTTATGGTCACTTTGCTCATCCTAATGATTCAAGACATTTCAACTTACTGAGGGAAGTAGAAAAACTTTCTCAGCATACACTTTCTATGATTAACAAGATTGGATAAACAGGAAAGTCTTTGTCTTTATAAGGCTAAATAAAACCTTAATAAGCTTTAATATTTGGGTTGCCAGGCGCTGCCTACTCTGGCATGCATTTCCCCTTTGACTTCACTTGGTCTGTTCTCCATGGGCCCCTGTTGAATTCTGTGGGAGAAGCCACTGAGAAGCCATTCTCTAACCTTGTAGTGCTTTACATGCCCATTAAATGAGGCTTAAACAGTGCCTATATAGACATGGATGCTTTATGTAATTAGTCATGGAGGGATAACTGCAAGGTCACCGACTGTTATTGTGTGCAATCTGATTAAAAACCCTTCATTTCTGTCCAGCCACTAACTAATAAGATGTCGGAGATAACGGATCAATAAAGCTTTGCTGATATGTTCAAGAAAACATCAGATTTTAACCCTTAACACAAACCTTAAATACATCCATTTTAATATCATTCATATCCTCTATAATAGAACCAGATTTTTAAAATTCAATTCAAATAAAAAAGTCAGATTTTGTCCTTCATTTCCTATGAATTGCATTTTTGATTAGGACACAGAGACATTGTCTGTGTTCAACTGCAGAGCAAATCTAACTCTGGATGACTTCTAAGGCCTGTTTGTGTTATTACAGTAATGGGGATTTCCTTTTGATGCCTTCATATTTTGCTCCTCTTTTTTCATTCTCTCTTTAGATACAATTTTGAAATTAGAATTTGAGTTATGGAATTGCAATTTTTGCCCATATTCACCCTGTAGGCCCCCAAGTTTCGCTAAGTGGTACAGGAAGCTTCTGTGGGACAACAAACTAACGTCAAACTTGAATGTGAATGCACCTCACTTTTTATGAGCAAATTATTTGGAAGCCATTTACTTTCTCAAGATGAAAATAGCTTTGGATCTGTTGTGAATAGATCTACAACTTAACATGTGCTGAATCACTGGTAGCTGCTAGTGCTTGTGTGTATTCTTATAGAAGATCCTTCAGCTAAATTAAGCCCATCAGCCCCATTAAATGGATACTATAGCTTGTTCTTGCTTTAAGTCTTGAAATACATGGTGAAAACATTTTCAGTTTTTAAACAATTCTTAAGATAAGATTTTGTGACAACTTTACGTTAAAAACATAGATAGATAGATAGATAGATAGATAGATCAGCATTCGTTTCTCTTTGTCTAGATAGACATGCAGCTTGATGTACACGTTCAGCATCCACCTACATTTGTGCTACATGATGACGTTCAACTTCTGTGTCGCTGCACAGTGACATGTTGTTACATGATAGCACACACACATTACATACTGATTTGCTCAGATATAAGGAGGAGGACAAATGGAGGATGTTGTTGGACTGTTGACTTTCATACAAGAGCCCACAAGACAACTTTTCTAATAAATATAAAGAATAATAAATGTAATGAATAGTCTCAGGTCACAGAGTGCTTGGGGGCTGTGATACAGCAGTTCACAACTTTGGTTTCCTTCCCCGCACCACACTGTTTTGCTTTACGGTTGCTTGACATTTTTGTAGGCTGTTGATGATGTCTTTATGGCCTCTTTAATATGACAGTATGGCTGTACATAAGCAGGGCTCAAATGAAGATTTGTTTTTATGACGGCAGTGTTACATCCCACAACTGTCGGGGAAGCCAAAGAGCAAAAATTTGAGGCGTTCTCTAGTGTTACTAGTTTCTCTTTGAATCTGCAATAATAGGATTAAATCTTTGAGAAATATTTAATTTGAAGCTTAAGTATCTCACACCACCAAGCACATGATTTCCATAGTTTTACTATAAAAATCAATATAAGAACAGCTACAAAACAAATCTTGTGCATTACTGGGTGAAATTCTGTTAGACATTCAGTATATGATATTGCAGTACCCTAACATTATTAAATGTTGCCCTCACTGATGTTTGTAATGTTTAGACTGGCCAGTTTAAGACAGAGATCTTATGTTATATAGCAGAGATCACAAGTTCACTGTGATTTCGTAGCACCAGAAATCCACAAAATAATCCTACAGTCACAATACATACTGAACATCATAACTTCCAGATCCTTCACAGAGGTTTTGGCAATCGTTGGTGTTTCTAATAAACTGGCAGGAGATTGTGTATTAAATAGGAATGCAGTTTAATTAATGTTTATTATGATCCACGTCATTTACAAGCACTTTGAGTACAGCACAGCCTGTAAAGTCGTACTTATAACACCACAGATAGTATGCTGCAACTGCCAACCAACACAAACTTGAGGTTGCATGATTCTGGTTTACTAATCCTTCCAAGAATAAAATCTGCAGGCAGTAGGACTTTCCAAAGCTGAGCTCCACTGACACGGAACAACCACAATGAGGGACTTGCAGACAGTCAGTGTTCAAAGACTGGTTCTCCTGTGTATCCTCAGGCTCTCAAAAGTCCAATATGCAGCAGAGTCCCTCTGTTCAAACCCAACTTCCTAGTTCTATAAGTGGCTGCACATCCTCATTGTAGCAATGAATCTCTTGTATTTTACGATGCATAACAAGAGTGATTAGTCAGAGAGGTAATTATTCATTTTGGGAGGAGAGGGCAGAAACCACCTTTGTCGGGAAACTTTTAGATTCATTGTTTCAACTTCCCTTCCAGCAACCCAGAGTAGGCAGAATAAGCAAAATACGTGGTTTCTGTGTGTAGAGTTTAGTATTTACCACAAATAATACATGGTGCTTTTATTTTACACGGGTATTTCCCCTTAGTCTTCCTCTGTCATTGTATCAGTGAGTTGATTTCCCACCTCAAGCCAAACTGGGTGCGAAGCATAAAGCAGTCAGATATAAAGTTTAACTTGAGAGGCACTTTGCCGTGATGGGTTCACGAGCTCAGCAACGAAATATAAACAGTTTTAATCTAAAACATATCTCAGCTCTGACACCTTTACATTGTGCCGCCCTCATAAGGTGAGTTTCACACATTCAGATCAAAACTATGTCATTACACGTTGCTTTGCATCGCTGCTCAGCAAGTGGCTCATGTTTGTGCAACAGCGTCAGGACAGGAAATAGCACACTCAGCTGTGACTTAAAAAAGAATAAGGTTCATTCGTATTTACAGCACTGCTGCTGCAGAAACCAACATAGGGGGATAATACTTCTCCTGGAAATGTTGAATCATGATCTAAAGAAGTAATTGTTATCTAAACTGATAAGAAATAAATATGAATTTCAGCAGAGAAGTGTTTAAAATGTAGCAGTGGTAAGTAACCATAACAAACATTGGCAGGGTTATTTCACACACTGCCACCGGTGAGTAAACTGAATATACAGCTTGTCCAGTGAAGATCAACAGTGTCACAGCTGGCAGCCAGTTTGTGCTGCCCAGACAACAGTTGAGCTCTTTAAACAATGGTGTAGTACAGTTGCTGTCCCACAGCTCACATACAGACACACACATGCACCCCAGCTCTTCACTTGTTTGCATTCCCTGCTGCATGACATCACTAAACAGGGTCAAAACCCTGTGAGCCGATTGGTTGGTTGTGGCAGAATTGCTGATCGGGTCCAAAGATCACAAAGTCGTGCCAAGAGGTGACATCAGCATGTGGAGCTTAACCAATGGCCGAGAGATGCCTGGATGACTCTAAAGCAACATCCTATTTACACATACGCACACACACACACACACACACACGCACACACACACACACACACAGCAAACGCAACCTGCGATGTGGCTCTTTCTTCCATCCAACCAATGTGGTGAAAGGGATGTGAGGCAGCTGAGAGTATGTTGTGTCGTGAAATAAAAAATGTGCTGCTTTCGAGCTTCAGGTCTCTGTTTTTCATAGACTTCACTTCCACTATTATTGATGACTTGACAATTAACGTAATGGTTTGCTTTCACCCCCTACAACATGTGTTTGGCTTGTGTGCATGTACCTTATCCGAGTGTTATCGTGCATTAGTGTTACACCAATGAAAAGCTTAGGATTGTTAGTATTAAAGCAGGAAACTGTACTGTAGAGAAGATGATGAGCTCTTTTTTGTTGTGATAACTCCAAATTTCACAAAAGTTTAGCAAATCTAGTTCTCAGTTTGAGTCAGATCTGGATTAGTATCTGCTGCATGTGTAACTTCGGAGTTAATTTGTTGGAATATTTTGTTAGTATTTATCTGTGTAATCTCTAACATTTACAGAATAAGATACACCAAGGATATATATTTTGTTTACTAATTAACTATAATAGGGTACAATTTCAGAGACATCGCATAATGCTGTAAAAAAATGTACTACCCCTCTGTATTAAAGCTACAGTGATGTAGATGTGTGTTTGTGCATGGATGAGTGTCTTTACAGAATGTGTCTTAGCTGAGGGAATGAAGCCAAAACCACCAAAAAGAACCATTATAAGTGAGTAACCACTTGATGGGCAGCCCTCATTAAAAATAGGCTGTTCACAAATCAGTTCCTGGAAGAAAATCTTTTATCAGCTCAAAGTGTGTCTGTTTTCTATTCACAGCTGTTTGAGTTTTCATTAAAAACAAGGAGGCCTTAGTTTCCCTTTACGATGACACTGATGAATCATTTTACTTTGAAACTGTGGTTAACAAACTTTGACGAACCGGTCTCCTGGAGAACTTCCCACAAAAAAATCCCCGGGAGCACAACAGGAGGCCACGTTTACTGCTTTAGTGATGTGGATAAAAGTTGGTCCCTGTGGGCCCTGTAAGACAAAAAGAGACTTTCTCTAAACTTGACTATTTGGTACAAAGACTCTAAATGCTGTTCAGCCATACACTTTTACTGACTGTTTATGATAGATGATGGCTTCTTTTTCTTCTGTCCACCATGTGAAATTAGACTTAGAATAAAGAGAAAGATGGATCTTTTTCCATGCTGACTTCCAGTTTAAAATCTTGACATTGCTGCCCTAAAAATGATGAAAACCATAAGTCCTTCTGACACAAATGATTTTGCGGTTGACACATGTATTTACAAAGAAGCATTTGGGATTTGGAGATTTCGGTTAAGCCAGTGTGAGCTTTCTGACCCTGTCTGTCCGCTGCTCGGATACAACAAGGAAAGATTAAATTTTTGTTAAACCTCTGAGTTTAGGGACTTTTTACTCATAGTTGTTGCTGAATATTCACCCAAATCCATGTCACAGTGAAGGCTTGGAAAATAGGGAATCCTTTTTTTAGCATCTATTTCAGAAATTCAAAACATCTCCAGAAACATTCATCAGAAATATGCTATATACTTTCCCATTTTCACTTCTCAAATCTTTTTGAATTGTGAGTCAGAGCAAAAGAAACCTTAAAAGAGAAAGAGTGCACATTAGGTGGTGACAGACGTTTTGCCCCACATTTCACAAGACAGCCATTGTTTAGGGAAGCACAATGTGTGGTAAGTCGGTGAAGGTTGAATGACATGCCTTAAGAGCAGACTGTTAGTCATTGTTCCTAACAGTAAACACATCAAACTGTATGAGAAAGAGCATTAAATCTCATCGGAAAGAACAATGATGTCTTAGACACACTCATACATTCAGTAAATGCAAGGGTAACACAGAGCCCTTCACATCCTCATGCTGGTTTTACCTGGTGATAGATAATTTAGTTAGAAGGTACCAGTTGACGAACTTGTGTAGCCAATAGTTTAACTCAGCTCTGTCATTGAACATGGCTGGTGGTGGAAGCATTGGGAATTTTATCTGACAGCTTGAAGGCTGCAGGCCTCAATTAATAAGATGGGGACAGCCCTAAAACAAAGGCAGTGGTTATGTGACGCTTTACTTGAAGTTTGCATTACTTACACTTGCACACAGTTCCTATACTATAAGCACAGCTGAAGCCACAAATTTAGGTTCAGAGGGGATTAGCAGCATTCTCTACATTTTATCTGAGTTTCTTTTGTAAAACTACACTTTTTCTTCACTCACATGGAATTCTGATGCTAAACAATGTTCACAACCTTCTCTTGTGTTGGTTTAACCTAAATCCTAATGCCAGCATGCTAACAATGATAATGCTAACATGCTGATATTTACAGTGCTAGCCATACAAGTGTGGAGTTTAGTTTTCCACAATTGTCCGATAAACTATTAAGACAACTTGGGCTAATGGGAACGCATTTTTGAAGGTATTAAGTAACAATGTAAGAAATATTTTCTTTCACCAGACTTATTTGAAGTCATGTTACATGTAACCATTTTAATGATGACGGAATGATGAATAATGTTTTTCCATCACCAGATAATCATGACAAGGCTGGTTGCCATTAGCCATAAATGGATAAAAGAAGAAGAATACACTATGTAGTGGCAAAGATCCAATAGTGTAGGCATTTCATAAAGCAGTTAATTTTGTTGGCCAGCTTATGAGGTAATGAAACAGAACAAGCCATCAGCAACCATTTTCTCCTCTAATTGTTGAGACTTGTACTGTCAGCAGAGTCTAGTACCCTTCGTACAAACTTCAATTAATTTTAAAGTCACAGAAATTGCTACCAGTAAAGAGTATATGTTGGTTTAGCACTGTAAACAATGAGTTATAAGCCTGGCTGATTATCAGAGCAACAATGATTCAAATGAAATGTCAATCAAATCAATTGACAATACAATTCTCATACATTTTATCACTTCCATTATTAGTTTGGAAACATTTTCATTACTTCTACCGTTGTGGAAACTTTTTTTAATGCTCCATTTTTTTTAAAAACTGCATTCATTTTTACTTTTTCTACTTTGAAAAGAAAGAGTTTGACATGCATCAGTTCAAAGTTTGTTATAAAAATTGTTAAAAGTGAAAGTTAAGTGATTTCGATATGTTACTGACCCAGTTCAATTTCTATAGCAAAATGTTTCATAACGGCACCAGGCTGCTCATTCAAACATAAAACCTATACTTTCACTTTCTGTCCTGTCAGTGGAACCGAGTGCATGACTGAAGGTAGGTGGAGTTAAAGATTTATTACACCAATCCATCAAAGTGTTAGCAAGTTGAGTTAAGAAACACATCTTAACATTTCCTTTTTAAAATTCTGTTAATTTTATATGAATATCTAAATTATCTAAAATGTTTACTTTATTTCTTCATAATCATTTCTGTAGAGGATAGTTACATACTGCTGGATAGATACATACTGCTGGACTGATTAACTAAGTCCACTATAAGTGAGAAAAATCCAGTTTGTCACATTCTTTGGTGACTTAATGCTACAACATTGATTGTGGTTATGATTTTGTCCAGAAATGAACATGTTTCTGCATGTCTTCAGTCTTATGCTTCTTATCGTGTAGCCTTTTCACTGCCAGTAAACCAATACATCTAACAGAGCAGCCATAACTGAAAATGAAAAAGTAGTGTCATTAAGTGTGGTAATTAGCAGCATAGTGAAATCCCGCTGGAATATGATGGATGGCTTCTGTTAATACCGCACTGTGTCTCTGTCTTCTATTTTAATGGATTCTTTGAAACAACATGCCAATCTGCCAAACAAGCCACAGTAAATTTCTGGAACGCTACCTACTTATCTTGATGATTCTTGGTATATCTGTATATTGCTTTTTTTTCTTCCTCTTTTATCAGAACAACAAATTTTTGTCTTTTTTCTGCAGTTATGTTAGAATTACCACAAGCAACTATCTGTTAAAATTGAGATATTATTCTCTTTTGAAACAAGTTTGCACAATGTCCTGAAGTTATATTAAAAACATGAGATGTGCTTTTGTCAAGGGTTTGTCATCATTTGGCTCAAGCACAACAGCTGTCGACTCAGCCCTACTGAAACAACAATAGGGATGGAAGTGGGGAAGTGAACAGCCTCTCACTCCACCTCTTACTCTGCAGCCCTTTTCTTGCTAACCCATTATAAGTGACTCAAGTTCTTATCATATATAGGTTTTACATATATTACATATATAGGTTTTAATATGCTACCTATTTTTAAAACCTGAGGCTGGATGTGCAATTTGTTTCAATAAATGCAAACATAATGATGTTATTCCTTCAGTCACATCAAACATTTTCAAGCCTTCTCTCACTAAATAGATATCCCTATGTTTCTAATCTCATGAGAGAAACCGCTGAGCACACTAAGGTGTCAGTTATCAGTACTAGCAAGCAGTGTTTTATTTTTAACAATGATGGATCAAGCAGATGTACCCAACATAATTCATAATAATGCATGTGCAGAATATATTACTGTGTTTAAACATTATGTACATATATATATATATATATATATATGTGTATTATGGCATGCCGTTCAGGAAATTAATCTTTGAATATATGGAATGAAACTCTGAATATATTGAATGAAACTTTGAATATATTGAATGAAACTCTGAATATATTGAATGAACCTTGAATATATTGAATGAACCTTGAATATATGGAATGAAACTCTGAATATATTGAATGAAACTCTGAATATATTGAATGAACCTTGAATATATTGAATGAAACTCTGAATATATTGAATGAAACTCTGAATATATTGAATGAACCTTGAATATATGGAATGAACCTTGAATATATGGAATGAAACTCTGAATATATTGAATGAAACTTGACTGACGTCAGACTTTACGGAAGTGCCAGCGGCCATCTTGTCTAAAGTGTGGATACTGCAGCGAAAAGCGAATGACAATGAGTCAGTCCGCTCGGAATTTCGTAGGAGGAATATTAAAGTATGAGGACATCATTAACACACTGGCGAATGCATGTACGGGCCAAAATCCTCCCGATAACCCTGCGCGTTCTTCTAACGAAGAAGTCGTGGCAGACTTACGACAACAGGCCAGGCAGCTGTTTATCAGACCAACCTCAGTATGCCTTCAACCTCTCAGGAGTGCCCCAAAACAGTCCCTGTGTGCAATCTCCACCCGTAAACAAGAAAGGACCCAACATACAAGATGTTGGAATAGATAGGCTTTATTTAAAACAACACGAGGGCCCTGATGTAATATAGACAATAACTCACTGCAGCCATAATGAGCCCTGGTAACACGGCTTCTCCTTAAAAAAAAACAAAAGCAGAACTACTAACAGAACAATCTGTTGTGTGTATAGGTCTATATGTAGGTCTGTATAGTTAGCTTGATAAAGTTTTCAGTTGATTTAATAAAGGTGAAACACAGTGAATGGCCGTGCGTAATGACACTGCGCTCTGACGCGGCACTTCTCCGGCACTGGAAATGCTGCTGCGGCTACAGGGATTTCGTGAACTGAAAGAGAAGCTCTTAATATATTGTTTAGATATAATAAGAATCACCCACATTCATAGACCAATGTAGGCTGAATATTTAGTTTAGTATTGAACGTATTTGATGATTCGCGACACAGCTTTGTTCACGTTACTCACAGCAGATTACGGACAGACAAATGCATCGTTCCCAAAGTAGACATTGTGTCACGGATCATCATATACGTTCATTACTTAACTAAATATTCAGCCTGCATTGCCGTTTTGGGGCACTCCTGAGAGGTTGAAGGCATGCTGAGGTTGGCCTGATAAACAGCTGCCTGGCCTGTTGCCGTAAGTCTGCCACGACTTCTTCGTTAGAAGAACGCGCAGGGTTATCGGGAGGATTTTGGCCCGTACATGCATTCGCCAGTGTGTTAATGATGTCCTCATACTTTAATATTCCTCCTACGAAATTCCGAGCGGACTGACTCATTGTCATTCGCTTTTCGCCACAGTATCCACACCTTAGACAAGATGGCCGCAGGCACTTCCGTGAAGTCTGACGTCAGTCAAGTTTCATTCAATATATTCAGAGTTTCATTCAATATATTCAGAGTTTCATTCCATATATTCAAGGTTCATTCCATATATTCAGAGTTTCATTCAATATATTCAGAGTTTCATTCCATATATTCAAGGTTCATTCCATATATTCAGAGTTTCATTCAATATATTCAGAGTTTCATTCAATATATTCAGAGTTTCATTCCATATATTCAAGGTTCATTCCATATATTCAGAGTTTCATTCAATATATTCAGAGTTTCATTCAATATATTCAAGGTTCATTCAATATATTCAGAGTTGCATTCAATATATTCAAGGTTCATTCAATATATTCAGAGTTTCATTCAATATATTCAAGGTTCATTCAATATATTCAGAGTTTCATTCAATATATTCAAGGTTCATTCAATATATTCAGAGTTTCATTCCATATATTCAAGGTTTATTCAATATATTCAGAGTTTCATTCAATATATTCAAAGTTTCATTCCATATATTCAAAGATTAATTTCCTGAACGGCATGCCATAGTGTATATATATATATATATATATATATATATATATATATATACTCATGTTATTACGTAATAGTACTTGGAGACATTTCATGGTGGTCAATGTAGCGAATGAAACTGACCAGAAGACCAGGCTCAGGTAACATCCCACAGCGTTGTTGCAATGATGAGGGCCAGGTAAGCATTTAATTAACAAATTGACTGGGTAACAATTATTTTAATATTTCATAAAGTAACAGTACAAAGTCCCTGGAAGTTTGTACATAAACTTCATTACCCAAGCTGTAAGCATTAGATGGTGCTGAACGGCACAATTTCTTTACAAGTCCAGCATTAAACTGGCCCCAGTTGGTGAAACGGACTGAAGAACGGTGGTTGTTACACACACACACACACACTACTTTTGCTTACTCTTGTAGGAACATTACCCACAAATATGAAGTTTGACCACAGGGGTCATATAGGCTGAGGCTGCAGTTGATGTCGAATGCATGCCGTTCAGTGCAGCTGACAACAGAATATTTCCATGCAAAGCTGGCTTCATCATTCTAGTGGGATGAATGCGAGCAGGCGGGGGTGAGAGGTCAAGGCCAAGCAGGGGAGGCTGAGTGGCCTCAGATGTCAATGAAAACTTGAACAGGTCCCTGAGAGAGATATTTTCAAAGCTTTGGGAAAGCAAAAAACATTTTTTCAGCTCAAATATGTGCTCCTAAGAACAGAAAAAGTGATTTTTCTTTTTCAGAATCTCCCCTTTGAATTATAAACTGGCTGGTGCACCTGATGTTTTTGGCACCATGCACAATAAACTTTTTATCTGTTGATAAAAATCTCTGCCTTAATATGATTTTGCTTGCCAAGATTAACTGCACAGTGGAGCTGCATTGTAAAACATTTACTAGAATACACTGAAATCATTGCTCATCTTAAATGGTCTTTATGTCGACATAGTCAGCGCAAGCTGATTTTTACTGAATAGTGGAGCTCTCTGATAGAAGTGGTTTGGAATTTCTAACCTCTACAATAAGTCAGATCAGTAAATATCCTGCTGACTGACAAGGGAGCTGCCATTACTTTCAGGGATTTCACATAACAAGACAGTAGGTGTGTAACTCTCTAATAGAATACATAGGGTAAGAAACAATTCAAGGATGATATATTTTTATAAAGAACAATTTGGTTTATATATTTAACAAAGGACCTGGGAGCATTTCAATAATTAATAGCATAGGAAGAAATATATTTGATTGTTCTTACTTTACTATACAACTCTGGCATGACAGCTGTGACTGAAATAATGTCTATTTTGTCTCCTTTACCACAGCTCTAATGTTTGTACGGTATCATATCACCAAAGCCATCACTTTTGACCACACTATAAGATCATAAATCTTTAACTGTAACCACCTTTGACCTCAGCGAGTTGTGAAGTTGAAGGTGGAAAAAGTCTTGAATATCCATGTCTTTATGTTGTGTTGTTCTTGCTCAGGATAGCCATTTGTAACATCCGGAAATTGGTGAGTTTTAAGATCTATCACTGCGCTTAATTGATGTTCTACAGACTTTTGTCCGATGCTACTTCCATTCAACAAAATCCCATTTTCAGACTTTATATTTGACGGTGCATTATAAACACCACTTGCCACTTCTTAACTATTTATGTCTCCCTTCGGTCCAAGGCAATAGTTTGGTTTCAGCAGAATTTGGGTATTTTTGTGGTCCTGCACCTGAGAGAGAAAGGAGTGAAAAATCAATGGGTTTTCCATCAGCTCTTATGTGACCCAGCCAGGTTTCCTGTCTGTGTCTGTGGTCTCAAAACCATCTCAGAATCTCAAAGGATTCAGCACATCTCTTTTTTTCCAATGTGAAAGTCTTACGTAGTTGATGTCATAAAGAAGCCTGAGGAAAGTGTTACATAGGTGAGTGACAGGTCCTTGTCTGTGGTGATATTGTGAATATTTTATTCTAACACTAGCTGGCAGAGTCAAAACATAACTGAGTTTCTGGAATTTAGTCTGAGCTGCAATAGCATAAGGCCTGTGCTTTTCAGCTAGCTTTGATACTGAGAAGATAGCACAGTGTTTTGACAGCTTTTGACTGTGATGAAGAAAAAAGAAGGTAAAAGGGGGAGGTAAAAGGAGAGTGATGGGAGAGGAAAGAGGGGCGGGTAAAGGCTGGTGGGTGTGGCAGAGAAGGAATCCTGGGCTGCTCAATGTCACACCAGGGGAGGATTGCGGGGGGAATAAAAAAGAGGATGGGGGAGGTTAGAAAGACAAGCTTATCAGTTTGTTTGTGAAGACAGAGGGGAGCAGGCGACTGCCTGAACCACAACGGGATGGAGAAGTAATCCAAAGGGCAGGAGCTCATGGGGACCCACACATTTAATGTGTGCCGCACCTCCAGCTTGGCTGTCTCTTACACACATTATGTCGAGTAACACTGCAGAAAGGCTCAGGGTGTATGGATATTTAATGAAAAACCCCCATCTTATCCTCCACCAAATCTGCTCACTAGCAAAGGAGAAGGAAGAAGAAAGTAGGGCACGTCTGCAGATTTAATGAGGCAAAAAAGCACTGTATGACAAGCTTATGTTTTCTTTTACACCAGAACTACTTCCCTCAGAAGACAGACTCCATTCTCTTTTGACATACAGCCTCAGAAATGCAACACTATTAAGGCCATCCCATATGATTTTATTGTGTAACATGGTGGATTTTGTGGATACTTAACATTGGGATGAAAGCCAGAGAAATGAGTCCCATACACAGCATGTCAATGCAATCACGTTTGATCGTTTTTAGAATGTAATCCCATTGAGGAGGCTTACACTGCATTAAATCTCAAACCCCCTTCTCATTTCCGATGTGTATTAGGTCAAGTCAGAATGCGGTTTTCAACAACAATTATTCACGCATCATTAATGCAAGAATTTGCTTTATATTTTGAATCCACAGCTCACAAAAAAGCTAAAAGACTGCATTGGGATAGAAGGGGAAGAATCTGAGTGCTGTAATTAAGATGAAGTACAAAAGTGACAACAAAAAATAACTTTTAAAAAAGCGTTGGCCTGAGGGCAAACCAGCCTAAGGAAATATGTTATTCCTTACATGGCTTTTTCCTGATGCATCTACAGAGCTCTGGTATTTCAATAAAGATATGTTCAAGCTGATTTCACCTGAGGGGATTTTAGTTGCATAAACAGGCGCATGTGGTATGGCTTAAAAAAAAAAAATCCATCACATGCAAATGGGCACAAATGTAAATAGTTAACAGCACGTGTGCATACTCAGAAGAAATAGTCTGTCCAGAGTCAAGAAACAAGACAATACCAGCAGCCATGTTTCCAGAAACAGCTGAAACAGCTAATTACATCTCGAGGTAAGCTTGTGTTTGTCCCTCATAAGACCTTGTTTACCATTTGGAGCTGATTTCTGCCTCATTCTTTATGCTGGTTTTTAAACGATCTCCTTGTGTGTCTAATTGAGGACATGATATGTGTTCCACAAGGATACTGTATGAACTGACCCAGTGTGCAGTGAGGGGTAACGTGACTTCCAAAGGTTGGCAATTTGTTTGTCAACATTCTAACAGCTGGGATGGTATGACATTGTGGTTTGTGATCAGGATGACATTGGTTTAAAAAAAAAAAAAGAAGATCTTTAGAAACTGCTTTTAATTATGATTTTTAGAACAGCATTTTCACCATCTGTTTCAGTCCTGCTTTTGGTCAGCATGTCCTGAATTTCATTTCACATCTTGAATTGCCAGCAATTGCTGTTACATGAAATACTAGTGTTTCTTTTTCCATGTGTGTAAAAAAAAAAGAAGACTTTAGTCTAAGTCTGAAAGAATCCAGCTCATCACGCTGACTTTGGAAGTGTCTGTCATTTTCACCCTGGGTGAAATGGAAGAAGAGTGGGGGGTACAGGTAGTGAGAGTGAAAGACGGATGCTGTTCAGAGTGCATTTGATTGCTGTCTGATTACAGCTGTTCCAGGAGGAATGGGCTGAGACCTCAGTGAGTTCATTAGAGGCCTGCTGAAATTAAATAGTTTGCTGTACATCACCATCTGAGTTGGGACGTATTCTCACTCAGAATGAACTCAAACACCCAAAGAGGCACTTTCAAAAAGCAGCTGGAGACAGGCTGACATGGTGGATGAAATGAAAATGGATGAAATGAAATGTATTCAGTTTGTCATGGGACTATACACTCAGAAATGCATTTGACTTTTTCATGCTTAAAGAGTATGAATACTCTACATCATAAAACTTGCTCTTACTTTACAGTGGTTTTATGAAGGGTCTCTGCTTTGCCTCGGGTGAATGAATCAAGCATCTCTCATCAGAAAGAGATGGAGGAAAGATGTGCATCAGACGGAGGCCTGTGCCAAGCAGGCCTTATGGTGTGTGGGTGTGTATTTGGTGGTGGTGGGAGGGGGGGGGGGGGGCAGTAAGTGGAATTTAGGCCCCTTCTATACCACTGTATCCCCCAGGGGTCCCTCTAAAGTTACCCTCTGTCTGTGGCTGCAGCCAACAGGTCTCACATCACTACATGTATTAAAGGCCTGCTGTAACCAGATAGCTTAACATAGACCCACATCACCATCATATTTTGCTCGGCTTGTATGCGGTCACTCAGTCATGCCTATTCACATATACGGTATACAGTATACATTCCTCATTCTTATGTATCCTTTTCAACTCCTCTTTGTTAGCTCTTCTTACATTCCCTAATTGTCTTCCCTATAACACTGTGCAGACCAGTTTATTATGGGTCCAGTGGAATTAATGAGAGATGTGAGAAGCCAGCATAGTGAATCACTTATCACTAGACTGATGTGGTTCTGTGACAAACCTGCAAATGCCAATGTGTGTGCAAGAACAGAAGAAAGATAAAAGGTTAAAGGAAAAAATGGTGAGTTTATTTTCTCTTTGTTGTTAATCAGGCTCGGATGCCTTTTTGCTTCGTGTGGTGTAGAAATACATCAACATTCTGATTAATCATCATTTCAGATTGAAATGGGTGAATATTGTTTCATATGTATGCCCTTGCTTTTATGTCCGTGATTAAAAAGGGCCACACGGCAAGGAAATGAGTACACTTGGTAACACTGTGGATGTATTGATTTTCTGTCTCTGCTTCCCCCTCTTTGTCTTATCCTCTACCTTCACTTCCAAATGAAGGCAGCTTCGACAGATCCTGTGCAAGCCCCTGTAAGTGAGGGGTTATTGGAGGCTGGAGCGTCTCGTCTACTCCAACATACATTAGGGAAACGAGAGCTATTGGTAGAGTCTCCAGATGTACCCGGACGTTTAGTCTACAATGACAGACACACAACAACTCAACGTGGTCTTCCCTGGAAGCAAGCTATAAGATCTAAATGTTAGCTACCACTACCTCCACCTCTGGTTTTAGTGTACCACAGAAGAGGGGCAGCATATGAGTGTGTGCTCTTGTGACGCCTGCATCTGAAGAGCCTCTTCTTATGTAGAAGTTAGTTGTCAGCACTCTGAGCAAACCAGATGACAGACCAGTAAGTACTCAATCAGCATTCCACTGGCTTATCAGAGGCCAGGCGTGGAGCCACAGTCAGGAGCTCTCTTCATGCTGTCACCCTAATTGTATGTCACCATGGCCACAGCTTTACATAGGGCTGTAAGGCCTGTCAGAAAGCATGTATGCATACAAGGTTACCCCCTCATCTGAAAGCATGCTTCTCTCTCCTGACATTGTTGTAGTTATCACTGACCAATGATACTGTCAAGAGTCCATTAATACAGGAAGGAAGTATAGCAACTGAACACTTTAGTGCTTTGTGTTATACAGTTAGCAAACCTTAATGTCACTGGTAGGCCTATAAAGAAACCAAAACATTTACCCAAGTCTTGTGATAGCTAGTTCACTTATACTTGTGTATTACCTTTATATTTTTATATTCTATATATACATCATGCTACTATAGTAACTGTGTAAGTCAGTAGATTACAATGTCCAGTCATGTTATCCACTTTTCTGGGGCTGTAGCTAGTCTTAGTTAAAATCAAAATGCAGTGAAAACATAGCAAGTCTATGTTTTAAATACTGAAGCTGGTTTGTTTTTAAATAATAATGCCAATGTACCACAGTAGGGCTATCAAGCCTACTAAGGAAACCATGCTTGCAATAGTGTTAGCATGCATACCTTTTTTTTTCTGTTTAGCCATGCTCACATGCTAACATGTAACTTGTTTGGAGATTAAGTTTTGTTCGAATGTCTTTTTATTTTTACAGGTATTTACCCATAAACTACAGCATTGGATAAATTAAAAGTTTGACCAAATGATAGCATTAGTTTAAAACTGATTTCATTCACCAAAATTAGCATGTAGCTACTGCTGGTAACACTGGTACGGACGCTAAGAATAGCAGCTTAATCTTTTTAATTTTATTTATTTTCTAGTCATAAAATTCGCACAAATGTTTTTTTACTTACAAACTGATTTACTGACAGAATAAGTGGCTATGAAAATTAGCATGTCTAGCCGTGTGTGTTGTTTTCATAATGACTACATTGGACCTTGAGCCAATAAACACTTAGTGTTACTTTTACGTGCTATAAATTACGAACAAACCCTTTATTACTGGGAACAAAAACCAGATGTTAGTTGTTATTCTTGTGTATTTTGGGTTTTGTTTTTTCTGTCCGAGTGTGAACCTGGGTTAGTTGCTGAAGTATATCTTTTAAAAACACAAATGTCAACCTCAATAAGTCAACCAGGCAATAATTCCTTGAGCTGAAAGCTTAGGCAATAGTGGATACTGCTAAAAACACAGTTTATGGAAAAACGCTTGCCTCTAAAAGTATCCCCTTCATATATCGAAGCTTAAAGGAGATAAGTAAGAAATAAGTATGTTTACAGCCTGGTGCAAAAACAGTTCTGGTATCTATAGCTGATTATCCTGAGAATTTATGTAAAACACCTATTTGAATTGTTTTAAAGGATAAATGTATGCATTTGGAGTTTACTGTTTTGAGTGACAGTTAAGTGCAATAACCATGGATGTGCACAGTTACCTCAAGTTCACAGTCCGATCCATCCCTAAGGTTATCTCTGGCGCCAAAAATCACAAATTGTGATGATAAGATGATACATTTCTGAATAAATTGGTAGTCCACAAACCAATGGGTGATGTCATGCTATATCCATCTTTTATGTACTGTCAATAGCCAACAGTCTGTTCGGAAACCTGGAATACATACATTTGTCCAAAACAAACAGAATTTCCCCAATTCGTGGTTGTAAAATGTAAGATAGCAGCGCATCTCGAGGCTGTTGTTTTCTGTTGGGCATCGTTCATATGATATGACAGGAATATCAAAATGTGTAATCCATCAACCATGCATGTTGTAACATGTAGACCAAACCATGCACTTTTATTCTAACCCTATATACACAGGTGAGAGCATAGAAGAATAGTAAGGCAGTTGTGAGTGGAGGGGAAGTAGAAAAACTTTGAAAAAATTGTGTAAGGTAAGTCTCAAACCAGCAATTTATTGAATGAAAATTTTAAATTAGCCCCCTCTCTGTTTGCTTACACATTTAATTACTTTATTACAGTACTTGCATACCATATTATACGATGACACTGGAAGAGAATCTCTTGGTGCACAGTAAGATAATTTTTTACTTCTAATACTTACAGTACATAGTGCAATTTTGAAGCTGAAAGCAGACACACAAACTGCCAACAAAAAGTCCGCAAACACCAACTAACCAAGCCCTTACACAGCAAATATGAAAATATTCTCTGCCCTTCCAGCTACTCACATCCCGCCCTATATCCCCCCAGAACACAAAGGGCACTGGGGTACATGGATGCAGTGTTAGTCTTCATGCCCATCTCACTGTCAGGATAGCCAGAATTATCGTGATTTTCAACTGTCCTCCTCCCCAAAATGTGTCCATGTGGGGTTTGCTCGTCCAGGCAGATATGGCCAAACTGGCATTTACAAGTGTATTTCAAACCCAACACTGAGGGTTCTCTAAATTTAATCAAGTAATGTTATTGCCTAAACCCAACAAGAAAATAACAGAAGAATTATCGTAAATTGTTGTCATGTTGATGATGGAACGTATTAAGGCACATGATTGAAAGTGTTTAGCCGCTCCATACACTCCCTACCATCTCCCACATTCCTCTTTATGGAGACTTGTGGCTTCTTCAACAGAAGACTTGAGAATGATGTCTGCTCTGATGTGGAAATGCTCATGTGAGTTGCAGGGGTGGTACATTACAGGATGCTGGTATGAGCAATAGAGGGGCATGAACAAACAACTTAAAATGTTTAACTGAAGGCGATAGATATAAAAACAGAAGAGATGAGGTGGTAGCAGATCCACAAATAGAAATTAAACAAGCAAAGTGAACACTTCAGTATTAAGAGGCATTTTAGACTAAGATATAAAAATAATAAAAGCATCAAACATTGGAACCTTTCTAAAGAAGAACGATAAAGAAAGATTTGAAATGGTAAGACATGGTTTTAAACAAAAAGGAGAAAGACTGATTATCGGGGGGGGGGGGGGGGGGGGGTGAAAAAGGAAAGAAGTGGAAAGAGAGAAAAAGCCAAGGGGCTAATGGGCTCGTGGCTAATCAATCCTGACTGATGGCCACTTTAGAGTGGGCCAGGCTGACAGATGGAGACCATCCCTCTCCCCTGACTCCTAACTCACCACACCAGAGCACATCAACGCCCACCCCACCAACCCTCACTCTGAACCCCCAGAGAGACTCGGACATCAGGCATACTCAGAGACACACATGGTCTAGCCAGCGTCTGTCAGACAATCTATTTATTGTGTAAGATGCAGCCATACTGTCATTCCTGACATGCAAGAGTTTGAGTGAGTGCAGCATCAGTCGTAGATTGATTCTCCATGGAATTGATTGGACTAAATGAGTGCTAAGATTGATTGCTGAAGATAAGTGGGCTGTACTGTGAATGAGCTACAACTCGGTCAGCCACATGTACTTTTGTACACTTGTTCTCACTTAGGAGAAAGAGTTGAGTTTGTTCCATTTACACACTGTTACCATTTAAGTCAGTCATGTGCCACCAAAGAGTGACACATTTTCCACATTGCCATGCACAACATGTGAAATGAGGTGGACCAGAGGAAAATTAACGGGGGGAAGTATAATAGATGTTATTCAATGACAACAGAGTTCTGTTTAAATACATAGGGATTGCAGAAATGTAAAAAATACCTCAGATGACTATTTCATAATGTCATGTTACTCGGAATGAAGACCACTGTATTGCCACGTCACCCTGCAAAACCACAGCAGTTCACAACGCAGCTCATAAAGTCATATTTCTATTTTACCCACAGCATCACAAGGATAGTTTCAGCATTAGAGGTTGTTTACAATGTTGTATTGAAACTAAGCCAAATACCAAAACAGAGCCAAACAAGAAAACAGTGTCATAAATTGCTCTCTGCTGGCCCTGTTAAAAAAGATTAAAGGGAAGAAAGTGCAATCCAGTGACAGGCTGCTTGGACAAGGAGTGGATGGAGGAGTGCTATAAGCTCCTGAGAGACAGCAGGAGGGAGGGGAAGAGAAGGAAGACAGCACAGAGGTATTTGCTGAGAGATATTCAGCAGACAGTTGCTTTCTACCCTCACTATCAGCAGGGACACTGCCACTGGGTCATGCTTGCAGGCACACAACCTTCTTATATGCTGCATTGTCAACAGCTGCAAGACTCCAGCTGCTACTGTGTGCACACATACATTTGTCACTCTCATTTATTTCTGCACACTAAATCAACAAGTCTTACAATCCAGTGCATTGTCTGTCCTGTTCTCTACCAACCCTTTTGCAGGGGAATGGCAGATTTCTTCACCCAGCTGTCGCGTCAACAGTCAGTAAGTCAGCCAGTAAGACAGCAATACAATTCTTACCCTAGACCCCACTAGAGCTTAGATCCTTCACTTCCTGAGCCACGGAAAAGGGTCAAAGCACAAAGCACAGATGGCAGAACCCAGGCTGAGCTTTGGAGAAATCCAACTCTGCTGAGAGGTGGAGAGCTATGAGGTTGAAAAGGCAGAGAGAGGGGAAAAAGAAATAGATCTGACTGGAAATGAGGGAGGAAACTGAGCAGAGACAGGCCGTTTGTTTCCACAACCCAGCATGCACACACTGGAATATGTCCATTAGGATTAAGCCAAAGTCTGCATTGCTTTTACAGGTCATGAGCTGTTCTTTCAAAGCATATTCCTTTTCATACCTGTTCACAATTTACAGGCTTATGTTTCAACAGTGTTCACTTTACAATGATATGTGCGAGTAAGATCAGAATTACTCCAATGCTTTGTCTTTCTTAGCTGTGAATAGCACCTAGAGAAGAAGAAAAAAACTCCTATCAGCTGACAAATAAAGCAGTAAAGCCTGGCCTCTTGGTACTGAGAGAAAATCACTTGCTGAGCTTGGTAGCTGTTCTGTTATTATCACCTCAGAGAGGCTGACACACTCATTAAAGAAGTCTTTGGTAATTATGTTAGGTGATTAGAGACCTGATGTATAATTAAATTCACAGAAAATGGTTGTGAGGATAGTCTTGGTTTCACTGTAGACCTTTTTGGTCTTTGAAAAGGTTCACAAACGATTGAAAAGGTCTATCAAGATTAATTTTATGTTAGCAAAATTATTCCTTGCAATGTAAGAATAGATGAAACACAGTTGTAACACCTACTTTATCTTTGACTTACAAAATATTATTGACTGAATAAGGTATTTCTACTATTTGCAACATTGGGCTTTTATGTATTTCTTCAAGGTGCACTTTTTGCTGACGCAGAAACACTGAAGAATTTAATGCCAACTGTTCGGCATGATGATGATGATCTGGGATTTTTTGCTGCAAGTGAAACTGATCAATTGTACAAAGTTGATGGAATTATGGAGCTGGAGAACTACTTTAGGATTAATCCTATACTAAAAACAAAGTCAAGTTATGATTAAATAGAACTTGCTGTTGCAAAAGATCAACAACCGAAGCTTGTTCATGGCTACCAAAAGCATCAAGGTGCTACTAGCCAAGGGACAGTTTACCAGACAATAGGAGGTTTGCTGTGCTGTGCAGGCAGCAATAATGCTATGATATTCTTGAGCATTAAATTTTCAGCAATAACTGAACAGTAACAGTTAAACTCTCAATCTGTGTTGTTTCGTTGTTGATGGATTTATCTGGAAAATTAATTAAAAAGGTTGTAATGTGCTGGTCCAACTAAAACTTGACTTTTGAAATGCATGAAGACCTAACAGTTCAACCAAAATCATACAAAATCAAGTTTCTCCAAACCGGGCTTACATACTCCTATATTGTGGATATGGTTTGGATTACTCCTGCATGTATACACCATGCATAGACCCATTTGAGTCTAGGTGCTCAACACGTGCTCCTAAGTACAATTATTTAGCATCTTTTTGTAAAAATGTTATATTAACAGAGCAGAACAGTCCCTCTGCTCTAATAAAATCCTGATTTTATAACCGCGACAAAATCAAAATTCGAATAACTTGAATATAATGTCCACTCAGTGAATTCAGCCCTACTTTCATGAAAGATGATCTCCCACAGAGACAACCAAAAGCACCAGAATGTGTTTTTTCACAAAGTCCAAAGTGTTGCGGACATACTTCAGTCAATAACTCGATTCCATCCCCTGAATGTAAAAGGTTACAAAGTTATAGTTATATGGCCTGGTCAAGCTGTAAGTGTAGCTCTACTCATCTGTGTTTGTAATCATGCTGACTGAGAGCAACTTTTTGGGGAATTTGGCTGTATTAGGATACAGGTTTTGGAAACACAAAAAGCAGGGATAAACACAAAGATTAAAAGGGCTGACACGAAGCACTATGCAAATGCACTTACTGAAGTAATGAATATGTTAATTAGGATATGACATGTGACGCGATTTTTTTTTAGCATACTTTGCTTATATTCCATTGAAAATTGTTTAGCTACCATGACACTAAACTCCCAAACTGTTAAGATAAAAAAGATGTATAAGAGTTAGTAACTATTTAATTAATTACTTGATCTCAAGTGAGTACAATAAATAAAACAACTATATATTACAACTTATTTCTAAGTAACTGGCTGATGGCGTTAACAGGGAGAGTGAATGATTAATTTCACACTCAGCAGTAGTAGACTTTTTATTTAGGCTAAAACTGTGCCTTTGAGCATTCTAGACCAGAAGTTGCAAAACCAATGAATGATTTTTCAATAGTGTGACATAAAGAAATCATTAAAGACTGAAAAATGAGATTAGTGTAGGACTAATGCTTGACAAACAATTTTTTCATCACAGCCTCCCTGTAGATGCATGGAGCATCCGGTGAAAAATGATTCCACTGGGCAGAAGGCAGCACGCTGAACAGGTGACAACACTACCCCGGCCCTCCCTGAGACGGCCAGCCAGGCTCAGTTTACTGTAGAAAGTCTCACAGCAGATGGTGTCCAAGGAAGTGAATTAGCTCAGGGTGGCCGTGTCCACATGCACCAGATGGGGGTGGAAGAAAGACAAAGAAACAGGGAGAAAAACAATGACATAAAGGCAGAACAGCCATGGTGCAGAGGAGGAGGTTAGGGTTATTGAGGCTTTGTTATGGGCTCATTAGTTTGTTTGCTTGTGTACATTTGTGTCTTTGTTGGGCCCCTGGCTAAGTTCACAAGCTTGTCAGCTGTGATTTAATCCATTCTGTGACTCACTTAAAGTCAAAGTCTCACAAGCTTCTCATTTGTATGACACTGTTACATGTCTTGTGGAAAGCAAAGCCGATCCAACTCAATTGTGCTTTGTTTTCTAGTTGCACAGGTGGAGATATTGCTGGCAAAAACTAAAAAAGGGTGTCTCAACCACTTAAACGAAAGAGAGCAAGAAAATAAAGCCTGTTTTGCCCAAAAAGTAAAAATCCACATGATATATTGCCCTAACCTTTTCTTGTGTTTTTTCTTTTCTTTTCCAGAAATGTTCTTGTCCTGTGAGACTTCTTGGTGACTTAGAGTGAATGTGGAGCCCTGACACACGATACGCACATGTTATATGGGTGACAAATCGCTGTCTCAAAAACAGAAATTACTAATGTAATTTGTGTAGGAGCTGGAAGGAGCCAACCATTTTTTTCTCCAGGTAATCTCAGTAGTGTCAGTAGTGCAGGAATGTTAATAAGAAGGTGAAAAGGGCAACATGACTTAAATGCCACACAGATGTGGCCTATCAGTGATGCAATCTTACAAGGAAATGAGTTGTAGCACTCAACCGCAGTACTTTGTTGGAGGCTGTTGCGCATAGACTGTACACAAAGATGTGAATGAAAATGTCAGAATAAAGTGTTGCTACCCAACTCTGAAAATGCCCAAACTCTATGGTGTTTTTCTCCTCTGTCCACGCCCCTCCACAGCCCATCTGGCTGTGATTATTGGCTAAGGCCTAATCCAGCACCCTGTCCCTTTTTCACACAATGGGAAGGGCCAAGTCTCTGTACACGTACATCCCTCTTCTTCTACCCTTTTTGCCCCCCTCCCCCCCTCCACCTCCCTGTTTGGTATTTTATCCTCATTCTCTGTCTATCTGTCTTTAACTCCCGTTCCTCTTCTCCTTTTCGCCTGACTGCTACTGCATCTGTCACCAGCCGAGCGGCAAGCGTCTGTGTGGCACTCTGCCAAAGCCGACAGCTGGCAGAGAGAAATAGGGAGAAAAATATACGGCAGAGGAGAAAGGGCGAAAAGAAAAGGGAGGGCGAGGAGGGGGAGTCGATAAATATCAGTACAAGTCAAAAATTCCAATATCACCTTTCTGACTGTGCACAAAATTGAAGAAGTTGCAAAGGAAATCAATAATGGTGCGGCAGGTAAAGTATGGCAACAAAAACAACAGACAAAAAAGCTTGCATGAGGAAGCAGGTGGCAGAGCACCTTTTGTCCCTTAACTTTAGCCAGATCACTTCTCTTATTGTTTTTTTTTTTTTTCAGAATATTCACTTCCTTTGCATTTTGGCCACAATGAAAGTAGTTTGAAGAAGTTCTAGGGCCTTCTGACCGTTTCTTCGCTTTCTGTTGGCCGGCAACCATGTTACTTCTAAAGTATTTTATTGACATATTGTTAATTTACAGGAAGAAAGCAATCAGCAGATGGATTCACTGTCCAAATTATCATTTGATTGAACTGGAGGTCTCAACATTGTTTTTACCTGCCCCTCGGAGCAACACATACAAGATCCCTCCTGTGAGCTGCTGCTTTCATGAATTAAATCACAAACGACACAACGATGGACAAACTTCTTTAAAAAAATTCCCTCTTACAATGAAAATGAGCCTACTAAAGGACAACCTTCCTAAGTTAACTTCACTCAGGACTCATAATCTTACTTGTATGGACAGTAGCGATGGCAGCTGGTGTTAACTAATGCTGGAAAACAGATATAGCTGTGTAATGAGGACTGGAATCTGACAGCTGGTTCCAGTTTAGGTCCGGTTCTGGGGATTTCTTATTGAACCTTTCAACTCTTGTTATTTATTATAAGAGCATATCAGATTCTCAATTATAGCTGGCATTAACCATTGGCTGTAGTCTTTATTTGTCTCAAGTAATGAAAATTCTGGCATAAAAATCAGTGCGTTACAGCTGTTATTTCCATGCCGTGGAACAACTGATATTAATCAACATTCCATATCTTTCTCTGCACAGCTCATTTTCCAGTAACAGCAAAGAGATGTGACAAATAATTAGTTTAGCTTCATTAATGTTAATTCATTTAAATGGCTCATCAAAGATCTCAACTGAACTTTTGGGTTGTAATTATTTATACGTTAAGTCACTTGCATATTATAAAGCTAAGCAAATGAGAATTGATAAGGTATTCAAAACAAGAGGATAAAAGGACATCAAACTCCCATATCTATATTGACATTGTTTCATCAGTTCATTTACTTCATCAGATCATTGTTACAGTAATCTGTAGCATGTCACAGTTTTTCTAAAGCAAATAATAAAGCAGGGATTAAAAACATGTCTTTCTGTAATGTAATCACCACCAGCTGCAACTTATAAATGTGACACTGATTTGCTTCTAGGTTTATACAGGAATAAATGCAGTTCTTCTATTGCAGGGCTAAAATCAGCTTGACCCCACACATTTAAAAGGCCAAGTACTTTTCTCTACTTCCTTTTCCACTGCAGACAGTGGGTGCTTTTCAAAGTCAAGGACGCTTCCTTGGTAGAATGAGTTGCATCCTTTTTAGGTTAGGACAGATTCCTTGTATTCAGAAAACAGTCCTAACTAGTTGGCTTGTGGCGCATCCCATTAAACCCTTTTAACTCTGAAGCTGGAGGTGGGAAAGGCATCATTCCCGAGTTGCCAGTTAACGGAGAAGAGAGGGTACTATCTGCATTACTGATTGAAAGAGTCACAAACTGACATAAGTAATAATAAACATTTTTGCTTCTGTCACCACTTTTTATGTTGAATTTTGAACTTGAGGTATTTGAGATTCCTCAAACTTTCCAATTCAGAAATCCGACATTCAGAAGATGTTCCAGTTGATTTTTCCAACTGGAAACTCAGAAATTCCAACTTCCAAGTTTAAATGGAGTGCACCATTAGGTAACTGTGATATTCATACTGTCAGTTACATCCTACACACACAACAGCTGAAAACCTGAGATGACTGTTAAATATCTGGTAGCTGGCTAACTAACAGGCACTTTTATTCCCAATGACTACTTTGCTGTCCTTTGATGGAACATGTTGTGATGCTAACAACTGTAGCATGTCAACAGATATGACAAAACAAACCAAATATTTAGATGCATCTTGCATCATCTTCCATCTGCACCATAACAGTAGGTGCTTTTAAAAGTCAACTGTGCGTAAATGATTGCAGCTGCTTTGAGAACATCAATGACACACAAAAGCATTCTTGAAATTTTGCAGAACGAAGTCCTTCAAAAGATCCCTGACAATAAAACATCCTCTCTGCAAGATTTGTTGACAAGCGATTTTATATATGTAGCCATTAAGGTTATTTCCTTTCAATTTGAGAAACACCTAGTACCTCCTAAACATGGGTATGATCAACTGATTACCATGGCAGCACCATATTAAATCATTGTGACAAAAAGATGGGGCATAGAAAGTTTCTTCGTGTGTGTAGAGCAGTTACTGCATTGTTGTTTCACCTCAAAATATGAAATAAGTGATTATGTACTGTAAAGCTCATCCTAATTTGGCTGAGAAAAAGCGTGCCATGTTTAAAACAAGCTTTATAGATTCTCTGTTGTGGGGAATAGAAAAGAGGTTTGTAGGGTGCCGGAGGGGATTATGTCAGTATATGTTACATGTCACCAAGTTAAGTCCCAGGATGCATTACTTTACTCAACATCCTGTTGAAAGACAGACTGCAGCTGACCATGCTGGGCTCCTAACACTTTAGGGTGGTCTGAACCAAAGTATCAAGTTACAATTTTAAAGGATCAAGGCTTTGAAGATGCAGAGCTGTAACGTGTTTATGTTGGCTAATACTGCAAAGAGAGAGTTGGTATTAAAATTTAACAACCGTGAGATATTAAACTCCACTTCATACAAACTTGTGATGCTGCAAAGCACCGGCCCAGCATGCCAGCGCTTCAAAGGTGTCAGATTAGAGAATCGCCTGCACTCCTGCTGCAGCATCTTTCTTGTGTTAGTATTTAATCTTGCGTGCAACGTCAAAGGAGCCCACTGGATGACCCATCTTACATTTTCTGCATGTTTATTTGGCAATACAACACTCTCTTTTCACTGCAGACGTAAAACAACAGAGGCATGTTTATAATATTTGCATACTGATATATGAGAGCCCCAGTGGAAAAATATTTCTGTATTTTGCACGCTGGAATCTCAGGAATCACAAGGGTCCTTCCTGTGACAACAGAGAAGAGGGGTGAAGAGGGGATTTTGGGGGGAGGGACACAACCCAAATGCCGCATTCCATTGATGAAGACGGCTTGTTGTTGTACTTTTTCAGACTGTGATACAGTGAAAATAAATTTATTGCTGGGAGAGACTAGAAGCAATTTACTGGAAAGATATGCAGCAGGTCGAATGAGGAGAGGAGAACAGGAAAAGTCCACGTTTGATTCTACTGTGGTTCTTCAGTTTACACACCAAGAATGCAAACGGTTGAGAGAAATTAAGCTTTCCCTGTGCCGAAAACAAAATGGTTCACTCACATTTAGGCATGAGCTGGCTGTAGTAAGTCTGATTAAACACTGGGGGAGGTGGGCAGGGAGAGAGAAAGGGAGAAAAGGAGTAAATCTCCATTTTTCCATCTGGTGAATGTATGTCAGTGGGCTGCGCTATCTGCCTGCCCCACATCTCCTTTTCACTTTCTCAGTCTGTTACAGTGCATTGAAGTACAGTATGTCTGTTGCCAGAGCAGCCAATTTATATTCAAAGTGCGTTCCCTGCACTGTTGCACAGCTCACACTGCACACTCCCATTGACTGGCTAATGGATGAATTGAAGAGGTCTATCTGGGCAGCACATACTCACATCATTAAAGTCACAGTTTTTCTTCTAGTGCAGCTTTTTTGCAGACTCAAAAAAGGTAGGGGAGTTTGCATAATGTGTAGCATATGCAAAGTGAATCAAGAATAAAATGTAAAATGTATACAGATTTTACTTCATTTGTGTGTAAGAATGTGCACTGGAATACAAAGGAAAATGTAAATATATGCATATATTCATGCATATAAAAGTATGCACATTTTTATATATACAAATATCTCCAGATTCCAGAAAGTGCAAGTGAAAGGGCAAGAAATTAACTGCAAAAGTCTAAAAGTGTAAAATGTCAGAATCGCTTTCGGTCTGAACCTCCTTTTCAGTAATTTGGTTTTCGCCATGTGACTGAGGCCTCCACCTGACCTCAGGACTTTACACAAACCATTCTTGGAGCATAAAAATTCTCAAATGAGGGAGCACAAAATGGATAAAAAATCAGTCAGGGGGATGCATGTGGGAAAATAGAAAAGATTTTATGAAGTAAATACAGCAACTGGCTTAGAAACGACTTTCACCCTCTTGTGCCCTACCTCATGTAACACAGTGGAAAAGTAGTGCTGCACAAAAGCAGAGAATATAAACTGAGAAACTGTTTTGTGTTGGTAGTTGAAAGCAGATTTGGGGGGCAACAAAACTCCATGACAATCATCAAATTTAGTGCTGACATGAGCCGAAGTCTGGACATTGCAGGACCAATTAAGAAGACGAGGTAAGCATCCAGCAGATCCTTAGATTTCCAAAAGCTTTAATTTGGAGCTCTTATCAAAAACACCAATATAGTTCCACCTGCACATGTCTTCAATATCCTTCAAGAACAAGGACACTGATCACTGACAGTCTAATTTATCCCAAATGCTTTTTAAAAGATGATCAACTGCATTTATTGCATATGTAAGGCATTTTCTATTATAGGTGTTGTCATAATAACCTGCAGGAGAGCTTGTTCGAGAATCCTCATTTGAACAGATTACTGTTAAAGACCTGACTCACCAATATTTTCTTTAATGGCGTGATGTGCATCCCTAGAAAAACCCTACAGTATCACACTTGAGCAAGAGACTCCAAAACAAACTGACCTTTTTAAACTTAAAAAGAAAGGCTTGTGTGCTTGTGACACTGACCACAGACATTGAAAATAAATCTCAAACAAGACTTCCCTGCATAAACAAGTGGTGAAAGGTGAATAAATGCACTCTTAATTGTCATTTTCTATTTTGTCTCTGATGTAAACAGTCACACACAGTAATGTCCACCCTCCATCTGTGAATATATTGAGTGTTTATATAACTGCTACTTCTAAAAATATCTATCCACACTTTTTTCAACCTGTTAACTGAAACACCATCAGTATGGAGCTGTCATGATTAATACAAATTATTAACACTTTAGGCCAACATCAAAGAATGCTAAGCAACTGCCACAACTATATCGCTCACTTTGCCACCTAGACTGTAACTGTCAAGCAGTGAGGGCTCAACTTACTTGGTGTTGGAATGCACATGTAAGTCAGGTGTACGGTGCCCATCAAGTGACTCCCATTCCCAACCATGGCTGCCCATCACATCCCTCCAGGTCGCCAATTCTCCTCCTTTATTCCTCCCTCCTCCACGAGAAGCACAGGGGGTTTAGAGTTGGAGGCCCCCAGTGTTGTGTTTAAAGGTTCAATACTTATTTGACTTGTATTATGAAGACAGCGTTCCAATCACACTCTATCGTAGATATCAGTGAAGCAAATTTCATCTTATAAATTTATTTATAACATTTTTCCCAGACAGGACATCCCAAACTACCTTTTTGTTACAGAAAAGTAGTAGAGTGCTCGTTCAGGCTTAAAATTTACTCAGTTGCCATCGGTTTAATGGAAAGGACTACATTTGTGAAAGTACCTTCAGGTCAAAAGATTTATTCCACTATTATGCGTCCAAAATTTTTTTTATTATAAAATTGTGATGGTGGTTCATGTTTTTGATTATCTCAGCAAGACTCCAGAAAGTAACAAACGTGAGACAATATAACAGTGAGATATGAGAGTTGTATACATTTTTTAAACGAGAAACAAATGAGCAGGTTTCTCAGTTCAACACGTGAGCTATTTGAGAGATTTCAAAAAGGATGTTAATAAAGAAATGTCCTCAACAAGGAGTCACAGTCTATCTGCCTCCATCTAACAGTAGCATGGATTCAGAGATGTGACGCCACTCCTCATTAGCTCAAATGATCCTGCCGTCTGACTGATCAATAAGACCTTGGAAAGCATTTCCTAAACAGCAAATGAAATCCAAAACTTTTTAGATGATCAGCAGCATTTGGAGAAGTATCCCGTGGTCACAAACACAATTATATGCAAAAACTGATTGCCCCAGAACCCCTCCTCCATTCCTCAAACTGAACTGAAACTTTAATGAAGAAGTTGCTCACTTCACTCAGTTGAACCCTGAGCAAGAGCAAAGACACTGCTGGTCCAAACAGTCGCCACAGCCTGTTGCCTCATAACCTGTATATACCAGTTGATTTCTAGTCTCTGCTTGTGCATAAGTTAAACAGACAGAGAGACGTGTTCACACTCTGTTTCCTGTGTTGTGGTTCCAGTGCCAACAGCTGTAGGGGAAGTCAGAGGGTGTTTGTGGGTTCAACACTTGTTTGTGTGTATCTATACGAAATGTGTGTGAGGGTGAACAACATGTTCCTCCGCCTCCCTGCTGGGGTTGTTCTATTTCCTGGTTGCAGGTGCTACAGTGAGATCACTTCCTGCCGGCTCCCCCACTGTGCTTGTGTCCGTGGGCTCCAACCTTTTCCTGTCCACGGGGAAGAGGAAACTATAGGAAACAGGATGAGCATCCCGGGCGGGAGGGGTCACAAAGGGCTGGGAATGGTGGAAGGAGAGGGTGATGACCCTGGAAATGGAGGAGAGGACCATAGATACATGGACCTATTAGCACATGTTTGCCTTGTTGAGAGCTGATTGTGAAGGCTTTTTAAACATTCCGAGACAGTTGTATTGTTTTCTCAGATGGTTGAAGGGAAATCCCAGAATGTTTTGTCTGAAGTTCCACTTTATTTTTCAGCCATAATTTCTAAAGTGATAAAGTGATAAACAGGATGAGCAGAGTAAGGTGCAGTTTGACATGTTGCTAGTCACGCATTTCCTTTCTTTCTTGAGAAAATATTGATTTCACTGTCAAGTCTACACTACAGAAAGTATGAGCCCAACAAACACCATTAAGAGATTTCAAATATAGAACAGGAGAATTGTGCATTTTTTTAAAAAAGTTAACACTAATTGTAATATCACGTACAGGTTACAGCTTCGTATACTAACGGTAGAATCTTTAACGAGATTGGGAGGCAGGCCCCAAATCTTGAATTAGTTATCAAAGGAATAACTTAGATGTCTATGATTTGGTTTTAGAGATTGCTTCAGACTTTGAAAAAGTATTTGCCTTTATCTTATGCCGTGCCTGGAAGACCATGCCCCCTGACCATCTGATGTCAGAAATATAACCATGTGATGTGGGTGTCACAAGTTAGCTGAATAAGTAAAGACACAAGTTATTACCAACAAGATGGGGAGGGAGAGAGTGATGGCTTTGGGGTGGGGCTATCTTGTAACTGACAAACACAGTTTTTAACTGGGTCTCCATTGATGTTTGTGATTCATTTTTCTAGAATGAATAAAAGAAGATGACTAAAAACTGTAAACATTTAAGAATACAACTTCCTCATATGCATGAATACATGTGCTCAATTTAGTTGATTTTTGCCTGTTTCAGAAAAGACATGATACTCATTAGAGGCCATAGAAACTACTTTTTCAATCACATCTGATCTGAAAAGACTAAAAGGACTTGATTTACCAACTGTTTCCACTCTGAGCCAACAAACAATAAACTAACATTACTGGCTGGAGTCTTCCCATGGAAGATAATATCCCAGATTTTCACAGAAATTAAAATATTTCCTCTATATGAGGTCTATCCATTTTCCTCTTGGGATGTGCACTACAGTTGTTGATTTCTTTTCATATGAACTATTATAGGCTACAGTGCTCTCGACCCATACCGCCAACCTCTGCAGACCATATACAGCATGGTTTACTTGCTTCAAACCTGTTGCTGAAACGTGTCTGATTCAAATTTATTTTTTTAATCAGACATGTTTTTGCTGCTTCTCAAGGAATCCTGTTCAGATACATGACTTTTGCCTTTCTCAATCAGATCCAGTCTTTCTAGCAACATCAGCAGTTAAATGTCTTAAGATTTACATAATGGAAGTCATTACATTTGTTTCATGGCTGGAAGTCACTACTTTATTTGTCTAACAGTTCACCTACCATATAACTGCAATCCGTGTAGATCAAACAATGTACAAGCTAGCTCTTCACCCCCATTCCATTGTGCTTTTAAAAGTGAAGAAAGGATTTGATCCTGTAATATAAAATCTCAAAGGACTGTTTCAATGTCAAAAATCCATTGAAATTATTTCTTTGCTCTGTTAATTTTCAGAGATGTTTTTGTGATCTGTTCTCAAACACACACATTCTGTACAAAATGGTGACAGTAGATGGATCAATGCTGGCATGACATGCATTTGAATATAAGTAAGTTTGTTTTCATCTAAAACAGCAATTTGAAAATCTTTGTTACTGTAATATAGTTGGCATCCTAATATGTATGAGGTATAACTGAGACTGTTGCCATGGTTTAAACACGCTTGTTAGGATAGTTTCATTATGTGCTTTGTGACTTAGAAGGAGCCATGCTACCACAGAAGCAAACATCTGTTTTGGCTACTAATTTCTGATTGAAGTTATAGTGGTTGCAGGCCCAACCAGCCAAATTTCCTAACAATCGAGGAATGGTCTTGCTGAATAATGCATAGACTGGGCACCTGGTTTTAACACAGATGAAAAATGCCTGGAAAATAAGCTGACTATGCAATGATAAGGAAATGCATCACTATTGGAATTCACATAAATGAATGGCACACTGCAGCGACCGAGCACAGAGATAACCCAGCCAGGATGGGTTCAGGTCAAAAGTCAGGATGACGACGACACAAACCCTCCTGTTTTTTTCCTGTCTTTAGCTCTGTCATAATTTCTGTAACTGACACGAAATTTCCCATCCTACCTTGCTGTCACAAAGAGAAACCGACAGCACAAGACAGATGTTAGTCATGCATGCTGACATGTAGTCATACATAGTTGGCACTCTGACACATAAGCCCATTCATTACCAAACTGCATAGCCTGTGCGAAGGGCAAGCTCAGGCACATAAGTTTTACCTCTGAAATTTCCGCACCACCTCACGGTGTGGGTATTACTGTTCTCATATTCAGGGGAAAAATCCGGTCCTGTGGTAAACATTTTGTGTTGTTACCTTTCAAAGATGACACAGCAGGGAGGTTATTTCGATCTTTACGGCCCCTTTCAATAAACTGCTGAAGCGTTTCTGAATGTGCAATGACTTTAGAAAGGCTCTTGTGATAGAAATCTTTTTATCAATACGATCACCTGCTTTGTGTTCGCAGTAAATTTAGTTTAATCTTCAGGGTCACCTTGAACATTTACTCCCTCTGTCTGTCTTATGGGGAAAAGAAGAGGAGAATTGACCCTGAAAAGTTGAGCTTTAAAGACATGTGATCTGAATCTTTCCTGGAAATTCCTCTCTATTTTACAGCCTATCTCAACTCAATCTGAAGATGCGGGGCCAAGGAATGATCCAGTTCCTTCTTTTGTTAACCCCAAAAACCACCCACACAAATCCCAAATTAAACCCATCTCTCAACTGACCTCTGACCTTTGTATATCCTGTCAGAATTAGTTTCATCTCAGCAACTGACACTCTGAGCTTTATCTGCTTTCATGTGCTCACAGATTGAGATTTATGAATGAACCAGCGAGCCAAAGCCTGGCAGAGCTTCCTGGCTTGATGGCGTGTGTTTCGATGGAACTTCCTGTGAAAAGATGTGTGATTTCCCGTGCTCGCACAGCTGTGCTGTTAAGTACTGTGGGAAAACACCCTACAGGGATACTTGGAGAAAATGGTTTGAGCTAAACATGCCACTCCAACTGTAACTGAGTTTGCCTACGTGTTTCTATAGAATGGAAAGGAATAAGACCCCACCTTTAACTGTCAGATCCCGGCTTGTTTTTTTTACTTTGAGCTAGTTGACAGCCTAGAGGGCTAGAGCATTCTTACAGCCACGTGTCATCAGTCTACTCAAATATGCCAGGAATGTAAAGAAAGACAGATGGAGAGACGCAAGATAAAGGATGGAGATGGTTTAAACATGTCAGTCTTTGAGCTAGCTAAATCTATAGCCACAAAACATTTTGCTATGCCACTCTTAAACCAAAATCAATTCATCACATATTCAGCTGGATTGCTGCTGCATGGAAAGGTATGTTGTTAGTCAAAACTGTCCACTGACCTTTCACCTTTTACATCAAGGTTTTGTCTTCAGGAAACTTGAGGTTCTCACTGAGAGAACTTCCATAGAATCTTGTGAAATGTATCTAAGCATTTATCTCAGTGGAGCGGTTTGTAGCTCTTGGTGGTAAGATGACTGAAATGATAGTCATCATGAAAGAATGCAGACCAGTCATTTAAAGATCAAAGATAGCTGGGACACTCAGACAAAAAAAATGTGATGAATATCTTTTTGCTTAACAATGGTGGAGTGGTGGTGATGAACAGCCTTCCGTTTGGCACTAAGAATTGATCATTTTGATCTATCGTAAGACACTTCCTTGAAATACTCAGTGGGTTTACATGATGAGATTAACTCGATTATAGCTATAGTTGGGTTATGCTCCTTATCTAAGCAAGGGTAATTATCCTTGGATACATGGCGGTGAATTAATCGAATCACTGGCACAAAGCATGCAATACCACAGTAGATAAGTGGCGCTGTACCCATTTCAACTATCACTAATAGAGCCACTTCCGGTTGACGTCTTCACCACCACCACCAACAACAACATAAGGCATTCAGAAAGATGGCGAACGAAGAGCAAGATGAAACTACGTCCCTCTACGTTTGTGATGAGCTGGTTATGGCACAAACGCGATGCACAACAGCTCATTCTCCATCGCGCTGTTTATTTATTTCTGACGGCGGCGACAACAACAGTAATATCGTCTCCTTCAACTTCGTGGGAAAAAATCTTGAGCATGCGCAGAACGCTCGATCCGATCCACTGTCGTCTCCAGGCACGTTAAGTGGGCAATCGGATCGAGTTATCCCGGGGTCTTAATTCGATCGCAAGTAACCCGATCCGATTCGATTTCTTGTCAGATTAAGCTGTCTACATGAGCTGAATAACTCAATCTCATTGTAATTTAGCCATTAATCCGATCCGATGGCCCACATTTAACCACACTGACTGGCAACCTAAACCTAAATCATCGAATTTATGATGTCCTAATTGGCAGAGGACTGCCTTCAAGAATCAGACAGTGTGGGCCACAGTCATGCGCTCGAGTCCTCTGATCTCTCCTGGGGGGCATGTTAATGGGGCAGGATCAAGCAAACAACTACTTGGTCAGCCAGTTAGCCCCCAGGAGGAGTGTGTCACAGGGCCATTAACGCTTTGGCAAAAATGGGACTTTTATATGAGGTGTCAAACCTGGAGAGACAACATATCTCTGTGCTGTAAAAAAAATAAAAGACAGCTAAACTGAGAAGTTATGTAAGCTCAGTGAAACGGCAAACTCGGGAAATCATGATGACAGGTGATTAATCAGCCATTCAGGTATCAGTGCACATTGTTAGTCTGAGATGTAGCCTCTCTGGTCATGAAAGGATTTCCTGTTTTCTTTGAAAAGCCGCAGCCGGACACACTACATCCAACCTTAACTGCATATCCTCACCTTTCATATGTGCTACTTTATTGACGCCACTTATCTCAGCAGTTTATCTCTTTAGTCACTAATAATAAATGGCAAGTTATCAGTGTTTGCGCTTCACAGTCACAGTCTCATTACTTTGTGACTCAGCTTCAGCGCAGACACTCTTACCCAACATCCTCTGGTCCAGGCTTCTGAAGATGTTGTAAATTCTTTTAAGGTTTATCAGCCTGATACTCTGACCCTTCAAATCTCTCTCTGTCTCCCTCTGACAATCCTTCACACATGTCATCCCCTCACATCTCTGGGGAAAACATGTAAGGGCACTTCCTCTTCCTGTTGGATGCTAGCCAGGCATCCTGCTTACGCTCTGCTGCCCAGCAGGGTACAGTCAGCGGTGGTGGAGGAGGAACCGAAAGTGCTTGAGGATAAAAGTCATGAATGTTTTTCAAACATATTTGAATGGCATTCCAGGTGTTGTGTTCACCTGAATATAAAACTTCTTTATGACTTGATGGTGTGATCATTTTAAAAGCCTCAGAGGCTGAGACTAAAAGGAGTGAGTGCACTCACGTAAATGCAAGTCACTACTATGTTAGTTTTTATTCAGTAATGATTCCAAAGCTTTTGTCCTACTTTTTTTAAGCTATTTTAAAATGGAAAGAGAAGCTTCCAGCTGAAGAAAATTTGCAGGGTGTACCGCAGCAATTGTTGTTAAAAGTTGTCACAATGAAGATGTTAAAATCTAATACAAATCCATTTCAATAACCTCACACAAATGTTTTTAAATACAGGTTTGTGACATTTTCTTACAAATACCCAGTATGCTTTTAGACATGTTAGTGCTTAATAGGATGTTAAGTTCTCTAAAATCACTTCATATTTTTGCTTTTACTATGTTAAATGGCCGGCTTTTATATATCATTAACTTATTTTTTTCTTTGTACACTGACCAGGTTGAGTGACTTGTCCAAGGACGCTTCAAGATGTGGACTGGGAAAGCTTGGGATTGAACCACAAACTCTTGGCTTGGTTGGTAGATGACTTGCTCTTCTTCCTGAGCCAGAGCTAAAAGGTGGCATTGACAGAGTTGCACCACCCTGAAACATCTTGAATGAAGTCTCACCTGTACAGTTCCTTCACCTTGTCCTTCAGCATCAGACTCCAGTTCATGGAACATGGAACACTTTACTCACTTTTTCAGCTCCTAACAATACTTTCCATAAAAATGCAGTAACAGCAAAACCTTTTGAAGTTAATATCATTGATCATCTCATTACAATGACATACTAAAATACCTTTGAGTCCTAGCCTTCTTGGACAGGAATTTTTCTCTGACATTTATCACACATGAAAAACTAAAACCTATTTCACCCCATGGTCATGGTCAGGCTCATGAAGCTGCTGTTGTTCTCCTTTGGTAATTTACACAGAACAAATAAAGGCAGCTCAGGGAAGAACCAAACCCAAACTACCCTGATAACATTTCTTTGAACATCTGGTCAGGCTCACAATCCACGCAATCCAACTAATCCGACCCCAAAATCCTGATACATAATATAAGTAGTACTACAATTCTATTGATACAATGTTTCAGAATCAACTCCCACTGAAGACAGTCTGATTCAGGTTCAGCAAAAGGCAAATAAAAATAACACTGCGTTGTGATTGAGAGATTTTTAACTCATCAGACGACTTCACGTCTTTTACCAGCTCTCTGTTTTCTGTGTAGTTTCATTCACTCACGTGCTATCTACTGCAAATTCCAAACAGAGAAAGAATGCACTTACATTAGCGCAGTATAATTACAACACGGAGTCAACAAGCATCCTCTGCTCTTCAATGTCAAAGAGGAACATTCTGAAGCGAGGAAGTGCCACAAACATCATACTTATTCCAACACAAACATGAAAAGGAATGCAGCCAGGCATGCACATGCCCGCCGTGAAAAGTGGCACCGCAACAAGTGTTGGATTGTTTGCACTATATTGTTATCAGTGTCTGTGTATGTATTTGCATTTTGCAAGCAAGTGTAAACACTGCCTAACTCATGTGTTCATAGCTCAGATGCCTCTGCTTGTCCATGTTTACCAACAACAGAGTCTCTACAGTTTGTACGGCGATGGATTTATACGCTGACCTGAGGTGTCCTGAGTAAAACCAAACATGCAAGATTATGAAAAATAATACAAAACAAAACAATAAAACCAAAGGCTCCCCGCTTACATACACGTGTTAGTTTTCTTTCAGCAGTGGTTCCAAAGCTTGCTGCTCAAAAATTGTTCTAAAAGTATCACAACAAATGTAATAAATGTAATGTTATAAAACATTTCACAAAACACGACGAGCAAGATCAAAAACACAACAAAACCCAACAGCAAACAAGTGAAAAACATGACCAAAAAACAGGGTAGTACACATGACACAATAACTGAACCAACAATAGCACAGTTCACAAACTTTTTACAAAAATGACCAGATTTCACAAAAACTGGAAACACAGTTTGAAACATGCAACTCTAAAAACACCTAAAAAGTTTCCTTGAGGTTGCATTTTCTGTATTATTACTGCGCTTTTTTTCAGAGATGTTTGTTGTGTTTGTGGTTTTGTTGCTGAGTTTTGCAGCTCAGAGCCACTGTGGAACATGCATTTGAAGCCAGTGAGTTACTTTTAAACAAAGACTAAAACTTTTCAGGTCTGGTTGAAGCTTAAATCCCTCCTGAACTGGATTTCTTACTCTTCATCTTCCTTTGAAACAAAGGTCTCTATTCTGCCTTTGTTTGTCCTTCACTTTGTTTTAGCTTTTAAACTGCCTCTTTCTCCATGCACCAGGGATGACTCCAGACTTTGTGCTGGAGCTCATGGGACACTGAAACCGACGCCAAGCACGTTTATCTATACAGTCCAAGATAGACAGGAACCTCAAATGTCGAGAAAAGCACATCCCCTCAGCATCTGATATGCTGACAACAATATTTGAGCTGAATGTGTCACAACACTGATTGACAAAAATCTAGCAATGAGATTTATCAAATCAAGCTTTTTGTTGATTATTTCCCTCTATACATTCAGTCTCTTGCTGGTGTGATCTCCACTACAGGTTTATTACAGTGATAAAAGATACATTGAGAATGCATTCAGGTCTAATTGCTCAGACCACATCCGAAGGCGGTCTGGGACAGTCTAAACGTAAAGTACTGGGCTCCATTGAAGGATCTCCTACTCACCTGACCTGTATCCACACAAGCACTGGAGTTTTTGTTACATTTTCCTAGCTCTTTCAGTGTCTGGAAAAGCTTGCTTTGTGTCGGGTTCAAATAAGCAGAAAACCTTCCACTCGCCCTTTAACGATATTTTCTGCAGTGACGATTAACAAAACCCCTGTAAGTGCAGCGCAAAAGCTCCTCGACCACAAAGTTTAGAGCCAAAACGGACATATTTCTGCACATTTTGTAATGTAGCTGAACATGATGTGTGCAACCAAGAAGTTTCTTTTACTTCAATCTCTTATTGTATCTGCTAAATAACGAAGCCTCCTGAAATGTTTTGGTGCTTTCTGACCACTTTTTTAGATCTTATAAGAATGCAGAAACATTAGTAGACTTATTGGTGATGCCCTGTTTGAAATTGGATGTGTTTGTTTGCATATAGAACAAGGAAGTAGTAAATAGTCACTTGTGACACATGTGGAGATGCATTTTAATATCAACTGCAGGTGGATCTGTTAATTGCACTCTTCTGGCAGTGGATGGACATCTTCAGAACTGAAGAGGCTTTCAGATGAGAGGTGAAACATCTTCAAAGTCCAAGAAGAAGTCCATTTTTGATTGCCCTTATTCAAGCTCTTATGATTACTATGACCTGGATGAGTGAGAATTTTCATTAGCAAATGGACATATATGGTAACTGATTCATAAATAAGTTAGAAGTTTGGTGTTGTTCTATCTGTAACTGGTATGTTGATTATCTAACCATAACCATGCTGTTGTTGCTGTGAAAAAAAGATAGTTCACTAATGGTTGGTGCAGACAACCATCCTTCCTGGTTCTGCTAGATGATTGTTCCTGTTAAAAGAATTATGGCATGCTTTTCTTGTCCACCTTCTGCTTGTGCATGCCCAGAGTGTGGAAATGAATGAAAGGGAAGTTCCAAAGCAATCTGCTGGTTTGATTAGCTAGAAAAAAAAATGTATTTATCGCATTGGCATTACATGAATTGGAGCTATTTGGATTTAAATGAATTTGCTTTAAAGTGATTATAAATGGATTACAAGGAATTGGATTATAATTTGCTTTAATTGGACTGTATCTTTAAAGTGCCTTGAGATGATATTTATTGTGGTTTACTTATATGAATAAAACAGTTCAATCTAATGTAGCTGAATTAATGAGTATCTTTTGCTAATGTCTAAGGCTGTTTGTTCCAGACGTAACTATCTCAGCAACTGCTGGATACATTTTCTGTAATCTTACACCATCTGGACTTCAGAGTTTTAATCTGTGACATACCTCAATATTTGAAGGAAGGATTAATTAAGATTTTGTACAGAATTTCCTAAAACTTGCATGCTGTATTGTACACGTAGCACCTCCTACACATATATGAGGGGTTTTAAGGGGCATTCTTGGAATTTGGTTTATAGACAGATATACCAAATAGATATAGATATAGATAGATATACAGATTTTTGAGCCTTTTAGGTTCCATCTGAGTCATCAAAAATTCTAATCCTGTCGTCAATCATAAAATGTGTTTTAAAGTGCATAATGCAGAAATGTTGGCTTTGTTTACAAGGCTGGATTTGGCCTCCATGTCAAACCCTATGTGTGCTGAGAATCAAGTCTTTTCAAAGACCAAAGGAAGACTAATAGTGATGCCTGAGGGTTGTGGTGTTGGGGCTTATTAACAGGATCATGTTCCCTTCTGAAGACCAGGGGGGCCAGACCACTTCCTGGGGCCATGCAGTAAGCACCAAATCCCATAAAGACAAGACCAAACAGATGGACAGGGCAGTGCTGGGGAATTGAGTATTTCCTCTAAAAGTGAAGCTCTCATCCATTTCAAATCAAGGTTTTACCTCCTGATTCTTATATACATTTCTGTTAAGCTTCATCTCCTTGTTTCATCAGGCTCATTTATTTTATGCACCACTCTCTGTCTTTTCATTCTCCTCTGCCTCAGCAATATTTTCCTTTAAAGCTCACACCTCATTTCCTTTAAGCTTACTCCAAGTTCATCTCATACGTCTGCTTGAACTCAGCATTCCATCACAGCTCTGACAACATATAAGCCTTGCATCGTCTTTGCTGTCTAAGATGAGACAGTTGTGGGACAGAAGTGTCAGATTTCTGACTATGAACATCTGGAGAATGTTAATGTAATCAACACAAATCAAATTCCTCTAACAGTCACTGGCAGGAGTTCAGGGCTTGGGAGGGAGAGATGGGCTCGGGAGAAATGGAGCAAAAAAAAAAAGGTGGAGAGAGCCAGCGAGGCAGTGAAAGAGGAAAAGGTTGCTGGTTTGTGTTGCAGAGATCTTAGCAGGCGTGCTGTTATAGAAGTGATAAATTCTATTTTCTATCATCGACAGCTTTCATGCACAGAGATTAAAGGGGAAACACTTAGAACAGAGTGTAAATGGGGCCCACTTTGTAGCCATAATTGTAATTCCACCCCACAAACTGTATGGTGATTCACTATGGAAGCAGAGAGGGGTTCAGAGTTGCGTATTTGTGTGTGTGTGAGTGTGATTAGTTTGGTTTTTAAATAGTTGAACGTGAGAGTCAGCCATTTGTATTGGTAACCTTTGACCTCTCAGTTCAGGGCTGTCGAAACTACGTTTCCTCTCCCTTGAGTAAATGTGTGTGTTTGTGTGTGTCCACATGTAATGTCGCAGTGGGGGGAATCGGATGTACTTCCTGGTGTAGAGTCTGCCTGAATCCCAGCTTAGTGACTGACTGGGAAAATAATGATAGTGCAGGAGCAATGAGGTTATCCAGTTGAAGGACTGTCTCGTTCTCTCCCAGCCTCTAACTGACCCAGATTGCTGCAACAGCCAAATCAGATTTTGGTCCAACCCCCAACCCCTCCACTCCCATGGACAGAGAACCGGCCCCCGGGCCTGAACACACTTCTCTCCATAGACACACCGACTGGCTTTATCACTGTGAGGCTGTCACACTGAGCCATGAGTAACCATAACCACTAATGACTTCTACACATGCTGCTGCGCAATGCTACATTCACAAAGCCTGTTTTTGCCTTGTACTCCTTCTCGTTTTTGCGTATTTAATTTGTATAATCACGGATATTGACACAAAAACATGCTACGTAATATAAATAAAGCATGTTTGTTATCTTTAGTGCAACCTCTCACATAAAAACAGATCTGAAAGGAAGGAAGGCAGACGAAAGCAGACTCAAGTTGAAGGAAGGATGTGAAGGACAGGATGAGGTAGAAGAAGAAAAGATACACTGAGGGAAGCCTGTAAAAGGTATTTATCCTCTCCTGTTGAGCTGACTAAAAGAGAGCTAAGGAGATGGACTAACAGGCGTACAACCAATATAGAGGCAGATGAACAAAGCCAGGCTGAACCACAATATGCAATCAAAAGTGGAGGATGGAAAATTTAAAGGTCGCATTTTTAGATAGCTTGTGATTTCAAGAAAAGCCAAACATGGTACACTAGATGTTAACAGCACAGGGCAGTGAGGGTTGATACAGTCTGGAGGACAACGTTTATAGTTACACAGAACACTGTTATATTGTGTGGTTGGCATTAATACGTTTCCTGACAGGAATAAGTAGCAACCATGGGTCCACACAGACCAAGAACCTAATGAGACACCTCCCTACTTTCAAACCCTCATCACACATTTCACTAGCTAAGGCAATGGCAGCTACATTTCTTGTGTATTGTTTACTGCTGTTAATCTGCTGTGTCAGATCTTTACAGAAGGACAAGCCCTTCACCATTAAGTGATGCTTTATAGGCCAACTACTGTCTGGAACCCATGATTACTGATTGGAGTTTTGCCTTAGGTTGGTAGTACAACTTAACAAATATATTTTCCTCTAAATGCAGCAAAAGTAGCAAAAATCTTTTCTTCTTGCATTACTTCTTGCATTTACTCATTAGATATTTCCCAATCCTGATGTCTGCAGTTCACATTATGCCCTATTTTTTGTAAAATAAAGTTGTAAAAAGTGGAGCAATTGTTGCTGTAACTGTCAACAATCAAATCACTCTTTTATCATTGGAGGCCTGATGAAACTACATGTAGCTTTCCTTTGGCATCTTTATCATTCATTGTTATCTCAGTTAAATTGATTATAGAAAAGCACGATACATTCTACAGACATTATGTGACATGATACCCAGCCAACTGTAGTTATCTGTATTGGATCTTGTTCATGGATAACTTATTCAGTTTGGCTGCTGCTTGATCAGATAGGGGTATACTCTACATCACTGTGATTGATTGTTGTGCTGTGAGGCAACTGATGATGCTCTAAATGAGGTTCTAGGGATGAAAATAATTGTGAAACAGTGACTAATGTCATATCTCTCTGCTTATGGCAAAGCAATAGTTAGAATTGTCAACTGCAGGTTTGCTGGCTTGAAACTGTGCTGCACTATCAATTTCCTCTCTTATTTAGTTAGAACTGAAGCACTGAATGTCTTTCACAAAAGCCACATCAGAGATGTTGGAAAGACTCAGAGGACCTTACCCACAACCACTGACAACAAAAGCATTAAAATAACCAATCCTTGCTGTGCATCCCTGTGGCTGATCCAGGTAGTATCAATTAAGCAGATTGTAAGACGCAACTCTACCACTCACAACTCTGGCCAGTTAAAAACAGCTTGTATATTATGCTGCTTTTAGATGTTTCACACAGAGTCATGCCTAAATTGAGCTGCAGGGAGTTGCTCAAATGTGACAGGTTATCTTACATTAATCAACTTTTCTGATTGCTTGTTTTACGGAAATCAAACCTATTCATATTTTCATGTGATTATGCACTAATGAAAACACAGTCATGAATGTTGGATTGCATTTCTGCAATTAACCTTAATGTTATGTTATGTACCTATATGAATGCTGTGTTGATGCTGCTGAACAGCTATGGCTTACTCAGAGGTCTTATATGTTACTCTGAGTGGGAGTTATGTTGCATGTCACATATTAAAATAGTGGATTATCATATCCCAGAAAGTAATAGATAACAGATAACAAATATTGGCCAGGCATAAAGATAACCATTGTTGCAAATACTATGGGGGTACGGTATATTATGGCATGAGGGGTCATGTGAGGACAGGATATGTGCCGCTCAGCTTTATTGCTATGCAGACACAACAAAGCTTTACACAACCATTTAAATAATCTTTTCAGAAAATAAACTCAGCAGTAAAAGCCTGTGAAAACACATGTACAGAGGTTTTATAAGCATTTTATGAAGAGTGTTTTTCTGAGAAACTTTTTATTTGATTATGGCAAAGGGCAGTTATACTATGAATGAAGGCCAAATTGAAGAGAATAAGATGCTGTTTCAAATTCATCTCAATTATTGTAGAAGCAGCTTCAGCTATGTGAGAGTGAGGGGGGTCAAACTATCACCTTTCTGCCCTGCGGTTATCCCACAGCTGCCACCTCCATCCCAAACAATTACTGTCAAAAGGCCCTGCTACATATTGCACACCCTCTCTGCCTCTCTCTCTGTCATACACACATAAAACACACACAGAGACAGACAGCCAACCCACAGAGGATTGAAAGATGTTGGCCTTTCTTAGAAATGATTGTGCATTTTTTTACTACTGAGTTTTACGAACTTCTTTCTCCGTAGACTGGGAGAATTTTTCAGAACTTCCACATTCCACCAAGGAGCACTTGTCCAATTAATACAGGCATGTCGAGTTGCACTCCTCGTTGGCATGGGGCACTTAACCTATTTTCATGAAAGCATTAAAACCCAGTCATGACAATAGTGTGAGCCAGAGGCCAAGACAACTTTGGGAGTTTGATTTAATAACTATTCTTGATTAAATTTAGCTCTTACATCTGTATTATATATGGTCAATACTGTTTTTGGAGATATAGATGACAAGGTGTGGTAAGACTTGACGGATGAGCAGAAGGCAGTGGTCACGACCCGTAAACTCCACACAGAAATCAGTAATCAACATAAAAGTTTGCCACAGCTTCTAAGGGTTATATGGTGGTAAAACCACAATGCATTATGAAATAAAGAGCTCAAGGCAGTCCTTAACACAGTAATGTTATTGAGTTATCCCATAACTGGCTCAGCCAAATCCGTCTGCTGCACTTTGCTTAATGTACAACAGCTGGTGGCAGCTGGGGCCTGTGGCAGCCATGATGGGTATGATGTCACGTCACAGTGCCCGCCCATTCTGACCTCCTGTGATTGCTCATCTGCTGCAAGCTCCAGGAGATCAGCGAGTGTGTTGGAATGGATGGTGAATGCTTGTGGTATGTGGATTGTCCACTGTTTTCTTTTCCTGCAAGACCTGTTTCTTTTTCCTCACAGATGATGCACTGCACCCATCGTATGAAGAATCTTCTTGCCGCAATAAATCCTCTCTGCTCCTTTTTACAATTCCCACAGAAGGTTTTCCACATTTTGTTTTGTTTGAAACTCAACAATTTATCTTTTTTTTTCCATCCAACTGAGTTCTGGTCCACAATGCTTCTACTAATTGTCCTTGAGATGCTTCCACAACTTGACTTGAGTCTATGGAAATAATTGGACATGGAAAGTACACACCTGTCAGTATGGGGTTTAGGTCAGAGGAAAACTATTCTATGCGATCGAGATAATAAGTTTGGGACCAACAACAGCTTTTCGAGGATATGGAAGAACCTTATAGAAAGACACCCATTGATGCAGCACTCCACCAACCTGGACTTGTAGCCTGGCCAGACAGAAGCTTTTCTTTACTAAGAGCCACATGAAAGATTGTTACAAGTTTCAAATGGATGATGGCAGCATCCCTATGTGGAGATGTTTTCTGTTGCAGGGGCTGATCAGAGACTGAGGAAAGATGAATGCAGAACAATATAGAGAAGTCCTGAATGAAAATGGAATGCTTGGACACACAAGCTGGGGTGATTGTTCACATTTCAAAAAGACAACAACTTGAGAAAACCAGTTTTTTCCACCAGTGCTGGTTTGGAGCCAGAGCCTTACACATAACCAGTTCTTTCTCTTTTGACCGCCAAAGACCTGGCTCCAGCCCCAAAATACCTTTGGTACAGCAGCACTAATTCTTTGTTGGGCCAAGGCAAAGAACCACTAATGTCAGGGGCTGAGAGCAGGCTTAAGGAGACCAACCAGACCAACTAAAATGTTGTGACCACCATGTTTAAAAATCCAGAGCCAGCATAGCATTTAATCAGCTTAATTCAAGTAAGTAACAAAAAAACCGAGCCTCAAGCACTGGTGATATTAAGACATCAGTCTGCAGTGACAAAAGAGCAGTACTGTTATCTGTGAAAATAAATCGTCTCCGTCTGTGGTCGTTATAAGACAACAACGTGGCTCTGTGGTGGCCATATCTGGCTGTGGAAAATCAAACCAATTCTTATCTGGTTCTTATCTGATCAACTTAGATTTGGCTCTGTCACCAGGACTAGAACCAATTTGGTCAATAAAGGCCACATGAATCCTTTTAACCTGAACCCGGCAGAATATCTCTGTGAGATACTGAGAGAAAATAGCTTTGCAGTGGTGCTCCCTATCCAATGTGGTTGAATTGACAAAAAAAGAAAAAACAGCCAAAAAGAATGGGAGAAACTTCCAAATACAAGATGTGCCAAGCTTGTAGAGTCATTCCCCAGAAGACTCGAGGCTGCCATTGTTGCCAAAAAGCACTTTAACAAAGTGCTCAGTGAAGAGTATTAATGCTTTTAACAGCATATTTCAGTTTGGTCATGCTGGATACCAGAATTTGCCTGTTTATCCACAGCATTAACCAAGTAGTTGCTTCACTCTAACATTAAAGAGGAACTTCACAAATTTCACACATTAAAGTTGAAGTGTACTAGTACATATGTAGAAAAAAGCTGTGTAAAGCTTTGCAGTTTTAGAGTGACACAAATTCCATACTAGATATGCACAGATAATGGAAAAAGCATTGACATGAGAATATATATATACAGACATCTATCCATATACAGAATCCATCCTCGCAAAGCTGCCAGACAAGAGATTCTATGAGAAACTCAGTTCAAACTCCTCCATTCATATGATCCACAAACCAGATGCATTCCATCACTGCTGTCATGGCATTGTCATGGTAACCACTCAGCTGCGTGTCACTGATGCCGCTGCTCAGTCAACAGGGAGAGCAAGTCGGATGGTGAAAATGGGGCCGCAGGAGGTTGAAAGAAGATAATGTAGAGTCACAAATGACTGGGGGAAATTTACCGAAAATGAAAAGATGGGAGTAAATCTTTAATTTGATCTGACCATTAAAACATTTTTTATGATGTTGGGAAGTTCCTACTGACAAAAGCGTTACAGGTTTCACGTGAATCTTTGACTATGACTGTTCCCTCCACTCTCCGTCCTGCAGGGATACTGGAAAAAAAGCTCGGATGCACAGCAGGTACATGGTTAATTAATGGTTATGACTCTATTTTGGGACTCTGTATGAGCAATGTTTGCCTGAGAGGGAAAAAATGCTCAGATCACAGATATGATTTTTAGCTAAGGGCACAAAGGCTCATTTCTCCTTTTCATCTATGTCATGACATAGAAATATACAGTAAATGGGCCAAAAACAATTCAAATTTCACTATCATTTAACCATGTTGAATTTAAACTGTAACTTTTTTAAATATATATCCTCTTTCTCATAGCGTCTGAGAATCAAACACTTTCCTGTTTTTGTTTTTCGTCCCAGCTTTAACTACATACTCACAAATGGCTATGCACACATGTATGCATATTTCACCCTGCCCTGTCACAAACACACCACTCTACCTTCCCTTCAGACAAGAAGCTACAAGAATATTGCATTTGCACAGCACTGGAGGGGAGAAAGGATCGACCAGAAGGACCAAAATAAATAAAGGAAAGGGAAAGTGTGCTGAGAAAGAGTCAGGAATGTTTCACTGTAGGGAGTTTACGATCAAAGACAAACAAATGCACGACAAATGTGCTTCATACAAAATTATTAACCTTAATTTAACAAGATTTTTAAGATATTGACATTTATTTGTGTGTGCAAAGGCATGCAAGTTGACTGTGGATGATATGTGACATGTAATGATGTAAGCTGATGCAAAGTGAAAGGAGACTCAGCAGGGAAACGAGTTTCATGCCTACAGGGAGCACGCCACAGAAGATGAGAGATGTCTTACTCTATATGAGAGTGCTTCTGTGCCTGCAAGAGGAAAGAAGAAAATTGAGGCAAGGTTTACGCTGCCTGATTTCATTTTAAGGACCATAACAGAGATGCTGCCTCACACTCATTGTTTCAAAGAGGACGTAAAGCCACTTTGTCTGGTTTCAAACCTCGGCTCACTATAGACTCCAATGGTTTAGGCATGTAGCCTGTTTGAAACCCGACAACTTCTGGACTGGCTATCATCACTGCTGCCACATTAGAGTCTGTGTAATTGCAGGACAGACCTGGGCTAAATCAAAGGCAGGTATGTTTCCATTATGGTGCTCTCCTCTCATTCGTTATCCTCATCTGAAAGGTGCATCTTGCTATCGATTTTCTCCACCTGCAAAAAGCTTAGTGAACACCTGCTTGGTTAGATGGACACATTACTTATCCTGGACACTTGGCAAATATCAATAATCAACCATTTCCTTCTTCTCTATTTGGAATAACAAGGCCATACATCAGGCCCAACAGTCACTACCTTGCTGCTAAATTGCATCAGGCCCCAAACCCTCTCAGTCCTTATAAGGCGATTTAGTGTCTGTCTGGACAAGGACGGAAGCAGTTGGGTATGTAGGATGGGACATAGAAATTCCTGTTTGCGTCCACCTCTAAATGCCAAGACATTCAGCTCATTAAGCTTTATTTCTGCACATAGCCAAGCCATTATTGCCTGAAACAACCTCTTGTTAGTCTGTGACACAGCAACTTTGGGAACACACGCACATGTGACATGCTCATTGATCAAGCTGAGGACAACCTTGAGTGTGGGATGTGTGAGCAGTGTGCATGCACACAGGTGTGTTGCAAGATTTTGTGTTGACTCAGAGCCATGCCGGACCCTCTGAAGGTTTTAGGGGGTTTAATGATAGCACAGGGGGCCAAGATAAAGTCGGTCAAAGCGCTTTGCTGCTGCTGGTCATTAATTACGCAGATCACACTGACCTTGAGGAGGCCGGGTCACTCAGCCCATTAGGAGGAACAACCTGCCTCCACCCAGACAACTTTCCCATGACACCTCCATAAATCTCCCTGAAAGAATCCTCTGAAAGCTCTGTAGAGAGCCTAAAACAGACGGCAGAGTTTTAATAAGATGCCTTTTTAAGCAGTTTATTGGCTGCTAGTCTACCAAATACAGCTGATGTTTGCATATTCACTAGAGTTAAAAACATACTGTTGTGTTAATCCAAAACAAGACTTTGAAAATGCATGTTGGTCTGACTAAAAGCATATGAAACTTAGAAGTTCCTTGTGCATGTATACTGAAAAAAATGAAAAAAAAATTAGTTAAGCTGTGACTGTAGCTCGATTCAGCTGTGCATGTAACCCTGCTGAGTGTAAACCTGGAATCAAGGGTTCTACGAATTGACAGCACTTTTCTGTTTTCTGACATGTTTCTGAAGTAAAAGTTCTCCCTACTGACCAATCTGTGATCAGTCATCTAAAAATGGCATTGGTGCATGGACTGTGAGATATTTTTTCCTCTGACTCTGAGTAAAAGACAGACTAAGCTGTTTTTTTGTTTTGTTTTTTAACTGACAAGCATTTTTATGAGAGAGATCTCAGCAGAAAGGAATGCTTAAATGAGCTCATATAAAGACTCATTCATCTGATCTGAATTAACTAACATGAATTATTTTTATCTATGAGAATCATCACAAATACATATGAGATTCCCTGACTGTTGTCCTTGCTGTTTTCTGATGTCTCTGCATTTTCTATCCTCATCTATCTTATAAAATGTTTCAGAGACTGATTCTGATTATCGGGCAACCAAAACCCTCTCTACTGAACATTTGTGACTCTGGATGAGAGAAAATTAATTGATTTTCTGTTTGTTCTTTACGTAGTGCAAACAGCATTTAAATCAACTTGATACACCTGTAGAACGTTTATTTGATCAGATACAGATGGTTAATCATTAGATTTACTCATGCTTTAATGATGTGGCAGTGATATTGATCAACTTATTAATTTATGCATTCACACAGTTGGCATTCTTACTCTTTTTTGTCATTTTCCTCCTTAATTTCACTGCAGCAGCTGTGTTGCCTGCTTGATTGTGGTTGGTCATTTGATGTTGGCTCCACCTGTTTGACATGAAAATATCCAGATACAAAGTCATAAAACCTGGGTTAACTTATTGAGTTGATGACATTGTGGCTCCACTTAGCAAGATATCCATAGTTAGGGTTACTTAACCCTAAGAAGTTGTAATTCAGAAATGGTTTCTAAAATATTGTTTGACTGGAATTTTTTTGTTTTTCATTTTTCTTCTGGTCTTTGGCAGCTCAGGGCCACCCTAGGTTACCTTTTCTATTTGAGGACAAAATTGGACACATTAGAATGTTCCAGGAATATGTGCCTTTTGGGCAAATTCTTACACCTTTAAAAGTAGCTACCTGATAACAAGCTGCAGAGACATTCATCAAAGGCTGCAGGGACTAATTCATGACACCAGATCGCCTTGGCTGCTCCAACATTCAAAACTGCTGTCCCCAAAGGCATTCCAGCAGCAGAAACCAGGCCACAATGGACAGTGATCAAATTGCCTCTGTTGTGCGTCAATCTGTTCATCTCCCTGTCACTCTTGTTATGTGCTCATACTGCATATCTATACGCTTAAATCCAACAAGGACATCAATAAAGAGCTGACAATCTCATCAAATGAAGGGCTTCTATCTATATATCTAAACCATTGTTACTAGGTCCAAGCAGATTATGTCCCATACAGACCTGAATGGTGCCTGATCGGCTTACACCCCGGGCATTTGAGGATGTCAAACAGGAGCACCTGATCATATGGTGCAAAACCTTCTAAGAACTGCACCAACCAATGCCCTTGACCCCAATACCTTACCTGCTGTCACATCCGAATGGTAAAAGCATGGTAATGGTAAAAGGAAAAGATCAGGGGTCCCTTAAATACCTGATCTCTAGTTCTAGCTCATCACTGACCCACAATAACCTTGTTAGTAACCCCAAAGGGGAAGACACACAAAGAGCCAGTCTCCCTTTGGGCCTGATAAATGGCTTTTTATTCCCTCTGCTGCTGCTGGAGCAGGTGTCTTTCATATTGTGCCTGTCATTCGGAGATATATTTGTCCCGTTTTGTTTTTAATGTCGCTTTCTGTCACAAGGATATCTCAGGCTTTGACAAGGGGTGAATGTATGAGAGAATAATACGGGCAGTAACAGTAAATCTTTGCCCAACCTGACTGTGCTCGTTTCCCAATGAGACACAAACGTAAATAACTGCCTTTAGTACCTACACTCTTACCTCACTCCACCTCCCTCCCTATCCCCCGTTTCAACCAATCAATGCCTAATCACTCACTTGAGTGTTATGGGCTAACCAGATCCAGGCTTAGCATACTCAACTGATCAGGTCGGTCGAGCTGGTTAGATCGATGGTAGCTATCTCAGCAGGCCAGTGGAGAAGAGGTCAGAGTCAGGCAGTTCTGGATTAATTAAAGCACTGATAAGAGGGAGGGAAGCGTGCTGGCACAATGGAAGGTAATACAAGTTGGTTTGCCAGTGTGATGATAAAGTTGTGAAGGCTGGCTGGAGATCAAAGCCAGCAGGCTGGGTGAGAGTTTGAGGAGTGGTAGCCATTTACAGTAGTCATTAATATGAGCCCTACTGTGGCCCTTAAGGCTGGAGATAAACCTTATTTGCATAACAGACCCAAACCCAAATGAATCTCACGTAGAGCTTTAGCGTCTGTGTAACTTTTACATACATTGAAATGTATCTTGATGGACAGACGGATGGAACTGCGGGTAGGCAAGAATACAAGGGTAATATTTGAAAGTGTCAAATTTTTTAGAAGAGTAAGAAAGATTCAGGAAAGCCAAAAGTACAAAATTAAGCACAAACGCTTCTTGATAGATGCATTCTCTTGTGGTGAGGGCAACTGTATGGGACGTATCAAAATGGTGTCCATTAACATGATTGCATGTGATGGTATTACCTGAACTTAAGAAGGAAGATATGAATTATGGTTGTAATGTGTTACTAGGTGCTTCCAAAGCCAAGGATGTTGCCTTCCCTGGCTAGGGAAAGAGTCCTTCCTTGCATTTGGGAAACATATAATGGAACAGTCTTAACATGTGGGCAAATGTCACAGCAATGGTCCCACTGTCAATGACACCTGACACAAAACAAAACAAATAAAAAATGGCACGACAATTAATAACTTGTAGCCATAAACTGGCTACTTAACAGGTATTTACACCGGCAGTTATACTTTGATTTCCTTTGAAGGACCTGCTTGCACACTCTTCCCTGAAGCTCCTTCTGTTTCTCAAATGTGCCCCTTGTGTAGCGCATGCCAGGTTACAAAAATTGAGTGGTGCACGACCAACCCAAAATGACACTAAAAATGCCAGGAGCGCCAGCCAGACTGACATCAGTTTTGGTGCACAATGTCGTGTTCAAAGGCAACAATGACAAGTATAAAGGAAGAATAAGTCCTTCAAAGGAACCTTGACTTTGGAGCCGCCCTACAGCAAGATTTTAAGATGAGGAATTGAAATACAGCAATAGAGGATCCATCCCTGACTTTCAACACCTACTGTATTGACATGTCACCAAGGTAACCATGAAAGTGCCAGTAGTATTCCAAATAGTTAATTTTGTCCTTAATCATGATCATTATCTAACTCTAACCAAGTAATGTTTTTGCATAAAGCCAACCAGGAAGTGACAAATGGGTTTGGTAAAGTGTTGTTGTGTTCTACACTGAATATAACTGGTTGTCATGACTGGATGTTGAACTCGCGTCTTATGGCTGAATGTGTGGCATATGATTGCACCACACACCCCTTCCTTCCTACTTCAGAGGACTTTGTGGCTTGTTCCAGGAAACATTTAAAAATTGTGTTAACTCTAATGTGGAAACTGATGAGTCATATTTCACTCCTGCTGACTGTGTGGGGGGGTATGAACGTTTGATCATTTTTATTGGCGGACTTGTTGGTATTTTTAGATAAATTTGAGACTTAAAAACCTTAATATCAATCTAATAATTAAAGTATGGCTGTATATTTGTTCTTGATATGACTAATGACATTATGAATTTAATTATATGAGAGCAACATTTTGTTATGCCTAAATTTTACCATATGAGGGCGAACCCTGTTCATCCTATTAATGGACTGACTGATTTAAATTAGAAATTTAGAAAATAGTCTCAGAGCTCAAAGTAAACTCATACATTGTTTCTTGAGTTTAAACCACAATTAACTGGAAAAAAAACAGGAAAAAAATTACTTCATGATTTTAAAATATGGAACTGCGAAGATTATTACATTAATTCTGACTTCAGTAATTGGCAAAAAAAAACAACTTTTTTAGTGTAGGAAAAAAGGCAAACATTAACGTGAGGGTGGAGTCAACAAAAGAGCCACCTTGGCTTTTTTTTTATCTTTTTTTGTATGTCGATTAAGCTCCTTTGTGTACTTCTGAGCTAAAAATATCTTCTCAGACTGAAATTTAGATACCCCACTCGCAACACATAACTTCATCTCCTGAATCATTCAGGGGTTTTTATGCAATATACCATGTTTTGATAAACTGGAGACGACGAGAGAGGGAATTGGGGGCAAGAGATAGAGGGGGTGGGTTATAAATAGGTCACACTGCAATGATGCTCCATGACAACCCAGCTGCAATGGCAGATGGATAAAATGGAAAAGTGGAGCAAAATGACAACCAAATAATAACCCACGCTAAAGCGGTGCAAGCTACACACAAGTCCAGACTGAGGGGAATGAGTAGGTTTTAGAATCGCTTCCACAGGAACACAATGCTGCACATTCTCAGTTATTTTTGTCTGTCTCTATAAGTTAATGGTTTAGAGTCCTATTCATGAAATATCGTGTTTGTGCATTAGAAGCAAAATTCATTGTAATCAGACAATAAAATGGAGTCAACAACAGCTTGATGTCTTTTTTTTTTGGCAAAAAAAGGAAGAACAAAGTCAAGGAATTAAACCCACGCAAGGCTCACTAAAGCACAACGATCGAGTATCAGCTCTAGACAGTAACTTATTTTCACTGCAGGCCTACCTCTGCTCTCCAGAATCACATCTCTGCATTCTGGATTGTTTGTTTGAAGGTGTGAGGTGCAGTATTGAAAGGGAGGGATACCTAGGGTTTAACTTGTTGATGCTTTATTCTGAGAAAATGGAATACACTCTAACAGCTGAGATGAGTGTAGTTTAAAGCTGCAGGCATGACTGTTACACATGCACAATTCACACATCTGCATATGTGTTGATACACATACAGTACTTCTATGTTTGAGTGCAAATGAATGAGATTCCAGTAATTGTGTTCCTGTTACTTGTCAGATTAACATGGACGCATCCTTATGCATTTGTGATCATTTTCCAGTTAGTTTGACATGGTATTACTCTATGACAGAGGGAAAAACTATCTGACCCCAATGACATTAAGCTCATTATGTCTAGACAGAACAAAATGCCATCGAGCATCCTATTTTTGTCTATTCCAGCCCAGGACGAGTTTAATGCTGCATGAGGATTCGAGGGGTGTGTCTGCCATCTTTTATGTCAATATGAGACTGGGATGATGATGATATCTGATGTCTGAGTCATGTAAGCAGAATGGGGGATAATTCTCAAAGCTCTCTCTTTCACTTGAGCACCCCTCCCCCTCCAATCCCTTGTCCACGCCGGACCGCCTGCTGAGGCACAGCGGGGCAGTCAGGTCATACTTAACACCAGCCACAGTCCCTCCACGAACCAACACACTCCCCATCCCCCTGCTCCCATCCCCCACCTCCTGATTCCTAAATATGCATTACAATGAAGATGAAGGAGGAGGTACGAGAGGGTGGAGGATTCAAGGAGCCGGTGAAGAGGGAAAAACTGAGGGAGGCCTAGAGAGAGTGATCTCAAAGATTGACGAAAAACCCATCTAACAGATAACCTGTGCATTTGTTTTGTGCTGTGTTTGTGTCTGTCTGTGTGGAGCTGCTGAAGGGGAGCAAGTGCATTTGCAAGTGGCTGCACGTAAGCGGTTGTTGTCATATATGTGTCTTTGTGCATAGCAAAGGAACAATGGCTTTGCTGCCAGCTATTTCTGCCCAGCGGGATGATGCCTGTGTGGCATCACACACGCCTTTTTGTAATATGCAGGAATGCAAAGCTGTCACTTCCTAAAGCCTATCATGTGTTTTTGTTTAGCCTTTCACTGTGGGGAGTATGCCAGCTTATGATATCATATATCTGATGAACATTAAACTGAACTCACAACATATGAACGGCGAGCCCTTTTTGTTGAAGCTGTTTACACAAACAGTCTTCAGTTACTCAATAATTGTCCAAAAAAAATGAGAAAACTTTTTAGATATTTCTGCAAAGAAAACTTAGGCATTCCCGTTGCATGGCTTAGTAAAATAAATGATAATAAAATAGGCCCGATAGTGTTGTTGTACTGATGTGGCCAATGATAAGCCAGCACCCATAACAGATGACTTTAAGCACTGCTGTAGTGTCTTACCTAGATAGAATGAAGTCACCAAGCCTGCATGTCAGATCACTCCGTAGTCACCTTAAGGGCTTTAATATGTGCGCACTCCAGATCTAGGGGGGGCTGGTTTGACCACAGAGAAATGAACATTGGTTGACTTTTCCGTTCCAATCCAGTGGCCTGCTGGCCTTAGTGTGTTTAGAAAGGCACAGGAGTACCCCTATAAGTCACCAGTACCATCTTCTCACTGGGCAGATCAGTAGCTGGATCCAGTCTCTGTCAGCTTGTCAGTTTCCCTTATTTTGTGCATTTTGATGTGCCAAATTTAGCTACATCAGAAATTATGCTGTAAATGTATTGTCATTTCCTCTTCCTTTTTAAAAAGTTTTTTGCAGGTTCAGCCTTTTCTAATGCACTATTTCAGCATAAGAGATATTCTAAAAAATATTCATAGTTTAGTCAAGGAATGGTTACAGCTGGGCTGGGCCATTCAATTGGGCTGTTCTTGTTCCAGAATACAAGCAGGGGAGGGGAATCGATGATTGGTGGTGCAGCACGACATATTGATAGCGTTAGTCCTTATCTCTTTGGTGTGCCCTGCGCTGTCGGACCCTGTCAATGTATTCTTCAGCTGATTCAACATGCTGAGTCAGCATCATAGATCAGTGTAGTTAATGAGCTACATTAGGTACGTACCTAATTGAGATATTTTGAATACAGAATTCTTTTGAATACAGTGTATGCTTTTCATTACTTACTTCCTGTACTGCTGATGCCACAACATGGTATTTGGTCGTCTAATTTAGAATATTATTTTGTTTATTACCCAGACGTATCTGATGTGTGAAAAAGACAAAGCAGGAAGGCATTCTTGTATATGTCTCTTTAAGAAGCTAAATACGATCTGGCCAGAAAAAGCAGTGCAACAAAGTCAACCAAATGTGGTTCCTCAAGATGTAATAGTCATCTGAAAAGCTTTCCCTTTATTATCCATTAACAAATCATAAACTACAGTTTACAGTGTAAAACCATTACAAAGGATGAATTGTTTGAAGGTTGTCCCCCAGGTTTGAAATGGCTGGATAACATTGACTATTTTGTTGCATCTGTTTAGATTTACCTGCTTTTCTATTTCTAAAGCTTGCTGTGACTGTAACAGTTGTGTGCTTGTAAGGATGAAGACAATATCTACACTAAAATGTGTCAGGGATGAAGAGGGAGAACAGAGGAGGAAGAGCAGGCTGCAATAATGAGTGAGATGATGGCACACTGACCTAGTAACGCTGCAGCGCCATTGCCAGTGGGGATGAGCTGCCCTACTACGACTGTACACCCCTATCTGACACACACATACACATCCATATACACACACATCAACACTAACTCATCCCTCAGCTTGACTCATCAACACTTTCTGTACTCCTTAACCCCTTACCCTCTCCTCTAACGTGTGTCACCATCTGTTTTATCTCTCGCTGCCATCATACCTGGCCTGCATGTTATGACAACAGGCAGGAACGAGGCACCACTATCTGGCTCAAGCTTTCATTTCAGAGCTAAATACAGGGAGATGATGAATACAAAATGCAACTGAGGGAGAAATAATTCATGATGGGGAGGAAAAATTAGAGTCTGATGGGGAGAGTAAAGGTTAAAAGGAAACCGCGCTTCATTTCCCTGTGGTCACAGAGCGGTTGAGGGCTTTGTCGACTCTGTGGGAGTCAGTAATTTCAAATAAACAAACCAGAGATGATAAGACAAACAAAAATGATGCGAAAGTCACATCCTCTTCCATTCTCCTCCTGACTGGGTTCCCACCAACATGCGTCCCCGTGTAACACCAGCGCAAGATGTCAAGAGAAACAGCAGTTGCTATGGTAGCAGGATCTGTGGCATGTCTACATGCTCACAAAAGTGTATGAGTGAGTGTGTGAGTGTGTGTGTGTGTGTGTGTGGGGGGGGGGGGGGGGGTGGAGACATGCCTGCCTCTTTAGCATAGACTAAGATAGAAAAGAGCATGAGTGAAGGAAATCTGCACATATACATATACACCGTTGTTTCCATCCTTTCCCAGAAGGCTCTGTTTCCAAGCTCCCCTGTGATGCGAACGACTGTTTTATCAATGAGGCGAGTCAAACATGCATGCCTGCCTGAGCAGTGGATACTCCTGTTAGCATCCCCTCCTCCTCCTCTTCAGAGAGCTGCTGCCAGAGCCAGACAGAGAGATACATCTACACAAGCTCCCTGGCCAAGATGGCTGCCATGTGCAGCTTTGTGGTTGCCTGCTGGTGAGGGCCTTTTTGCAGTCAATAAGCCAGTTGATCGAATTAATTAGCATTACAAAGGGCTTTCTTTTTAGTCCATGCACCCCTATTCATGGCAGTGAAGAGGGCTCTGCACCTGATTCTGTTTGTAATTGGGTGCTTGGCAATGCAAATGTTGTGTTTAGGCTGAACTAGATCAGACATATAAATCAAATTTACATGTCAGCATACAGACAAAGCTGTTTTTAAGCTGTGTTCCATTTCCATCTGAGATACATTAGTATCTCCCAGTTTTTCACTTATTTATTTATTTTTTTTCATTTTGAAATTGCTCTTTTATAATTGTGCCTCCTGGACAGTGAGCTATCAACAATGCATCAAACTTGAAACCATCAGTCTTTCATAGTACCAGAGGAAGCACACAGGAAACAGACACTATCTCGTTTTAGTGACTTTTTTATGCATGCATGAACTGCTTACAAACTGAATAACCTTGGGATATTACATATTCATTAAGCTGTTGTGCTCAAGTAATCTGTTCAAGGTGACTGTCCTAAAACTAACCTTTCTCTCACATGAAGTAAAATGAACCCAGGAGACCTGTGTCTGATTCCCTTGCTCCAGTCCTCTCTTTTTTTTTCCTTTTCCACTCTCTCTTTCTACTTGTGATGCTCATCAGTTGGCTCCAGAGACTGAGAGACAATGGAGGCTTTTTAGTGAGGATTTGAGAGCTCATCCTGTGCCGGGGCATGAAAAATGGGCAACAGCACAAACAGGGGCATTGAGTGGCTCAGAGGGGGGAAAAAAAGAGTGCGAAGAGGGGAAGAAGCGGCATGTTTAACGTGACAGAAATAAGCAGGCAGTTCGAGACCAGAGGAAGTTCCCCAGCCACTATTTAATTTGTTTCTCATGGAAATCTGGACCTGTCATCTTCACAATGTGTGTATTACAACTGTGTGTGTACTGAATGATAAATAAACAGTATCTCATTGCCAGTGTTCCGTTTATGATCTGCTTTTTCTGCTCTGTTGAAAACACTTACCTGGTGTTGACAAAAATCTCTTTGGGCTGTGTCAGTACCTATGCTGATAATTTCAAATGTTGGGACAGTTTACCTTCCTCTCAGCCAGTGAATACTGAAATAAGCCATAGTGACATTTGTGAGCTCACGGTAATGTGCAAAAGTCTTACATAACTAATTTCTTTTTATAATTCTTGTCTGACATTCAAGCACAGAACTTCTAGAATGATCCATAGGTCAGTGAGCACTTTTACATGACACTATAAAAAAATCAATCATTGTGTTAAAATGTGTGTTAACACTGTAAACACACATGCAAATAATGTGTTCGGGGTTTGAATCACTGCTGCATGTACACATTTAGCTAGACGGAAATGAGCCGAGGTGTTCCACACATGCTCCAAAGTTCTTATTGTAAAAACGATATAGTGTACATTTATATTAATCTAGCCAAATTTTCAACAAAGCTGCTCTCATTCACATATTTTTCTGTCTCTTTCGTCAGACTACTAAAAGCTTTAGAAATTGTTGCAAATCAGCTCAGTAAGATTACATGTCAACGCTCGGACTTTTAAAGTACTCCCAGACAGTCGCTCTGCACTAATAAAACCTTGATTTTATAACCACAGCATCATCTTACAAAACCACTATTCAAGTAGCTTAAAGATGATGTGCATGGATGGCTTGACACTTACATGTACGATGGTCTCTAAACTCCACCGATCAACAACAACAGTGGCATAAAGGAACAGAAAAAAACTATTAAATCAATTTTATAGATTTATGAGCTTCATGATTGAAACAGCCCTTCCTGGGCTAAGATCTCTGAACACCAGGGGCTTAGATGTCTTACTTTGATCAAACCAAGAGCGCCCCTTTGAAATTGGACAACCTTAATGTATAGACCTCATCAGAGCAAGGAGCTGTCTCAAGCATCCCACATCAGAGAGCTACGAAGAATTCCAAACCACGGTTGAGCTATGCATGCAGTAAATAGTGAGACTGGGGCTTTAAAACACATCATGTGCCTCTCTGTCTTGACTCAGTTTGGGAGAATGTATGGAGTGTTGGAGGTTGGTTGGGTGGGGGTGCAGCTTTTAAACCCCTCAGGGTGTATTCCACTCTGGGAGGTTCAGCCTTCTGAATGGCTGGAGATCCTTCTCTGGGTGGCGTATGCATGCCTCACATACCACGGCTGTGACATGCTTTTGTGAGCGTGTGTTTGTGTGGTGGAAGATGTGTGTGAAACCAGATTGGTGGAAACAATGGCATTAATGATTAAAAAGAGGATGTAAAAAGAGACATCTTAGAAGATCGATGAAACTGTGAATTCAATGTATTGAAGTTTTGTGAGGATGGTAAGCAAACAGAGCACCGTTTTGATAACTGAGGTCCATCTGTGGGGTAACAGTTTGGTTAAAGTTAGCAGAATTTTGAGAAATTATTTTAAAGGAAGAACACTCAATACATAAATGTACATATGCAGGTTTTGTTTTCATACAGGTTTCATAAGACCCCTGACCTCATTGTATCACAAGAGGGACCCATCAGATTCGGGCTCCCTACCAAAAAAAATACAGATCTGTCACTGCTGCGATTACGGGCCCCACTGTTCGGGCCAAAGAGAACTCATCACTGTCTGATGGTCTGATTCACTATGTCCCAGTCTGTGTTGGTGACAAAGCAGCCCCAGTTCTATAGCAAAGTCTCAGAGTTTTTGTTATGTAACTTCACTCTTGGAAAACCCACCCCATCACACAAAATCCAGAGAAGGCTATTAAAATTCCTCTGCCGGAAAACAGTGAATCGTCAAGTTTTGAAGAGTGCCGACTGTCTCCCAATTTCACTTAGAGGTCTGAGGAGTTCTTGGTTTTTATCCTCATTTTGAGCTTTTGATCATTTGGGTTTCAGGGATGAAAAGTATTTGAAAGCTTTTTAGTAGTTCCACTGAATTCATAGCAACATTTATGTGTTTTATGAATCTATTTACCATAGTCAGAATATATTGACAAGCATCTGTGAAAAGTGGTAATGCACAAAGTTAAATAATTATGTTGGAGTATGGAAAAAAGTCTTCCAGATATGAGTGGCAGACAATTGCAGTGACAAGGAGGCCCTCCCCTCCCGCTGCAGATTGGACATAGAGCTGCTGCCCCGCCCAGGGGAGGAGACTTTGGTCGATTTTGAGGCGCGGTTGAAATACTCAGTCGCTCCCTGACATCCTTTAATTTGAGCTCAGCCGCGGTGGGGTTCATACTCACAGAGAGGGGGGTCTTCTCGTTTCCAAACCTAGTAAGGGAGAAGGAGATCCGTTCGGATTTTTCACATCTTTTGGGAAAGACCATACCCATCCCAGAGCTGGATTTTTAAATCTCCAAAACTTATCCAAGTTTTTCTTTTTCGATTTTCTTTTTTTGTTCAGAACCCCTGAAGGAAACAAAAAAAAACACACAATGGGAGCCCAGTTGTCCAAGGGTGGAGTAGCTGTTGAGGGGAAAGCCGCTGCCGACCCTGCTGCTGCCAAAGCCAACGGCCAGGTGAGTCCGGGAGGCCTGATGTGCGGAGCATCAGCGGGGAGCCACATGGCACCCAACGCCCACTGGCAGCATGGGTGCCACAGCGGGCTCAGGGCTACTGCTCCGTCTCAGTCAGCAGACTCAAACCTATCTCAGTAGCACACTTATTTTGAAAATAAGTTAAAGTGATTTTAAAGAGGATGAGGAGAATTCAGGGGACCTCTAGAAGAGCAGCCGTGAGCGTCGTCGGTCAGCGCGCACCAGACGCGCCTTTGTTAATTCCGTCTGCTGGTCCCACAGGGGCAATTTACCCACATTTTGTATGTAAAGGTGTAATAGTCAGGTCGAAACGTGCGTTTGGTGCGCGTTCTCTCTCATGAGTTTGCAGTATCGGTGCAGATTGTGGCTTTTGCGTCGAACAAAGGATGCGAGGCGGACGGTGCAAAGGATGCAAATGCGCTCTGCTGAAGGCGCATTTTGCGGAGTTGCAAACAAAGCGCGAGGAGGCGCCACCTCAGACCCCATTTCCTCAAACTTGTAAATATTAAGCGGGGTTTCCACCTGTGGGTGTAAGTTAGATTATAGGAGTTAATAGAAATTTACAGTGTGCTTTGAAATTGTTTCTAATTTGAATTGTAATTTGAGTCAACCAGCAGATCAGATGAGACGTAATTTGTTGCTTTTTCGGACATGTTGATGAACTTATGCCACCCACTTGCGGACCTCTCTTTTCCTGATCATCAAGAGAGCTTTAACTCTAACTCGGCATTAAACAGTATTTTTTGTGTGACTGAAGAAGGCTGACTGCTCTCTGGTCAGACACAGCAGTAGATGTGAGCCGCAGCTCTTGGATGAAACCAGTAACCAGGTTTCACGGGGATTCCTTTGTTCCCCTAGCTTGCTGACCGTGTTGATGTTTTTATAAAGCACTACTGCCCCCTAGTGTCTGTTCAGAGCCATGCAGACAGCTGTTGAATACTGTTGAAACGCTGTCAGAGTAGTCAGACTCTCTTAAGTGGTCTCAGGCCACGTTGCTAATTTGTTTGACATGATTTCATCTGTAGATTTAAAGTGTTTTAATTTACCAGAAACCAGTTCGATTATCTTCATATAGTAATTATGAGTCCTCTTTCCAACAGGAGAATGGCCACGTCAAAACCAATGGCGACGTTTCAGCCAAGCCTGAGGGGGAAGTGGCTGCAGATGGAAATGGAACTGCTGAACCAGCCAAGGAGGGTGAGACCAGTGCTGGAGATGCCATCGAACCTGCTCCAGCAGCCGAGGGCGAGGCCTCCAAAGCGGAGGGTGAGGCTGCCAAGGATGGCAAGAAAAAGAAGAAGTTTTCCCTGAAGAACTCCTTCAAGTTCAAGGGTATCTCATTGAAGAAAAGCAAGAAGGGGAGTGAGGAGGGCAAGGAGGAGGCCACCTCTCCCACGACCGAGGACAAGCCTGAGGAGAATGGCCACGCGGCCAAGGAATCCAAAGAGGAGACGCCGGCCACAGAGGCCAAAGAGGGCGAGGCCGCTGATGCTGCTGCTGCTGCCACCCCAGCACCTGAGGGAGAGACCAAGCCAGCAGAAGAGGCCCCACCGACAGAGGCTGCTCCTGCCGAGCCCGCCGCTGATGCCCCTGCGGAGGACACAACACCTGCAGCCTCCGAGGGCGAGGCCAAGGCAGAGTGACTGCACCCCGCCACGGCACCTGAACTGATTTTCCAAGATTAAGATATATAAATATATATATGAGAGACTCGTGCCACGTTCTCAAAGTTATAAACAAAACTACAAAAGAAGACGACAAAGGATATATCACGTTTGCTGATTCAACCACCAGTTCACTGCCTTTTATTAGTTCTTCGACAGACGGAATCTCACCGGGCCCTCTCATGATGAAAGCATCGGCTTGCGTCGCCCCTCCCCCTCATGGTACACACAGGGACTGGCGTGTGGCGAAGGTAATGGATTGGATGTGGAGCGAATCAGGAATACTGACTTATTTTCCCAATTCATGGAGAAGCATCCTTTTTAACAGTGTGGCAGCCCTATAACATCTTCTATTTCTTTCTCATCTTTTTTGGGATCTAAAGATAGTCACCGTTGCAGAATGGGGCAGACCATCTCCTTCACTCAAAATGACTGTTATATGGACACATAAATCTTTCAAATGATCTTATTAATTTTTAGATTCTACATTCCTTTGTTTTACCCCCAAATTTCAAGTATTTTGTCATGTATAGAAGTGAAAATCGAGGAGGGGAGGTGGGATAAGAGCTATGTCTTTGTTCGTGCATTTTGATTCTTTTTCTGGCTAAAACCACATTCAAGCTTCTTGAGTCTTGCAGCGTTCACATTTCAGAATTTATGACGCAGGGGTTGGGGTTGTGTACAAAATGTGAGCTTTTTATCTGCAAACTGTCTCTGTAAATATGTTTTGGCCAATATTTTTGGTTCTCTTTATTTTGCTATCGTTTGAAGATGTTAATGGTTTTATTGTAACTTTTAATAAGGGTAAATAAATGTTCGATCCCCTCTGTCTGTGTTCTGCCTCGTGATTCATACACTCAACACACACTTATGCTAGCCCCGGGGATTAGGTTTACATGGTTTACAATAGCAAAAAGAAAATTGATAATGGCATATTTCCCTGGATAAAATATTCCTTAAAGTTTTGACATAACTGATCAGTAAAGAAGAACTTGAATAAATCATCTATAATAAACTGGCACTACAAGCTAATGACTTTATACCAACATTACTCATTATCACTGTATAGTATTCGCTGTAATACAATATATTAAATGACTTTTGTTCGTGACAAACTCAGTATGACACATAGCCAAAAACCCTGTGTAGCAGGGTTTAATATTAGCTGAGGGCAACTTCACATAATCTCTTAGACTAATTCCTTGAGATACATGACCGGATTTTTAAATAAAGAAGCCGATACAGTGATATTTTAGACTTTCCCAGACGTTCCCTCTACCAGTAATTTGTTGGTATTTGTCGCCATCTTCTGGACAAAATGTATACTACGTATATCTAGCGTTTGGTTGCCGTCGTTTGTAAAAACCTCATTTAAACGTTGTCACGACTATTAATTAGGTATTACTTGTCATTACCAGGTTTAAAATCACAAAGAACATAAAAAAGTTTGCATGTCGTGTTTATCACTGTAAAAACCAGGACTACGGAGCTTGTGTCGTCATCAGACGAGGTGGCCGTACCCGCCGGTTTTTGGACTGCCTCAGAGGTCCTAACACTTCCGAACACATTCTGTCAGGTCCGAACAAGGTCCGAACACTTTCCTAACGACATCAAAGAGTTCCTAACGAGGTCCGAACAAGGTCCGAACAAGGTCCGAACAAGGTCCGAACACAGGTCCGAACACAGCCAAAAATGGGGCAAAAGGGACACGTGACGTGACGTCGGAGGGGGCGCGGTTAACGCTTTTGAGTGTCGGCCATATTTTTCTTCGCATACACTTGTGACAAGCACGGGAACAAGGTTTGTAAACTTGATTAATACTCATAAAAGTAACGCCATGTATAAGCCGAATGTTAAACCGTGGGACAAACAATATGCAATTTAATCTTCCGTCCTCTCGGCACTTTATCCAAGTTGTATTTCAACTTCCTTGTAACGTAGCCATTTTGCCAATGGAAGTTCTGCCTGTAATAGCGTCGCTGTTCATACCAGCATTGTGTGGCGACGGTGGGGATGTTAGTGACATGACAGAATCAGAAGACAAATAGTAACTTATTTTTTTGTTTATTTGCCTTATAAACTCTGCCGATTCCTCGGGGAAAGCCTTAAGATTTGAACTATCTTTTTTTACATTTATTGTCCGTCAGTGCAATAGTAATTAATCGGCTATCTGTGGCGTTTTCTCCACTCTGGTAACGGAGCCTGGTTATGTGTTTGAGCAGAGCAGACAGATGTGTCCAGATGTATTAACCCTTGTTTTCTGGTCATATTTTTGTTACTCAAGCAATGTTTGTTGGTCTGGTGGACCCGCTGCATTTTTGGGGTTTTTAATTCAACACAATCAAACAATTTTATGTTAAAATACTCATACAGATGTTTACTTCATCCCAATTTCAAGCAATATAAACAACAAGGTTTTTTGGTATAACTATCATGTATTATTCATTTACAACTTTTTTAGAACTTTGAACATTTACAAAACATAAGTAAGATCTCAATCTCAGCTCGGCTGCTGACCACTTGGTCCTGGGGCCTGCTGCTGTCTAGCTGTGGTTCATTCTCATTTAGGAGATAGCTGATGATTAATGTCATCCTCTTCTAAAAGTCACTGTCAGACTCTGAATTTGATCTTCATATTCTGAAACCTCCTCCCCCACATTGTCATCAAATGTGTCTGTCTTGACCAAAATCAATTTCAAGGCCTTGTGTGCGATGAATCTTTTGGTTGTTGCGGAGAATCGGTTGTATTAGTAGTTATCACTGGGAAAGCTATATTTATTGCGCCCCCCCCCAAAAAAAAAGAGGAATATGATAACAGGTGCAAGTGCGTGAATGTCGGTTTGACACACGCACATGTGTATAATTACAACAAACAGTTTGAAAGTAGTGTTTGTTTTACAGATTACCAAGAAGCTGGCTGGCGCTATTGGGGACAGTGCTGCATGGATGACAAACATCGGCAACGAGTTTGGCCAGGTTCTGAACTCTGTTCTGACAACGGGTGAAGGTGCAGGGTTGGAAGAGTTGTGCCATGGCATCGTCACTCGATACAAGAATGCGGGCCAAGCTGAACCTGAGGTCATCTATGTTGACCGGGACTGCTGCAGCCAGTCAGGTGGGTAAAAATGATCTTTATCAAATATACGTTTGAAAAACTGTGTGCCACACACACACACACACACACACACACTGTTACCACTCCACTTGTGGGAGGAGGGGTACTGGCAATTGGGCAGCGGCTGACTTTGTTTTTCACAGGTGTGTCTTCAGTGGTCAAACTCTTCCACCCATGGAGGTCTGCAGTGCGCTTGGACAGCTTCCATTTCATGCGGCGTTTTAACTGCGGCGTTAAGTTTACGTTAAGTGTCTGTCTGTCTGTCTCTCTGTTCGCAGATGATTGCTCGTCTGTTACTGTGTGATTATTGTTACAATGTTAATAAAGTTTGATAATTTTACTTGAACCAAGAACAGCCTTCACATTTTTATTTAATTTCCATTTGCAAAACAGGACGACAGTGAGTGTGAGTGACATCCATTTAATGCAATTGTCAAAAGTGAAGCCAGAATTACTTGGAGAATTATTTTACATTTATTAATAAAACCCAACAATCTTTGTCTCAACCAAAGATTTTTTTAAAATACTTTCTTTGCTCAATTTGGAATTTGTTTCATTCACTTGTGTTGCACAAATAGTGATACAGATAGATAGCTAGTGTTAGCCCGATTTTTTCATTGGAAGCCCAAGAACAAGCTGGAGAAATCGTTTATTAAAAAAGTATTTATCAGTGGTCACATAGTAAAGTATATTGCAGCGCTGGACTCGGAGTGCCAGAGCTCCCGCAGGAAATCCGTCAGGCCAAGCCCCGATATCCGGAAACATGTCATATTTATATTCAGCTTTATCTCACAGAAGTTGTTTTCACACTTGTCAGAGTATAATCGGCCAGTTTTTAGTGGCATGATCAGGCCAGTTGCTGTCCTTGTTGTGTTCTTTGGATGTGATAAACAATGTGTGTGTATGTGTGAGTGCTGTTTTAGACGTGGATCTAATGTACCAGACCTATCTACTCTACTAGAGATGTTTTGTCTGACCCAGTTGTTTATGTCATTCTAAAGTCTTGGACCCTTTTAAGGTCATCGATTGTGCAGTATGAACAGAGTGGAAAAGTACCAGCTAGGAACATTTAGGAAAATACAGAATATGAATTTATAATGTCTAAGATCAAAGCCAATCATAACACTAGTCTCTCAAATAATTGAGTGTACCAAAAAAAGAGGGGAAAAATGATGGGAGACTTATTTACATTTACAGTTATACACATTTTGTGTGCTGCCCCCTACAGTAGGCTTTAGTAACGTCCAAAGCACTGTGGTATGTTGGGGTGTTGCCACAATACAGGTTCGAATCCCACAAGAAACATGAAAATTAAATGGATGATAAACCTTGCAATAAGTGCAGAGGTGTGTGTAAACAATGTTGAGAAGATAAGAGAATAGAGAAAAGTGGATATAGTGTACGTTTTCCTCCTTTTTTCTCCTTTTCTTTTTCTCTCTTTTCCCCCCCTCCTTCCTCTTTTTTTCCTTTTCCCCCCTTTCGGGCAGTCCCTTTTGCCCCATTTTTGGCCGAGTGGTTAAGGCGATGGACTGCTAATCCATTGTGCTCTGCACGCGTGGGTTCGAATCCCATCCTCGTCGATAATTTACGCTTTTGAAAACTGATTTACTCGTAGAATAGAAAAATAAGCAACTGGGTACTTTTTCCTGTCATAAAAAATGTTACGTTTCATTTTAGGGATTATGAAAGTAAACCAATTTTGATTCTGCGTGATTAATTTATTTATTTTTAATGTTTTTTTTTTTTGGTTCGTAAAACTAATTCTGAAACAACATGTCAATTCAACATGTAAGTGCACAAAAGCTATTAAAACATACACGACTTCTTTTAACTCTAAATAACTTTAAATTTGCGAAGCCAATTCATTATTGCGCTTTGGAGGCAGTCGAGTTGTAGTTTCTCAATCTCACCATTTGAGGTCAGTATTATCTCTTCTTCTCACACGAGTTTCTGCACATCATTTACCTTCAAACTCAACTTCAGTACTCAAGATAACATCAACAATGTATGTAGTAAAATGGTGAACTTGGTATACCTCGGAAGTGAGAGGTTTTCGGATATTTTTTTTACTTCAAGATTCAAGAGGCTTTATTTATCCCGAGGGAAATTGCTGTGCAACAGTTATGGAACAAGGGGGAAAGTACTAAATAAAATAAAATAAAATAAAATAGACAAATAAGATAAAATAAATCTAACATAAAATAACATAAGTATTTGAGTACAATATGTGACACAATTAGGTGAAAACCTTTAATCAGTGGGGTCATATTCCAAATAAAAAGATGCATCTTTGAGACATTGGAGATCACATAAATACCAGGGATTTAACATATTACTGGATTTTATAACAGCAGCACATGAAGACAGACTTTTTTAGAATATGAATTTAGGTTAATGTGAAGAATTTGGCGAAAATGTTGACCAGCACCAAAAATAAGATGATCAGAAATTCGTATTTTAGCTTGTACTCGAGGTCAAAACCTAATCTGAAAAATTCACAGGAGTATAAATCATCTGTGCTGTTGTAGCATTGTGTTTCTTTTTGCTCTGGTTGAAGGAAAAATTTAAATAGCAATAATCACATTAATCAAAAAAGAGGACATAACAACACAGGTCATTGTCACTCGTTTCTATCGTTGATTTTATCGTTTCTATATAAAATTTTGCATGTAAAGTAAAGTAAACATATCAGAAATGTGAACTAGTGGAGAATATTGAAACATAACATTGCTCTTGTGTTATAACATGTTAACATTATGTTTTTACAATTTGCCATTAACTAAAAAGAAAAGGGTCAAATAAAGGACACATTTTAAGATGTCTCTTAAATAGAAATACAGACAAATTGCATAGAGATACGAAAGGACTGAGTGGGCGGGGCGCTGTGCTGTGATTGGTTAATGGTGTTGAAGTGAATTTTAGTGATTGGTTGCTAGTGAGTGTCAAGCAGGAAGTGCTGCTGCAGTCAAATTGCATGCAATCCAAACACTTTTCTCCGATCGCACGGACTCACACGCACGAATTGTTTACAAAGGTTTTTAGCCCCATCAAAGGTTGCAGCGTCCATCAGCCTCAATATGGGTATAGAGGCCTGGTACATGGACAGCTCTGACGAGGACCAGAGGAAGCCGCACAGGTTGAACCTAAACCAGCCTGTCTCCCTGGACCAGTTAAAGAAGCTCGGAGTTTTTTACTGGAAGGTAAAGTTTCAGTGTTATATGACTAAGTGTAGGCATTATGTAACCACTTCGGCTGTAAATAACGTAATGACAATCTGCAGGATTACTGTCAGCACACAAACCACCAGTGCAGTACAGAAACAGTAGAAAATCTCTGCTGATAATCAATAGTCCTGTTGCTGAGTGTTTTCCTGTCTATGTAGCTGAACGCAGATATCTATGAAACGGACCCAGAGCTGGAGCAGATTCGAAAAACCCAAGGTTACACCTACATGGACATCATTACAATTCAGAAGGACACACTTCCCAACTATGAGGAGAAGGTAACCTGTGTGCACACAGCTAAAAGATAAGATAAGTGACTTTATTATCATTGCACAGTTGTACAGTGTACACAAGCACAACGAAATTGGAGCACAGTTCTCCCCCCAGTGCAAACATGTCAGATAAATAATAAAATAACTAAAGCATGCACTTTCCAAAAAAAAGAAACACTATGAAGAAGCTATATAAAATTAAGCTTCATACGATAATTTTTCAAAGTGCTAAAGTCTTGAACCAGCCCTCATTTCTTTATATTTTGCATCCAAACAGCCAGACTTTGAGTCATTCAAGCATTAAAGGCAGATAACTCAAGGGATGAACCATTGTTGTGTGTGCACGTAACAGACAACTTTGGCAAAGAACTCATTTTAAATTGTATCTTTATTCCCATTTCCTAATTAGGGTTGGATAAAGACTTTTGAACAATACTGTTTATCCACCTTTGACTTGAACTGGGTGTAAAAACCTTTAACAATACCACTTGTTTGTCTTCTTCAGCTGAAGATGTTCTATGAGGAGCATTTACACCTGGACGACGAGATCCGCTACATTCTGGATGGCCAGGCCTACTTTGACATCAGGGATAAGGAGGACCGATGGATCCGGATAGCCATGAGCAAGGGAGACTTGATCACCCTGCCGGCCGGCATCTACCACCGCTTCACCCTGGATGAGACGGTACAAATGAGGGGTGAACTTTGTGTTAGCTGGATTTAATCTTTTTATAACTGACTGAGGCCCACCTCTCTGTTGTGGTGAGATACGGTGGCCCTTAGGAACCATGGTGTAGTGGTCACATATCCCTTCATCTGTGACATTGGGGCCCATTTAAATCGTTAGATGACCTCTACTCACTGATGCCCAAAAGAGATCACATACTTCGCCCTCAGGAATTGGCAAAAAATATGGAACGATTGGACTGCTAAATCAGTTTTTTACATTTCAGTCCTGCAACACATTCCAAAAAAAAGGTTGGGACAGTAAAGCTTTTACCACTTTGTAATGTTTCCATTCCCTCTCACAATACTTGAGGATCCCAAGTAATGAAGAGTTTCAGGTGTTATTTTGTCCCATTCTCCCGGCAACAGTATGTGGTTGTTGTTTCAAAGTTCTCCAACATTCTCCAATAGGAACAGGCCAGAACAGCAGGCATGCCAGTCCAGTACCCTCTTCTTTCTTGCGAGTCTCTTTTTAATATGTGCAGAATGTGGTTTTACATGGTCTTGTTTAAAAATGCATGCACGTCCCTGGAAAAGATGTTGCTCTTAAATCTCTTTTCTACTTTAATGCTGCCGTCACAGAAGTGGAAATGAGCTTTGCAGAGGGCACTGATTCACCCCCATACCATCACAGAGCCTGGCTGGAGGGACTAGTTTCTGAGAACAGTCTGGATGCTGTTTTTGATTTTTGGTCCATTTCTTCCAACAAAGATCTGGAATACTGTTTGGACTGTACAGTGTGTGATGGTCCATCCCAGAGGCCTCATAGCCCAGAGAAGTTGACAACATTCTTTTTGCACTGTAAAGTGACATTTGTGAATGTAACTGTGCTGCAGTGCTTGACAAAGGTTTGACAGGGATCACGGGTGTCCATCTTAGTCTCGCTGCCACAGATTTTGGAATGGTTCCAGATTTTCTGCATTGTGGAGGGAGAAATATGTAAATCCCTTCTAATCTTTCTTTGAGGAACATTGTTTGTAAATAGTTTTTCACACACACGTCTTGACAATCTGGATGCTTCTTTGAGAGCAAACCATGGATTACAATCACCTGTTTCAACTACGCTGTTTTTGTACCTTAAATGTAGCCCTGGAATGTGATGCGGGTCCAAAACATGAAAGTGGAAGTATAATCACAAAAAAATTAGACAAAACATGAAAAACTCTTGGGATATTATGCATTATTATCATTTTCAGTACCCTCTAAAGATGTGTTCCTTTGGATAATTAGCTGTTCAGTACTGACTGTTCAACATCTGTAGGCTGTAGTGGATCGTGTGGCGCTCCAGCTATTTCAACTGCAGTGATGACTTATGGTCATCGTTTCTTTCCACAGAATTACGCTAAAGCCATGCGGCTGTTTGTGGGTGAACCGGTGTGGAAGGCGTACAACAGGCCGGCTGACGATTTCGAAATGCGTCAGAAGTACGTTGCTTCTCTGCAGGGATCCTGAGAAAATGTCTGACCGCTGCTAATACTAAAGTCCATCGCTCTGATGTTACTCTGCTGAGGAGAATACAGCAGGCTCACAAGTAGATTTATAAAGAAAGTTGTAATTTTATGCACAAAGATGTTTTTAGTGGTGCATGAAATGATGAAGCCTCTGCTTGGACAACCTAAGAGGTGAAATAACACGAAATATTCAAATTTCTGAGCTTCTTACAGGTTAGTGCAACACAATTAATAATGTATTAATATCAAAGAGGCAATGCTACATGAGTATTCTCTTTTCATAAAATCTCACCATACATCTCATTTATGTACAAAAGACATTTTGTAGTTGGTTTGTATGAATGAGGAGGAACATGGAAATAAAGCTGCTGCTAAGTTCAGTCTGTTTTTGTGTTTTTTAATCATCATTCCATTCATTCAGAGTCTGATTTAAAAGAACAGATTTATTTAGGATAAAACATTTCTTTTAATATACATAAATACGATCAACACAACGTGGAAACTGCAGATAGAGGAAAAAGGAAATCTGTAAAAGACAAAAATCAAACATAATGTGCCTGTGTTCTGTACAACTTTGGATTGCAAATATTTTACATTTTCATTTAGTGGACAGAAACTGCTGCAATCTGATGGGCTCGTTTATGTTCACTGCATAAGTGATGAAATCAAGTGGTTTGTAAATCCAGAATTCCAGTAGAGGAAGCTGTTTTTAAAGTTTATTAGTCTAACCACACTGAAGCTCAGGATAATGCCCATGCCAGGTCTCACAATGAGCCAGCAACTCCTGTAGTGTAATGTCTGTTTTTTAACTAAAAATGGAGGGTTTGAGGACTGCTCTGTAGTGGTGTTGGCTAGAATATTTCTGCTAAAATGGAATGAGTTTGATTGTTGACAATTTGGTGAGCTCGCTTATGCTCCTTGTGTCTGCAACCTTAATATGAAGCTAAACTGCAGAAATACTGAAAACAAGCGTTATGGTTCTTGGTGGGACACTTGGAAGACCTCCACATGACTCAATCTGCAGGGAGAAGATCATGTGACAGACAGATTTTAAGTAGACAAGAGCAGCATAAGACTGCACACTGCAGCTAAGGAAAAAAAAACAGATCATGATTAACATCAAAACTTAAATCACAATCAAACTGGTACATTTTTTCCAGGAAATATGTCCTTAACCCTTGGAGGAATCCTACAAACAGACAACATAACCTCCCTGCTGGAGCACTTGACACATCTGACTTTGCAAAAACAAACAAATCTCCCGCCACACACCCACATTCTGCCCCTTACATTAACTTATTAAAGAAACAGCACCTCATTACTGTGACTCACGTGTGATTAATGCAACTTTTTCCAACATTATGAAAGGGCCTGCGAGAGACGCAAGCTAATGTATCAGTGTATATTCCAGACAAGACTTGACGAAATAATCATAGAAACACCTACAGCTGATCAGAACTTTACTTTCAGAGAATTCCCCTCAAATTCTTTGATCCATTGGCAGACGTCTATCAGCTCTCACAATGTCTGGCTATGGAAATGCTAAACATGGAGGAGAAAATGGTGCGATGTGTAAGAAAAACACAGAAAGACCTCCCGAAAAGTGCATCAAACACAAACATGCAGCCAATGTGAGCTCAAACATTCAACAGCAGATTAACACACCAGTGGTGATTAGCTCACAGGCAGCAGCCTCAGCTGATCATGGGACCGTCTTTCATCTCGGCTCAGCGACTTCATTGAGTTTCTGCTTGTTGCTTAGCAACACTCAGTGGTCAGGAGTTCATAACCCCTGTTAAACTGCTTTCTTTTGTTTTTGCACAAATCAAACTACAAGGGGAGATCAGCTGGTGGTTTGTTTTAGTTTTGGACGGAGCAAAGCTAGTAATTTGCCCTGTTTTTTCAGTATTCACGCTGAGCTGGTGTAGCTTTATACTAAGCATAGGCAGAGAGCAAATAAGCACATTTTTCTAATCTATCTTTTCAATCTGTAAAATAGAATAAACACCAAGTCTTGCACATACAAGATGCTTATGTGAGCGGTTTTGCTCTGATAAGTGAATCATTTCTGGGTTGCTCTTCAGATAATAGGAGTACGGTGCATCCTGCAGGTTTAAGAAGGAGAAATCTCAAATCCATCCAGTACTATAAAAACAGTTCTCAAAACACCCCGTTAGAACTTACTTCTGGGAAACTAAGCAGAGGAGGAAACATTCACTGTTCCATCTCACAGATGTAGCTCTTGCTTCCTTCTCTACAGACAGGGTTTTAGTCCCCGTCCCACAGAAGGCGAGTGCTGTAGCGCGTTTGTCCTCTTCCAGTTGTCCCCTTGCCTCTTAGACCAGTTTGAGGCACTGTGTGTTGAAGCTGTCGCCCTCCCTGCAGGCCACGGCCTCCAGCAGCGCCTGTTTCTTCTGCGTGCTGCGTGATGACTCCAGCTCGTACATCGTGGTCAGGTTGAAGAGGACACTCTCATGGAGGTACAGGGTGGGGTCCTGCTGTACCAGGCCCTCCAGCTGGCCCAAGGACTCCTTCAGCCGGCCCAGGTAGAGCAGGCAGACCGCTGCGTTGTTGCTGGCCTGGGAACATAAAGACGAAGAGGAGGAGCCCAACAAATCAAAGCAGTAGAAGTCAAAACCCTGCCACATACATTTTCATTCTGACTTTAGATTAGCTCCTCTCACATGAAGGCATTTCATGACATTTTCAAATCTACATAGATTGCTTTAATTTTACTGTCAAAATTCAAAGACCTGTTCAGAAATTAAAATAACACCCTCTGATACCGCTTACGTTCACAAATTAACGCGTAGTATCTTGTGTGTTTACCACATTCACGAACAGAGATGTAGAAATAAGTCGTTATTTTCTGGTGAACTGCTGTCACCTGATATCCTGCAGAAAGTCTGAACCCTCTGAGACAAGCTTTCTGTCATTTCTTTAAGTAGTCTTCAGGAATAGTCCTCCAGGCTTCTTGAAGGACATCCTTCTTTGGATGTTGGCTGCCTTCTCTGTCAGATGATCCCACACTGCTTCAATGATGTTGAGGTCTGGGCTCTGGGGAGGATTCATCCCTCCATAACACCTGTTGCCACTGATTTTCAGTCCACTTCTTGTGTCATTTGGCATAGCTCAGCCTTTTCTCCCTGATTCCCTTCCTTAAGAATGGCTCCTTGACAGCCACCCTTTCATGGAGGCTATTTCTGATGAGGCTTGGGCCAACAGTAGATGGATCAACTGAAGGTCCGAATGCATCTCTCAGGTTCTGAGTCAGATCTTTGCTGTACATCTTTTTCAGACACTGTTCATCTGCTGTAGACCCACTGCTTCTTCTTTTGTCTTCCACATGTCGAGTTTCCTCAGTTTTTTAAGGACACACTACATGTCATGCTGAGATATGCCAAGTTTTCAACTAATAACTTTGGGAATCACTTTGTTGGTGTAAAAAATCCTATTTTCTGTCTGTCAAACTGTGTTATCTTTGGCATTTTTCATAGATGCAACTAAAGAAATGGGAACAAATGAAGTGTCTTTGTCACAGGCTGCCCAAAGATACAATTTATAATAGGATCTTTGCTAAGTTGTCTGATATGTGTAGACACAACACTTGTTCATCCCTTGAGTAAGATGTCTTTTTTATGATTAAATTATTCATAGGTCAGTGTTAAGTGGCTTAACAAACAAAAAAACACATTCCTCTAAAAATGATCCGGACTGACCGGACTGAAATGACACTCCTGGAGAAAACCTGGAGAACTATTGCTCACGACCACTATAAACGATTATAAGAAAGTCTGGATGCTTGGTAGAAAAAATAAAGAAATCAGGGCTGGATAAACACATTGGTACATTACTCTAAATAACATGGTACTTAGTCCTGTAGATTTTATGGACAAACAGTTGCACCTCAAACTGATGCAATATCTCACAAAAAGTTCCCCAATGCTAAACATTTAAACTCCTTTCCTCTTGCAGATTAAACGACACACGTCTTACTGTGTAACACATGAGATCGTACTTACAACAGGGTTTTTCGGGTCAATTTTCAACACTTCAAGGAAAGATGCATGTGCTTCAGCGTAGTTGTTCTGACTGAGGTAGACAAAGGCCCTGAAAACAACAGACAGACAGATTTATTTTCATTGTGATGATTTAAACCACAAGCAACCTGAACCTCTGAGCATCTCCTGCGAGTGCGTCATACATGTAACAGAATTGAATTTCTGAAATCCTGGTGGGGTCACGTTATACGGCTGATCTGCACTCTTCCAAAATATTTAATATACTAGATATTTGGTTGGAGTCTGTGCCAACAAGCCTCATAGATCAAATCTCTGAAGTGTTCACACATAGTGGGTTAACAGAACTGGGCATTTTGTCAGTAACTTCCAAAATTAGTCTTTGACATGAAAAATGGACTTAAAATCTTAGTAGTGAAAACCTGGTTAATGTGTCTATAACAGCTGTGTGTCATATAGCCTGATGTAGCCTTGAGAAGCCAAGCAGACAGCTAATTCTAAAGCAAATGAGATTAACCAAAGTGTTTCACTGAATAAAATTACAACAATAAACAGGTAGATATACACCAACGTACTTTACCTACTCTGGAAAAACTCAAGGAACATAACTAAAGATGGTAACCTGTCTTCCAAACGTCTCACATCCCTGTCAATCAAGTATTCTCTGAACGTCCCAGAAAGAAACAAATCCTCAACTCTCAACGCACAGAACTCAAAGATCCTCTGCTTACATCCTGGCTGCTTACACCACAGGAAACCCCAAAAGGGCTTGAGTCCACCACCAAAGGTTAGACACAAAGTACGATAGCTAGACATGACATGTCATTTGAATGTTTTGGTTGCCAAACTGCGATAGCACAAGCGGCATGATTTAACTCATAATGATTCAAGCCGATCTGTTGCGTGTCATCCTGTTGTTTCCCATCTGCTATCATTCTCAACTGTTCACTGAAGGAAAACAAACTGCTTGTCTACTGTAGCAGCATCCACTCATTTCTCTCCTCCAGATTTTAGAACCTGCAAGGATTTGCTCCCACTCACGCATAATGGTGTTAATGAGTTCGGACTCTGACTTCACATCATTCCAGAGGGGATGGCTGACAAGAGAGAGCTCCGGGTGAGCAGTTAAGTTCTTCCACAACAAACAGGGATCATCATGAGCTGCTGCGTATGAAGCCATTGTCACACTGAAACAGGAACAGTTTAACTAAACACTTGTCTCAAGCATTGTTAGCTCAAACACTTGAAAGAATGATCAAAACCAAGTATGGCCACATGAAAAGAGTTGATAGGGTATGTGCATATAGTTTTGACAGTATTTTTGATTCAACTGTACGATATCAAGCCCCTGTATATTTATAAAAGACATTAACACACACATTAGCGTTGTCTCATTCTCCTTACAGCCTCATACCAGAGCTGCAGAGACCCAAATTCCTGCTCTGAGGATGAAGCAGAAACCAAAAGCCTCAAAGAAGGCAGTCTGTTTACAGGGCCAAAATTACCCCGAAGCTTAAACGCACAACATGCACGCACCTGTTCATTAGCACACATGTGGTGTGACTGAGGTGGCTCTCTTTCATCTCGCAGGCTTTCTCCACATCCTGGAAGTACCTCTCTGCCGTTTTCACGTCTCCGACCTAGCAGGGAACAGAGCAGGAGCAACATATTAACCCCTGATCTGTATGTGTGTGTTTTGGAAAAACATGCAAACAAAAATAAACTCAGTTATACTTCATACAGAGCAAAAATGCACCCTGCATCGGCCAAAAATCAACACTGACATGATGGATACAGTCAAATCTGGCCTAATTTCAGGGCTAATTTCAGGATTGTCGCTAATAAAGAATCCAAGCCTGTTAGCGTGAGATTAGGTCTAAAGTTTTAATTCAAAATGTAATCTAAAGATTCATACTGAATGTTTGGAATTCTTATTCTTTTTTTTCCCTCTGAAACTGAAAATTTGATCAATCACAATAAGACTAGAGATGGTCCATTCCTAATTCAACAAAAAAGGTTTGTCCAATCCATCTTTTTGCATTTACACTGGAAGGGGACAGTTTGAGTTCTACATTTAAATCAACTCTCATTAAAGGCGTCTAAGTGGGGCGGAGAATACCTGCAGTAAATAAACCTGTTAAGTAACTATTAGATCATGTAAATTCATGACCAAGCAGCTTACATATTCTTTACCTAGCAACAACAATCACTGAGTTATGAAGCCAGCAGGAATAAATCAGTCTTTGTTGCTTCTCTTTTGTAAAAATAAACTCTTCACTAAGTGTCAAACAGTTTTTTACTGAGACATTTTACTCCTGTTTTACACCTACACCTTGCAGGTCAGGTGTGCTGTGAGGTCATCTCTGGGGAATGACCTGGTGAGACACTCCCAGAAACTGAGCTTGGGAGGTCTTTCACAAAAACAAAGGAGGGTTTCTGTGTATGTAATGAGAGATGTTAACTCTTACTGCATTTCAGTAAATAATAAAACTTTCAGTCAGTTTGATTCCAGCAGCAGGAACAAATTCTTCTCAAATCGTCCTCTCAGCTCATGGCTGGTATTTAAAGTCATCCACTATAACATAGCTAATAAAAATACATTTTCTCAGAGAGCGGAAGAGACTCAAACTGATGACCTCATAAACCTTTAGTAATGTGATATTATCTGTGAGTGCTTCTTTATTAGGACAAATGAGGATGTTATTCAAAGAAACTTTGAAATGAGAGCTCAAACTGGAGAAAATGCATCCAGAACACGCACCGAGTGCCTGAGGTCTCTGCAATAGATACAGAAGTATTCAATTAAAGTACGTACTTTACTCCTCATTTCAGCCTGACCAAGGATTTCCTGGATTTATCCATTTTACTTTGATGATTTTTACTATCATACAACTATTATGTGTGTTTTTTAGCAGTTAAAGGAGAAGATCTGTATCAGTCTCAGACCTGTGTGTTCAGTCAGGAGTTGGATGAATTAACATTTGATGTAGAAGGAAACATCTAAGCTTTGAGGCGCTTCAGCATGCGTGTGGGTTCGCAGCGCTATTACGCAACACACGTCTACCTGTTTAGTTTGTTCCTTAGTTTAGCTTTATCCACAAAAAAGATCTGGAAAACATCTGCTTAGTGTGAGACTGAGTTGAAAATAATGAAGACTGTCCGGTGCATCTGTTGTATGTGCTTTTCACCCCGCTCCTTTATTCTTCACTGTTTTTAATCAGCTTTGTCTGTCTGTGCTGAAATCTGTTATCTGTTTTCTCTGCCCAGTTCAAATGAACTTTTGACCAATCAACATCTGACTAAAGTGTAACGCCACCTTTGCATTCTATAAGCTTTTTGGAGGACCACATACAAACTAACCTGGTTTGGTAGAATACCCGTTATGATAAAGACTCTGTGTGGAATGAGAGCAATGCAGTTGGACATGTTCTAGCTCCCGTAAATCCTGCCTTAGAGGCCTTCTTGACACAGGGTGTTGGAGCTGTTTGTTTACGTATTGATTAACATGTCCCACCTAAGTTCTCAGTTAAAAACAATCTTCTGGTTAAACATAAACCTCAGACACTATGTATTTCTTTGACTTTGAAGAAACATGAATTAAGTAGCATTTAGGAGGTCGAACCTGTAACTTTTATTGTAAGTTTGTAACTTTGCTCTCAAGCTTTTCAATATTTTTTCTGAAATTACAATAGCGTGTCTAAATCACTCGATGCTTGAAAGGTGAAAATAAATAAGTAAGACAGAGTTAGTTAATTCATTAACTTTGATGAACTCTCTCCTCATCCTGATGTGAGCAACTTGCTTTTTAGCTTAGTTTGGGTAACTTTTGTGAATCATCTGAGCAGTTTTTATCTGTAGGTAGGGAGAGAGTCTGGAAGACCAATAAAGCTGGTTATTGATCAATTGTTCACTATTAGGACATTAAATTTCATCATGTGGTTGCTTCTGTCATATTGCTAGACTGTCTGACACAGTAGCAAACAGTAGGAACGCTGAACAAAAAGGGTACGAGTATGTAAAGGACATTTTCTTTCCTCCAAACCTTGTATTACACAAAGCTAAGATAGTTAGTTCTATCTGTGGCCAGGGACTGAGTGTCTTTTAGTCAAACCATGCATCCGTTAATGTGCAGACCTGCAGGAAGATGCGTCCTATACCACTGAGCAGCTGCACTCTCTGCTGGGGTTCATACTGGATGATGGAGTGATAGGTCTCCACAGCCAGAATGTAGTCCTGAGGACAAACAGAGAGGGACATACAGGTTTCAGAGAGGAGGTGGTATATATAAAACAGCAAATGAGGAATGGGAGGCAGTGAAAGAGAAGACAAGTTAGAGTCGAGTGAAGCAGAGACAGGTGGAGGGCGACTGGGGTAAAACTGAGCAGAATTTAGGCAGAGAGAGAAAGAGCATTAATCAAACATATGGAGCATTAGCAGGGCGATGTGACCCTCCTCCCACCTCTACATTGAGCTGCTACACATTGCTCACATGGTGACTGAATGCTGAGTGGCGCGACAGAGAGGTCAGAGAGGTGTGTGTCTGTGTGAGTGGAGTCGATGTGGAGGAGGGCACAGGAGGTGTGTACCGAATATGTCGATGCATACCAATGTTGCAGAGTTTCTAAAACTTTTAACAAAACTGACAAACAAACCAGGCAAAAGTTTGGACACACTTATGAGTGGGAAGGCGTGTTCGAAGTGCTGACTGGTACCAGACACGATGCAGTCGAGTCACACAATCATACATACAAAATCACATTTATTGTTGACTCTACAGTACTGACATGGTTCATGTGGTCTGGAGTCTGGCTTTAAACTACTCTAAAGCTTTCATTCAAACAAAAGAACAGAGCTGTGTTTATGGAGGTTCTTCAGTTTACTCATGTGCAGAGCCTCATTGTTTTTATCAATAGCTGATCTCATCGACCAGTATTGGCCTTGGACAGATACATTTGGAAACAATCCAGTCTGTCAATTGGCAACTTTAACATTGATGTTAACATACCCACAGCAGTGACACGGGGCTTGTGCTATATTGGACATTTGTGTCAGATTGGGCACCATTAAGTGAGGTGTAATGATTGAATCCTTGATTTTTTTTAAACAAGTGTTTCATGCTACCATGACAGCTGATGATGGCCTAAAAAACACACCGTATAAGACATACAAGCAATGGATGAGAGCAATTGATAATATCAATTATGACGTGTTTAATGAACACGTAACATGACAGAGGACTCTTATTGGCCTCTCACATGCGATGTTTTTATTTCACCTAAAGCAACAAGTGTAGTTGTTCAAATCTTTTCCTTTTATGGTATTGTGAACTGGATTTTCATTCACTAGTGAAGCACATTTGAAGCGAACTTGAGGAAAGTCATAAAAAGGGAGTGTTGATCAGACTCAGTTCCATTGATGGTTTGAAGTGAATAAACTTGGCTGTGTAGGTGTCACCAGAAGGTGGCGGTAGAGGCTTTGTGGCTCATGGTTGTAATTCAGTGGAAAGCATTTGTCCAAACAGGGAACAAGAGACGGAAAACAACGAGTGGGGTGGAGATCCATATAAGAAAAATAGAGCGCTCTTCTTCAGGAATTACTTTAATTTCTGGGAATATCTGGGATAGTATATAGTATCTGGGAAAACTGTTGGGTTTATTGTTCATCGGCAGCTGAGATTGTTGTTTAAATTTCCCCTGAATGCAGATCAAGTTTTCTTTCAAACTAGCAAAAAACACCTAATTTATGTGTATTATATATTTATCTGTATATCAACCCAGCTAATGTCTCTACCATCACCTCTTTGCTGTCAGATATAGGAAAGGCTGTAGGAAGGCAATAACTATCTGAATGCTAAACATTAAGCGGTGTGTTAAAGGGTGGTCTTGCCTCATGTCATTTCCTTGTATCCTAGCTCCTCACAGCAAGGATGTGAGAAGTGCAAGGATAAACATTCTTTAGGATGGCAGAGGGGAAGGATTTCATGGCCACATGAGGAGAGGATCCAAGGAAGCAACGAAAAGAACCCCACATCGGTTTATATTGGATGAGAACTGGCCAATATGTTGACATTTAGAAAATTCTGACTTGATTAAAACTGTGTCAGTGTTGACCCCAAAAATCCAGAACTGGTTTGGCTCTTGGATAAAACTAATTTTTTGTGTAACCTGATTATATGAGATAACTTAGTCTTTATATCTATGTTTCAGCTTGTTTAGAAATGACTGTGGTAATATTGTCAAATCTTTTTCAAGCAAATAAATCTTAAAACGTACCAACCCAAAAATTAATATTACCCCATCCCCATTATCGACTTAAAAATGTTAAGCCAAAATAGATTTATTTTTGGGTGGCACCTTGTGATTGTGCAAAGAAAGACTTCTACTTAGTGAGAGCCAAAATCCCAAAACTGAGCTTAACAAACTGGAAAATTGTATTTTACCAATTCTCACCAGTAGATGGCACTGTGGCTCTCTGTACAATCTAAGCCCACATCCCCCTCCCCCTTCTTCACTCTCACTGACCAAGAATCCAATTAGTGGTCAGTCTGTGGGGATTTCACTGTGAATCCTCCACCAACCTGGCATCAGAGATCTCTGAGACACACACACACAGGGACATACTCACTCCAATGCACAGCGAAACACAGGCGTGGGCTGACAAACACACACACCTACCTTCATCAGCAGCAGGCAGTTGGCCATGGAGTACATGACCCGACTGAGACGAGACCTCCACAGCTTTAGAGACGCTATAAACAGAAAGAGAAGTAGAAGGAAAAATGAGCTCAGTGACTTCATATTTTCCATTCTACCTGCTTATTTGGATTTCCCTGTATATCCTCCTATTCTACACACCACATCTATACACCTAGTTTATTTTAAGGTGAGATGATGTAGAAGACACTGCAGCACCCTCCACTTTCCCCTTCTTCTCCTTTGGAAGACCCTGTTACTATTCATTGCTGCATTGGTATATGTTTGTGTGTGAGCCAAGGAGAAGAGCTAATCACTCAGTAGGGTCCTGATGTGTGAAGGCAAGGCCCCGCGTTATTGACTCGGCTGTGTGGGTAAAAGGAGGAGAAACAGAGGACATAGCTTTAATGCTGCTTTGTAAGCTCTGAGAAATTGGCTGAACTGAAGCAGCGTCATACATGTGTCACTGCCATTTTTGTAAAGCAAATGCATATTTAGCTCACCATAAATTACATGCCCTTTTAATTTCTAAAACTGAATAAAAGATATTGGAAAAGTTATCGGAAGCAGTAAGACCAACAGATACAAGACTGAACAGAAGAGGAGAGAAACGAGGAACGTATGAAGTCAGGTTGTGCGGAGGCGTGTCCACCTAAACTTCAGACAAAGGTGCCTGCCCATTTCCCTAGCCCAGCAGTGCAGATGTGAGTGGATTGGTAGGATTGATCTGTATTGATCTGCTTGGCGTGAAGAACTGGAGAGAGCATTTAATATTCAGCGAGAGTACCAGAGCGGCGAGGTGCTAAACACTTTTAGAGCACCGCATTGGTGTGTGGTTGAGGCTGAGTGCGTATGTGTGGCTGACGTATGCTGCAGTCCTGCACCAGGTGTGTGTGTTAACCATCGAGGCCCCTGACCTCACTCTCCTCCCACAGTGTGATGCAGTCTGGGACTGCAGCCAGATCTGTAGCCAAATGTCTATGTGCCTGCTTACCTTCCCTGTTCTCCTGTGTTAGGGTGATCATGCTGCCGTCCTCAGCCAAGCCTTTCTCCAAGTTCTCCAGAATCTGCCCAGGCAGGGAGGGGATTTAAATTTCAGTGGACAAGGTTGGCAGCACTGTGTGAGAATCTGCATATTCAACAACTCTAATCCAACATTATTTAGCTGTTTGGAAAGATTGGATTTAAAAAGCAACTTGCAGGTTGACAATATCAGGGACTTAAAGTGTATAAACCTATAGGAAGAACTTGGATTTTAAAAAGTGTCCCTATGTGACTGTGAACATTTGAAGTTAAAAACAGCACAGCTCTGCAGTTACATAGCATAAGGGAGAACAAGTTCAACAATAAGAAAAAAAGACAGCAGTTTCAATACTTAAGAGATCAAATTTAAATGTACATGCACATAAGAGACAACAGCCAAACAATTATAAACCTGATAGGTGACAAAGGGCCAGGAAAAAGCAACAATCAGGAGAAATATTGTCCATCAGGTGTGGTCTGATGATAGTCAGTGGAGGATGAGCTCCACTGGGCAACTGAGCAATGAATTTAGCTGACGACTGCTAACATTTTTTCCAGAGCTATGAAGTTTTTTGACTGGATGCACTTTGTGCAGGTGAATTGACAAGAAGTTGCTGACATTTCTGCAGCATAAAATACAACTGTGTGTGGCACTCATGTTAGACAAGAGGCCTGGAGATTTCCAGACTGGATGCAGAAGTCAGCAGAATCCTTTGAGAGTGATGACATGTAGTAGTTCACGCCATACAGCTGGTTCTACTGCATATCTCCATCAGCATCAGGCTGATTGCACATCAGTGTTTAGGACTGACAGATTACCAGAGATGGAAATTGTGTTGTAGGTCTTCTTTTTCTGACTAAATAGCTAAACTTTTCTTTCTTTCTTGATTTGCTATCCCACTCTTGCTCCAATGTTTCTAGTAGTTCAGTAGCACATTGCGTAATGTAATTACCAGTCTGTCAGCTGATACTTGCATATTAGGTTCTGTTTTGTGTCCTGTTCAAAGCTCCAGCCGTAAACGACCACCTTTATTTTTGTGATGTCAAACTTTACAACACTGTAAAAGCAGCATAATGTCACCAACACCGATGTGCTTCATATACGTCTCTTGATCCTGATCTTTTCCTGCTACTTTGATGCCCCTATGGCTTAAAATAATAAACCTATGGTCTGTTAGGTGCCTGTGTATTTGCATTCTCAATCTCTTAAAGCAGCAAAAGTCCTGTGTGGTTCCATATTTCTTATTGTTAAACTCATTCTAGATCTCCCTTGTGTTACAAAACTACAGAGCTGTATTTATCTAAAGTTTATCTAAAGTTTAAAGTTTATTTACCCAAACTGATACTAAAACATTATCAATTACTGCTTTGCACATATAAAAGAATCTTTTAAAAACGTTGTTCTTTCCAAATGTTTCGACATGTTTTAAGTCACCGTGGTTGCTATTATGCAAGTTGCACTATAAGGATTTCAAAGAGCTAATGTGTGTCATTTACTGTGTGAACACCAGTCATGTGGTGGTTGTGGTTTGGTATTTGTGTGTGTACTAACAGCAAGGCAGACGGTTTTGAGATTGTGCAGGCGGTCCAGAGCCTCCTGAGGCTTGGCCAGGTACTGTGGAAGCTCAGCATGCAGCATCCGCATGGAGAAGGGCACCATTGAGCCTGGAAAAAAACAAAAAACGGAAGGATGGATAGAGGAAAATGTAGAGGAGGGAGCAAAGGAAGAAAACGGGAGATGGAGGGAAAGGCAACAACGGGGTGGGATGAGAACATAGCAGGAAAGTGTGAAAAAAGAGAAGGAAGGCAAAGAGACAGAAAGACACAGAGAGCAGAGATGAGAATTTAAACCCATCCACCCACACACAGACTGTACACAGCCCTGGAGGCAGGAACCTACAGATGGCATTGAGCTACGTATGGCTGCTTATTAAACCCTCTCATCTCGCTCTCTCTGTGTGCTGCACAGCTCCATCACTCATCTCTGCCTCATCCCTCTGTCTCTGCCTGCCATCATTCACTCTTCCTCTCTCACACACACACACACACACACACACACACGCATACACAGACACACACCTATAAGCAAAAGCCAATGTTCAGGTGAGTCCCAAGGCTTTGATCAGGGTCTCTTTGATATTATCATCAGATCTCAAACTCAGCTTGCCAGTCCATCTTTGGTGGCTGCTTCTGTGTATCTATATTCTCTATTTGCTGGTGTTTTCCACCTAAGCCATTCACTGGACATTTTGACTCCCATACTGTCCTGTGCTACATGTTTTCATTACCACAAATATGATAATAGTTATTTGTTGGAATTAAGTGTTTCAGCAGAAGAATAAGAATCAAAACACTGGACAGCCTTCCTTAAACTACATTCAAATGTTCCTTGTGGAGGGTTTTTTTCATTAAAAAAGGATTAAATGGATTTTATAATGGTTTTCTCTTTCCACCAAAAATATGGTACTGTTTGCAGTCAGTAGGGCCAACGTGAAAAATCTTGCCTCAGTTACATTTACATTTGACATAACCCAAATGCTAAACATACCTGCACAGCACAAGTTAAATTGCATTTTTTTTCAAACAAGGTCCATCACTGCCAAAAATCTGATAAAACGCACTGCCTATGACATAAACGACTGAAGAAAAGGGGTGTTGGATTCTGCAGGGGATCTAGATCTCTTTATGAGTTTTAGGAAATTTTTAATGTCAAAACTAAGGCAAAATGTGTTTATTCACAACAAAAATAGTTTAAATGTGCCGTAATGAGAGCAGAGGCAGGGCAGCAGGATCAGTAAACCAGTCCAGCATATGGTTCAATGGTGTTCATCTTGTTTCTTAACAGCATGACTAAGTTTCTCCCAGTAATGTCCAATTTTCTTTTTTTTTTGGCTCATTACTAACGTTTACATACAGGTCATTCCAGGAAGACCTCACAAGATGGTGTTCCCAACACGCAAAGTCGAGTGATGTACCATCAAATTCTCTGCATGACCACAAATAGACAACTGAAGTGTTATTTCAGTGTTAGCTTACATATATGTTTACAGTGAAGAGTCCGTTTAAATGAGATTATACATCTTAATGAATACAAACGAGAACCTAATTCTAACCATAGGGTGCAAGCACATCAGGATGCCGACCCCTTGACTGAAAAAAATGCGGCGTAAGCCGGTCAGTTCCAGTTTAAGAAGATTTAACTGAAGTTTATGATTTCAAAATCAAAATTATAGCTATGGAAGGCTTTTTCCAACCACAGCTTAAATGCAACCCGGAGAGATCAAAGACTGCTGACATGCTACTATCTTAGAGTTGTAGTAACAGACACCTACTGGACTGTATTTCACTGACAAATGAGTGACTGACTTGGTTAAAGTAAAGCAAAAATGTCAAATGTCTTTTTGTGCTATGAAGTATGAAAAATACTGCAACTGTCTGGTCTTTTATGAAATATATCTAGCTGAAGGTATCTAACCAATGTCACAGAATAGAAATACAACAGAAAATAAACATCTATGTTACATGAATGCAAACTGCACTGAGTCAACTTGTTCGGTTTAAAGAGGAATTATCTCTGAATCCAACCTTAATCCATGTATCTAGTTACTTACTGTGTGATAAGGTGAAGATAAAATAAAGATGAAAATAAGATGAATGGTTGCTATACATAAAACACACACACAGTGTAGTTGGGTAAGAAACAAATGTAAATGATCATGTGATTGTTGACAAGAATAGTGTATCTTTATTATTCTATGCATTTTTTTCCCCCTTGGAAGACTGATACATAGGGCAGCTGCCTCTTAAGGTGTTCACAGAGGGTGATAGATAGTCGATGCAAGCGTTAGGCTACAGAAATATTCGACTTCTCATGCCAGGCTACACAACTTCTGCCAGTTTGTCTCTGAGTATCTAGTAGGGCATAAAGCGTTTAATATTGAGCAATGGAAAGTCAATCGGTGCTTTCTTCAGAAGCCTGTGCAGAGTAGCTTCAATGTTGTTGTTTTTTTAAATGTATGAGTGTGTGTGTGCAGCTGTGTCTCTGCTACTGCCTTCACAGTGGTAGCCCGAGGGGCGAGGCAGATCCAAAGTAATGGGAATACATTAGAGAGCAATTCATGCAGTGTAAAAAGAGGAAAAACAAAACCAAAGAACTGCTGGAGACAAGTAGAGTTGTTGGAGCTTCTCGACGATACAGTCTGATACCAAGCTTCTGGCAGAAACTTTCCTTTGAATATTAAATAGGACAGTGATGGTACGCTTGTGCATCCAAAAAGTTGTGGGTGAAATGCTAAATCTTTTCAGAAACATGGTTAATAACATATTGAACACTCAGGAGTTTTAAAGCAGATTTTTTTTACACCGCTATTATTCAGACTTCCAATGAGGGAGTTTACAGAGCAGTTTTAGGACAAATTAAATATGAAAAATGTTGAACATGCTTGTGTGTTTATGAACATATACCTCTCCTCCCAGGGTAAACAGTGGGGTAGTATTCATAGTAGAGATCTGGTTGATCCAGGTTGCCAAAGGGTTCAGACTCCAGCTCAGCATTTTGGAAGAGGCTTAACTTGGTGAGAAGAGCCAGCCTCACAAACCAGAGCTGGAACACACAAACACAAACACACCTCCGTCTGCTTGCAAAATGTCCAAACAATAATCAAAAGAGATACAACATCTGCTCACAGCTGTATTGACTACAAGTGTTGTATGTGTGCGCACCTGTGTGTCTCCCGACTCTCATGTAGGAATGAACAAAATATCCTTTTCCAAATGATAGCATCAGGCTCAGATCCTAGCTGTTGTCTGTTAGTACCTACTTTATAACATCATAAAATGCCCGTGCAATATTTATACCGGTGCATATAATAAAAGAAAAACACAAAACACAAATGGACAGAGGTAAATTACACAATGTACCCCCATCTTCAGTGGGACTGGACAAAAGGCAGGCCAGTTTAGACAGAAACATGTCTAAAGCTGAGGTAAAATGTGCAGAATTTAGTTTGATATTGTGTTGCTGAACAAAGCAAAGCCTTCTCTGAAAATGACGTTGCCTGTGCAGCTAGACAAGTTTGCATATTCGATGTTTCCCTCAGCTGGGAGTCTGCCGTTTCTACTCAGAAACATCCTCAAGAAAGGTGGAAACTGATGCTTTCAAATAAAGATTTTAAAAAACTGAACATTTTCTGTTCATGTCCAGTCCCTCATGAGGACTGTTATGGCAGCAGCGATTACAAAGCTCGAGAGAGTTAATGATACGACAGTTTTATAATATTATATATATAATATAATAATAATATACTATAATATTATTATTATTGCACACTGTTTCAGGAATATCATGTGTGGGAATAAAACGTCATTGTACTTTTGTTTAAACACAAAAAACACTCCTCTTTTGTTGACTGCTCATTTAAATCTACACAAATAGAAAACAATTAACTGATTGTTAGACCGAAACAATCGGTTGAATGCTCTGCCATGCACTGTACTTTGTGTGTACTGAGAGCCCAACCTATCTGCTGAGGTCATTTATCTCAAAGCTTTACAATTAATTGCTTCAAGTGAAAAACAACTGGACAGAACATGTTCAAATACAAGAAGTGTTATGAGCTTTGAAATGTGTTTAACAATGTAAAAGACAATTACTGTAAAGTGAGACGATGCACAGAGAAAACTACAAGAGGGAGTGACCCTCTAAATGACATCGTACTGACATCCATTTTGGGTAAACCCTCAAAAATCTGGCGTGAAATGCTCTCAAAAATACTAAACATGCAAGACGGGACAATATTGCACCAAATCCCAAATCTACGCTGAATGATATCCGAGACAGCATTACAAACACATTAACTATAAGAAAGCACAGTGACCTTTTGCTTGAAACTTAACATGTTAAAAATAGAATGGATAAATAATCTGCATGAGAAAAAAATCTAAGAAAAAAGAACGAACCTCAGATAACTACAATCAAATGATGTGTGAGAGGATTTAACTTTCTTGGGTCTATCTTAAACTGAAGTTCAAGGTATTTCATTTTCTACAGGGGACAAATTCCATTACTGTGTAATACCAGATGAGTCTTGGCTTCAACCATATTCACTCCCACAGAAACACAAAGATCGACGGGTAGAAAGACAAGGGAATAGATGGATAGAGAGAAATGACTGGCGTCCTACCTGCAGTGAGTCGGTGGTGTGGGAGGTTGGCTGACCGGCCTTACCGTATCCCTGACCATGAGCTGTCAACAGCCGGCCTGTCAGATCCACTGCAGCCCGCCAGTTCTTACTGCTCTGCAAAGGAGACGAGACAAAACAAGTCTGAGTCCTGCATCACTGATTGATTGAATTACCACAAACACTTTGTCATGAGCAGGAAAATGCATCTTGACCTACTTGCCATTTTCCATTAGAAGCATTTATGAAGTGTTTTCATACGTCAGACATACAATTGTGGTTTATAACTGGCTCTAGTTTTTATGACTTTAGCCATCATTTCCATCAGTTAGAACAGAGCATAAACCAAAGTCCTTAAGTTCAGAAAATGTTGCAACATCCAGCTGTAACCTGAGCTTCAAGGTTCACTCTTGACTTTGACTCGTCTTAACTCATGATCCTCTTTTGCTTGGTCTGAAACTTTTGGACAAAAAAGACAGACCTAACATATACATACAAATGTAAATGTGTGAACTTTGCATAAAGCTAATCAGCTCTGAGGCTGCCCACAAAAACGCAAAATGTGCAAAAAAATGTGCAAAATATCTTTAAATTCATTCAGTTTTTAAAAACATTTCAACAGTAAAACTGGAAAAACAAAACAAGGTAAATGTAATTATATCAGTAGCATGAGTCAGAAGTAAAGACAGGGTGGGATAAGTGTTGCTCGACTTAAAATCACAAATAATTTGAGGATTTTATCATCGAAGGTACATAATCCAGAATCCAGCAAAAATCTATGCTGAATGAAAGAGACGAGGTTGAAAACCAATACTGAATGGCCATGATCTACAAGGCCTTTTATTCTGTAGTAGAAATCACAGATTGGGTTCAGGGACCCTTTTACAAATCACAGACAGTTAATCTCTGTATTCACATATGAAGCTAAAACTCTTCCAGCCGAAGAAAAAACAGATAGTCAAGATCCAGAATACCACAACCTTCTGTGGGCCTGGGCTCATTTCAGATGGACGGAGATGAAATGAAGATTTTTTTTAAAAATTTATTTTTGGAAACCGTGGATGTTGTGTACTGCAAGTTAAAGAGGAGAGGAACCATTCCGCTTAAGAGCAGCACCGTTTAAAAGCCAGTATCTGTCAGAGGAAGGAGGCGTATTCATGCACCTGTGAAGGCTTCGTCATCACTGATGAGATGACGTAAGCATGCTGATATGATTTATTTTCTTAATGCTGAATATACCCACGCTGCCACTGTATACCTGAGAGTGATGACGCACAGTCACAATGATTCATCAGTGTCTGAAATCTAAATTTACACAGAGACAGATATCATATCCTGGAAGATCTCAGAATACCGAGATGCTTCGTGACATTTGAGAAAAACACCAAAAATTCAAGCAAGGGGACCAGACTACAACCTGAACTGTCAGTGGGGATCTGTAATACTCTTTTGGCACAGCTTCCCACAGTGAAGCAGAATTAAGGTAAGACTGTAGCAACTGCTTGTGCCTTTAGAAATTTCAGGATACAATAAAACTTTTCTTGTTCACCAAAAACACAAGTGTTTTGGAAGAAGGAATGACAACATGATAAAAATTATGAATTATTTAATTTTTACTCTTTTCCACATCATCTCAACTTTCTCTGATTAAGTGTCTGCTTCAATAGGCAGTACCAGTATCGATATCTGTAAAGTCCTAACACTGTCCACCTCTACATCTAAAGCCGCAAAAGAGAAGTCACTGCACATGAAATGAAGCAGGTGCGTAAATGCACACTGATAAGGACAAAGTAGTCGCACTTACAAACATGCAGATATTAGCAGCATCTGCTTCCACAGGAGGTGGTACGATAGGTAAGAGGGGGGAAAGGGGGGGGCCGTAGAGTAACCCCACCCCATCAACACACATGACAAGGTCGGCTCGCCGATTGGATCCTAAGTGCTGGGCCATTCATCACAGCCAGGAAGCTAATTAGATGAGAGAGGGAGCGAGGGGGTAACTTTTTGCAGCTCATTTTTATTGCTCAACTCATCACTGTTTTCTCTGCTGTTCTCTTTTGTAGTTGCCCTCTCCTCCTTCTTCATCTTTTTCCAGCATGCTACCTTTCTCTCCACCTTGTCATCTTTTCTTTACTTTCCCTCTTTCCTCCCCTTCATCTGACTATCAATTTCGCACTCCCTTCTCTTCCTGCCATCATTGTTTCCTCATATTTTGCTCCTTACTCATCACACCCTCCTCTCCTCTCCATCTCTGTGCCAGTAGCTGCGCTGCCTCTGAATCTTCATTAGGAGGGGAAATGAAGCTGAAAACGAGGAGGCAGCCTGGATGGCCGAAAGCAGCTGCAGTCACTCACACACACACATATCCTGCAGTAGTCCACCGCTGCCCTGCCACAGGGCGTAAAAAGAAGACAGGCGTGTGAATAAGTGTCTACGTGTGACTGGGATATGGGATGAGTTGAGTGTTATACAATAGCTGCATTCCTCTACACACAAAGTTAACACAGGGCGCAAAGGTTTTAGCGGAGGATAAGCAGGATACGCATGGACGAAATCAAGTCCACATCAAAGAGTGCAACCGTCAAAGTTGGCCAACGTGGAAGGGGAAAAAAAACGCAGGAACTCTGAGGCAAAAGTCTGGAAGAAGAAATAAAAAGGAGCAGTGGGCTGCAGAGCGGAAAGCAAAAGATGAAAAGAGGGGAGCCGAGGGCCAAGGGAGCCACAGAAAAACCCAGCAAGGAGCCGAAAGTGAACTCCTGCTCAGCCCTGACGTAACATCACTGCTGCACGTAACTTAGTGCCCTGGTATTATCTTCCAGCAGCCCATGATTTAAGGTCTTGAACCAAACCAAACATTAGCGATGCAGAGGGGCTGTGATTTGAGTAGTCAGCAGAGGGCTGTGTTGTTCAAGTGGCAAGGTGACAGGTCAGTATTCAGTTAAAGATGTGATGTGAGCGTCCTCGAGTGAGATAATAACAGACATCTGAGCCTCACTGTGATTTAAAACCGTGACGACTGAGGTCTGACCCCACTGATGAAAAAAGTATAAGAACAATCACAGACAGGCTGACCTAACATGCTAATCTAACATTTACAACATACAGGGTCTTGACTCCAACTGCCAGCATTCATTACTACAGTGGAAATACTATATCTTATTCCATCTTTTCAATATTACACTTATCCACTGTTAACTGTTTCAGGTCAAATTTACCAAGCTGACCTTCTCTATTGTGGTCCTGCATGTTAACAGGAAATCATCCAAGTGTTAACAACTCATCATCTAAGTTCCCATAGCTTGAATTCAACCAAAAGTCCTTTTATTCCGTGGGACAATTTCTAAGGAACTAAAAGGACAGCCAACTGTGGAGTTAAGTGTCCCTCCTGCAAATCAATTACTCTGTAAATTTGGTAAAATATCTTACAGACTCACTGCTGCAGGTTGCCAAAGCACAAAAACAGAAGTGAAGCAACCGCTGCAGTCACAAATCAGCAAAGTGGCACTTACTACGCTGTGCTGAGGTGTGGTCGTTTTCATTTGTGCTTTAGAACGTAACGGTTGTCAAACAATCACCTTTCATTCTTCTGATTCACTGCTTCCTCTCATTACCTAACCTTTGCCTCTCATCCAATCACGAATCGCAGTAATAACTATTTCTGAGGTAGAACTTTAAGTAAACCGCAGCTAAAGTCTAGACCGACCATGAGGTGACCAAATAAGACCACACAAACAGATATTTTGCAAAACAAACTATTTATTCACTGAATTTTTTATTTTTTTTTAAGAACTTAATGCATCCTGCTTTGAATGATGAACACAGGCGTTTAGCCGTCTCAGCCTACTTTCGCCAAAGGAGAATCCGCACACTGGGCATGCTCAGAATGCTCTGTTCTTGTGTTTTGATGTGTTGTCACTGTAGACTTAATTGCCACCTACTAGACAGGCATGATTATTATTTGTGGTAATATCTGCATTCTTGTCAGAAAAGAGAGGGGGAAAATACGCATTTCAAATAAAATATCCAGAGCAGTATAGTTGAAGTCATTTCAGGGACATTTTTTGGGTTAAATATGTCCTCCGTGCTTTAAATCTCTTATCCCTGTGGTGGAGATGGAAGGGTTCAGAGACAAGGAACCACCCAGAAATCCCCAGCTACTAGATCTGGGTGGTATACTGACTTTTAATTCAATTTTCTGTGCACTCGCTTCCACCTACTCCTTAATATCATGTTGCTTTAACAAGAAGAAGAACCAGAAGTTGCAATTTAAAGAAAATAGTTCAGTAACTAAAATAAAATCTTACCTTCCTACAGCACAAAATTTTATATCTTACTGCTGAAATAGTAAAATCTGCCAATACAGAGCTCAATGAAATGCTTCACTTTAGTCCTCCCCTCTTAATACAGACACACAACATTAATTCAAATAAATCAGGAGAAAAATGCTCATTGATTTTTAGTAACCAGCCAGATTTAGTGACTTTTATACTACTTTAGAGCCTTTTAGTATTTTTTTTCAAACCTTTTCAGCCAACATTAATTGTGTAAGAGGAGCAGCACGACAATTGATGTGAATGTGAGTGCAAGAGAGGGAAATTAAGGAATTCTGCTGCTTGTAATGTAAAAATAATGAGTGAATATTTGAGTACAGGCAAAAAGTTAATGGCAAAGTACTGAGTGGGGAGGTTTTAATTTGATTAGTCTTTAAATATTTTAACATAATACTTTCCTTCAAATGAGTTAAAACTCAAAATGTATTCCAATTTGTATGAAATACTGATATATATATATATATATATATATATATACATATATTGCATTTTGCCATTCATTCATATTGCCAAGAAACAAGGAGATATGAATTTTGGTTCATATCGCTCAGCACTGATATCTTGGCAACACAGCCAATGGATAAGAGTTCCCCAAACACTAAAATGTTTACATCACAGTGATGATGAGAGAGGAAATTCTGTTCCACTTATTTCTGCCTGCCAACAAATTCCATCATGTGTACAAGCCATAATGTCAATGCCCAAGTTTGAATGGTTTCAGTTAACACAGAATGGGTGGTGGGGTGAAAAGAATAAAGACAATAGGCTGCTGGTGATTAATAATTCAGCTCAGCTCAAATGACTATGCAATAATGCATAATCAGATTCACCCAAAATTAAATGAGGAGGCATTACCATGGTGATTTATCGCCAGAGATATTAAACAAGGAGTTCAATATAAAGACTTGGTGACAGACGTGTGTGTTGGGATGTCTCTGGTGTGACAGTGCTGAAAGACCATTTTCTTTTGTTAACGGTTTTGTGCTTGTTTTAGAGAATGCTGCACACCTGCAGAACAAAGACGCCACACAAAAGTGGAAGAAAATGAGAGATTAAATATGGGAGATTACAGATGTGAGCTAATAGAGCAATATGGTGGTATTCAAGATGGCTTTTAGAGTAGGCAACGAAATCCAAAGTTTAACAGAATAGGTTAAACTAAACTGCCCACAACAAGCAAAACAGTTGAGGCAGAACTATTTGGGAATTGCTTCCTATAAATGTCTTGCATGTAACCAGAGCACATGCTTTGAATATGTTCAGCTCTACAGAAAAAAAGTTAGTCCTAATTAACAAGTTTGACTGACTACAATGCCTCATTCAAACTCTGACATACTCACCCCCACCCAGATTAATGTGTAATAAAAATGTGCACACACCAGATCCTCTGTCTCTCCCTCAGACGCACAAACACATACACATAATTAGTCTCACCGTGCGTTTAAAAGGGGCGATGCTTCTTAATTGTGTTGAAGAGCGGAAGTTCAGTGTGTCTATCCTTTGGTGAGTTGAAAAAAAAAAAAAAGTCCTGCATCACAAAGCCTGACGAACAAACGAACGCCCACTTGTTCTCTCGCAAGACCCAAAGCCTCCAGGCGAATAAAACTTAAAAGGGCTTCATCGCATCAGCTCTGGTTAACACAGGGAGCTCCAGTGTTACTTCAATTAAGCCCCTGCATTTTGTATTACACAGAGGGTATGGGGAAAACACCGTAATAAGCTAAAAGAGTATGCCAGTCATTGCAGTGGTGGCTAAATTTACTTTGATGTGTCTGTTGTTGGTCTGCAGAAACTTGAACCAGGGGACAGATATTGCCCCCCAGCTGAGGGATGCTATCCATGGCCACTGTGCTGATATGAACTTCACACAGCAGCCATTTTGTCTCCCATTGGCAATTTCTTGGACTCTTTAAACAGTATCACAGACTAGTACACACCAAGTAACATAATATATCATGCGAATGCACTGTTTGCTCATAGCTTGTAAGAGAACTCCCAATAATAGTCCCAAAGATGGCTCAACACAGCTTTGAGTTCTAAGTGACGCTCCTCTGGGTAATATCCACCACTGATTGACTAGTGGGCTACAGGACAGCATTTGATGGTTTGCTTGTCAACAATAACAGCATGTCCTCTTTCCCTATGAGAGTGCTTCTGAGGAAAGCAGTCAAGAGTTCTGTCAGGCCTGATCCACAACCAAAAGCTCCCAAAGTACACAATCCACAGCAAGTTTCCCCCAGTGCTGCAAGAGCAACAACTGATGTGGAATCTAAGCTATCATTTCTGTTGGTTTTATCTAATTTAATGAACACGCCTCTATAGCTCTGCCCATCATCTAAGTAAGTAAAATGTTCATTCTGTTAGATTTTAGTTTCCATCTCACCTCACATGCATCAACTCTTTTGAAAACAGCAAAAAAAAAAATCTAATTGATGAACAAAAAAGACAAATTGAAATCACATAAGTTTGTGGAAATCTGGCTGCTTCCATGTGTATTTTGAAAATGCACCAAAGACAGTTTGGATGGAAACTAACCCTAATAGTTCAAAATGTGAATATGTCCAGCACTCAATTTGAAACATACCTGCAAAGTGATCTCTGCTATAAAGGGAAACATTGTGTTTTGCTCATAAGCCTTACTCCTGCTCTTACTCTGATGGCATTTGTCCATTACATGATAAGGTACAGCACAGCTCTTCAATGCTTTGATTTCCACTGCAGACAGTAGCCCCTCAACATGGGCAGAAGTGTGCGTGAAGCTGAGCGACATCTTTGTTGAAAGTGTTCATTACATTCCACTGATTTGGCAGATCATTTTACTTTAAGCACCTTACAAGTGAGAAGTATAACATGGTTATTAGACTGAATGTGTTTGCAACAGCCTTTTGGTTCAAAAGGGTTTGAATATCTTTTGGGAGTGATCCTAACACCTGGGCACTACAAGTTCAACTCTGAAGAAAGATCAGTCCGTAAATCCATACTTAAACATGTTCTTGTATTTATACACACAACACGCATAACATACATACATGAAATATGCAAACTGTGCGCACAAATGGGATAAACATGCTTTATTTTTTAATTGTGTGCCAGACTTTCACGCACATTCATATAAGACTATATGAGTCTATATGAGTTAAACCGCACACGGGTCAGAGACCACATGAGTGAAGCAGCAAAGCTGCCTCTGTCAGTCAGTACAGGCATAAGAGTTACCACACACAGTACTGTTGTGCCAGAGGAGCATAATGTGAAGCTCTGGTTGTAAGTGCCATAAACCAGCAGAGTGGCAGTGACATACCACTAAGGATGCTCCTAAAACAAGAAAAACATCTCCCCAGTCATTTCTATCAGTGTCGCTCCTGAGATGTAATAAACTGGAATTATCCTCGACTGTATGTTGGCAGACCAGCAGGAGGAACTCCATCTGCACTTTTTCAAGAAGAAGCATTTGGCTGCAGCCAGAATACACAGTGCAAGGTGAGAACAACTTCCACTAAGGTTTAAACATGCCCTTCAGAGCAACAAAAGCTGACGTTGCATTTCGCAGACCTCGGCTTGTGAGTGTAACTGGTGGCGGAAATGACAGCTATGTAGAAAGGTTATGATAATGACAAGTAAAGGTTACAGCACTGATATCAAAGTGCGATGCAGCAGCTGGGTCGTTGGAGTGATTATAGGGGTGTGTCTGTCTGACCCAACCAAGGTGGGTCTCTCACAGCGACACACGTACGTGCACGCTGGCCCTCGGCCCAGACGGCATCACACTGTGGGAGGAAAGGGAGGTTAGATTCTCCGGTGCGTAGCACACAAGGAAGAAAGTGAGAGACAGAGATGAAGGGGAAGGAGGGAAAAAAGGAGAAGAGGAAGAGAGAAGGGGGTGATTGCTAATGAGAGAGACAGATGAGGCCAGCCCAGGGTGGTGCTGAGCTGGAGACGAGCTCACTGCTGAACACACAACAGCCGGGACAAGAGAGGAGATGGAGGTCACTGAGAAGACAAAGGGAGAAGTTGCAGACCAAACTGCACAAATTATCCAACGTTATGAAAAACAACAGTTTGCAAAATGTATACTTCTTCCCATTTCCAAAGAACAAAACAGACAAACTTAAACATAATTTATTTTTAATCAATTATGTTAGTAACTGGTGATAACAACAAAAAAGAGAGTCAGCTGGGACAGTTTTTTGGCTCGAGGACAGGGAAGTGGGCAGAGAGGAGGATCCGTCAGGGGCCACTAGGCCCTCAGTGAGCGCTTAATGTACTGTAAAAAATATCTAGTTGTAATGTTATCTTGCAAATTCCTGAATTAAACTAAGTTCACTCATTTTGTGCAGATATGTGAAGGGGTAATTGAAAGGAGGCAGTTTATAATCATTTTGCTCTTTATTGCTAAGAAGACAGCTGAATGTGTTCAGGTATTGATAGGTGGGCAGAATTAAAGAAGGTACACCATAGTAATGCAATAAGGGATCTTTTTAAAATTACACTTAAATTGATCAATCGTATCTTTTCCTTAAAAAGGTCAACTGTGTAACCACAAAACTTATGACGAGTTCCGCCTGCTGTGGGAAGATGAATAAGAAGCTGCCTGGAGAATTTAAGTTTTAACTGGAGAATGGCTCAAAGACACAGTAACCAGCTCGTCTGCTGCTCATGCCAGCAGCCAACAGTAAGCGTGTTTACATGACATCGCAAAAAAACCCAAACTAATTAGCATAGTTCAACCAAAACTCAACTTCTACATTGCATGTAAACATGTTAGCCTGACCGAAATAGTACGAAATCAAACTTCTCCAATCTGGACAAACGAACCCAGATAATATAGTTGGGGCTTGAATCACTCCTGCATGTATATGCTCACCTAGACTCAAACGGGTTTTGTACAAGCTTCAAAGTTCCATCTTTTTGCATCTTTTGTGAAAACCTAAAGTGTAAGTGTATGTCGATACAGCTGAATTCCCAATAAAGCTGCACTCATTTGTATTTCTTTTGTCGGACTACGTGGCAACTTGTCATCTATTGGAGCATTTCTAGACTGTCTGCTCTAATAAAATCCTGATTTCTTAACCACAGCATCATCAGAAAAAAAAGAATAAATCACCATTCAAGTAACTTAAAGACAATGTTTGTGCAGTGAATTCAGCTACCTGTATGATGATATCCCGCAGAGACAGCTAAAGGCAGCAGAATCCCTTAAATGTTCTCTCACACAGTTCACTGTGCTGGACATACTTTAGTCAATAACTTGATTCCCCTCCATAAATTTATACTGGAACAAAGGCAGTGGTTCAGTTGGCCCGGCCCAGTCGAGCTGTAACAGTAGCTTGTGCATATAACCATGCTGATTGAGGATGTGGCCAATTTATTAGCTGTGCAGCTCTCAAGATTAACATCTGAAGAAAACCCTGACAGAGCTGAATTTGGTGCGGAAAATCAAAGAGACATTCCGACTCCACCAGCTCTGCACGAAACGCCAGGATGACGGGCTCACCTGAAGCACAAGAATGTTGCCACTGCGATTGTTTGCTATTGGGAAATATAGATTTTCCACTAAAACAGTTAATCCAAGTCAGCCCATTGCCACCAGCTTTCAAGTAATGCCATCATAAAACTGTATGTCATTGAAATTTCCACGTGCTGCCATGCCAGATGCTTTTATTCTGATTGCATCCACTACAGTGTAGCTGGTGTTAGAAACAGTCGTTATGCTAAATCAGTGACTGAAATACTGAAGCTCATCTTACACTTTTACCCAAATAAAACATTTTCCAAAACAAAACATGACTCACATTTAATAAGCTGCAGTTCCAATCTATTAGAATTCATCAGACAAATTCTACTGATTTATATGTGATCACTGGTCTCTGATGCTAGGCTTAGCTCTCATAATGTGTACTATTTTAATTTTTCCTTATGATGCACACTCGAAGATTGCTCCAAAACACAAGGTCTTTTGAAAGATCTGCAGTGGAAAACTACAGCAAGGTTTTTTATAGTAAGCAGTGGATTCTTCCTTGTTGAACATCCTTTTAGATTAAGTTGATATTGGACTTGTTTTATCATGTATATATATATATATATTCCCCTCTTCTGTTAGGCATCTTCTCAAGGTCCTTGGGAATCCTTTGCACTTTTCGCACCAAATAAGTCAGTTTTTTCTAAAGGCACATTTATATCTCAAGAGATTAATCTCTGAATTGTACAGCAATGATAAAGTCTGCCTGGTGAAAGCATGTGAATTAATATCAGAGAGCAGCACTAAATGTGCTTCTTTGATCTTAGTGGCAGCTACTACCACTATGAGAAAGACTGATGTCCTAATCCACCAAATGATGGCAAAGAGACAAAAAGAGGGGAAATGCAGACTCCTCTCAAGGTTTTGCGTGTTTTGAGTGTCCGTGTGTGTACGTATGCATGCATGTATGACCAGAGGGTGCATGCGTGGTGGCAGTGGGTGCAGTCACACTCTGGCTCTGCAGTGTGACTCATCTGCCAGCTCATAGCAGGGCTCAGCAACACACATCCACAGAAAGGTGCCACAGCGGAATGCCGCTCTGTGAACTCAGGACTAGAGCCACCCAAGGAAAAGGACATGAACAAAGGGTGTTCAATGCTGAAAACATCTAAACAATAGCATAGTGTGTTTAAAGTATGTAAAGAGATACCAGTACATGTGGTCGATACTCCTGGCATGCATGTAAGCACACAGGAAATACAACCCTCACACAGATATCTGCATGTGCAAGGTAAAGAATCCTCCCATGTCTCCACAGAATGTAACTGATCAGCTCTTGATGGCCACTAACTTTCTGACATCTTCACTTCCCTGTGTGTATGAGTAAGTGTATGTGTGGGTGTCTGTTCTGCTTGCTTGTGCCCATCCTCCCATTTTCTCAATGTTAAACTCTCCATCCAGCTCAGCGAGCTCCATCACCTATGACAGCTTTGATCAATGGGTTTGTTTGATCTTAGAAGTTTAGAAATTTCAGTTTATTGGTAAGTAAATCAGATGAATTCAAGAAAGTATTTGACAGGGAGGTCCGATGGTGTCTGATCCATTCGTCAATGAGAGTGACTCAGTCCTCCATTATTGTATCTGTAAATTAAAAAAAAGCGTCTGGTTGGGGGCAGGGATTTCTGCTTTTAGAGTGTTTGTTCTTTAGCTCAATGCTCTGCCTTGAAGTGCTGGCAATCATCTGCCTTGTTGAGCTGCTTTTGAACAAGATGCTAACACCAAAACACTGCCAAGAGAACTGGTCTGCTGCTTGCTCTGACCTTTGGGTTTCCCAAACAAAGCAGAATTACACAAGTATCGCATGCTAAGTGTAAGTATCTATGTCTCCGTGTTAAGATGCTGTAATTTGCCAGAGGAGGTTTACAGCACACTGCTCTCACTGTGTCCAAGCATTCATGAAAGAAAATCCGAAGTTTTTCTAGAGATTAGTAATTCAGCTTGGGATCAAATGTAAGACCAGTGAAACAAAAGAAAAAAATCTTTGTCTTACGTATCCACATGTCTTGGCTTTGAAGTTTTGCATTTGGCGGTCCAGAGTTCAGCTGTTGCTTTAGTTCCTATCTCTGATATTTGTGGGTACGGATGTTCTTGATGGAATTTAAAATTCTACGGTTGTTGTTTTTTTTTAGTAACCAGTAACAAGTTTATTTCTCTGCCAAGGTAGGAGCTGAAGCATGCAATTGTTGCTGTTTGTTCAGAGCTTTTTTGTATCTCAGCAGTAAGAGACAGAGAGGAAATAGACCTATATGTGATGAAATCTATGCCAAACCAATATATCTGAAATGCAAATGTGATGGAGCAAAAGCAAGTGAAGTGGCATTAGACTGAGATGAATGTCAACTAACACAATACCCTCTGGAGGCGGTTACCTTCTATCACTGACTAATAACTTTTAATAAATTCCTGGACAACTTACTAAAATCATCCATCAGTCCTTTTTCTATACCCGCCTAATCCAACTCAGGGTGACGGGAGGACTGGAGACTATCCCAGCTTGGGCTAAGGCAGGGTACACCCTTGATGGATCACCAGCTCCCCAATTACCTTCAGATGTGTAATTTTGGATGATGGGAGGAAGCCAGAGTATCTTGAGAGAATGGGGAGAACATGCAAACACAGAAGGGCCCCCGCTGAGATTGGAACCAGGAACCTTTTTTGCTGTGAAGCAACAGTGCTAACCACCACACAACTGTAAAGCCTTAACCAAAAACCAACCATTGTTTTTTTTGCCATCCTTAGATTCAAAGGGTACCGACTTTCACATTAGGTTCCTTGAATTAAAATAATACCAACGCACCCATAGGGTCCCACACTCAGCAGACTTCCACATTCTCAGGTGTAGCCTGCTTCTGTTTATGCTCAGGGCCAGGTGAGGCCCTCCTCTGCCTCTGTATCTCACACTTACAACACTGCTGTGTCTCTTTTTCTGTGCTCATCACTCTTTGACATCTCTGCTGTAGGCTTGAGTTACTTTTCTTACTCCCCATCTCTCCCTTTCATTTGCAGAATGCTTCAGGGAGCCACCCACACCAATCAGCGACAGCATATGATCCTCTTACACACACACATACATACACTCACTCACCTACACCATATATTGCAGTTGACTGAAAGCTGAAAGTACCAGCTTGTGTGTGTTTATATATACACCAAGTCCAGAAGGCCCTTGAAATATGCACAGCAGTCCCATGCATAATACATGGGCACAGCAGGAGAAAAGAACTTGTGAGCCGAGTGGATCTCCGCCTCTCCATCTCCTCACTCCACCCCTCCCTTCCTCCTCTCTCCTTTCTACTCACGCTTTCTGTTGCTGTGCATGTGTCTTAAATAACAACTGTCTTTCAGGGTCATTTGTGGGTCAAAAATTGTGATGGAGGGAACGCATGAAGGCCAGGCAGAAAGATAGATTGATGGCAACAGGAAATAGAATAAGGTGAGACCACACAGTCACACAGAAAGACACATTTTTATGCTTGGCGGGAAGATATATAATCCAAAGAGAAAGGAGACAAATGATTCAGTGTTTTCACTCAGCTGAGACCAAAGCAGCTGGCAGTTTCAACAGGATCACTAACTTTACAGGCTGACTGTCAAAAGGTCAGACAATCTGCAGACACCACAGAATGCTGAGGCAACATACCTGTAGGCTTGTCTTTTACCTTCAGAAAGTGAGATGCAGCTCTTAGAAAGCAACTGCACTTGCGTGGTGCTTTTTAGCTGTTATATTTAGATCTGTTGAGTAGCCTTATGCAAGACTTACAAATGCGTGAAACCTCTTTAATAGATAGGTTTAAAATCGATCCCTCGCCGACCATTTCGCATATAGCAACTAAATCTGCAGTTTTCAAAGTCAAATCTGAGTCATGGGTTTGTGTCTTTGACTAATAATTTAAATCACTGATGTGTGGAAGCCTTATTTTTAGTCCATTAACACATTAAGATTTAAGGTGTCCTTTAAAAAAGTACTTTTAAATCTCGGCAACCTCCTAAAAGCTTTGAATTTTCTGGTAAACTTGACAAAATTGCCAGTCAGCACTGTTATAGGAACAGTTGAGTCCAGCTCTCATCTGTACTGTCCCATATAACTGGATCACAGTCCTTGTCCCAGTACACGTGCATGAGAGTGGAATTGAATTATTAATAAAGTATGTTCGCCACCACAACACAACACAGTGGACTGTGTGAAAGAAGATTCAAGATGTTCTTCTGCCTTTAGGTTTCTCTGTGGGAGACCATTGTACATGTAAGCACAGCTGAATTGTCTTTAAGTTACTTCATGCCTAAGCTGTCAAAAAAAGTTTAGATTTAGAGAACAAAGAACAAACTCACCATGACTCCAAACAAAAAAACTCATCTGCAGATGGTTTTCTGGTCAAGAACGACATGAACTGTCAAGCTAACAACTGTTTTAACTAAATGCAAAACTTTCAAAGCTAAAACAAATGAGCAAAAATGTGCAACAAAGCTGAAAGGACAATGCTTCACTTGCAAGATGATACTTGTGTCATGTTTTCATGGCGCTCAGGAGAGAACATTTATAGAGGACTCATGGACAAAAGTGCAGGGAGCGACTTACAATGAGCTGTTTGAGGCCAGTGAAGGACTGCTCCACAGAGTTGGCAGTGAGAACCTGACGCTTCATGGCTGCCTGCTCTCCAAGGAGACGAATCATTAGGTCTTTTACAGCGTCGCCCTGGATCAAAGAACATCCATTAAGAATCATTTAAAAGGCCACAATGGGACCACACCAATAAAAGGCATGAGAGTTGATGCTGGTATTTCTAACAATCAATTTGAGCTTTAACTGCAATTTTCTTAGGTCAACAGATCAGGGTGAAAATAGACATTTGTAGCAACTCTGAATGAGATACACTGGACCAAAAGCAACAAAAATAAAAAGGGAATTAATCAAAAACAATATCCATCTCTACAAGGGAGAACAAAAAACTGCAGAATACAGAAAGTGTTTTCTTAAAGAAACTTTAAAGTAAAACTAATTTGCTTACTTAAAACTGGTTCTTTGGGGAAGATAATGGAAAAATCCTTGATTTTCATTCATTTATTCAAGCAGGCAATCAAACACATTCTGAGGCGATAATGAACACAATTTGAGCCATAAGATTCCCCTGAATAATAAGTAAACTTATGTTTCATCTGTTATAACAGATAAATGAAGCTGGTGAAGGAACACTGAGGATGTTTCTAAAAATATACCTTGATCTGTTGACTGTGGAGTGAGGAAGAGAACAGGTGTGTGGATTTAAAGATGTTTCGAAATTATGGAGAAAAGTGAGAAAAATGTCTTATTGCGAGGAAACAAAAGAAAAAAATTCAAATCTGAGTTATTAAGATGGGGCTCCAAAACGCTACTTATAAAAAAAACAAAAAAAAAAAACATGTTTTAGCACAATAATAAGATACAGAAAATCCACAAAGATGTGTAAAGCATCAAGGCAGCCACCGAGATTAGCAGAACTTTTTCACTGAGCATTTTCGCCAGACCTGCGACCTAAATCACTAATTCACTTAACTAATTTTAGAAAATTGCTCATTAGCATTTTCTGTAATCAATTTAGTGGTTTAATTAAGCAAAATCTGAAAACTTTCTTAGGTTTTAAGCCTCCTATATAGCAGTAGTAACATAATTTTGGTTACCCAAAGCATCAATCTCTTATATGATTTGCAGTTTATTTGATTATACATATGATATGACATATGATGAGTGTTCCTTTTTAAATAGTTCTCTCTTTGACCAAACATGAAAATATAAAGTATAGAACTAAATCACAGGCTAAGCTTCATTAGCCATGATGTGTAAAACAGCTGGAGTGAACCTTTAAATAAAGACACACAGTGATGTACCGCTGACTGTAAACAAATATTGTATACTTCTTCAGGGCTTGTCCTACCTGCAAGTTGTCAAACTTTAGTCCAGGCATGGTGAGTTTGTTTGTCTCCACATAGGCTGGGCTGTACTGCTGAGTGGCAACGGAGATCAACACCTTCCTTGTCTCCTCACATGGCAACCAAGCATCATGACGCCTGTCCACCTCACTCAAGCTCAGTGCTGTTGCAAACGGGTCGTCGCTGCCTGAAAACACAGCCTGGAGCTGAGTGAAGGGCTGTGCTTGGGAGGCTGAGGTTGAGACTGGGGGTTGAGTTGGCGCTGGGACGGTCTGGGCTGGAGGAGGTAGGGGCTTGGTTGATTCAGTAGGAGCAGGGCCAAACACTGAGCTAGGAGTGGGAGCACCAGAGTCCAAAGGCCCTCCTGGGGTGGAGATGGAGGAGGAGGTGGAGGACAGCTGGTGCTCAGGTGTATGAGCGATCGGTGCAGGGCCCGCTCCAGGAGGAACCTCTGCATTAGGGTTGGAAACGGAGATGAAGGAAGATGGGACAGTAAACGAATCAAAGAAGTCAGAGGCTGGATTGGTCTGTCCGTTGTCAGCGAAGAACTTACTGAGGCTTGGGCTAGGCTGACACACTAGCGGGGCAGTCAGCTTGCTGGGTGTCACTGCCTCATCAGGTACCCCACCACTCCCCATGCTAAAGCTGGGGGACTTGATAAGGGTGGGCTGAAAGCCATCGGGCAACAGTGACTTCGGTTGGGTGCCCTGACTGAATATGGTGCACACTGGCACAGGCTCATCTTTTGGGGTAGTCCCTTTGGTTGTCTGAGATTCTGGTTCCTCACTCCCAATAACCGATTCACTCTGAGTGTCACATTGGGGTGAAACACAGACTGTGACTTGCTCTTGTGTGTCCATCTGCTCCTTTGTGTCCTCTTCTGAACATTCTTTTTCCTCTGAAACCTTAATCTCAGTCGTGTTCTGTCCAATTTCCTCTTCGTCCTCTTTGTTTCCTGAGACTGCATCCTCCTCTTCGCCTCCATCCAGAAAAGAGTCAATAGGTGCCACATCATCCTCCTCACTGTTATTAGGCGAGTCAGAAATCATGACGCTCTCCATCATCTGGTCATTGAGTCTGTCCATCAGGCTCTCTGAAGGTGTGGCACTGCTGTTCTCCTGAGGGGTGACAAACTCCCCGCCTAGGTCAATGCTGTCCTGTTGGGGTAAGACGTTGTCTATGGAAGGGGTCTTGCTGGTTGTTGCCTCAGAGGGGTCTGGAGCTGAAGCTTCCTTATTGACATCTTCCACTGTGATGTCTAAAGTGACAGGCCGCTGGGCATGAGCCTCCCCTGTGTCCATCATACTGTTCTTGGCGGTTTAAACACAGCAAAACAATCACTTTAATGTCAATACTAGATTACATTAGTTGTAACACACCTGACTGTAGCTGCCCGAGTCACTTCCTGTCATTACATTCCAGTTATTACTAATGACACACTATCATCATCAGGACTGAATTCCAGCTAAGGTTATCAATCCAGTCTATAGACTTCTCTTCGCGTTTTTAATTCATGATATAGCGAGAGACTGTTTCTGTTTGGTAGCAGTTATTTCGGTAACGTTGCATTAGCCGTTTAGCTATCGTAAGCTAGCCTAACTGAGTAGGTAGCTGCAACTGTCATGCTCTGCTAAATACTGTCCACCTTTTAAAATTAACGGAATATACTGCACATGTTTTACACAGTAAAACGGTTAATATTAAAAGCCGAAACACAAACAGTTACGACGCTGTTTTCTTACCTTACCGCAGACTGACAGATGGAAACGTAGTGCGCATGCTCCAAGAACGAAAGCGCCACGTACAGTACTCCAGATGGGACAAACTTAATTTAAGGGACGTATCAGCTATTCTCGATGATCATATACGTAAAATTAAAAGCCGGCGCAACGTTACACGACAGTCGTTACGTATCTTAGTCGTACGCATTTTCCTTTCTCATCTTTTTAAATCGCGGAAGTCCTGCTACTGTTTTGTTTTAGAGCAATACGTAGCAGAAATACTGTGTTTTTTCAGGATTTTTAGTTTGACAGCAATTTTTGAATAATAAGGAAGCACTGGAAACGAACTTAAGAATGGAAGACGACGCTCCCGTCATTTATGGTCTTGAATTTCAGGTGCACATCGCTTATTCACTGTCACACCATTCATTACTATCCGTACCAATATTCTGTTCGGTTCTATTTCTTTCTGTACTGTTCTGCTCTGTTCTCTGTTCTTTTCTGCCATGTTCTGTTCTTTTTTAATGCAGTTTTGCTTTGTTCTATTCAGCGATGTCCTGTTCAGCTCTTTGTTTAATGTTTTGTTCTGTTTTTGCTCTTATTTGTAAAATTCGGTGCTTTTTGTTGTGTTCTGCTCTATTCTCGTCTGTTTTATTTTGTGCTCTTTAGTTCTGTTCTCCTTTTTTATTTTTAAATTGGTCCCGCTCTCTTTTGTTCTGCTCTATTCCATTCTATGTTATTCTATTAACTTGCCTGTTCTGTTGTACTCTGCAGGCACGTGCACTCACTGCCCAGACAGCTGAGACTGATGCTATTCGTTTCCTCGTGGGCACACAGTCACTTAAATTTGACAACCAGGTGAGAAAAACAGTTCAAAGTCTGACACCACATTGAATGTAGATCATATTTATTCGGACATGGTAGTAACCTGAAATTCTAGGGGTTTAGAAACGGCTTAAAACACCAGAGCAACGTTTAAGTTAAAGAAGAAATATGTAGGATTTCTCACTATTCTTTGTATATTGAGTAATTAATTTCAACAACATTTGTATCACTGAGATTGTTTACTGTACAAAAGATGAGATGTGCAGTAGCTGATTGTAGAAGTCCTTTTTATAAAAAGAATAGGAAGAATTCTTTATCTGCCAGCATGCTTTGAATTTGACAGCTGCATTCAGTTAATTTCTACGTGGTAAACGTGATAGAGCATTGAGAGATGTACGCGCAGAGATTGCACACATGCCCAACTCAAGGGGCAGCGCTGAGGGTTGGATGCCCTCCTCAGAACCGCTTCAGGCATGAATGTTATAGCGGGACAGCACAACCATTCAGTGACTACGACCTGGATTTTTTTCCCCAGCCAGTCAGGAAGCAAACCACAGGATCTGTTTGCCTGGCATTCAAAACATATTTCCAATTATTCCAAAGAATCAATTTGAAGGGGATAAATTCACTTACTGCAAAAAGTCAAAGCACCTTGTGTGAGCAATTTCCTCAGTATGACAGTTTCTTACCTGCAACCAGTAATCCTACCTAGATGTGTTTATGCTAAACCTGCTTTGCAGTTTCTGTGTCTGTGCTCCTGTATGGTGAATCCTAATCAGTTTGCACAAAAAGAGCTCTACATGCGACCCTTTGAATCGGCTGCATCCAAGCTTCCCATGCATGTCCATATAATCAGTCATTGATACTTTGTAGATGAGTGGATAACAGTATATAGATTGTTTTTCCTATCATACTGCTAATTATTTTGATTTAATTTCCCTCTTTAAAGCATGGTGGAACTTTTCATTGAGGTGGCATATAAATATAATAATATATTTTATCATTGTTGTTATTATTAATATTATCATTTGGGGGCTTTGTTGATGTTACAATTTGGTGGCCAATGACCAATTCAGCAAGCTTAACTGGGGCATAAAATATAACCTGTCGTGTTTTTAGCAGCGGTTTCAACATGAGGTGGTTGCTGTAAATGAAAGATCTTAACAGTCAAACAGTCTCTCAAAGTCCATTTTGGACAATTAAAGGAAGCTTTTATGTTTCTTTTTAGCTTATAATTGAACCACAGGATGTAGGCCTGTAGCAGTTTTTTTCATATTTTAGGACTGCTTATGTTAAAAAGAATAAGCAAACCTAAAAAATGGCTTCCATTTAATCTCAGTATATTTTATATCTCACCTCTTCATCACACTGAGTTGTGACATTCATTTTTTTTTTTTTCAAGCATTCATGTGTGTTTGCCTTCCAGCTGTTGTAACACTTGGTCGGTTGTATTCAAATCAGCAAGACAAAAAAATGAGCACCCCATCAGACGATCAATACATTAAGCTTTAATCACTAACAGGTAGAAGAAACAGAAGAAAGCTGTTTGGAATAGCTTCTTTAAACTTCTTCACTTTTCAGGTAGGGACAGAATATCAAACACTTTTTGCTGGTTGAGACATAGCAGCAGTTCAAAGTGGGCATCTTTTTAAAATTGTATTAATTCTTCAACAACCCAAGTAACAAACCAAATCAACAAATATCCACAATAAAGGAGAAATATAAATATGTATATATACAATAATCAGTGACAAAAGAGTTCATTATGTCCTATCATAGCCATCATTTCATGTACACTTCTCCATACATATTCAAAGCATCAACAGATTATTTACTTTGATGTTTTTCATAGAAACCGCTCCACTTGTGCTCACCACGGATTCAGTCATATTGTTTTCTAAAAAACAGCTCAACCTGTAGCAAAACATGAGTTCAGATCTTGCAAAATATGATAAGAATAACTTGACAGTCCATAAAAGTTCAAAAGAGAAGAAAAGTAAAGAATTCTCACGTGGTTGTTTTGTTACAGTTAACTCTTATTTTCATTGCAGATTCATTTACATTCCTTTTTTTCCTTTTTTCTGTTTACTAAAAAATGTTAATCATTATAAAAGGAATAAAATTTTTATTATTCTTGAGCCAGAAGGGACATCTTCAACCGCGCTGGATTTTTTTCTCTGTCTGTGAAAATGATGGACAAAATCGTGAAAATTACACCGCCAAAAATTCTGACATTGTTTTCATGTGAAGGGAGAATTAAACGACATCTTTATGTAACAAACTTGCATATTGGGTGTTTAAAATGTCATTAGTGTCCCAGACCCTGTTCTTACTTTTTACGTTATCGCAGGGCTTCAGATTTTCCCGTCACTGTGTTTAAAAAAAAAAAAAAAAAAAGAAAGAAAGAAAATCTTTCAATGATGTAAAATATTCTGTTAATACAAATTCTTATCTGCCTTTTTCTGTTCGACTGACTTTCAACAACACGTTCTTCACAGTGGTAGATGATAGAGGATGCAAATCTGCACTCTTTAGAGCGAAAACCAGTGGATGTTATGCATGAACGTATGACATTTATCATCCAGAATGACTAGTTGGTGAAACATTTGTGACCATTGACCAACTGACTCAATGTCGAAGTCCTTATTTTGGCTTGAGACAGATCACGATAAACCTATAGCAGTTACTGTTTATGTTGCCAGTAAACAAACTGATTAGTCAATGAAATCATCCACGTCTAAATAGTTCATCTATAAGTGAAGTTGTTCTGATGACCATCATTGATTTCAACCATTCGTTTCAGCATATCTTCATGTGTACAGCTGCATTTAGGCCGGTGCCATCCTAACTGACTGGCAGATATGTAGCATGCACATCCATCGTGTGTATCAAGCTCTGAAAAGCTTTGTGTGTCAGATTGTTGGTGAAGGTTTTCTACTGAGCCTGTTTGTGTGTGTGTGTGTAAAGGAGACGGAACAAGAGTGTGTGCATGCGTACATGCACATCTTGCAGAGGTCATTACAGAGACAGATGACAGAAACAGTTGGCTCTAAACGGGAGGAGAAATAATTAGCTCTCAGAGAAAGAGGGAGAGAGATCTCTGCCTGAAAAAAGGAGCCTATTTTCTGGCCGACTTCAGTGTGAAAACAGTCTGGCACTGAATGCAGACGCGGTTCAGTCCAAGTCTTGTGTAGCGAGGCTGATACAGAGCTTGTTGGGAGTGGTGAGAATGCATCCCAGTCGATCTGTGTGATTTAGTTTTTCTTCATTTTTAGTAGATTTATATATTCCCCCCCAACTCTGTCCTGCACTCTGCCCAGAAACCCAAGAAAATGAAAGAGAAGGCTTCATAACAGTGAAAGATTGTTAGGCTCGGGATAAATGTTGGCGACAGTTGCTCTGAGGGGTAAAGTGGTCATCGTTCAGGTGGAAGATTACTGGTTTAATCCCTGCTTCACCCAGTCTACATGCTGAAGTGTGCTATGATAAAACACTGATCCCCACCCAGGAAAAGGCAGAGGCAGAGTAGTCAGGACTCGTCTTTACAGCCTCTTTTAGGAATTTTATAGACAAACTCCAAGGAAATGCATACAAGGATTCCAGAAAACAATAGGTTCTTGAATTCTTTTAGACCTTTTGAAACCATTTCTGTGTGTGTCCCCAAAAACTCTGCTGTCTTGGCAACTCTGTGTCAGTGAAAAAGGATGTGTGTGCAGTTATTCCATAATTTATTGATCATTTTGTAAACATTTCCTGTCTTTGCCTCACCTGAGATCACCCTGACCAAGGATTCTTGTCACCATAAACCAAAAACTAAACAGAGTATGGTGGTAAGTAAGTCGATTAATGATTGATATAAACCACTTCCGTACATTCTGAATACAGGAGACATTCGCCCACAGTTTGGAGTATATGAGCGAAAGCCCTTCACTTTGTAATGTGCGATCATATTGGCAGCGAAAGCTTCTCTTATGCTCCTGAGCAACCTCTTAACTCCCCAAGGTCACACTTGAAACTGTCAACTTGTGAAAAACGTGAATACTGGAAGATAACCTTACAACAGACTGATGAATTGAGGAAACATGAAAGAATCCTAAGCCACAGATGATACTGACCTCTCCACATAGAGACTCTCAAACTGACAGCAGCAACTGGCGGCCAAAAAAACGACAAGATTGATCCATTTTTACCATCTGTAAGGCATCCTGCAGCTCACTCAGTCCTGCTGTGTGGGGCTGACTTCTGCCATTCAGTTAAAAATAAAAACGAAATATTTCAGAAAGTCATGATCATCAGAAACTGTGGTCCAACACAGGCTGCAGGATATGGTGTAATACCATCTGTTCACGAGTTTGTCCGTTGGGAGGTACTGGTAGTAGCTGGATGTAACTTCTTTAGATCCCTCGGCGCACTAATACTTCTCCTGGCAATGCGAAAGGCTTCAATCAGTTTGTTTTAGCCACTGTATCAGCATTTCAAAACCCAGTTTAAACATCCTAGTTTTGGTCTAAATGGATTTAACTTAGCCATTACCTAATAAAGAACCTCTGGTGTCTTAGCTGGCTGTGTTTGCATTTAGGAGCTTGCATGTTTTCTTTCTACATTGTTGTGCCAGGCATAGCGATGTAAGACACCTTTAAAACTGGTGCAGTTATTGTTGCTCTTAATTTTTTACTTTTTTATGAAATTTTACTCAAATGTTTTGTTTTCTGCCACTAATATCAAAGAGCAATCGGAGCTTTAAAACCTAACTGTAACGATTATTTATCCTTTAGGATCCTTTAGTTCTTTCAGGGGGCTCAGTTGAATGATGGGTTCGGTCTGTGCAGTTTGCTTTATTCTAGAATCTTATTTTCTTTCCCCACTGTGCATACGTTTGCTGGCTAACATTTGGGAGCTCACTTAGCTGAGTTTGAACTCACATGAAAAATGTTTTTTCGATTGGCATTTCAGCCCTGATGGCTTCTGCTGTATCCATAAGCCTGCTGGCCTCTCCACCTCCCATTAAGCATAATGCAGGGTGGAAATGTCTCTCTTAACTCGCTGAGCACCTCTCAAATCCCTCAGAGACCAATAGTCAGAATGACAGATCGGAGGCTGCTTCGGCATGGCATTTAAGGCTGCTAACGAGATAAAGCGCCCAAGCTTGGCACCTCTCACCCTCTTGCTACTCCTCCGTCCCGCTTGCTGTCATCTGTGCGGCTAAAGAGCTTTAGCTGTGAAGCCCATGAAGTGGGGGGCCGTGAGCCAGCTTGGCTTTATCCCACCCTCACCCCCTCCTCTTCCCAGTCTCCCTTCTCTTCTTCTCTCTGCCTTAATTCCTCCCACCACTGGCACATAATTAAAAGCGCTGGGCTCAGTGCCCAAGTGGCTGAAGGCTATGAGTCACTCCCCAGGCTTGGAAGGATGAGGGATAAATCACCTGGGGGAGGAGGGCTGGAACTTCTCTCCTCTTACACCTGGGTTCATTTGGGGGCACCCTATTACCAAGCCCTCCAATTACCCTGTCCCACCAGCCTGAATTTATTTGTGATGCACCCCCACCACCATAAAATTATAACTTTGCGTAATAATTTTTTGCTCGATGCAGTCCAACTCAAGGTTAATGGCTGCCACGCTAACTTTGAGGAAGCTGAAGGATGCTGCTGCTCCAATGCTCTTCTCCTCCCCCTTTACTCCACCTCCTCTCATCCTCTTGTTCAGCTTGTAAAAGTTCCACTGGAGAGGGGAGTGGAAGTGCCTGGCAGGAGTTATTGTCCAGTTCAATCCTATTAACAGCCCCCAAGGTGCTGCAAGTGTCTTTCTTATAGGACAAACCACCATTAATTGTCTGATCAAACCTTGAGACCTCCACTGTTTTACTGCATTGTAGACCCTGAACTGCACTCATTTGAGGCCCTCGCAGAATAGATTTTCATCTAATGAAAAGAGCTCTGTAAGGAGGTGCTTCTGTTAACTGCTTATGAATAAAAGTTAAGTTTGTTTGTTGAACTTGTGCGCTGTAAAATCTTCACCGCTGTACAGCCAAAGCCGGAGGTCAAGAAAACTCTGGGTTGGAGGCAAGATGACTACTAGACCAGGTGTGAGCAGTTTTTAGTGTTTGATTCTTTCACCCCTGATTTTCTTATATAGGGAACTGTTTTTCATGGGCAGTCGCCAGAAGCCTTCAGAAGTGAGTTCAAGAGAAGGTTGATTTAGAAAAGTTGGGCAGCAACAGTTTTACAGGTTCGGGACCTTACTGTGAACAATAAGACTGAGAAGGCAATACAGCATACATATGTGAACATTCATCAACTACAGATTAAACAATAAGACAAACATTCACATGCACTAAAAGATGGAAACAGACTTAAATGAACACAACTGTAAGGAATGAGAGTTATAAAAAAGAAGGATCAAATAGGAAAACAACACAGTAAAATTATGAGTGGGGAAGAGAAAATCTGGATCCTCTGGTGCAGGCAGAGTGGAGCCTTGTTGAGGTCAAGAAGATAAATCAGTTGGATGGAAAAGAGAGTTTTGTGCAGTGTTTTAGGAATCTGTTGCATGATAATTATCCAATAAGAAACTGGGCCTCTCCTCTCAAAGAGGGGTCTGGGGTCAGATGCCCTCAGTGAGTTAGACTTGTCAACACCCCCAATAAACATCTTAAAGTCTTCATCTGAAAGTATGGCTGTAATACTCTGGAATTGTGGGTTCCCAGGCTCCCCAATCAAGAAGACCAAGCTCACGCTCCTCTGTCGACTGGTATGCTATCAGGTCTATATAACAGTGGTCTGTGGTGTTTTTTGATGTCTCAGGGTGTGTTCAAACTTTGGTTTCCCAGTCAAAGCGGAAATCTCGGTTCGCTTTGCTACCCTGGTTTGCCTTGCCATTCACACTGGCATTTTTTACATGAACCCAACAGATACCTCATAAAAAAACCTGTGGATTAAAGTCCAACCCTGATTGGACGGCTCTCACGCACATTATGCTGACAGATCTTAAAAACTTCCAAAGCAATGTGTCACATTTGAGGAGGCTCAATGTTTTTACAAGCAGAGATTTAACAAAGAACTTTTGAAAAGTCAAGCATCGGGAGTTTCAGTGCTGCACACACAAATGAAGATATGCTGCAAGGAAAGTGTGGTTCTGATGCTTGTACTGAACTATAATGAGTCTGGAAGAAGGAGGTAAGATTGAAATCAGTTCTGTACGTTTCTTTCTTTGGCCCGCGCTTTATTCTTATTTAAATCGAACTGCACTAGAGTTAATTTTTGAAGTGGATGAAGATAAAATCCTATAAAGGGGTCTTGGTTTGCACAAAGGTTGGGATGACAGCGTTCACGTTTATTCAAATAATCCCCAGCAACTGAACAAACTCAAACTAAATGCATGAAGTGTGAGCACACGTTTAACCCAGCGTGAGGTTTGTGAGCAAAAGAGGCAACATTTGGGAGCTGGTGTCAATACAGTGGGGAAGTCCAGAGGAAGGACACATTGTCCAGGCTTTGCATGTCTCGTGCTTTAATATCTGGTTTTCACAAAAGTTCAACAACAAAATGTCATCGACAGCCATACAAACAACCAACGCACATGTAACACTGTGTTCCTAAATGCAAACTTACTCTCGAGGCAGACTAAAGTAGACGTATGAGGTGAGGGTGCCATTAAAGCTGAATTACGATTTGCTCGGTAGGTTTGCTTACAAGAAATGTCATAAGAAAGTATACAATTAAACGTCTGTTTCAAAAAAGCTTTCTTGGATAATGGACCTCATCCTCCGCCCCTTTAAAACGTCCATTTGCCTGGAGAAAAAGAAAAAACCCAACTACTAATGAGCTTTTATCAAATTCCTTTTTGTTACACCTTTTCTCCTCACGTCTCCAACATACACATTACTCGCATGAATCCAGTATGACTTCTAAAAGTGTCTTAATAGCTGCCTTTAGGGCCAATCAAGCTGAAAATCTTTAGTCTTGCAAAGTAGACGGGAGAGAAAAAAGGAACAAAGTGACTCCTGCTTTGAAATTACTGTCATATTAAAAGAGGGGACTCTCTTCTTCTCTGGGGAATCAGAGGAGCGAATGGAGCTTTGAACTGCAGTCGGGGGGAGTGGAAGAAGGTGCATTTTGTGTTTCTCAGCTTCATCCTCAACACATCTTTCCTCTCTGTGCTTTTCTTTCAGATCCACATCATTGACTTTGATGATGAGAATAACATCATTAATAAGAATGTCCTTCTGCACCAAGCTGGAGAGATATGGCACATTGGCGCCAGTCCTGCGGATAAGGCTGTGCTTACCACCTGCTACAACAGGAGTGAGCCCTACAGTTTCCCTCTGTTTTTGGCTCCATTCATTGCCTGATCTCTTTTTGTTTCTTTTTAGCACACACTTAATCCTCCTTTTCTTTTTTGCTTGTCTTATATCTAATGACCCTGTGCAATGAACTTAAATGGCTGGTCAGTAAGATGCCATGCAGCCTTTAAATGTTTAATAATGCCAGCTGTGTTAGAAGCCATATTAAGGCACTGATGGAATCAATACTAATGTGTGAACATGATGAGCCATAAGAGGGATAATGGCATTGGCTACAAAGTCATTGTGCAACAGGAAAATCTAAATGGTCACATGCACATGATCGGCATTTTTATCACACCCCAAAGCCAGAATAGCTGTTGAGCTTTAAAGACACCTTTTCCAAAAAAAGTTGAGATCCTGCTTTATTCACATTAGAACATAGAAAACACAGCAAATGTTAAAAGGGAGACATTTCACTGCAACACATCTCAAAAAAGTTGGGACAGGTCCATGTAGCGTCCCCTCTCCTTTTAACAACAGTCAGTAAACGCCTGGAAACTGAGGAGACAAGCTGCTGGACCTTTGGGAAAGGAATGTTGTCCCTTTCTTGTCTGATGTAGGATTCTAGCTGCTCAACAGTTCTGGGTGTTTATTTTGTGTTTCATGATGCTCCAACAGTTTTCAGTTGGTGAAAAGACTGGATAGATAGTTTTATTTTTAATTGTGGCTGCAGGGATGAAGTGTTCCTGAGCCCATCCGCCCATTTCCTATACCCACTTCATCCTGTTAAAGTTGCATGGTGGCGGGGGCCCTGAAGCCACAATATGTCTCCAGTCCATGACAGAGTCCAAAACAGAGAGACTATAAAACACGCTTGCATTGATACATACAGCCAATTTATAATCGTCAGTTCACCTTGCCTTGTCTTTGGACTGTGGGAGGAAGCTGGTGAATCCAGAGACAGGCCAAGCTGGCTCAGGGACAACATTCACATAGCTGAGGCCCCAACCACAAACCTTCGTGCATGCTGTGAGGTCAAACCACTGAGCTGTCCTGTGCCTGAACACAGGCAGAGTTAATTTCCTCTACAGACTCATAGCAGGGTTGGTTTTCAGGCTCATCACTAAAGCATGGAGGTTTCCCCACAGTGGTTACCACTGTCGCCTCATAGCAAGAAAGTTTCTGGTTTGAATCCCTGTTGGGGCCTTTCTGTGTAGAGTTTGCATGTTCTCTGCGTGCATGTGTGGGTTCTCTCCCTGTACACCGGCTTCCTCCCACCATTAACAAACTAACTGGTGTTTCTGAATTAACTCTAGGAGTGAATGTGCATGATTGTCCGTCTCGTTTGTCTCTGTGTTGATGCTGTAATGATCCATCCAGTGTGAACCTGTGATAGTGACTTTGATTAAGCTGGTACAGAAATTGGATGGATGATTCTCTGGGATGTTCTTTTTATACCCAGTCAAGTTGTTGTGAGGCCTGTTGAGAATTAACTTGAATTGTGATGAGATGTTCACCAGAAGTTTTTTTCTTTAAGCATTCCACTTTTCTAGTCTCTTGTTGTCCCTGTCCCATCTCATTTGAAAAACGATGTCTCGTTCACATTTGGATTATTATTAAACCTTTATTTAACCAGATAAGTCAATTGAGAACAAATTCTCATTTAAAAAATGTGGAAACACTGGTGCTAAGTGTTCCCATCTCTGAACAAAAATTCCAGACCAGTATTTTGGAGGTACAATGACTGCCAGGTACAGTCCTTGTGTGTCTGAGACTGCATTACACAAGAGAAGACGGCCACGTCAGGTGGGACACAGGGTAAAAAAAGGTGGGATGGGAAGTAGTTACCTGTGGGACAGGCTACTGTCTCCATGCCGACTCTCTGTCTCCCCCCCCCCGTCCTTCCTTCTCTGTCAACTGAGTTCTGCTTGCATGAGCTCACAGGATGACAGCTACTGTGGACAGCCGACCACGCACCGCTGCACTCACGACCCACGCACACACAAGATGTGTGTAATTATGAACACACATACTTGAGCTTTAATGCATTGTTCCATAATGACTTGTGGCAGTGGCACTGCGACATGTGAGTGAGAAAAGCTTTTTGTTCAATCTGATTGCTTGGCCCTTACTCCAAATGCAGCATTGTGTAGAAGCACTCAAGAGCCTGTCGACTCACTGCACGTTTGTTTTTAACTTCACAAAAACGCCTAATGCCAGGGTTTTGCAGCCCAATGGCTTCGTAAAAGCTGTCAATACTTACACCAAGAGGAAACTTTAGTCAAACTTTAGTCCAGTTACTGTATCAGGTCCACATTTACTTCACTGCTTCCAATTAGCATCTCCAGCTCTGGGGTGGATTTGTCAAAATAACTCATTTATGATGTGGATTAGGAGGAAAGTGTTTCCACATCACCACATTAGCACCAGTCAATCTTTCTGTCACACATTTACATGTTACACTCTTTTCCTGGAAGCTTCCTCTCAACATAAATCATGGGTATCCTAATTTTAACTCTAAATTTGCGCGTGTGTGTTATCCCCCTTTAGCCAGTGACAGCAGGGTGGTGTCCTGTGCCGCAGTATGGCGGATGCCCTCCGACTGGGAGACTGGAAGCCATGAGTCACCTGATGACTCCGCCCACAACCCCCAAACCCTGGAGCTGCTCTGTCACCTCGACGACAGCGCCCACGGAAACGCTGCCTGGTAGGTGTTGCTGGGGAATTAGTGCAGTCACAGTGCAAGTGTTTCAGATGGAGTTTTTCTTTTGATCAACAATAATGTGCAGTGATTCATTTGGCTTCTGTGCTTATTTGTAAGGTGGAGTGTTGACGATAACTTAGCAGACTGCTGGATACTTAAGAACATACCAGTGATCATAGCATTACTATTACCATCAAATCAGTTTAATCTAATCAATTTATTTTTATAGAATGTTGTCAAAGCTTTACCAAGACAGAGATGACATTTTCTCTAACAGAACTTGACATTTAACCAGTAAAATATGAAGTTTGGGATTTTAATAACTATGAAGGCCTGTTGCATTATTGAGTCAAGATATAGTACATGTATTTTTTGGTCTATATTAATATTTAAAGATTATTTACAAAAGTCAAACTTTGAATCTCAGTTCATCATTGAAAAATGAATGAATAAAACATTTAAAGTTTTCATGTGTAATTCTATAGTTATAGTGCATAACCCCTTTATGATCATTTGTACTTGACAGATATCACTGCTTGTTAACACTTGCATGGCAGCTAAAAGTCCTTCAATTCTAATGGGAAATTTTTGCTCTAGTCCTTTGACACTCTTGGACAGTATTGCTGCATATTTATGATGATGTTCAGGTCAGGGGACTTTGTGGGGCCGTCAAAAACATCAGCTTGAACCTCCCGGGGCAGTTAATTATCGTATGCCAGAAGCCATCCTGTTCTCATCTAATGCTGTTTCCGGCTCCCAGAATTTGCTGCCATTTATTTGCATTCTCTACGTTGACTGTAACACAAGCCCAAAATGTGATCAATACACCCATGTGATTAACAATTGTGAAGGTGTACTTTTCATGAAATTGTACATCCTTTCTTCTCCAAATATGCCTTTTCTCACTGTGCCCAAAAAGCTCCATTTTAATGGCATCAGCCCTGTTTCTAAGGTGCATCTGATTTGTTGTTTTTGTTAACAAACTTGTGACGCTGAATTTTGTCGTGAAGATCCAGGAAAGATTTACTTTTGATGAATCTTCCATGCTTTTAGCTAACCTATGAACAGGTCTTGTCGAAGGGTTTTCATGACTATTCAGCCCTCAACCCAGGGCCAGATGCATAAAGGATGCATACTCACAGAAAGCATGAATCCACCTTTTCCCGCATACAACTAACATCTGTATTAGAATGTGTGGTGAAAATGTTCACACATTATGCATTTGTCAGACTGTGTGCACAGGTTTTTAGAGCAATTTAACACTGATTAAGATTAAGAAAGATAAAGGCAACAGCATTAAACATGAAACAGAGCCCATCAAAAAGCATCTGTACATCTGTGACTCCTCTCTGGCCTGTATGTGAGACTGAATCACATTCTGTAAAACTGCTTCTTTTATACTGTTGCTTTTATATCATGTTTACTTAGTTGTGGTGCACACAATGTTTTAATGATAAATTCTGGAAGCATCCACATCCTTTTGGAGCTAGAAATGGGTGAAATCATGTTTTGCGTATAGTTTTGTGATGATTGAGATTTAGAAGAGATTCAAACATGTTGAAAATAATTTGTATGCTTATTTCTTCCTTTGTGCCTACTCAGAGTTATGCATTTGACCACTGTTTGATGTGCTCCTGGTCATTATTTGCATTACATACTGAGCAAACCACATCTTATATCTTTTTTTTTTATGGGCATCAGTTCTTTTCCTTTTAAGCTTTGGTAACCTGCATAGAGGAGACTGTGGCTGCAAATCTTTGGGGCAAGACTTTCTTCTCCGGCTGAGTGTTGAAATAAATATTTTATGTAGAACAATGTCTGTGAGCATCACTCATATCACTCATATCAAAACTGTTTCAGTACAATTGTGAGTGTAAGCAGAGCTTTGAGACGGGTTTGAAAAAGATGTGAACCGTCCCGTTCAGCTTGTTACAGGTTGAAGTTGGTTTATGTGTGATGCTCCCATTCGCACGTCACAGGCCCAGCTGTGTTGTTTAGAGAAGCTTAATTTATTCTGTAGTGCTTTTACAAGCCCCCAGTGAAGATTGTGCATGATATGTCCTATGTCTGGGTGCCATATAAGAGGGAGTATTGAAATAACTGAGCAGACAGATGGACATATTGTAGGCCCTCAGAAACTCAACCAGCCCACGCTCCACATGTTTATATTCTGGAATAAGTCTCCTCTACGGCTTCCCTCTGTTTGTGCTATTATTTTTTTCTAGATTGTGCTATTGACTGGCCTAAATCTCAGATTTTAGTCATGCCTCGATTCTTTTGTCTTACAGTCAGAGCTCCTCGCCATAACTCACTGCCTATGAGAATGAAAATCAATGGTCATTCCCCCTTTTATTCTGCTGTTCATCGTCTGCTCGCTGATTGCTATCATTTTTAGACACGCTAGTCAGTTAGCGTGATGCATACTGTAGCAGGAGCTGCAAGGGAGAGATAAAAATTAGGAGAGAGTGATGGAAAATGGAGAGGAGGATGAACAGAAACCCACAAAGAAGAGGGACAGGGAACAGAATATGTGCAACTTAGTGTGTTTTACAGCACCGTGCAGTAGTCTTCATTCAGACCTTATTTCTTTATACGTTTCCAGGAAAACAGGAAATAGATGCAGTGATTTACTGCCATGTGCTAACATAATTGAAGCATAGTAAATAAACAGTGTTTGTACAATTCAAGCTTGAAAATCGACTTTGGTTCAGAGCTCCTTTATTCTTCACCACAGACTGAACCCTCTTAGACAAAGTTTCTGTCATTTCTTTAAGTAGTCTTCAGGAATAGTTCTCCAGGCTTCTTGAAGGACATCCCAAAGCTCTTCTTTGGATGTTGGCTGCCTTTTATTCCGTTCTCTGTCAGATGATCCCACACTGCTTCAATAATGTTGAGGTCCGGGCTCTGGGGAGGATTCATCCCTCCATAAGACCTGTTGCCACTGATTTTCAGTCCACTTCTTGTGTCATTTGGCATAGCTCAGCCTTTTCTCCCCGTTTCCCTTCCTTAAGAATGGCTTCTTGACAGCCACCCTTCCATGGAGAGCATTTCTGATGAGGCTTGGGCCAACAGTAGATGGATCAACTGAAGGTCCAAATGCATCTCTCCGGTCCTGTGACCTCTTTCTTAAGGACATCACTTTCAGATACTGTAGATAGATTTTTAGACCTGCCACTTCCACTTTTGTCATCCATTTGTTCAGTTTCCTCAGATTTTACACACTGTACACACAGGAGACTCTGCGCACCATGCTGAGATATGCCAGGTTTTCAGCTAATATATCTTTGAGAATCACCTTGTTGCTGCAAAAATACTTTCTATGCAACTAAAAAAATGGGAACAAACCATGTGTCAAACTACCATTTAAAACTGGTTCTTCACTAAGTAGTCTGTTATGTGTAGACACAACACCGATTAAGTGAGGTGTCTTTTTTTTATGTTTGAATGATTCATAGGTGAGTGTTAAGTAGTTCACCAAACAAAAAACACATTTGTCTGATGATCGTCAGGTACAAAGACTGGACTGAAAATGAGTGAAAAAGCAGTCAATGCCCAGTAAGGTGAGGGGTGGATCGGGACTTTTTCACAATACTATTCTTTATATATCTTTTGTCCTTTCATGTTTTCTACAGCATTAAAGCCCTGTATTTGGGTTTTGACCTCTTTTTTTTTTTTTTGTTTGGACAAAAATTGTGTTTTTTGAAGGTTTTGGTGAAGGTAAAAGGTAATGGAGTGTATTATGTCAACGATTGTCCTCACAAAGATAGCCATAAAGACATAGTGTGTGTGCATATGTGTGTGTGAGAGTGTGTCAGAGGACAGGTCACGCAAGGCTGCTGGGTAAAGATTGATGGCTCTAGGCGGCACCATCTTAGCATCCTCAGAGCTGTAACCCTCACAAGGGCACCACACTGTGCACATACTGTACATGTGTGTGTTTGTGTGTGGTAGGACTCTGAATTTGATGCTGTGAAGCCTGTAGCCTATGGTCTGCACTGCTGGCTTCCCTAGATGGATGGCTTTGGTCTGCTGCCCACCTCCTCCATCTCTCCCGACACACACACTTATCCTCACTCGCTCTGATAAAACTTGCAGCTCACACCAATATGTGCATGTTTGTGTTAGTAGAGAAAGAGTTGGTGTTCTTTTGAGGTTGTTTTTTTGTGAATATTTGTTCTCCTGCTCATGTGCGTTTGCATCCACCGTAACGTGTCTGCCCGTGTGCAGCTTGCGTTGTTCACGTGTGTGTTTTCTGATCATTGGTGTCCCTCCACTTCCACTAACAATAGCGCTTTCTCCTTCCTCATTGTTTGGGTGGGCAAACATTTGAGCCTCTGCCCTGTTGTGAAGCGTGCGGTAAATGAAAATATCTGCAAAATACACCCAAAAAAAAGATGACTAAACAAAGCTCAAGAAAAAATCTTTTTCTTTTTTTGGGGGGGGGAGGGGGGGTTGCTTTTTCTGTACTCTGTGGCAGCTCCCCCCCCATCTTATCCCTCCTCTTGCACTTGGTTTCGATTTGGAGACTTGCCAGTTGAGTGAATCGATTCCCGTGGAGCCATTTGAGCCAATCACGACTCTAGGAGGGAATGGTAAAGCGCAAAAGGCAACAAGGTTGATTTTCTAAAGTGGGGTGTGACAGGAGGGGGCAGAATGTGTTTATGGGGGTGATTGTGTGGGTTTGTGAATGCACGCTTGGGTGCAGTCATGTGTATTATTGTTGGATCGTTTTAAGTGAGGGGCTTTGAGCCTGTCTGCACATATGTCGAGCCTCTTTCATCGTGTAGCGGCAAAGCCTCCCTGCTTTTTGTCCCTGTTTGTGGCCGGGCATGCGAACGTGTGTATGACATAGCCAAGATTGATTAATTGTGATCACTAAGCGTTAATTTCAGTGTGAATGTCCCAATACACCCCCCACCATGCAGCCTGTGAGCCCAATGTGTGTACATTAAACACCATGATAGATGCACTGGACTGTAGTTTGCAGGTCTGGTGGTTTTTCTTGCAGGTGCAGGTCAGAAAATAATCTTAGTGCTGCTCAGATAAGTGGCAGGTTCATTACAGGAGAATTCAAGGTTATCCATCATGTTTGTCTGTAATATCATAGTAAGAGCTGAAGTTTTATTGCTTTCCATTGAATGTCAACTCAGTATTGAAGCTTAATAAGTAAAATCTTTAAGAATATGTTACATAATTCGGTTGGGACTTAAGCATTGTAAATGACGAATTAAGACACTCTCAGTCAAATGGACTTTTTTATTTTTGAAAGAGGTTTTTTTTTTACTCGAGATGTTGCTATTTTATTTCTTGAACCCAACGTTTCATGCAGTGCATGTGTTTTTACCGTTCCATACGTAGCTACTTTTCATTGTTTTAAACTCAATTCTACAGTGTGTGTGCGTGTGTGTGTGTGTGTGTGTACCTTCTCTCTTTTACTGCTGAGCTGATATTTAATGCCAAGCCATGAATTATTCCCAAACACTAACCAGGGGCCCTCATGTTTAAAAGACTGTGCTGCTTTCATACTGAAACAGGGCGTAGTCACAAGTATCTGCTCCACTTTCCTTTATAAATCCCAGTGAAGGTGAAACTGATACACATGCACGGGACAGTGTCACCACCTTGGCTCCCCCCAAAAATGACTATGCAAAGCACATTAATACACCCCCTCCTGTGACAGATTGTCCAATTAACAAAGCCTGCAGCAAAGAACAAGAGAAAGTTCATAGTGTGAGATCAAACTGCTGATCAAAGAGGCGGAAGATGATGTGAAGAAAACTGTATTATTTGGTTGTTTATTCTTTGGATCAGTAAGAAAGCTAAAACACTGAAGTCAACTGGCTTCGTTAATAGAATAAAGATGAATATGACAGTAAAAATAGTTTTCTGCTGAATTTGAACTGAAGGTCTCACAGGTGAAAGTGCTTGTTAAAGTTCTACAATACCTCATTTTTATTTGGTAAATATAGCTGCACACGAACCCAAAATCATTCATGCATGTGACCCAAAATGGAGGAGAAGGAAAAGCACAAAATGAGTTCTAAAGTACAGTCATTGCAATTTATTTCCCGGTAATTTCCAATTCCTGATTTAAATTTTCTCTCTTATAAATATAATCAAACAATGTAAAATCATTTTTGTGATTTTTGTTTTAGTTGAATATTCATCTATAAAAAAAGAAGCATTTACCAAACCTGCCCCAGGCTACACGGGGCCTTTACCCTCTGTCACTAGAAATCACCCAGGAAAAAACTGCTCCAAGTTCCTGGATGGAATTCTATTTGTTAAAAAAAATCCAACAAGTGTCTTTTAGGTTTTTGTCAACAAATGTTGGTCCTAGGCTTCCTTGACACCAGCCAAGGTAAAAGCTCTGTTTCCCCCTTGCGGGTGGTACCAATGGCTTACTCACTCAGAAATGCAACATTTTGCTGCAAATGTTGAAGGAACGTGATGTAAATGTCGTCATCACAGGTTGTGCTGAAGTCTCTGTTTGCATATGCAGAATACCTCTTTCTGTAGAGGCCTTTAAACTCTTTTGTCCTTCAAGTGGACTTCAACTGTCGTAAGAATCACTTCAAGTTTGTGGTGCCTGCAGGGTTCTGAATGAGCAACTGCAACCAATTATAATCAGCCTGTACGAGTGCCTCAGCAGTTAAGAGTAAGGCCGGGACTCCTTTGCGAACATTTTTACTCACGTTATGAGCTTAAATGTGGTTAAATTTGGCCTTACACTGCCCCTATCAGTCACCTTCATATCACAGGTTGCAAACCTGTAGCATCAATTTCTGAGGATGTGCACAAATGACACTCCAAACAAATGCAGGATACACAAAGCAGTCATGATAAACACTCATATCCATAAGTAAAGTCAATTATATTCCTGACCTAAGAATTCTGGTCAGTCATGGGATTTTTAAAATATTTTCAGTTCGGCATTAGTTTTGTTTCATCCGCTGTAATAGAAAGTTGCAAAACGATAACTCCAAAATTCCGAACTGTCAACCTTGTGTACTGTTGCACCCCCACTAGATAAAAATAAAGGGACTGTAACCTCACCACAATCAACTGTGGCTCATGGTGTATATGTGGACTTCCTTGGTTTGACCTTCTAATAAAGAGAAGAAGAAAAACATAAATCATCAAACTATCTTGAGAAAGTACTCTCAGCTCTCAGAAGCTGCTTAACTTACTGCAATGTAATAATTGAAAATGATAGCTTAAACAATCGAAAATAAAAGCCACATTGTAATACCACGAACAGGTTGCCACTTTGCAAAAATAACCTCCCTCTAAAGATCGAGGAGGAAGAAAAAACACACGTTTGTGTAATCTGCTGGCTTTGTACAGGATGGGCTAACATGAAACCCATATAGATGCAAAGCACAATCTGAGGAGCGAGAGACATGGAGACACATAGGAGAGAGAAGTGCATCCCTGTCCCTGACTGAGATATATGGGGCTGTAAAACCTCCAGCTCTACCCGACAGTATTTACATACCGCTCCAGAAGCCGGCTTGTTGCAGAGCTCAAGGTCAAATGCACATAACTTATAGTGTTTAATAAGACAGAAAGACGATATGAGATGCAGCGCACCAACTGGCTGCCTGTATCTATACTGCATGGATTAATTGATACTATAGGGAAGCATACGGGATGTAAATCCCAATGTGCGAAGAGTATTTTAATTAGTCCTATGGTGTGCTGATGAATGTGTGAGAGTGAAAGGAGAAGAGCTTGTATCTGACATGCTCCGGTATCCATCTATAGGGTTTATGCACTGGGGTATCCGACCAAGGTTGATTTACATATGGACATATATTATTCACATGCTGAGGACATGTTTTATTACAGCAATGGTTTTTGTTTAATTCAATTCAATTTTATTTATATAGCGCCAGATTGCAACAATTGTCATCTCAAGGCACTTAAATAATATAGTCCAATTCAAGCCAATTGGAATTCAATTCATTGTAATCATAATCCAATTAATTCGTTTAGGAATGAGGTTCATATTTGTCCATTTTTCCTGATTTGCTTTCACAAAGGGCTTGAAGCAATTCCACAGTCCTCTCCCTCGTAAGATTTAGGGAGATTTACTGTACAATCCTCGTCCTGTGCCAAAAAAAATCTACAAAATCGCTTTTTAAAAAAAAAAAAATTTTTTAAGACTTTTTTACCAAGCAGTTTCAGAGGTTTTATTTTCTTCTCTTATTTACGGGTTATTGGGGCAGTTTTCTCATGAAAAAATAGATGGGTGAATTTAGATTTATTTCATAGTGTTAAGCTAATAATTAGCTCAACAAGCTAAAATATCTATTATCAATTTTCCTTTTTCTAGAACTACAATATTTGAATAAATCGTATCAGAATTGTCTCGTTGCTCTCTGTTTAATGCTTGAGTCTGACATTGCCTTCACTCTAATGGCTTTCTGCTGTCAAGGTTGTCCGATTTGTCCAAACCAATAACTAGAAATCACCATACAGATGTAAATTTAATGTAATTTCGAGTCGGCACAGAAGTGTAGCTGCGCCAACATACCAGTTTAGACTGAGTTTTAGGTGAGGAGGAGAGCAGTTAGAAAAAGTTTGTCATTGGTTGTTCAGCTGCAGTGCCTTAAGGTTGCAGAAGAAAAGCAATTTTAAGCCAACAACTTCATTGAGGTTTTAGTCCATTGATTGGCTTCTCCTGTGGCTGCCTTTTGATCTTTCTATGTCATTTGACAAAATCACATTTCAAGTAACTAAAAGACAACGTCTGCAGTGAAATCAGCTGTACGTACATGTGTAATGATCTCCCATTGAGAAAGTTAGAAGCAGCAGAATGTCTTCAAGGTTTGCTCACACAGTCCACGGTGTTAGGTTGGTGGCCATAATTTGATCAAAATCTTGTTTTAGCACCATGTGCATGTAAAGAACGGTAGTCCAGTTAAATGAACCATTCAAGCTATAAGCATAGTTGTCCTGTAAGCTGTCCCTGAAATGAAGTTGTACCACTTACGCTCAGTTGGGAAAAATAACATCCACAAGAGGAAAGATGCTGGTCAGTCACATTTCCATCCCCCCTAAAGCAAATCTTCTTTTAAAAAGGCAAAAACCACATCAAGCAAGCTTAAACTGTCAGTTCACCTTCATTCACATCTTCTGAATATGGATCAAAAACAGCAAAAGAATTTCAGTCAAGATGCGTTTGTCACATTGTCAGAAGTAGACAGCCACAGTTTAAGAAAATGAAAAATGTCGCTTCTTTTTGTCATTTCTATGTTAGACAATAAATGTAACATTAAATTAATGTGTAATGTCACCATTTTTATTTTTGTATTGACGCCTTTTTGTTTTAGTATTTTTTAAGTATTTAGGAAAAATATAGATTCATATTTTCAGGGTCTCCAGGTTAATGAATTTAAGTCGTGTATTGTTTTCCGAATGACAAGATGTTTGCTTACTGTTAGTATTTAGACGTGTGTCTGAGCATGCCGGGTCCATGAGTGTTAGCTCCTCAAGAGGGCAGTAAAAGCTGTCCCTCAGCAGCCATGAATTCACAGCCCTGATAAGCACAGCTCCTCTGCTTCCCTTGATCACTCCCACTCACTGCCCCACGTATTCTAATGACACTATGCATATTAGAAACCTGTATTTAATCCAAAAGCAAACTTAAACTTTGTCTTCCCTCCATTCCTCTGTCATTTTCTTTATCTCTCTCAAACACACTCACCTTCTCTAACACGTCTGCTCTCTTTCTCTCAAACTCCGGCTTTGTTGCTGCTGCTTCAGGTTGACAAATGAGTCCAAGAAAATGGAGTTGTCTCATTTTTTAACTCCTTAAATAAATGGCATTGTTTGGTAAACGTTTAATGACAGCAGCTTTAGCCAGACCACATCTGCACTTCTGTGACATTTCACATCCCTTAACCCAGATTAAACATAGCCTTTTTCTTGAGCTGCAAAGTCTCACTAAATCAAAACCTTAACAAGCATATAACAGCCTTTTGAGGCCAAAGTTATTTTAAGCTTATTGCCAGGTCTATGACTTCACTGACATGTGGCAGGGTTTGGAGTTAAAAGCACTGCTTGGATTGTGCTTCTTCTCTGTCGTTGCTTCTGTCTTTATTTAGCAGCTGAAGCTATTCAAACTAAGATAAACTAACAAAAGCACACAAGTTATCCAGGCAGCATCGAGGGAATAATGAAAAACAATGAGCGCAGCCCTGTGTGCAGAATACCTACTTTAAGCAGAGCACAGTGGAGAATCACAACTCCAAGAGGCGTGCAGTAAAGAATCAATACTCTGCAGACAGTTGTATGCAGGGAGCGATCAAAGTAAAGTATGCAGTAAAAGCTAAATTGTAATAGCAGTGAGGCAACTGTGTGTTCCAGTCTTGTGGAGCGAGATTGACAGAATTGGGCTGCAGCATTTGCCAATAAGCACTCTGTGCTAACCACATAGAGTGCAGTTATGTGTCATCGGCACTCTCATGGACAGTTTATAATTCTGGAGCTTAATTAGTAAAGATTGTAGCAATCAACTAAGATGACTATCTGCGCACACAATTAATCAACAACACAAACCCCCTCAGGAGGATCATGCCTCTGATACGAGCATCTGGATTTAAAAAAAAAAAATCCATAAAATGAATTTGTGATCTTTGGAATTTGATTTGACTTAAAGGAACAGTGTGGACTGGTTACTGACATCTAGTGGTCACGTTGGAGATAACAACCACCTCAACTATTGCCGACCCACCATCTCGCAACTCTATTAGAAGGCTAAACTACCTGTCAGGGAGACACAGACAACTTCAGCATCTCTATGATTACTTCTTTATCAGTGATTTCAGTCTGGGAAAGGCCACACCACTGTTTATTCTTCTTTTCTGCTTTCACCTATCCCGACCTTTTTTTTTTTTTTGCCTCTTTATGTTTTCACTTCCTTGACAAGGTTGATTCATGCGCCGTTGCCGGTTCTTGACCTTTAATTTTTCAAATGTGCACCCTCAAGCTTCACATAAAACTTGATTCACTGCCACTGATTCCTCAACGTTCTTCTTCTTCTTCATCACCCTCGGAACAATACTCTTCTTCTATGTGCGTTTTATGACAATTATATGGCTTTTCTTTGACTTTGAAGGACCCGCACAAATCCATATAACTGGTTCAACTAATAAAAACAGAATTTATGTAGAAAATAAATTGCAGGCTAATTTTATATTTTTATTTAATATATTTGTCTCATAGGTATTTCTTGTTGTTGCACACTTTAACCTTTTATATAACTAAAAATCATAAATATTATTAGGAATACTTAATTCTGAGTAAAGCAGGAAAAAAAATCAGTTCTGAGTATCATTAAACATTTAGCTAAACATCAATCATTTAAAAATCCCAAAGTAAATTAAATTCTGTTTTCAAATTAGCAGTGTCCTCAGCTCTAAGACACCTAATTCACCTAATAAGATCAGTTTAGACAATCCAGACTGAAGGGCAAACAGAGCTGAGCTTGATTTAACCAAAGAAGTCTGCCCAGATGTGAGGTCACTAATGCACACTGCAGATGTCAGATACTTCAGTGGCCTTCGAGCTATGAACTATGTTACCAGCATTGTTGAACTTTATGGCAGCCATGTCGTGCCATGGATTCAGCTGGAATATCGACACAGCGTCAGCATGCTAGCTGGGACAGGGTCTAAATCCTGCCGGCACACGGGTGTGTCCGTTATAATCCCAACCGTCTCTGGTGAAGGTTTGTGAAACTGCCAGAAAAAAACATGTCCACGCCACACAAATATATAGCGAGGAAGAATGCTGTGAGAATGTGCACATCTTACGCATCCTTTAAACCCTTCATGCCAAAAGTTGGGGTCGCCAAATGAAAGTTTGTTTTTATAGAGAGAAAAGCAAATTATTAACTGCCTTATTTTGCACTTACTTTGTTTCATTAAATATAAATTGTGTCAAAGATGGTGCTTAACTGGCAATAAAAATGGTGCTAAATGGTTGTTAATGCACAAATTCTCTTTTTGAGAAACTAAGTCCAGTGTAATTTGAGTCGGGAGGATTTATCAACTTCAAAAAGTGGGTCCCCAGAAAAAAAGTTTGGGAAACACTGCTTTAGACTGTACGCACACACGATTTAATGGATGAATGCAATGTAACCTTGATATGAGGAAATGTTTACCATAAAACCAAATGGACAGTTTCACAGATATTGCTCATTATGATATTGATTTATTCTGATTTTGTTTCTCCTTTTTTAATCTTTTTTCACAGTATATTCATACTTGCAGTAATTATGGGAGCTGTAATAACTGCAGCTGTGTGTTGTGGAAGACACCTCTAATCAGTCTTTAAAAAGAAAAATACTATTTCGAGCTAGCTCTGGCTTTCTGGCACCAGATTGCCTCACAGGCTTCTACACGGCTATTTAGGAAAACATCAAACATTCCATAATCTGTACATGAGTGTCTCCTCCTGGTCATCTGCACAAAGACCGTAAAAAAAACAGAAGTTGCCGTTCCTCTGCTGTTGTGGTGATGTGATGTTTTTGATTGTTTCACCTCTGCTGGCTCGTTTGCGCTAAACTTACAAGCTAATCGCTTGTTACTTTTTAAATTTGTTTGTGATTACATAGACTGAATAAAACTGATTTGAATTTTCTCTGCTTCAGCGTTGAATCTCAGTTCTATATTTAGTAAAACTGTACTTGTTCTGTTAGTCATGGTGCAAATTTAGGGGGGGCGTATCTGCTTCCATTCGTGGCAAAAATGGTTGTAGAAATCAGGTTTATGCATGTGTGTAGAGTTTTTTTGATGATTAAATCTGCCAAAAAGAATATGTATACACATGTCTGTCTTTGGAAGTGCACACAGTTTTCGTCATGAATCTACAGTTTTATGCATTTGGCTCCAGGTAGAAATATGAGGCAGGTGGTATAACCATGGATCTGCACAAAATCAATCCACCGAGTGTCCTCAGAGAGTGGTTGCTCCTGAAACCTCAGTTCTTACATTAAATGCACTGCTGGCTCTTTACGAAATCAATCCACATTCTGTAAGTCCAGTAGGTGCACATACAGCCCTGTAACATCTGTGATACAAGATGGTTATTATAAATAATTCTGATTCTCTGACCTTGTGTGTTGCCAGGGCTGCGGTAATACCATATTTCAGCTTTGCTATTCAGGAAATTAATCCAGTTCTTTCTAATATCATCTCTGCACTTTTAATAAACATCACCAGTTTGGCACATTACTCTGAATTAAAACATTTTACAAACATTGAGGACCATGGTGCCCTAAAGGTTAGATGAGCTTATGACTGGACTGGAAGTCACCGAAGACCAACAGGATGAAATCTGAAATGGAAAGGCAGCAGTTGCTGCTCCTTCTTCAACATCAACCTGTTGTGCTCTTCACCAAGATTGTTAACCTCAACTTTTCCAGTGAGTCTAACTGCTGTACAGTGCTGGGCTTCTCGCAGGTGTCACTGTGTAGAACTGTGTACATGTGATCAAAGTATTTCCAAAAGTGTGGTTATCTCTCAGTGAAACTGCCCTGAATAAACAGGCTGCCAAGAAATCTTGAACAAACCATTAGGCTTTGTTTTGTTGTCCAAAAAGCCTGAATCACATTACTTTAAACGCAGTAATACAACCAGGCCTCACAGCACCTTAAACACCACACGTCCAACTCCGTAGTCCTGGATGTTGTTGCACAGCAGGGCTGATTTTCGTTGCAGACCTTCAAACTTAGTTGTCCACCAACTGGAACGTTGGTGTTTCCTCAGCTTGTCTCATATCTTGGGAAAGATACTGAGCACCACATTGCCTCCTCAGTGTAAAATGCTGAATGTTTATGAATCAGTGAAAATTACCTTGCACTGTAAAGCACTTTGAGATGTCAACAAGACTTGAAAAGCACTGTAATACTGCAGTCCATTTATTATTAATTTCAAAAGGATTTGTTGTTTGTGCACTTTGTAAACTTCCTAAATACTCTAATCTTCATGTGGATACTGTGCATGCAGGAGACATCTGCAGGCAGCCCTACACTGTACCATCAGATGTTTGAAATGGGTCACATTGTGGTTCTGCATATAGTTATCATGTAAGGTCCTACATCAACTGATGTATGTTTTATTTGCAGATTAGCCTGAAATGTCTGCACATTTGATCAACATGTGTGTTCGGACTGTGACTCTGATATTCTGTGTTTGTGTGTGTGCTGCATGTGTGTCTTTGTGCATTTACAGCGTGCTGTGGGAGCCCATGGGGGATGGCAAGCGTGTGATTTCATTGGCTGATAACCATGCGCTGCTCTGGGACCTCCAGGAGAGCTCTACACAGGCCAAAGTAAGACACAAACTGTAAAGCACAGTGCACACTCAGACACACACACACCGCATCGCACAGAAGCTAGCTCATTATTTGATAACCACCATATCGTCTTGGTGTTATCTGTTCCATACACACACATTCACACAGAGTATCTGGATAGATCTAAGTTGAAGCTCCTTTCATGTTATTCTGGTCAAGTCTGTCCCAAAGTGATAGTAATAGTCTTGTGTAATAAGAGAGGTAATTCCATCTCTGTTCACTGATGTGATGCTGCTCGAGTTTGGGTTTCTCTTAAAACATACAGAAACTGAAGACATGAAATGTTACAATCAAATTTAAGAGGTAAAGATCTCAGTCAAAGTTGTGAATCATAGCCGTGTAATTTGTACTTTCCGACTGTGCTGCTATTAGTATGTCTCCAAGAACATTTTTCGTACTCAAGACATAAAGAAGTAATTACAAGGGGACAGTAATTGATATCTGTGTATAAATGGTTAAAACTAGGGCTATTATCAGGGCCAAAAGAATATAGGTATATCAACATAATAATAAAATGAAATGAGTATACTCAAAATACGAGTATAGAGAGCCTGCTTTTAACATGGGAGGTGACACTTGCTTTCAATTCATTTTCAATGAGAAGAGGGTGTACAAGAGGTGCTGGGGGCAGTCACTTCCCATCTGAAAGCTTATCTAATGCACAACAACTGCACAAAAAAATACCTGCTGTTAATTACATGATGATTCTGTCAACTGAGAGAATCATTCTTATGTATTACATCCTTACATCAGAATAAACCTTCATTCTGAATTACCACGAAACCACTTTGAAAATCACATGCCACATTTTGACCAAATACATTCAGTACTTTTTATAACTTCATGGAGTTAATAGATCAGTTTGGCCCTGAGTCTTCTGTCCTTCCATTAGGGAATAAGTTACAGGACAGATCAGGCTAAAGCTAAGTCTGAAGCATAAAAACAACATAGTGCCGCGGCCGCTGTGCTAATGAAGCACAGATACACACATTATTATTAATGTAACACATTTCTATGAAACGTGTTGTTTTGACTTGTTTTTGTTTGTGCCTTAAAACATAACTTCTGTGAAACAATCGGAGATTAACAGTTTATTTCTATGATTTAGTGCTCTGTTGTAGCAATCTGTTCCCCCTCAACATTCCCTCTCAAGCTTCTGGTGCATGCTGTCTCTTCTCAGCTGATTGAGGTCTGACTATTGTGTTTTCACAAACAGCAACAACTATTCCTGTAGTACAGCTTAATGTTAAGATACTCAGAAATGTTCAGCGCTGGAAGCCTAATCCCAAAAGTTCCAATTAGAATTATTATCCCCCTCCAGGGCCCTTTTTGGGAGATTGAATATCTTCATTTGGCACCTGGTTCGTGGGGTGAAATGCATGGGGCAGAAGAAACGAACCTCCAAAAAATCCCTTGTTCCTGGAAAAGGATCTTGTGGTTTCAAAGCAAGTTTTGTTGTTGGCTTCTGTGATAATAATTATGTTTCAATTATTTTTTTTAAGACCTTTTGGGGGCCTTTGTCTCTTCTATGGTGAGCTCTAGTTATTAATTGTTTCAATTACAGTCTGGTACGTACTAACAATGTCACACTTGGACAAGTTTTGGATGTCAAATTTACTGTTTACTGTAAATTTCCCTCCAAAATTGTCCATTGAGGGACTGTAGGAATGTCTTTGTGTGGTGAAACAGTGAAGAAAATATATTTGCCTCAGCTCTTTGCCTAGACCTTAATGAGTTTAGGGAAAGATGAAGAGGAGAATCCATAAGGATATTTAATGTCTTCTAAGACCCATTTACTCTGTCCGTAGATACTTGAATTCTATATTAGTTTTGACCAATTTGATCAAATTGTTAGCCAAACCAAACCAAACAAAAAGGTAATCATGGTAGCAGTCATGATGATTGAAGATCCATACCACATTACATTTATTGAGTAGACCTCACAGGATGGTCCTCCATCCCAGCATGCAACATTACGTGACATAACCACCAAGAAATCAAGATCCAGGAAAGCTCTCAGAAAGGTGCATATGTTTTCTCAGCTGTACTTAAAAGGGTGCAAACACTGAACCTTGAAAATCAGTACATTTTGTACATTTCTGTCTGTATCCTTATGATTCTGCACCCTTAATGACAAAAATCTCCTTACCTGTTTTAGCACAAAATGTACCTTTTTATGAGGCAAAAACCATACCCTCAAAAACACAGACCAAACAATTGTACTTTTATTCATCAAAGTTTATTAAAGTAATGAGCCACATTAGGCAAGGTGCACCCTGGACAGATCATCAGCCCATCACAGGGCTAACACACAGACAAACTACCACGCATGCTCACACCTGCAATCAGATCGGAAGCCAGAGTACCAGAAGAAAATCCATTCAGGCACAAGGACCTGCAAACTTCACAGGCCTCAGCCAAAAAATCTAATGGGAAGTAGCTATGCTGTAAAGTGGAAGCATCTAACTATGTTACGCTGATTGAATTAACAAACTCTACATTGAGTTTGATTTGTAGATTATCTAGAACATCTATGAATAATCTAATAAGAGCCAAGCCTGTGGATATGCCTGAGCCACGTGGGTATTAAAGGTACATTTATGGACCTTCAGTCATCATTGATAAGTTTGTACCAATAGAATAAAATAAATGTCCACCTTGAGAACCATTGTTGTACCTTGCAGGGTACTTTTTGACTTACAACTGTAGCTTTGGGTACAGAAATGATACACTTGTTTCTCTGTGTGCCTTCACATTCTTCATTACAAGTACATGTACATTAGACCTTCTCTATTAAGTGTTGTTAGCGTTCCTTTTGTACTGTTGTGGCCATATATGGCTGAATATATATATATATATATATGTGTGTGTGTGTGGGAATAATTTTGACAATAACTGTTGTGAAAAGTGCTGCTATCTATCATCCAGACACAATCCCTTCTGGCTCCTTATATAGAAAGTCATGAATGAAAACATCGTTAGGTTGAAAAAGGGGAGATAGAAAGCCAAACTTAGGTTGTCAAAATTGTCCCTGGCTGGCAGAAACACTCATTGATGATTTTAATACACCAGAAGTACCATGGAACTAAATTGAGTGTAAATACTTGTGGTCAATTTGCCTGTGGTTGTGTCCTTCATAATGCAAGGTGAAGAGGCTCTTCACTTTAGATTCACTGTCTCCAACCTGCCAGTTTTGCACTTAAAAGCCCCATTATGTATTCACAGCCTGCAAACAGTGGTGTGTGTCAGGTGTGCACGCATGTGGCTCAAGAAGTTATACAGTTGTTTTGTCAGCCAAGGCTTCCGTGGCCGTGAGTGTTCTGTTCCATTAGAACCCAGGCCTGATAAAGAATATACAGTAGATGACTCATTAGTAATTCATACACCCGTAGACACATTCACATTAAGGGCATTAAGGTCCCACATCTAATGGTTTCAGGTATGTGTGTGTGTGTGTGTGTGTATTTAGTGTTCATCTCAGTGAGTTCACAAGGTGAAGTTTGGATAAACACATGCACACGACCACCCTCTTGTTGGCCTCTCACTCTGCCAGTGTGTGCCAGGCTGATTATGTTGAGTTTTGGGTCATTTCTATTCAACTGAAAATGCTGTGATTTTATTTATCCACTATATCCACTTTTTAAAATGTGTTCAGTTCCATTTTTTTGGATTATTAACACATACATTTGTGATTTCTGACGTAATTGGCTAAATAAATCCTAGCTCCAGGCAAAAAAGTAGAAGTGGGGGACAGTGACGTTAAGAAATGGGTGTCGAATTTAAGGTAAACATCACAAACACCGTATGATGCAAATGGCATTTTCCACAAAGTAGGAGCTTTTTAAAAAATTTTATCCCACACTACATTTGTTTGTGATGAGTACTGGGTGTTTACCTTCATCCAGTAAGTTATTTATAATATGCTGTATGTGCAGTTTACATGGAGGAGTATTTTGACAACTGGCCTTATTCTAAATGAGACAATATTCTAATTATGATGTTTATATGGGCTGCTTTAAGAATAATTCTTTCTTATTTTCATTTACGTCACAGAGCATAGTCTGATGAATGATTTAAGCAAAGATTGCCTTCCCCAAAGATGTATTATGCTGAAAGGCAGTTCACGGTTTCAGCGCCTGCTGAGTCATAAGGCCTGTGTGATGTAAATCACGTCATCCCCACCAGTCCAAAATGTTCCACTAGGTCCCTCTGCAGCCAGTCACATGCATCCAAAATAATTGTAGTGTGGACTGAGCGTGCTGACTGTTCATGGGCCTGGATCAGTCTACATTCAGAACTTCCAGACAAAGAGCATGTGGTGCAGACGATCAACATGGACATTGGGGAGATATTCTGCAGGAGATTCAGCTTTATCTGCACCTCTACATTGTACTGTAGTCGGATTAAATGTCCATGCAGGTGAAGCTTCAGCACAGCTGACCCCAAAGGTAGCATATATGCACTCTGTTCCCAATCAAATGTCGACATGGAAGCCATGTACCCACCCTCACAAAGCCAAAGATATACCAAAAGAAAGACAGAGCAATACGGCGTTTTCTCCCGCGTGGCAAAGCTATGTCTTCTTTCTTTTTGTAGTTACCTGTTCTTAACTCAACAGAACCTAGAGCATTCCTCATCAAGCAATTGGCTGCTTCTGTGAGCAAAAAGGACATAAAATTGAGATTAAAGTGTATACATGTCAATATAATGTGGCCAAGGTCAGAAATATACATGCTTTTTATTCACACGCTCACGCAAGCATCTCGCGCCGTCATGGGTGTAATTGTTCACATACTTACCAGTGTACCACGCTTGTTGTTGGAGGATTCCACTAAGGGACACACCAGATTAATCAGGCCGGAAAAAACATGCCATCGGCACTGCCCCCATTGTGTTTTTCCAACATTTTTCTCTGTGCAGGGACATTTCCAAACTGGTACTGATCTCTTGCCAACCATTTTCACAGGCATGTTTGTCACTGTGCAGTGGCAAAGACGCATCTTAACAACACAGGTAATTGCAGACTTTCTCGGCAAGCTTGTCTTCAAAACTACCTACCGTTTTCACCACTGCCAACCCTATAACCTCTTTATCTGGTCAAATTCACCACACACTGTACCTACCAGTCACATATATATAGCAGCTTAGAGTTCATTTTTGAGGACATGCACAAACGATGCTCCAAACAAATGCAGGATATGTTAGGCTGCCATGATAAACATGTGTATCCATAATTAAAAACGAGAAAATTTGTTGCCTAATATTGAACTCTACATACCTAAACCTCATTGTTGCTTACTCCACATATGACCTCAATAAGGTTAAAGTGATCTTGAAATGCAGTTTAAATGGCCATTGGGAGGGTGTCTGTGGTAAGATAAGCCATTATGCTTTCTTAACAGTAAATGAAAGTTCTGGGTTGGAGCAGAGATAAATTAGAGTCACTTGGGTGACTGTCATATACATAACCCCACATCCAAATCTTCATCTCTCACCTTATATGGACTTTTTTCAACTTTTAAAAGGCTTTGTAACTGCTTTCATGACAGTTTCACAAAATATCTTCAGCCTGTATGTAAATGTTCAGTTATCTTCTAACCTGTATACACAGATACTTAGAAAATCATGTCCTGGAACATGAAGCAAAAGATTACATGTGTCACAGTTTCAGTGACTTCTGCCACTAAATTGGACCAAAATACTAAAACGAGTTTAGGATTAACCAACTATAATTAACTAACTCGGTGACACACTCGAGTTAAACACACTTAACTGTTTTAATATGAGTTGTATGTGTTATTTAGCATAAAAAGTGTATGAATGAAAACAAAAACATTTAATCGCTGTCAAAAAGCTTTCAAAGCACAGCAACAGCAAGTTATCCAATGCCACATTCTGGTGGTCCATGCAGATCAGATTCACCTCACTTTGTTTGCAAAAACTTAAATGCCATTTTTTTTATTTATTTTTTTTGCCAGTCATGTTTATTTCTTAGAGCCAGTGTATGCAGGACCTGTTGTCGTCTAACACAACTCGCACTCATGCGTCAGAGCACCAACCCCATCGGATAACTTGTGCGTATCTCTGAGACGCCAGCAGCTTTGCAACAACGCCAGTAATTGATGCCCTGGGAATAAGTAGTGTTAATCTTCAGAGGTGTGCTGTTACTTTGGCTCGCAAAGTGTAATCTTAGTAAATGAACCAAAATCAGCCAAATCTTAATTATTTTATCCATCAGCCCTTGTGTCTCAACTCAGCACATACAACATTTAAGATGTATTTGCTGTTTGTAATGATAATTCTGTGTTTGTTTGTGAGCGTCCGACGTGAGGATGAGTGGACAGCAGAGGTGTGTGTGTGGGGGACAATGCAGTTATTATTCCTGCATTGATGGAAAGAAGGAGCTTGGTTGACGGTAATATCCAGGGAAGGAATATAATGAGAAAGGGATGAAGGAGGGAGGATGGAGAAAGAGTGAATGCTGAAGGGTCCTGCTGATTTGAAAGATGAAGATTAGGAGGGAGGAAGAGCGTGTCTGGATAAGGAAAGAAAGCAGGCTTGATGAGGAGAAGGGGAATGTAAAGGAGGAGAAGGAACTCGACAGGCAAGACAAATTCCTCCAGTGCTGATGAGAATGCTAATCTCCTTACTTCTCTCCCTCCTCCCTTCTTCATCCCACTTTCCTCTCCTGTTCCCTCAGTCTGTCAGAGAATGATGTGTTCATCTCAAGCCATGTCCAGCTGCAGCTTGAACGTCTTTCTCTCAAGGGTCTGGCCTAGATTAGAGCGCGTGAGTTTGATGTGTGTGTGTGTGTGTGTGTGTGTGTGTGTGTGTGTGTGTGTGTGTGTGTGTGTGTGTGTGTGTGTGTGTGTGTGTGTGTGTGTGTGTGTGTGTGTGTGTGTGTGTGTGTGTGTGTGTGTGTGTGTGTGTGTGTGTGTGTGTGTGTGTGTGTGTGTGTGTGTGTGTGTGTGTGTGTGTGTGTTTGGGACTCATCAATTAGACTAGCTGGTGGAATTGAGTGAGAACATCTCTGATGCCTCACAGCACACCCACTCACCTTGTCCTACACATCTACTCACACACACAAACAAATGCAGACGCACTAACACACCAGAGTCTTGAGAAGGCATGAATGCATGCCGATTTGACAGATAGCTCTGCATTACTGATGCTGGTCTCCTAAATGAATGTGTCCCCTTGTGTTGTGTGCACTGCCTTGTTAGGCCGCCTAATTTGGTTAGTGCACTAATAAAGCTGGGAACTTGGGATGCACGAAGCTCAAGCTTTGCTGTTGCCCCATCAGTGCAGCGCGAGTCCTGCTGTACTGATCGTGGAGTTAAAAAAGGACCCAGGAATTACAAATGTGAGTCACTTTGTGGGACGAGAGCAGAGGTTATATTAGGCTGGTTGTTTCATATTTATCTAAAGATTATTTGCAATTTATGGTGCTTATGCAAGGATTTCCCTCATATGAACAACCTAAAAATGCTTCCAAACCCTCTAAATATGAAAGCGATACAGCAGAGATGTTTGTTTTTAACTTTAGAATTGTTTCGAAGGCACAAAAAAAACTTGGTGGGTATAAGAAAAGGCTGGGGTTGGAATGAAAGAACAAGAGCTTTCTTCTTATTGGGACAATTATATATATGTAGCTACAAATATAAAAAGGTGGGGTTTTTTTTCCCCGGTATGGTGTAACTGCTGTGTGAAAACAGAGTGAAGGCTGAAAGTGAAATCTAATTTCAAGTAGCTCAAAGATCTCATTATGAAAAACCAGAGCACTGTGGACTGGTTTTCTGCTGCATTCCACTCGCCTCAGAAGTCGGAACTTGGAGCTGGGAATGATGACACACCCATGTTGACTGTCTTCCAGTTTCAAGCCGAAAAAACAGTATGATTTGCTCTCTGACCAACTGTTATTGTATTGCTGTTGTACGTACATAAACTGAGTGGATTACCCACTTCAGATAGGGAGTGAGTCGCTGCCTGTGGAGGAGTTTAAGTGTCTCGCGGTCTTGTTCCTGAGTGGGTGCAGAATGGAGCGGGAGATTGACAGGTGGATTGGGGCAGGTTATACCGGTCTGTTATGATGAAGACAGAGCTAAGCCCAAAGGCGAAGCTGTCAGTTTAACAGTCGGTCTACGTTCCAGCTCTCACCTACTGTGTAAAGTGACCAAAAGAATGAGACTGCACATACAAGCAGCTGAAATTAGGGTGTCTGGACTCTCTTTTGGGATTGGGTGGGGAGCTTAGGGTGGATTTATTTCTCTTCAGCATCAAAAGAGCCAGTTGAGGTGCTTTGAGCTTCTGGTTAGGATGCCTTGACTTCTCCCAAGGGGGGTGTTTCAGAAATGTCCAACTATGAGGAGGCCTCAGGGCAGACCAAGGACTTGCTGGAGAGATGATATCTCTCGGCTGTCTTGGCAACACCTCGCTGTCCCTCCAGACGGGCTGCAGGAGGAGGCTGGGGCGAGGGAGATTTGGGAATCTCTACTGAGGCTGACTGTTACCCCTGCAACCCCATCCTGGGTAAGAAGAAAATGGATGGATGAATGGAAGATGATAACAGCGCATTACACTGCATTTTGTTCTTATTAACATTGTGGCAATGTGTTCACTGATTTTGGACTGTACTTTGTGTACATCTGATTTAATTGGACACAATTTAACATGCAGTTTGTTACTGCAGATGTCACCATTGTTTATATATAAGACAGCCATGTTGGAAATGCCAGTATCTGAGTTCAGATGAGGTTTTATAACCAAAAACTCTGTTTTTTTTCATTTGAGAAAATGTCAATGTTGC